>NC_133324.1:759851027-761051027 GCF_042186555.1 Aquarana catesbeiana
GGACTGGGGGTTCCCATGCCGTTTGTCTCACTGATTTTCATCCATATTACCGGGATCGGACATTACATTAAAGCCGTAAGCAGTTTTAAATGACTTTTTTTACTTTACAAATGTCATTTTGTGCAGGGACTGTTCTAAGCATGGGAAACACGCACCACTTCACAGGTATACTATAGACACCCCCCAGGTATGATATTTAAAGGAATATTTCACTTTTTTTTCACTTTAAGCATCATTAAAATCACTGCTCCCGAAAAAAACGGCCGTTTTTTAAAACTTTTTTTGCATTGATACATGTCCCCTGGGGCAGAACCCGGGTTCCCAAACCCTTTTAGGACAATATCATGCAAATTAGCCTTTAAAATTAGCACTTTTGATTTTGAACGTTTGAGTCCCATAGACTTCAATGGGGTTCTAACGTTCGTTGCGAATTTTCGGTCCGTTCGGGGTGTTCGGCTCATCCCTAGTAGTGAGAAGGGCTGGTGACAAAGAGAAGGAAGAAATCCTGGACTGCATGCAGACCAGTGTGTTTGGGAGCCTTGAGTGCCAGAACTCAACCGGGAGACGCCTATATAGGCACCATGGCAATGAAGCCGCCAACGTCACGCCAGCGCAGCAGAGTGAAGGGGGCGAAAGGAGCCGGGCAGCCAACGCTCGACACACCGCCGCCAGACGTCCCCTGATCTGCTCGCGAGGGTGGCAACAGCATACATGGGCGTAACGGCACCCTCAGAGCGCCGAACGTCCAGCATGGGATGCATGACGTTGATGCGCAGTGGCGGTGCCCACGCCCCCTCAGGCATGACAGAGGCCGGGGGTGGGAGGAGGTCTGCCAGACACGTCACAGCTCCCGGAAGAGGAGAACAACATGGACAGCAGGCAGCCCAGCCAAGTTCACACCGCCCCCATAGGCGAATGGGGGCATGATCAATAATCATGTAAAAGGGTATAAGATAAAAAAATTGAAAAATATATATATAATAAAAAAATAATAGGCAAATTAATTATCAGAATAACTATGGTTAAAAAATTGATGGATCAAAGAGGACTGTCATAGAATAAAGAGTTTGTAAGGGGGGTAATGCAGTTAATGTGTTGGAGCATAACCACGTGCTTCCATCCCTATAACTGGTATTAAAGTGAAAAATTCAATAAATAAAATTCAATCAATAAAAATTCCAAGTATGTCCACCAATTTACTTTTTTGCAACCACGTGCCTCATAAAAAGTCCCACCCCCTTGCTCTCTCTCCTTTTTGATGCTTGACAGGGATGGAAAAATGTGGCCTTACCAGCCACATTTTCACTCAAAGTCCCAAGGGATGGAACAATTGGCCTTACCAGGTCATATGTTCATCTAAAGTCCCTAAACCTTATTTTTATTTTTCACTTTAATACCTTAAATATCCGACGCTGAGACCACTACTTTTTTACTGGATGCATTTTTTTTTCCTTTTGTCATTTGACTTTCGCTGCTGTTTTATACAGTATTTACCAAGCATTTCTGCTTTATAACGGTAAGTACCGCATGAAGCTAGAGTGAATTGACATTTTCAGGATCGCATACGGTATTTGGGAAAACACCTACTGTAAATACCACATGCGAACTGGTTCTGTGAATAGAGGCCACTGTTTGTGCAAAGTAAGTCAAATTTCTTGAATAGCAGATTTTAATATTTCAATGCCAAAAAAATGTACTTATAGAATTTTAATAGTAATGTTTCCATACCCCTGTTTACTGCCTAAGCTAGACAAACAAGCAAGAGTAGTGACTGGTTTGCTACACTGGTTGACAATTAGGGATGAATGGGTAATTTTATTGCAAAAAATCATTGTAACTTTGTCAAAATTAGCCTCAATTTCACCATGCTACATTACTAGCATGACATTAGCTTTAAAAAAATAACATTTTTAAAGCTAGGACTGTGTTTCTCAAACTGTGTGTACCGGCACACTATTGTGTCGGGGCACATTTGCGGGTGTGCTGTGGAGAGCCCGGGAGCTGTCACTGTGACAGTTGGGCCGGGGGCACGGCTGAGGTGGCCAGCCACTGTTGCATTCTGGGAGTTGTAGTCTGCACTTAAGCGTAGAGGACACTACAACTCCCGGAAACCACAGTCTTGGAGGCAAGGCACGCAAGGGAGTCGAGATGCATGACTGGCTCGGGCTGTGGGGCTGGGCGCTGGAAGCAACTTTACCTCAGGACCAGGAGCATCACCCCCCTAGGAGGCCGTGGCGTGCAAAGATCTGCTAAGCTGAGCTGCCAGGTGAGAGACCCTGACACCCCCAGCTGGCCCCCACATCCCATCTCCTCCCCATTATAATTGCCAGTCCAGCTATAGATGGCTCTCTCTGGATGTGGCTTCTCTTTATACATCTATAGACCACACATATGGCCTAAGAGCCATTAACTATTATCTGTTAGAAGATGGTAGATTGAACGTCCTGCAGGCCAAATTTTTGTTGGATTGTGTAGAATATTCTCTTACACACAACTATTTCTCTTTTCTTGGGGAACACTACCTACAGATTAAGGCTACGGCCATGGGGGCCAGGTTTTCCCTACCTATGCGAATCTCTTCATGGGTTACTGGAGAATTTGTTTATATGGAACAACAACCCATTTGGGGCAAACCTGGTCCTCTTTGCTAGGTATATTGATGGCATTCTCATTATTTGAAACGGACAGATCAGGATCTAAACAACTTTTTTGGAATATTGTAACGACAATCCCTTTGGTATTGACTTTACTCACATTATTGATAAAGACTATAAAAACTGGATCCACCCTCCAATAGTGCAGATGGATAGCGGCGCTGCCTTTAAAAATGGTGAAAATACAGATATAACCCCCACCATTCTTAATACCCATGTAGTGATTGGGGGGTGTGCTATATCTCAAAAATAATGAGTGATAAAACAACAATCACTCAAACTCATGTGATATACACACACTCCAGTGCGTACACACAAGTATATATATCCCCCAATATTCCAATTATAGTGTGATAAGTAAATGAAACCATACACCACATGACTATGAAACTTAATGATAACTACAATATGTGATCAAAAACATATGTGATAATTATAATGGTGTACACAACAAAAAATAAAACTAAAGTCCCCAAAAAAATGCCTGGAAAAAAATATATATATATGTAAAAAAAATAATAATAATATAAAAATAGTCCACAAAAACAGTGATGATGATGTGTGACAAAATTGCACCACTCCAAGAAACAAAAGTGCGGGTGTCTTCAAAACCGTTCTGCTGTGATCCGCCAATTTCACCACACCTCAGTGACGTGATTCCACTCCCTGCTGAAATTCAAACTCACCAGCTGATTAGGCCTCCCACTCTCGTGTTTGGCCGAAACAAAACCTCAACCCACTCTCATGGGGGGTATCATGCGGTTGAGATCTCCACTGCTACACACTGGCTTTCCTCCTCATAATCGTGAATCATATATAAAAAGTAGGGTTGTCCCGATACCACTTTTTTAGGGCCGAGTACAAGTACCGATACTTTTTTTCAAGTACTCGCCGATACCGATTACCGATACTTTTTTTTTAATGTCACGTGACAGTGTTTTTTTTTTTTTTGTTTTTTTTTTTAACAGTGCTTTTTTTGGGGGGGGGGGAAGGGGGTGAACGTTGTATGTGTGTGTGTGTTTTTTTTTTATTTACAACTTTTATTTTTTACAATCATTTTTTTAATTCTTTATTGCAATATGTGTTTTTTTTTTTTTTGTTTTTTTTTAATCAGCCCTGTTGGGGGCTTTGGTGAGATATCAGGGGTCTTAACAGACCTCTGATATCTCCCCTTGAGACAGAGAAAGAGACAGAGGATAGAGATTTCCTAGTCCCTTTCTCTGCAGCCTCAGCTGCACTGAGAATGAATGGAGAGAAGACAGCGGCTCCTCTCCATTCATAAACTGAGACATCGTAATCACAGGAGATTACAATGTTTCAGTTATGTGAATAGACAGAGTCAGCTGACTCTGTCTATTCACAAAGGAAGGAGGAGGGGGGATGGTGGAACGGAGGGAGAGAGAGAAGGAGAGGGGAACGGAGGGGACAATGGAGGGGACAGCGGAGAGGCACAGCAGAACGGAGGGGACAGCGGAGGGGGACAGAAAAGGAGAGAGGATCGGAGGGGGACAGCGGAGAGGCACAGATAATGAAAGAGGAACGGAGGGGACAGCGGAGGGGGCACAGAGAATGAAAGAGGAATGGAGGGGACAGCGGAGGGGCACAGAGAATGAAAGAGGAACGGAGGGGACAGCGGAGGGGCACAGAGAATGAAAGAGGAACGGAGGGGACAGCGGAGGGGCACAGAGAATGAAAGAGGAACGGAGGGGACAGCGGAGAGGCACAGATAATAAAAGAGGAACGGAGGGGACAGCGGAGGGGCACAGAGAGGCACAGAGAATGAAAGAGGAACGGAGGGACAGCGGAGAGGCACAGAGAATGAAAGAGGAACGGAGGGGACAGCGGAGAGGCACAGAGAATGAAAGAGGAACGGAGGGGACAGCGGAGAGGCACAGAGAATGAAAGAGGAACGGAGGGGACAGCGGAGCGGGACAGAAGAGGAGAGAGAAACGGAGGGGACATATAGGAGGATGCAGTGACAGTCAGCGGTGAGCGATCACCGCTGTATGTCACTAAAGCAGCTGAAAGCCGCTGGGGGAGAATCTTGTAACTCTCCCACGCGCCGATCACAGCTGACTTCCAGGTATCGGTGGAAGCATCGGGAGCATTTGCCCGAGTACAAGTACTTGGGCAAATGCTCGGTATCGGTGCCGATACCGATACTAGTATCGGTATCGGGACAACCCTAATAAAAAGAAATGCTCCAATAGTGTAGTACCATTAAAAAGATCAATTTATTCACACTAAAACCGCATCAAATTAACTCACATTTAAATAAAAACTGGTGGGCAGAAAAAACACTTCACAGCATATTGGAAAGCAGCACAGCACACTGAACAGGGTACAAAACGAAACCACCACACACGGTCACGGCAGGCCCAGGGAGTATGGGAGCTGAAGTGCATCTCACCCGCCTGCAGCGACCTGTCCTCCAGCCAATCCTCGCTCCGTCACCCATCACCTCTTCCTTTGAACTCTGTGTTTTAAATTGCCCGAAAGCTCAGCCCCGACAGCATTTATTCATGGGTTCAGCCCATGAACTCCCTGGGTCCGCCGTGACCGTGTGTGGTGGTTTCATTTTGTATCCTGTTCAGTGTGCCGTGCTGCTTTCCAATATGCTGTGAAGTGTTTTTTCTGCCTACCAGTTTTTATTTGAGTGATTGAGTGAGAGCAATAATTCTAGCACTAGACCTCCTCTGTAACTCTAACCTGGTAACCGTAAAAAAAAATTAAAGTTTCGCCTATGGAGATTTTTAGGTACCATAATTTGTCGCTTTTCCACGAGTGCGTGCAATTATAAAGCATGACATGTTTGGTATCTATTTACTCGGCGTAACATCATCTTTCACATTATACAAAAAAATTGGGGTAACTTTACTGTTTGTTTTTTTTTAAATTCATGAAAGTGTCCCTTTTCCCAAAAAGTTGCGTTTAAAACACTGCTGCACAAATACCGTGTGACATAAGATATTGCAACAATCGCCATTTTATTCTCTAGATTTTCTGCTAAAAAAAAATATATAATGTTTGGGGGCTCTAAGTAATTTTCTAGCAAAAAATACGGATTTTAACTTGTAAACACCAAATTTCAAAAATAGGCTTAGTCATGAAAGGGATAATTAAGAAAAAAAATTGGAGAATCCTTAAACATGATCCTGTGTTAAGTAGCAGACTCCCAGATAGACCCAATATTGTGTTTAGAAAGCCTCTGGATTTGAGGAGCTTGGTAGCCCCGAGTAGGGTGAAAAAAATCTTCTAATAAATCTACAAGTATATGGTCGACAATCTTTGACCAAAAGGGAAGCTATAAGTATAGTGTCAAAAACTGTGGCACATGTATGTATATGTGGCACAGGAAGAAGACCTTAGTAGGGAAAGATGGAAGGGTTCACCAATTAAAACATTTTATTAACTGTGGAACAGAGTATGTTGTGTATGCTATAATTTGCCCTTGTGGTGGCCTTTATGTGGGCTGGACATCTTGCCCCATGAGAGTCAGGATAGGCGAACATAAATGCGACATTATCAAAACAAGGGTGAAATACCAAGTCCCTTGGCACTTCCAAGAAGCCCACCAAGGTGACCCATTGGGCATGAAGGTTTTTGGGATAGATTCGATTGGAGATGACTTAGATAAGGGGAGGAGACACCAGAAGTTATGCAAGCGAGAAGCCTTCTCGATCTTTACCCTTGGGAGTCTCACTCCTGAAAGGCCTAAATGAGGATCCTGAAATACATAAAATTGTGTAAATATAAAAAAAATTAAAACAAATAGTAAGTGTAATCGTAGTTGGGTCTAAGTTAAACTTTCCTTTTAGAAAAGATAACCATCCACCTGATGGTTGATTTTGATGTTACCACTATCTTTCTTATTATTTCTTGATGATGTAAGCCTTGCTCCCTTTCTCTCTCTTTTTTCCAATTATATGTGTTATCATCGTTGTACCGAATGGTGTATATACTTAGATTACCTGTTAAGATTAATAAGAATTTCTCTAGTAGTTATCAATTTTTAAATAACTAATATTATTACTATCATTATTATTATTGATATTAACCACTTTAATACCAGGCACTTATACACCTTCCCGCCCAAGCCAATTTTCACCTTTCAGCGTTGTCGCAATTTGAATGACAATTGTGCGGTCATGCTACACTGTACCCAAACACATTTTTTATCATTTTGTTCCCGCAAATAGAGCTTTCTCTCTGCGATTTAAATTTTTTGCGCAACAAATAAAAAAGAGCAGAAATTTTGAAAAAAACAAGTTTTTCTTTGTTTTTGTTCGTATGTTTTCTTCTTCAATGACAGGCACTGATATGGCTGCACTGATGGGCACTGATAAGGCGGCACTGATGGGAACCGATGAGGTGGCACCAATGATGTGGCACTGATGAGGTGGCACTGATGGGCACTGATGATGGGCACTGATAGGCGGCACTGATGGGCACTGATAGGTGGCACTGATGGGCACTGATAGGTGGCACTGGTATGCGGCACTCATAGGTGGCACTGATGGGCACTCGTAGACGGCACTGATGGGTACTTATGAGTGGCACTAATGGGTACTTATAGGTGGAACTGATAGGTGGCACAGATGGGCACTGATAGGTGGGCCCTGATGGGCACGGATGGCCACTGATAGGTCACTGATGGGTGGCATTGCTGGGCATCGCTTAATTTTTTTGTTTTTATAATGCTGCCAGTCAGTGCCCATTTGTGGGCACTGATTGGGCATATGTTGGCACATGTGGATGGCCATGTACCTGGCCATCCACATATTATGTGCTTCCCTGGTGGTCCTGGCGGCTTCCCTGGTGGTCTGAAGTGGGCATCCGAGGGGGGGCTGTGCTGATAAACAATCAGCACAGACCCCCCTGTCAGGAGAGCCGCCGATCGGCTCTCCTCTACTGGCATCTGTCAGACGCGAGTGAGGAAAAGCCAATCAACAGCTCTTCCTATTTACATCGTGATCAGCCATGATTGGACACGGCTGATCACGTGGTAAAGAGCCTCCTCTGGACTCCTCCTGTCAGACTAAAACACACCGCACCACCGATCGCCGCAATGCGTGCCCCCACAGGCGCGCGGCAGCTGTCATCCTGCAGGGTGTCATATGATGCCCAGTCAGGATAACTGAACCACCGCCCGGCCGTCATTCTGCTATAGGCCAGGCGGGAAGTGGTTAATAAGGTTTTTTACTAAAGATTTTATAATCTATGATAGTAATTATTAACATATACTTTTTATACCATTTGATCTATTAATAATTTATTAATAAATTTTACATAATATTTTTTGCATGCATTGTGTGTAATGTGCATACATATTTTTGTATGTATGTGTGTATATGCGCACATATATATTGTGTAAAATATTTTAGCTCCTTCAGTTATGGCCATGGGTGCCTACAATGTATGATTATCATGAGCTTTTATCACATGTAGATGTGTATATGCATTGGTTTACACGCCTCCCTGATTTGAATTGATTTCAATACAATATGATATATTAAGGGGTGAGTGTGTGTATCTCGATAGGGACCTTCATAGAGAGTCACCTTTTTGGCGATCTAATCCCAGAAACTTATGCTGTGTACACACACGGGTGGACTTTTTGACCGGACTGGTCCGATGGGACGAATCCGTCGGACAATCTGACCGTGTGTGGGCTTCATTGGACCTGCAGCAGACTTTTTCGGTCGAAAATCAGACGGACTTTAGATTTGGAACATGTTTCAAATCTTTCCGATGGACTCGAGTCCGGTTGAAAAATCAGCTCGTCTGTATGCTAGTCCGACGGACGAAAACTGACACTAGGGCAGCTATTGTCTACTGGCTATCAACTTCCTTATTTTAGTCCAGTCCTACGTCATCACGTACGAATCCGCCGGACTTTGGTGTGATCGTGTGTAGGCAAGTCCGTTCGTTCTAAAGTCCGTCAGAAGTCCGTCAAAAGTCCGTTGAAAGTCCGTCGGAAAGACCGTTGGACCTTTGATGCAGAAAAGTCCGCCCGTGTGTACACAGCATTACACTCTGAATCTATTAGAGCCCTAATGTGCTATGCCACCGGTCTCGACAACATACCCATGGGTATGGAGGCCTTGGCATATGCTAAGTCTAATAAGCGATTTCCCACATACATCCGGATGCAAAAAATATGGAACAAGCTTAGACAGTTACAAGAAGTAGAGGGCTTTACTGGGTACAGCACGATATGGGCTAATGGACATTATGAGGAGTTGCAGTCGTTGGATTGTGGCATGCATTGGAGAAGACACAGGGTCACACACTTGCAACATATATTTGCCACAGAAAGACCGATTCCCTTCCCTGCGTTGAGGGAGCAATTTCACCTCCCGCAATTAATGCTCTTCTATTATATGCAGCTGCAACATGCAGTGGTGGCACAGGCCGGGGGGGACCCCGTGGACTCTCTCACCGACCCCGATATTCTGATATATGGCTGAGGTGTCCCAGTTTAAGGGCTTAATTTCTAGAACTTGATTTTCAATAGAACATGATTCTCAATATTTACCTAGAGGGGTTTCCCCTAGGAGCGTTGAGTAAATGGGAAAGAGATGTGGGAACATTTGAGGACGAACAATGGGAGGAGGCACTCCAGGCAGTACAACTTTGCTCCCTGAATGTGGCCCAACAATTGTCCCAGCTATATATATAATACTTAGAGTGCACTATACGCCAGACCAGATTGTTCAGGATGGGAGTGAGACCGGATTCCAAATTTTCCGACAACAAAATCCGTTGTCGGAAATTCCGATCGTGTGTACACAAATCCGACGGACAAAGTGCCACGCATGCTCAGAATAAATAAAGAGATGAAAGCTATTGGCCACTGCCCTGTTTATAGTCCCGATGTACATGTTTTACGTCACCGCGTTTAGAACGATCAGATTTTCCAACAACTTTGTGTGACCGTGTGTATGCAAGACAAGTTTGAGCCAACATCCGTTGGAAAAAATCCTAGGATTTTGTTGTCTGAATGTCCGAACAAAGTCCGACCGTGTGTACGGTGCATAAGACGACATTGCTATGGATGACAACTTCAAACAGGCCATAGCCTCGTACACACGAGCGGACTTTACGGCAGACTTTGTCCTGCGGACTTTTCGACGGACTTTCCGAATGAACGGACTTGCCTACACACGATCAACCAAAGTCCGACGGATTCGTACGTGATGACGTACGACTGGACTAAAACAAGGAAGTTCATAGCCAGTAGCCAATAGCTGCCTTAGCATCGGTTTTTGTCCGTCGGACTAGCATACAGACGAGTGGACTTTTCGACCGGACTCGAGTCCGTCAAAGATTTGAACCATGTTTCATTTCTAGGTCCATCGAACTTTTGGGGAAAAAAAGTCAGCTGGAGCCCACACATGATCGAATTGTCCGACGGACTCCGGTCCGCTGAACCAAGTATGCCGTAAAGTTCGGTCGTGTTAGACATTGGAAGGCGGTTGAGCTTCCAACGTTAAAGGAATGGATTGCCCAGATGGAAGACACTATAAGGTTGGAGAAATACATCTTCCAACATAGAGGTCGCCTGGGAAAGTTCGATAAACTATGGGCACCCTGGTTGGATACCCCCGGCCTCTCCCCAGTTGATCTTGTAATGGACAGACTGTTGAGGTAAAATGCATAGATGGGAAAGCGAGGGATAAACTCTGAAGGTGGAGAACGGAAAGCGATTACATCATAAAAATCAGAATACAGTGCTGACGCACATATAATGAGTTCCTATAGAAGAAATACCTGAATTGCATACTGTGAGGTGGTATTGGATGCTAAGTTTAATGTATGAATATACCTCTTGCGATGGTAATTGAAATGTATGACAGACTCTGTGCCTTAATTGTGAGCTGTAAAGTTTTTTCTTTGTTTTGTTTTCTAATAAACCTTTTTTTTTTTTTTTTTTTTTTTTTTTAAAAAGGCATGCAAGCCATGTCCTCCCACTTTTACAAGTCACAACAATACTGATATCCACCAAACATAGGTTTATATATCCTTGTAATGAAAGAGTATATATAACCAGACATGCCCGGAGTACCAGCTCAGAAGAGCACACAACCAAAGAAAACGTTTGCATAGAAGTAAGCCAAGGCATATCCAATAATGACTGGCCAATAGTGAATATGCATGCAAAGTGCCCGCCCTGTGTAAGAAATGCAGCTTACCTAGATTTAGACAGCATCCATCTGGGGCCCTGGCCTCGTATAGACAGGTTGCACTTCCTATCCCTGATCTGAGCCTCTATCTTTATACTAGCCAACCAGGGCTGCACCGCTCATTGCAGATGGGTGACAGCTGTGTTCAGCCCTGGAGGCTGGGTTCCCATCCATATCAGCCCCCTGAGAAGTAAGCGCCGCTGTCACGCCACGTGAGTGATGTCACTGCGCATGCGCAGCGGAAGGAAGCCGCACGCACACGTCCCACCGACACGGCACAGTAGAGGAGATAGAGGGAGAAAATGGAAGCTGACCATGGGTCAAAACAAGACCCGTCCGCTTACTCCAAGATGCCACATAAACCTGGGCATTGGCCGTGTCAGGCAGCCCGGAAATTCATACCTATAAAGTTATCATAAATATGGTATTAATGTCAGTATTGAAGCTCCACCATTTAGTGGTAGAAAATTGAATTTCATTCCAAGAAAAATTAATGAAAAAATGCTAACATTTGTTTGAATACATGGGCCAGGGAATGGCAGCAAACCCCAAAGCCGCATGTGTGTATAAAGTATTTACAAAAGTTGAACAAAATACATACATGCCCACTTATTGGTTCAAATCCAGAAAACACTACATATATTTAAAGAAATCACTATGACAATATGGTTATCTATAGTATCTACACAAAGAATCAGAACATTGCTAAGGCAAAAAGAGAAGGGAAGAAAGAGACCGATTCATTTTTCCATGCCCCCAGATGCAAAGCCTCTAGAAAGGGCTTATAGCATACAACTTCATTGAGTCCTGAAGGCTGGGTGGCCTTTAAGATGTATATCCATCTAAGTTCCAACTGAAGAAGGGATTTATTCCAATCCCCCTCTCTAGGGTTGGGATGGACTTAAAATGCCGCTAGTTAACTGATGCGGATAAATATGTCCTTATCCTGGTTGTACTATTATCAGCTCAGGAGTTACAAAATACACTGAAGTTTGGATTCTTTGGCTAATAACAGTCAGTCAGGAATGCATTTTGACCATTCCACCAGCTGAGCTATTTACAACAGGTGATGAGTCTAAGACCAGTATGGATATCTGTTAAGATTCTAGTTACTCAGGCCTGAAAGCTTGATAGTTTTATGATGGCCGCCCACAATGATTTATTGTTATATAGGTATAAATAGTTTACAGAAGTGAGACTATATATTAATATCTCTCAGTGTTTGTTTTGTTTTATCTTAGCCTTCATACCTAATATGATTTCAAGGCTGATAGTGGATGATTTGGTCCACTCAGCCTTCTCTATCTATGTATTATTTTTTGTATTTTTTATGTATTTCAGTTACGTGTTAGGGCTAATCACAGGGGAGTTGCCCCTTGGAGGTGTGAGAGAAGGGATGCGTATATACTGAGTCCCATCCCGGTATTTGGGAATTTGGGGGTACTTAATTTTTGGGCATAATAAAATGCTTAGAAGTACCCAAATACAGAAAATTAGTTTCACTCTATTTCTCCCCACTGCTCATGCACCCAGGGACAGATATGTACAGTGGGGAAGGAAAGTATTCAGACCCCCTTCAATTTTTGACTCTTTGTTATATTGCAGCCATTTGCTAAAATCATCTAAGTTCATTTTTTTTCCTCATTAATGTACACACAGCACCCCATATTGACAGAAAAACACAGAATTGTTGACATTTTTGCAGATTTATTAAAAAAGAAAAACTGAAATATCACATGGTCCTAAGTATTCAGACCCTTTGCTGTGACACTCATATATTTAACTCAGGAGCTGTCCATTTCTTCTGATCATCCTTGAGATGGTTCTACACCTTCATTTGAGTCCAGCTGTGTTTGATTATACTGATTGGACTTGATTAGGAAAGCCACACACCTGTCTATATAAGACCTTACAGCTCATAGTGCATGTCAGAGCAAATGAGAATCATGAGGTCAAAGGAACTGCCTGAAGAGCTCAGAGACAGAATTGTGGCAAGGTACAGATCTGGCCAAGGTTACAAAAAAATTCTGCTGCACTTAAGGTTCCTAAGAGCACAGTGGCTTCCATAATCCCTTAATGGAAGACGTTTGGAACGACCAGGACCCTTCTGAGAGCTGGCCGTCCAGCCAAACTGAGCTATCGGGGGGAGAAGAGCCTTGGTGAGAGAGGTAAAGAAGAACCCAAAGATCACTGTGGCTGAGCTCCAGAGATGCAGTCGGGAGATGGGAGAAAGTTGTAGAAAGTCAGTCGGGGCTTTATGGCAGAGTGGCCCGACGGAAGCCTCTCCTCAGTGCAAGACACATGAAAGCTTGCATGGAGTTTGCTAAAAAACACCTGAAGGACTCCAAGATGGTGAGAAATAAGATTCTTTGGTCTGATGAGACCAAGATAGAACTTTTTGGCCTTAATTCTAAGCGGTATGTGTGGAGAAAACCAGGCACTGCTCATCACCTGTCCAATACAGTGACAACAGTGAAGCATGGTGGTGGCAGCATCATGCTGTGGGGGTGTTTTTCAGCTGCAGGGACAGGACGACTGGTTGCAATAGAGGGAAAGATGAATGCGGCCAAGTATAGGGATATCCTGGACGAAAACCTTCTCCAGAGTGCTCAGGACCTCAGTCTAGGCCGAAGGTTTACCTTCCAACAAGACAATGACCCTAAGCACACAGCGAAAATAATGGAGTGGCTTCACAACAACTCTGTGACTGTTCTTGAATGGCCCAGCCAGAGCCCTGACTTAAACCCAATTGAGCATCTCTGGAGAGACCTAAAAATGTCTGTCCACCAACGTTTACCATCCAACCTGACAGAACTGGCGAGGATCTGCAAGGAGGAATGGCAAAGGATCTCCAAATCCAGGTGTGAAAAACTTGTTGTATCTTTCCCAAAAAGACTCATGGCTGTATTAGATCAAAAGGGTGCTTCTACTAAATACTGAGCACAGGGTCTGAATACTTAGGACTATTTCAGTTTTTCTTTTTCCGCAGTGGTGGGAGGGAAGAAACATGTAGGGAATTGCAGGTGTCCTCCCCTCCATGGCATGTACAACTGTGTGCACCTCCATCGCATACCTGTTATAGACCTTAGCAGGTTATACCTACCAGGCGTTTACTAGGCATATGGAACATGCTGGACACTGACATTTTCAGCATCACCTGTACCCAATAGCTCATTGTAGCTGGAAGACTCCTGACAGCATTTTCCTCACACTGCAGAGCAGAGCTGACCTAGGCTGCTTGGAGCCTGCACACAGCAGGGAGCCTAGAGATCTAATTACAGCCTGTATGCTCAGAGTGTGGAACACACACAGAGACAGGGATATCCCTGCTTGGACTGGAGCACAGAGCACAGTTTATCCATATAGCCTGGAGTCTGAATATTGTGTTTGGTGATCACACACAGCCTGCATGTGTACAGTTTGAAACTTATACAGAGAGAGGAGTTCCCTTGCTAGACCTGGATATGGTAAGATCCATTGTATAATATAGTGTCTTATGCAGCATGTCAATGATTTGCTTCTAACTTTATCCCTCACACAGGGCTGGTGCAAGGATTTTTGACACCCTAGGCGAAACATAATTTTGCCACCCTCTGGCTCTGCCCCTGACTCTACCCCCTCTGCCCTTCCCATGTAACCCTAGTGATCTACCTGACTATTACACCGACCTACCTGACCCCTACACTGCCCCCTACACTGACCTACCTGACCCCTGCACTGGCCTACCTACACTGACCTACCTGTTCCTTAGACTGACCTATCTGCCCCCTAAACTGACCTACCTACACTGACATATCTGACCCCTACGCTGACCTACCTGACCACTACACTGACCTACCTGACTCCAACACTGGCCTACCTGAACCCTACACTAACCTACCTCATTCCTAATACAATGTCAGTGTTGTTCACTCACCCGGGATCTGTTTAGGCTACAGCACGTGACACTGCCACTTTACAGGACAGGCCGGGAGGGAGAGTAGCCTCTACGAATTGTGGTGACATGGCAGGGTCACATGACTCAGTATAGGAATCACGTATGAGCAGAGGCAGAGCTGGCTGTTCTGGGACATCAATATACAGAGACTCTGAGAGAGAGAGAGAGAGAGACAGGCCACTGATCATAGAGGCGGAGGCACACAAGGGATGTGTGCTTCCGTTTTATCAGGACACAGTCTTCCAGTGCTACTCTGCGCCTCTGACACTATTTACTTACGGATGGGGCGGCTGCCGTCTGAGTTAGTTACATGCTGCAGACAGAAGCATCGCCTGCATTACTGCATACAGTCAGCACTGCACCGAAAACTTACATGGCGGGAGACAGAGAGTAGGAAAACCAGCGGCAGTGCGCCCTAGGTGGCTGCCTAGTTTGCCTAGTGGTAGAACCTGCCCTCACAACAGATCCATCCACCTGTGGCCACGGAGGAATCTCTCCTCCCCAGTCTGGATCTAGCAGAGAAGACAGGGATTTCAGCTTGTGATATACCTGAAACACTGATTCATTTTGTTATCACAGACATGGATTAGTCTCATTCCTGCTGCACTTGTAATCATCACAGAGCTGTATATAACAGGGATTGTCCCAGCTATTCATCTTGTGAAGCAGGTAGTACAATATCCATTGTTGGTGCAAGGACTGTTCATGCATGCATGAGACTCTCTTTTTTTACTATTTTAATCAGACTGTATATATTTTTTAGCCTGGTCCAGATTTTTTGGGCCATCTGCCTTTTTTGTGTCCTTGGAGGTTTTCATCGGCCGGCATTTGAGGTGCTCTATCCTGGTGTGTGCATATATATATATATATATATATATATATATATATATATATATATATATATATATATATATATTGTATATATATATGTATATGTGTGTGTATGTATGTATGTGTGTGTGTATATATGTGTATATATATATATATATATATATATATATATATATATATATGTGTGTGTGTGTGTATATGTATGTGTGTGTATATATATATATATATATATATAGCGTGCTAAGCAGCAAAAAGTGAGAAAAAGAAAATAAATAAAAAATTATAAATCAAATAACACAAAATATATAAAAAATATATACATATGTGATGTCACTTTTTAAATTCACAAAACTAAATATAAATCAACTTCAAACAATATCCTCCCAACAGATGTGGCCTTAGATGGCAAAAACACTCATAGTGATGTAGTGCAACAAACAAACTACTTGAGTGCAAAACTGTGCCAGGAAAACATAAACTGTATATACAGTAAGTCCAAGTAAATGTATTCAATCCAAAGAAACTAATGCTTCAAAGTTCATGCAGCGATAGCCAACCAGTGAAAAAATGTAAAGCACTTGTGTTCCCCCTTAAGGGTCTGCACTCAACGGATGGCTGCACCCCTGCAGGGGCAATTGGCACTGTATAAAAAAATGGCAATCCCTTTATGGTAAAGTTTGGTCTTTCCTCCTCCTCATCAATGAATATGATCATTGTAAATGCTCATCAGGAATAGGTGGACAAAAGAGATATCTCATAATGTAATTCCATATAGAAAGGTTTATTTAATAAAGCCAAAAACTCACTTACAATTAAGCAGGAAGTAAAAAGCGCATGTAAGAAGGTCTGTGTCCGGAACGCCCTACATTCTACGGACTGAAGCTCCGAAAACCGGAAGTGATTCAATGACGCACAAGTCCCATCCTACGCATTTCGTCAGGGTGACAACATCAGGAGAAGCTCTCAGTGTTTTCCAGCATGTAAACTGAGATGCACGTGTGCCATCCAGATCCCTGTGTGCCAGAATGATGACCTCCTGCACATGCACAGGAGTGACTTCATTCTGCATCAGTCAATGAAGGTGGCAAAAAAACAGCACATAGAAGAAGATACTGGCACTGGTGAGGGACAGGGACTGTTGGAGCAAAGGTGAGTATGGCTACTTTTAGTTCCAGTTTTAAAAGTTTCTCACAGCCACTCTTCAGATTCAAACCTGCCCTGAGCACAGTGCACAGTAATACAGGATAAAGATACAAAGGAACAAAATTACAGAGATCTGGCTTCAGCAAGTACCAGAGATCATCAGTAGATGAGTGGTTGGTTTTTACTCGTTGCCTGAAAATGCTCTTTGAATTTACGTTTACTGAATATTATTAACCAGGCTTAGTCAATTTTATTATGCAGTGTGTTATTATGAATCCTATTTCCCATACAGGAGCAGTTTGTAGAAAGATGCACCCTGTTTGACCAGAAAAAATCACAAGATATGTTTTCTTTTTACACCTTTTCTATTCCTGTTAAGCTTTCCTGTACAAATAGCTTGAGCAGCAATGTCCTTATCGCATTGCATTAAGAAATGTGAAATTGAATTTGTATGCAGTCACTATCATATTTCTTTATACCAATTACTCCATATATCAATGCTGAAAACATCCCGTGAATGTGCAGTATATCTCAATACACTTGACAGTCTGACATGATAAAAAAGCATCCTTGAACTCTAACTACCAGATACCACCAAACAACTAGATTTACAATAGTAATCGCATCTCTACAACATATGTGTTGCACCGCTTGATTAGTCACACAAGGGGCAAGGATACCTTTGATTTACATTGATGCCTAGTCTATATACAATGTAGCTGTAAAAATACAAACACTGCATCTCCTTTGAATTCTAAGCATCAGTTCACATAAATCATTCTGTTGGAAACAACGCAAATACAAAATTCAAATAACGCAGCACATTTTTAACAATATATGACAACCTTAACAAAAACATTTCACACAAAGAGAGCATATGTGATATTAATGCACATAAAATGGAACATTTACTTATTAAAAATAAAGAAGCTAAACAACTTGTTTCTCTAGGTAAAAAAATAAATGAAAAGAACAATAACTGCAAAAAACCTGGATGTGTCAGAACAATTTTTTGCTAATGTTGCTATGTTTATACTACAAAACATAAGCCCCTTAAGTTTCACGTTTATGATACCTACTCTATATACCTTATGTATTGTAGTACATTTGTATATAAATTGCAGGCTAATACTACAGTCTGAACACTAACTGCTAAAATAACCCATCGCAAATATGGCCGGTACATTCTGAGCTTTTGGAATGCAGATAATAATGGGTAGGCCAGGTTCAGAACATGAAAAGTCATTTTTGCATATATATTGATATGCCTATATCTGAAACGATTACTTTGACAGGTGGTGTTTACTGAAGGTAACCTCTTATACATTTTTCCATTATGAACTCAAATTTGATCGCCTAAGCTTGTGACAAGATTACTTTAAGGGAATATATTTCTGTATATATTTTCTTCATTGTATTTAGGGCTAATAAAATATTTTGTATTGCTTTCTAGTCAGGTAAAAATAAAATACTGTAGCTGAGTCATTTCACTTTGAACATTATCACATTAATATGCTTTAAGCAGATTGATTAGTCTTGGAAATGTGATCTCATATTCATTGTCTTTTTACCACACATACTACACTTACGGCTCCATATGAGCTAGCAAGGGAAGAGCGGTACATGCTTCAAGGCTGCTTCTAACCTCTACAATCTTTTTCTGTGCAAACCAGCCTTTGCTTCTGGTCAGGATTGCAAATGGAATATGGCTGGTTTAATCTGAAATGTGTGATAAGGAAAACCTCGGCTCCCAGTGAAAGTTTTGAAACTGCATTGAGCTACAAAAAGTAAAATTAAAGGATTAAAAGAATACCCTAGTTTCAAGTATCTGCTCTTCTAATCTAAAGAGATACATTTTCCTGAAAGGCTGCCATGTAGAACCTTCCCAAACTTAAAAAAATGCAAAATTGTTCTAGCAAGCAAATCTCTTATTAATTAACCGCTTGCCAACTGCCCCATAGCAGATTTACTGCTACAGGGCAGCCACGCTGTGCAGAATCATGTATATAAGGTATACTTAATTCTGCACTTCTGGGTGGGGGGCACGCACGCACGCCACTGACGTGTTGCTTTTGCTGTGATTTGTCACAGCAGAAGCTGATCAGCGAGTGCTGGTAAATGGATGTCCGCCAGCACCTGCCGATCAGCGGGAAGACACACAGGACGGATCTCTGCCTATGTAAAACAAGGCAGAGCTCCATTCTGACAGGGGGAAGTGATGGAGTTTCTTTCCCTGCAAATTAGGGAAAGAAACTCCATCACTTCCCTTCTTAAAAGCACCTCACACAGTACACAAAAACACCCGCTAGGCACATGTTTAACCCTTTGATCACCCTAGATGTTTAACCCTTACCCAACCAGCGTCATTAGTACAGTGACAGTGAATATTTTTAGTACTGCTCTCTATATTAGTATCATTGGTTCCCACAAAGTGTCAAAAGTATCGGTTAGTGTCCGATTGTCTGCTGCAATATCGCAGTCTAGTACAAAAATAAATAAATAAATAAAAATTCCAGCATATATCCCATACTTTGTAGACACTATAACTAAATTAAACTAAAATAACTAAAAAACTAAAAACTAGATTAACTAAACTAAATTTTTTCATTGGATAAGTTTTATAGCAGAAAGTAAACAATATTGTTTTTTTTTGTTTGTTTTTTTTCAAAATTGTCGGTAATTTTTTTGTTTATAGCTCAAAAAATAAAAAACACAGTGGTGATCAAATAGCACCAAAAGAAAGCTCTCTTTGTGGGAAAAAAAAGGGACATATATTTTATTTGGGTACAGATTTGCATGACTGCACAATTGTCAGTTAATGTAACACAGTGCTGTATTGCAAATCTTCAGAGGGGCAATTGGTTAAAGAACATAAAATTAACATTTAATGATAACTGCATTACTCCTGAATTTTTCTGGTTTGCACCCCTTTAAAATTCTAGTTATTCTTAGTATTCCCACCCTTCTGACAAACATAAATATGGTCCTTTATCTGTGTGCCATGCTTATGATTTTGTAATCCTGATGTGTTGTATACCATATATTGTGATCACTATCCTATAGTTTACCAGGATACGTCTACCATGTCTGTGGTCAGTTGTTGTTTTTCTTTAACATCTTCATTATTACATGTCCAATGCCTGTTTTTATATTCCTTTCTTACTACTTTTGTGGGAAAACATGGACACAAACATTTTTTATAAAAAATCAAACATATAAACAAGAGCATACCAGGGGAGTGGTCAATCTGCCTGCATACAGCCATGTTGAGGGTGCTTTAGGACCCCCCCTGTTCTGTCTTTAGGACAGAGAGCTAAACTTTCCTACTCCATAAACTTCAGATACCATATTTCTTTTGATCTTAAATTTATTGGAACAAGCCAGGTGAATCTACAAATTGATAAAATAAACATCAATCAGTGCAAATTTGCATATAATAAAGAAAACAATGCTCTATAACACAGAATGGGATAACAAGAACTCACTTTTTAAGCTTGCCAAGGGGTGATGGTGAGAGATTGAAGAAACATGCCTTGCTGTATATTCTTAACCACTTAAGGACTGAGCCTCTTTCTTAGATTTGTTGTTTACAAGTTAAAAACAGTTTTTTTTGCTAGAAAATGACTTAGAATCTCCAAACATTAAACATTTTTTTCTAACACCCTAGAGAATAAAATGGCAGTCGTTGCAATACTTTCTGTCACACCATATTTGCGCAGCGGTCTTACAAGCGCACTTTTTTTGGAAAAAATACACTTTTTTAATTAAAAAATAAGACAACAGTAAAGTTTATATTGTGAAAGATAATGTTACGCAGAATAAATTGATACCCAACATGTCACGCTTCAAAATTGCGCCCACTCATGGAATGGCAACAAACTTTTACCCTTAAAAATCTCCATAGGCGATGTTTAAAAAATTCTACAGGTTACATGTTTTGAGTTACAGAGGAGGTCTAGGGCTAGAATTATTGCTCTCGCTCTACCGATTGCGGCGATACCTCACATGTGTGGTTTTAACACCGTTTTCATATGCGGGCACTACTCACATATGCGTTCGCTTCTGCACGCCAGCTTGTCGGGACAGGGCGCATTTAAAAAATTTAATTTCTTTTTTCTTATTTATTTTACCTTTTATTTTTTATTTTTACACTGTTCTTTTAAAAATAAATTGTGTCAATTTTCCTATTACAAGGAATGTAAACATCCCTTGTAATAGAAAAAAAGCATGACAGGACCACTTAAATATGAGATCTGCGGTCAAAGACCCCAGATCTCATATTTACACTAAAATGCAATTACAAAAAAAAAAATACAAAAAAAATGGCCCTTTAAGAGCTGTGGGCCGAAGTGACGTTTTGACGTCGCTTCCGCCCTGCAATGATATGGAGACAGGTGGGGGCCATCTTCCCCTCACTCGTCTCCATGTCAGGCTAGGGAATGGATCCAATCGCCTCTGCCGGTGCCGACGGCAACGGTAAGCGTCGGAGGGCACCAGAGCGCGGCGGAAGGGGGGCCCTCTCCCATCGTGAATAAAAGTGATTTTGCGGCGAATACACCACAGAGATCACTTTTATCTTGAAGCGGACTGCCCGCTAGCTGCTGCCATAACAACAATATTCCTCTTCAAAGTACAGATGTATAACGACAGTGGGCGGTCCGGAAGTGGTTAAAATGATGGCTGACTCACTTCCTCTAGAGAATTCTTCCAGAATGCACTGGTTCCTAACAACTTTATTAACACATTCTAAGAGATTTCAATATGTACAGTAACTACTAAAAAACAGCTAAATCTATACCAGAAAGAGAACAGTAGGTGGCGCCTGCATTCTGCATATAACCAGCTGGTGTAAATCAAGAAAACCCAACATGTTATTTTAACCGCTTGCCGACCGACCGACCGCCATCAAAAGTGTCCAATGTCACAGTCCCGATAAAAATTGCAGATCGCCGCCATTACTAGTAAAAAAAAAAAATTATAAAAATGCCATAAATCTATCCCCTATTTTGTAGACGCTATAACTCTTGTGCAAACCAATCAATATACGCTTATTGCAGGGTTTTTTTTACCAAAAATCTGTAGATTACATATCGGCCTAAACTGAGGAAAGTTTTTTTTTTTTTTTTAATTTGGGGATATTTATTATAGCAAAAAGTTAAAAATATTTTTTATTTATAGTGCAAAAAATAAAATCCGCAGAGATGATCAAATAACACCAAAAGAAAGCTCTATTTGTGGGGAGAAAAGGACGTCAATTTAGTTGGGGAAAATTGTGTCGCACGACCGCGCAATTGTCAGTTAAATCGACGCAGTGCCGTATCACAAAGAATGGCCTGGTCAGGAAGGAGGCAAATCTTTCCGGGCTGAAGTGGTTAAGCAACATAAAGCCAAATAAACTGAATAGAAGCCCGGTGGGTAGAACACCCCCCAAACAAATGCACATCGCCGCGTTACCAGAGGCTCTGCAGTACCACCCTTGGAAGCCTCATCAGACCTCATATACAAACATGGCACTGAGCCAAGGAAAGTTCCGCTAAGATCTGATGTTTCACATGACACAGCCAAGGGAAAGCTTAGGAGAACTTCTCTCACTCTTCCAGGCACTGAGGTTTGGTAAGTGTTTTAATGAAAAGAGGAGGCTTGATGGGGAGGGTTTTTTTTTCATTGGCTGGTAGGGAGCTTTGCTGGGGAAGGGGGTCTTTTCTAGGAAAGGGGAGTTGCTTTGCTAGAGGAGGCTTTGTTAATATTTTGTCCAGATATCGGTATTGCTTGTATATAGTCATGATTGCCTGCATAGGTGTGCACAGCCTATTACATTAGGGTGTGCACCTCAAAGCTCAAACACACGTGTGTGTGTTACATACACAGTATATACACGCTCTTCCACACTTCTCTTATAAGCCGAGCCATCATTGGGAGATCTTTCCCATCTCCCCGCCTACACACAGAGCCAGGGTGGTCTTAAAAGCATCATGGTCGCCTGGGCAAAGTGATACACTGGGGCCCCTACCAGGGAGATGGCAGCAAAAAGTATGTGGCAGGGTGAAGGGGTTAACTTTTGCTATGTACAGAGTGCAGGGCCCAGGAGTGCACTATGTACGTGCAGAGTGCAGGGTTCAGAAGAATGCTACATACATAGTGTACTGTTCAGGAGTGCACCAGCAGAGTGCAGACTTCAGGCATGCACTACGCACAGGGTGCAGAATTTGTGCGTGTGCTATGTAGAGTTCCATCGTTCAGAAGTGTGCTGTGTAGAGTGCAGAGATCAGGTGTGCGCTACACACAGGGTGCACAGTTCAGGAATGAGCAGAGATCATGTGTGTGCTATGTACAGAGTTCAGACGTGAGCTACGGGTAGGGTGCAGAGTTCTGGAGTGCACTATGCATAGAGTGCACACTTCAGGTGTGCACAGTTCAGGAGAGAGCTAGGCACAGGGTGCAGAGATCATGCGTGTGCTATGTACAGAGTTCAGACATGAGCTACGCACAGGGTGCAGATGTTCAAAAGTGCACTATGTAGAGTGCAGAGTTCAGGAGTGCACTATGCACAGAATGCTAATTTCAGGTGTGCGCTATGCAAAGAGTACAGAGTTCAGGCATGCACTACACACAGGATGGACAGCTCAGGCATGAGCTAGGTACAAGGTGCGGAAATCATGCGTGTGCTATGTACAGAGTTCAGGCGTGAGCTGCGCGCAGGGTGCAGAGTTCAGAAATGTGCTATGCACAGAGTGCCGAGTTTAGATGTGCGCTATGCACAGGATGCAGAGTTCAGGTGTGCGCTATGCACAGGCTGCAGAGATTAGGCGTATGCTATGCACAGGGTGCAGAGTTCAGGTGTGTGCTATGCACAGGGTGCAGAGATTAGGTGTACGCTATGCACAGGGTGCAGAGTTCAGGTGTGCACTATGCACAGGGTGCAGAGTTCAGGTGTGCACTATGCACAGGGTGTAGGCTTAAGGTGTGTGCTATGCCCAGGGTGCAGAGTTCAGGCGTGCGCTATGCACAGGGTGCAGAGTTCAGGTGTGCGCTATGTACAGGGTGCAGGCTTCAGGCATGCAGAGTTCATGCGTGTGCTATTGTACAAAGTTCAGGGGGACACTACGCCAGTTTACAGACCCTCTCCCTCAGTACAGAGCTTTCGCCTACAATTTCTCCCCAAGAGAATGCTCTCCTCTCCTTCCAGTACAGCTGGAGTTCCAGCTCTTCAACCTTCACTGTCCCATACCCACAGCAGCTCTCCTTTCTCCCACAGAATAGAATCTTAAACTTACTGTGGCTGGCCAGGCTGCTGCAGCAGGTTTCTCTTGATGCTGCGGGTGTGAGGCTAGAGCGGCCGAGCGGATATACCGCCCCGTCCCGCCCCCTCCTCTGTTGTATAGGGAGAGCAGGGAGGGATCTCTGTGTGCAAACACTAGAGGCCAGTGCTGGAGGTTCCGATGGTAAAAAACCCAGCCGCCGACAGTGTACTTCTTTCTGTGAGAGGGTTCCAGCTCCCGCTGCCACTCTGTATGCATCTCCCTTCTGTTCCAGCTGCAGGGACACAAGAAGTTCCAGCGCCGGGCGTTGTGTGTTGCGCTCAGGGTGATTAGGGTGTGCTCAGGCACACCCAGCACACCCCGTGCACATGCCTATGATTGCCTGTTTGTTTGTATATTGTCACAATTGCAAGATTGTTGCTCCCATATACTGTACATAATGTGACATTATGAAAGGCGAGGTGATTGATGGACGTTATGTTTCACCTCGCATGCGTTCATTTGCAGAGAATTAAGGTGGAATTTTGCAGTCCACTTGTGTTTTCCAAAAGGTGGTATAAATAAAGGACTGGAGCAAAGAATTGCTCTTGGCCTGGGACTCAGGAAGTCATATCTGAGAGCGCATGCTACTGATGTGATGTCTGCTTCGTAAGAGACAGAAGAAGGTTTGCATTATCTTTGTTTTGTGGGTGACTGGGAGAAGCCCTTCACTGGGAGTTAGGATCCTGAACTGTTTAGTTAGTGCCTGCATGGCGAGGATTTATTTTCTGTTTTATTTATTTGATTTTCATGCAACCTTTTAAAAACAAAACTGGCTATAAGTCAGATTTTAAGAAAACCTGCCATTTGAACTACCCTTTTTCCCAGGGAAGGTGATCCCCATTGAGCTAACCCCCCACATATGGTGAATTTTCGGCAGGCATCTTCCTGAACAAGTGGAAAGATGGAGGATGTATTAAAAGCCCTGCTGCAGGCCACTGTGACCCAGCAGGAAACCAACCGCCAGCAGCAGGAAGCCAACCGCCAGCAGCAGGAAGCCAACCGCCAACAGCAGGAGATGAATCGCCAGGCCACTGCAACCTAGCAGGAAGCCAATTGCCAACAGCAGTAAGCTATTGCAGCCCAGCAGGAAATCAACTGCCAGTTTGCGGAGGCCCTGGTGGAGTTAAAAAAGGGGTCTTTGCCGATGGAACAGAAAATGGTACGTGCCAGCTACAATCTGCAGAAGATGACACCTGCAGATGATGTGGAAGCTTACCTAGCGTCTTTTGAAAGAGTCGCTGTTCGAGAAGGATGGCAATAAGATCAGTGGGCAGAACTGCTAGTGCTCTTTCTGACAGGAGAACCCAAAAGGCCTATTTTGACCTAGAACCAGATGTTGCCCGGGATTATGAGAAGCTGAAGGCTGCTATATTTTCACGTCTGGGTGTCATCATTGTGGTTCAGGCTCAACGGGTGCATCGGTGGTCATACAGTACTGACAAACCACCCCGCTCCCAAATGTTTAACCTAATACACCTCAACAAGAAGTGGCTTTAGCCAGAGACTTTGTCAGACCCTAAGATTGTGAAGCGTGTGGTCATGGACCGTTATTAAAGCGTGCTCCCTGCCACTTTGAGGAAATGGGTCAGCCATGGGAACCCTAAGACTGCAAACCAGCTGGTGGACCTAGTGGAGAGATATACTGCTGCTGAGGACTTGTCCATGCCCCACCCCAATGTCTCAAGGGGAGAAAAACGGCCCAGAGGATCCGGTAAGACTGTTCCAGGGTTCAAGGGTGTAGGGAAAAATAACAAATCGTTGCCACAGAAAATTAGACTATGGGCTCAGGACATGGAGACTGCCCTAATAGGTCAGGAAGGTCTCTGAGGCTGTTTAGAGGACTGGGTACAGAACACGTAAAATCACTGCCATGCGTTAATATTGGTGCTAACTGTTCCCTAAATGATGAACCAATTCAATGTGTGTAGAATAATTATATTAATTCGGCTTTATAATCAAGATCTGTATTTATGCAGTCTGGGTCCCTTTTAAGCTTTGACTTTGAAAAAGCTCACTCAGCTCAGCATAAGACAAATCTTGAAATAGCTAGGTTGTGTGCGTGTCATTTTTTGTACCAGTTGTTCTACATGTGCTGAGTTAATGACTAAGGTCAGTAGGTCAGTGATTTCACAGATAAGAATATACTCAGTATATCTGTCATAAACTTTATTGTAAAGATCTTTTTAAAGGTAAAAACATATTATCTATAATATAGTTAGTTATTTGATATAGTTATTTAATTAGTTAGTTAGATTGAGTTTGTGTGAAGTAGTATATATTTATATATATGTATCCAATTATAGTTTAATATGCATTTGTAAGGTTTGGTACAGAATTGCATTTCTGTAGTTTAAAAGATATCCATTACAAGAATTTGGCCATTTGGAAAGGTCATTCACCTTGAGTTTTTTATAAGAAACTGTTGTGTGTTACTGACAATCAAAGAGGTTTAAGAGACGTGTCAGCTGTTGGCAAAGAGAATATTTAGAATAATCACGAATATGATCATTTCATTTTTAGTTCTAGCCGTATATGGCTATGACTTTAGTCTGCTGACTAGTTGATTTGAAATAGTATAAAAACAGAGTGACACTTCACTTCAGGACGCACGACACACGACACACATCATACACACAACACATGTCCTACACACACACACAGAAGGACGTCATTACTTTTTCACATACACAAAGAAGAACACACGCATTCTTACTCTACAGAAGACATTTCGTTTACATTAGGCCTAAATACAGCCTACCTCACAAACAGCTGCTAGAGTGGACATCTCTCTGACATAGAAAAGCACAAACGGAGCTGAGACATCTCTTGAACATTCTTTTACAAGATTTTGTTCCTATTTATTTTTGTTTTGTTACATCTAGCTGTAAGAAGAATTTAACTTTGTATATATTTTCAAGTTGTTGCCAAGTGTGACCAAATAAACTCACACTTTGTTTTAAGACAGCCTGGCTACTGAACTTTTGAACAAAACGCCTAAGACACTGTTGACATAACACGTGTCTGTGAGAAGAGAAGGTTTTTACACCCTCTCCACATTTTTACATTGGCGATTGCCAGCCAGTCCAGTTTTTTTTTCCCTGCTCCTTGACAAAGGGGGGAGACTCACACATTTTCATGATTGATCAAGTCTCGGGAAAAAACGATCAAAGAACCTAGAAAGCGGCGTTTGTGTTCCATCAGACGAGGACGAAAGGTCCAAGGAACTGAGCCAGCTAAAGACGAGAAATTCTTCTAAATATGGCATCTGATAATCAAATATGGAAGAACAAGCTCCAAGAAGAAACTAAGTAAAGAACCTAGAAGGAGGCGTTTGCGTCAGATGTGGACAACAGTTCAATAAAAGTCGCGGGTGAGTTTTTCTATGTCTGTTTTCTCACCTCTAGCCAAAGTTTGTAACTTTGAAGAAAAAAAAAAAAAGGAAGACCCAGCCTATGAAGTTGATTGACAAGGCCATTTGGACGGTATGCTTCAAGCTATGGTTGGAAATCCAAGACTTTGTGAAAACGTAACGTTACGTACGTGAAGATTTCTGCTAAGGTTAGTTCCTAAGAACTGAGACTTCACGTTATTTGAAAAAGCTACCATTGAGGTACAACAGGCAGATGTATGTACTATTTGGTAAGCGAAGATGAAAGTCTGATTTTGATGTTTGAAGATGGAAAGTCCAAGAAACAGGCAAAGAAAAATCAACAGGCAAGAACACTGAAGCACACTAAAGCACACTACAGCACACAATACATGGAACAAGGCAAAAAGCTACAAGAAAATGATTCTTCCAAGAAAAAGCAACAAACGAAAGAAGAAGCAACGAAAGAAAGAAAACGCAACTAACGAAAGAAAAAGCAACAAACTAAAGAAAAAGCAACAAACTAAAGAAAAAGCAACGAACAACAAATTTAAAGGACATTATTCATCTCTTGTTTTTTTTTAAGTATACAAGGACTATCATACTAACAAGGGGTGAGTGTGTTTGTTTATATATAATAGGGTAACATGGGATGGTTAACATCTCAAGGCTCAGAAGTATTTTCCTGTACCATCGGGAAATTGATACATTCCATATATATGGAATACAGGAATACATGCAGTAGTAAGGTAATTAATTAATTCCAGAGTGTAAAGAAGTTATTAAATAAGGAAACTAAGTTTAATGCTGCATGTAAATGTTTATGATGTTTATGAATATTTTAGGCCCTGAACAACAGAAATGTGTTATTACACGTGGTCATTTTAAAACACATATATAGGGGGCAGGAAAAAGTTTTCAGAGAAAAAGTATAGATTAAGATTGTGGAAAGAACTGCATGAAATTGAGATTATGGAAAATAACATGGTGTTTAGTGTCTTACAAAAATCCTATAGATTTGGTTGTAGGAAATAATAAGTTAAGGATTGAACAATTTTTACAAAAATTCCAAACCTGGATTTGGTTATTAAATTAAAAGTAGTAGATTGTTCTAATTTATTTAAAACTACCCAGAGAAAATATAAAAATATGAAAGTTTTGTTCAATCTAAAAAATTGTAAAAATAGCAATTGTTAAAAGTCTTTGTAAATTAGTATTTCTGGTAAAAGTAAGGACTTTGATTGAGGGAGGAGTTTTCTCGGGGATATGGCCAATCGCAGTTTTTTGGGTAGGACCCAATCTGTGAGTTTCACGAGATTGTCCTCTAAACAATTTTTTTGTCATTACTATAATCAGAAAAGTCATATAACGTAGTGTACATGATTTTTGGCAGATGTACAAACAAAATATGTTTAAAAAGTGGTAAAAAGGTTAAACATTTTAAAAACGAAAAACTAGATTGTTACCGAATTGTACAGTGTATTGTATACAAAGCATGAAAGCTAAACTGATTGTAACAGATCATTCTCTGAAGAGTTTGTGACATGCGAGGAGTGTATTGCCAACAGAGAAATGCAGATCAAGTTACACAGACTAGTCATCATGTCATGACAGTTTTCACTTCTGTGGATCAAAGTCTTCCAAATATCTGGAAGAGGGTTCATGGATGAGAAAAAATACATTTTTAAAAGGTATTATTACTTATTAAAGTAATTGTTTTTAAAAAATAAGATTTTTTGGGTCTTAATAACTTTTCTTAAGAGTTCATTGAGATTTTTGTAGACAGAGTATCTGTCTGAGTAAATTTTAATGAATTATATAGGCTTAATGTAGGGCAAATATTTTTAATTACAAGAGAGAACTTATATAAAATAATTTGAAGATCTAAAAAAAGCCCTTATTAATTTAGTATTTTTTGATTAATATAGAGATCTCTCTCAGCCATTTTACATTCAAGTGTATGTGGGTGATGAGACAATTTCATTGGAAAAAAAAAAAACATTGTCCAATGCTACAGATCAGAGACATTGTGGGTTTTGCACCATTTGTTTTGAAAAACATCTTATGTTACGCTAAAGGTGTTATTACAAAGAAAACAGGAGGTGTCAATGCACACAGCTTTGTCTAGTGGCAATTGGATGTTAAAAAGATCAGTTGTAGTGGTATTTAAAAATACATGGGGATTAAATAGATGCAGTGTGAGGGATAGAACCACAGTTGTATAAATGAAGGAAAAAGTCACTTTGTCAACTTTTAGTGAACATTTATTGGGGAAGAATTTCTTGTGCTTCTATAGATGGATCCAAATATTGGCACAATGGAATGACAATATTAAACTTTCTGTAAGTGTCTGCATTGAAAGCTGATCTTAAGACTGCCATGTGTTTGTTTAGCAGTCAGAGTGACAGGCATGTGTGGCTCATTCAATCATACTGTATGAGAGGAATGTTTTTAGTTCTGAAAAGAAATTTCAACATGATCAAATTTCTTTCAGAAATATAATATTTGGGAAAGCCCAACCTAAATTGTCAGTGTAAAGGAAAAAATACAATAATCTGGTAAGATTATTCTTTTGCAAGATTTAATATTAGTCACAGGATAAAAAGGGGGACTATGACATTTTGTTTTAGTTAGAATCAGTACAGACTGATGAAGATAATATTTATTGTAAAAGAATTGATTCCAACAATAATGGATAGAGTTATTTTTAAATGAAAATATTTCTTTTTGCATATCCAGGTACCTGACTGACTGACTGACTGATTTTTTGTTTAAGCTAATGAAAGAAATTCTGAACTACTCATTTTAGAACACGTTGTCATCAAACTTCTGAATAATGTTTTATTTGTTTATAAAACAATCCAATAGGAAAGAGTAACCTAATACTACAAAGTATTGAGGGATTTGGCTAATCCATATAGATTGATTATATTAGTTTTTTTTCCACCTACTAAAGGAGGATATTAGGATGTTGTTTTTTTTAGTTAATGTTTCTTTTTGATAAATTAATTGAGGTTATTCTAGAAATAATATTTTTAACAAAAGTTAAGTTGTTGTGAACTTATGTCATATTCCATTGGGGTTGGATTTCAAACCATGGAATCAGATAATGATTTAAAATTTTGCAGGACATGTATGCAATTTTAAGTATTTAGTAAAGTTTTTGTTTCTTATCATCTTAAGTACTCAGGTATTGTAGAACATATGAATAGTATTATAAAGTCTAAATAGGGTAAGATGATTCAAGAATAAGGTAAAGATTGGGTGACTTATTTACCTGTTATAGTCTTAGTTTAAAAACTTTATTATTTTTTTAAACATTAGGTTTGTTAACTTTTTGAGTTAATGACAGGATGTCTTTTGAGATTAGCATACTCCGTTATTTTTATATAATCTGTTGTATAGAAAGAAGTGTGGTTGCAAACTTTGCAAACAACAGGTGCAGGTATTTCAGAAGTTTGTTCACAAAACATGGCTAGGCCTTTGCTAAATTTAAATAGAAATGATGTCTTGAATGAGATTTCTACTTCTTATGAGTATGTTTAGTAATTTATTCCAGTAGCTAAAGTTATGGTTAAGAATTAAAGATCTGAAGGTACCAGGGATGCCAACAGAGATGTCAACTGAGATATCAATTGGAAAGATTATTTTGTTATTTTTAAGGTACATTGGAATTATACTTTTTGTTTCTAAAGAATTGGTAATAAAATAAATAAAAATAATTGGTAAAAATAAGAACTAAATGGGTAGGATGTAATCAGCAGGAATGTTTCAGTTTGAGGAAATACCTCAGTGACAACTGCTGCCGGAAATATATTATTGCATCCTATAGTTATTATATTTATTATCATGATATTATGTATTTTATTTCAGATCTATATTATGGTTAGAATGAAACGATTTTATAAATTGATTAAGGAAGAAATGAAAAAAGGTGAAAAATTATGACAGGTATTTTTAGTCGGAAAATTACTTCTGTCTTATCTGATCCTATGATGAGCTGTGGTACATCTGGAGCAACTGATTCAAAATGTGTATGAAAGGGACATAAATGGAGTGCGCGTGATTTAGTTAATATAATAAATTATATTCAGGGGGGATTGTAGAATAATTATATTAATTCGGCTTTATAATCAAGATCTGTATTTATGCAGTCTGGGTCCCTTTTAAGCTTTGACTTTGAAAAAGCTCACTCAGCTCAGCATAAGACAAATCTTGAAATAGCTAGGTTGTGTGCGTGTCATTTTTTGTACCAGTTGTTCTACATGTGCTGAGTTAATGACTAAGGTCAGTAGGTCAGTGATTTCACAGATAAGAATATACTCAGTATATCTGTCATAAACTTTATTGTAAAGATCTTTTTAAAGGTAAAAACATATTATCTATAATATAGTTAGTTATTTGATATAGTTATTTAATTAGTTAGTTAGATTGAGTTTGTGTGAAGTAGTATATATTTATATATATGTATCCAATTATAGTTTAATATGCATTTGTAAGGTTTGGTACAGAATTGCATTTCTGTAGTTTAAAAGATATCCATTACAAGAATTTGGCCATTTGGAAAGGTCATTCACCTTGAGTTTTTTATAAGAAACTGTTGTGTGTTACTGACAATCAAAGAGGTTTAAGAGACGTGTCAGCTGTTGGCAAAGAGAATATTTAGAATAATCACGAATATGATCATTTCATTTTTAGTTCTAGCCGTATATGGCTATGACTTTAGTCTGCTGACTAGTTGATTTGAAATAGTATAAAAACAGAGTGACACTTCACTTCAGGACGCACGACACACGACACACATCATACACACAACACATGTCCTACACACACACACAGAAGGACGTCATTACTTTTTCACATACACAAAGAAGAACACACGCATTCTTACTCTACAGAAGACATTTCGTTTACATTAGGCCTAAATACAGCCTACCTCACAAACAGCTGCTAGAGTGGACATCTCTCTGACATAGAAAAGCACAAACGGAGCTGAGACATCTCTTGAACATTCTTTTACAAGATTTTGTTCCTATTTATTTTTGTTTTGTTACATCTAGCTGTAAGAAGAATTTAACTTTGTATATATTTTCAAGTTGTTGCCAAGTGTGACCAAATAAACTCACACTTTGTTTTAAGACAGCCTGGCTACTGAACTTTTGAACAAAACGCCTAAGACACTGTTGACATAACACGTGTCTGTGAGAAGAGAAGGTTTTTACACCCTCTCCACATTTTTACAATGTGGTAATGCTTATTTGAAAAAACGCATGTCTCTTTTTGCACAGGTGGTATGTACTGCATCATGTGAGGGATGCATGGAAAAACAAATATGTATGATTTCATATGATGGAAAGCCAGTCACTGCTCTGCTAGATTCTGGTAGTGTTGTGACTAGTCAAAGGTGATTTTGTAAATCCTGCAAAGTTACATCCTAGCACTATTGGGGTGATTTGTATACATGGTGACACATGTGACTACCAGACTGCTGTGGTTGAGTTTGATACCCCTTGGGGCACTGTGACACATTCAGTGGGGGTGGTACCCTCACTACTTCATGGAGCCCTAGTAGGGAGAGATTTTCCACACCTTTGGAGTTTATGGGAAAAGAAAAGGAGTCAGGAGGACAGAGCTCCCCCTGCTGAGGAAACACTGGAGCTCACTCTAGACCCTTTTGATTGCAAAATTAAAAGGGAAACTGTTGGTGTGTCCAACAGAGAGGTAGATCCTTTTCCTTTTTTGGTAATGGCTGGGGAGCAAGAGGATCTGGAATTCAGCCCTCAGCTTGAGGTTAATGAACAAGAAATTATCTCTGCCTCTAATAGTGAGAGTGGACAGAATGTGAAGCCTGACTTAGAAGTCAGGAAATATGATTTTTGTACAGAACAACTAAGAGACTCCACACTCAATAGAGCCAGAAAAAATGTTAAAATGATTGATGGCAAATCTGTTGAACCTAATGTAGGGGTGTTGTTTCCCTACATGGCTCTTAAAAATACTTACTTACTTACTTACTGTATCAAGTGGTAAAGCAAGGGGAGGAGGAGGTAGAGCAACTAGTGGTTCTCAAACCCTATCGTCGGATGGTATTAGATTTAGCCCATGGTCATATAATGGGTGGACACCTGGGTATAGAGAAAACTAAGGAGAGAATAACCCAGAGATTATTTTGGCCTGCGTTACATGCAGATGTCAAAGAATATTGTAAGTCATGCCCAGAGTGTCAGTATTCTGCACCATCGCCCCATTTTCACAGTACGCTGGTACCGTTACCGATAATTGAAGTGCCCTTTGAAAGAATTTGCATGGATCTGGTGGGACCAGTAGTACAGTCTGCCCGGGACCATCAGCACATACTGGTAATACTGGACTATGCCACATGGTATCCTGAAGCCATTCCCTTGCGTAATACCTCAGCTAAGACTATTGAAACAATAAAAATGAAATATTCCTTTAAATATTGTTCCGGGGGTGTCCTTAGTATGCCTGTAAATTAGTGCATCTTTCCCATGTTTAGAACAATGCCACAGCACAATTATATTTCTAAGGGAAAAAATGTAATTTAGTGTAAAACTGCTCGCGGCTGTAATGTATTGTCGGATCCCGGCAAAATAGATAAAAATACCAAATATACAAAAAAAAATGGTGTGGATGTCCCCCCCAAAATCCATACCAGGCCCTTAAGGTCTGGTATGGATATTAAGGGGAACCTTAATAAAAAAAAAAAAAAATGGCATTGGGGTTCCCCAGCCCCCCTATATACTCTGAACAGCAGTATATTTTACTATACGACCTGCCCTATATACTCTGCTGAAAATTGGGCCTTAGGTGTTGGTGGTACCAAAACACTGTAAGCCCTCACAGTTAGTCTTGTTGGGTGCAGGAACGGGCCCTGCTGTGAAATATTATATCAAGAATTGTAATTACATGCCCCTGTTAAACAGGGACAGAAAAATTGGGCCTTGGGTGGTGGTGGTGCCACAACACTGTAACCCCTCACAGATACTCGTGTTGGGCACAAGAATGGGCCCTGCTGTGAAATATTATATCAAAAGTTGTAATTACATGCCCCTGTTAACCGCTTGCCACCCGCCAGCTATCATATGACGGCCAGGGCGCGGCTCTCATTCTGGGAGGGCGTTATATGACGGCCCTCCATTTAAACAGGGAATGCACACGATCGTGTGCGCGCTTCCCTGTTCCTTCTGTGGCAGCGTGTCACGGAGACACCGCTCGCCACCGAGGGGGGTGAACAGCCATTGGGCATGGCTGTTTACCACGTGATCGGCCGTGATTAAGTCACGGCCGATCACAGGTGGTACCACCCCACTTTGCACTGCGCATGCGCGCGATCTCAAGCACGCTGCGCGTACATGCCGGTGGCGGCGTGTTCCCGGGAACACTGTTCATCACCGACGCTGGTAAACAGCCATTGGCCGGCAGCTGTTTACCACGTGATCGGCTGTGATCCATTCACAAATGATCACTAAATGTCAACAAACCGCTGTAACGAGATGTTACCGGTTCTCCTCCTCACATACCGATCGTGTGTGAGAAGGAGATTGCGGTAACATCTCCTTACCGCTTACAGTGCACACCAATCACACAATGATTGCCCCCCCAATAAAGAGGACCTGTCACCACCCATCAAAGTACCTGTCACAGTTCATCTGAGTACCTGTCAGTCCATATGAGTACATGTCATAGTTCATCTGAGTACCCGAGTACCTGTAACCAGGCCATCAGAGTACCCGAGTACCTGTCACAGTCCATCTGAGTACCTGTGTACCTGTCAGAGTCCATCTGAGTACCCGAGTACCTGTCACAGTCCATCTGAGTACCCGAGTACCTGTCACAGTCCATCTGAGTACCCGAGTACCTGTCACAGTCCATCTGAGTACCCGAGTACCTGTCATAATCCATCTGAGTACCTGAGTACCTGTCAGTCAATATGAGTACCTAGTACCTGTCACAGTTCATCTGAGTACCTGAGTACCTGAGTACCTGTCACAGTCCATATGAGTACCTGAGTACCTGTCACAGACCATATGAGTACACGAGTACCTGAGTACCTGTCACCGCCCTTCAGAGTACCCGAATACCAGTCACCAGCCCATCAGAGTACCCGAGTGCCTGTCACCAGGCCATCAGAGTACCCGAGTACCTGTCACTAGGCCATCAGAGTACCCGAGTACCTGTCACCAGGCCATCAGAGTACCCGAGTACCTGTCACCAGCCCATCAGAGTACCCGAGTACTGTCACCAGGCCATCAGAGTACCCGAGTACCTGTCAACAGCCCATCAGAGTAACCGAGTACCTGTCACCAGCCCATCAGAGTAACCGAGTACCTGTCACCAGCCCATCAGAGTAACCGAGTACCTGTCACCAGCCCATCAGAGTACCTGAGTACCTGTCTGCAGCTCATCAAGTTACCCGAGTACCTGTCTCCAGCCCATCAGGGTACGCAAGTACCTATTTGCAGCCCATGCCTCATAGAATATACGTTGAGGTGTTTGCTTTCCAAAATGGGCTCATTTTGTGGGTAATTTCACTGTCCTGGTGCTCAAGTACCTTCAAAAGTGTGATAGGTAGGAATTAAATGAGATGTGTAATTTATGCTCCTAGAACGCCTGAAGGTACTACTTCAATGTTGGGCCTCTGTATGTGGCCAGGCTGTGTAAAAGTCTATAGTCACCATAAAAGTCACCATACTCGGGAAGAGTAGCAGAATGTATTTTGGGGTGTAATTTTTGCTATATACATGCTATGTGTTAGAAATCTCTTATAAATTGACAACTTTGTGTAAAAAAAATGCGTTTTCATTTTTTTCCACATTTTCCAAAAACTTCTGGAAAAAATGAACCGTTCAAAAGACTCATTATGCCTCATAGATTATACGTTGGGGTGTTTGCTTTCCAAAATGGGGTAATTTTGTGGGCAATTCTATTGTCCTGGTGCTCCAGTGCCTTCAAAAGTGTAATAGGTGGTTGAGAAATGAGATGTGTCATTTATGCTCGTAGAACGCCTGAAGGTGCTACTTCAATGTTGGGCCTTTGTATGTGGCCAGGCTGTGTAAAAGTCTCACATATGTAGCATCGCCATACTTGGGAGGAGTAGCAGAATGTATTTTGGGGTGAAATTTGTTGTATGCATATGCTGTGTGTGAGAAATAACCTGATAATTTGACAATTTTGTAAAAAAAAAATCTTCATTTTGCAAAGAATTGTGGGAAAAAATTACAACTTAAAAAACTCACCATGCTACTTACTAGGGATGAGCTTCGAGTTCAAGTCGAACTCATGTTCGACTCGAACATCGGCTGTTCGCAAGTTCGCCGAGTAGTGAACAATTTGGGGTGTTCTCGGCAAATTCGAATGCCACGGAACACCCTTTAAAAGTCTATGGGAGAAATCAAAAGTGCTAATTTTAAAGGCTTATATTCATGGTATTGTCATAAAAAGTGTTTGGGGACCTGGGTCCTGCCCCAGGAGACATGGATCAATGCAAAAAAAAGTTTTAAAAACTGTCATTTTTTCGGGAGCATTGATTTTAATAAATACAAACAAATCAAACAATAAAAGTGTAATATCCCTTTAAATTTCGTACCTGGGGGGTGTCTATAGTATGCCTGTAAAGGGGCGCATGTTTCCTGTGTTTAGAACAGTCTGACAGCAAAATGACATTTCAAAGGAAAAAAAGTCATTTAAAACTACTCGCGGCTATTAATGCATTGCCGGTCCGACAATACACATAGAAGTTCATTGATAAAAACGGCATGGGAATTCCCCACAGGGGAACCCCGAACCAAAATTTAAAAAAAAAAATGACGTGGAGGTCCCCCTAAATTCCATACCAGGCCCTTCAGGTCTGGTATGGATATTAAGGGGAACCCCGACCAAAATTTAAAAACAAAAATGGCGAGGGGTCCCCCTCAAAATCTATACCAGACCCCTTAGGTCTGGTATGGATTTTAAGGGGAACCCCGCGCCAAAATTTAAGAAAAAAACAGCGTGGGGTCCCCCCAAAAATCCATACCAGACCCTTATCCGAGCACGCAACCTGGCAGGCCACAGGAAAAGAGGGGGGGACGAGAGAGCACCCCCCTCCTGAACCATACCAGGCCACATGCCCTCAACATTGGGAGGGTGCTTTGGGGTAGCCCCCAAAACACCTTGTCCCCATGTTGATGAGGACAAGGGCCTCATCCCCACAACCCTGGCCAGTGGTTGTGGGGGTCTGCGGGCGGGGGGCTCATCAGAATCTGGAAGCCCCCTTTACCAAGGGGACCCCCAGATCCTGGCCCTCCTTCCTGTGTGAAATGGTAAGGGGGTACAAAAGTACCCCTACCATTTCACTAAAAAACTGTCAAAAATGTTAAAAATGACAAGAGACAGTTTTTGACAATTCCTTTATTTAAATGCTTCTTCTTTCTTCTATCTGCTATCGGTTTCTTCCTCCGTCTTCTTCTTCTTCTGATTCTTCTGGTTCTTCCTCCGGTGTTCTCGTCCGGCATCTCCTCCGTGGAGTCAGCGTCTTCTTCCCTTCTTCTCCTCGGGCCGCTCCGCATCCATGATGGCATGGAGGGAGGCTCCCGCTCTTCTCTTCATCTTCTTCTCTTCATCTTCTTCTCTTCATCTTCTTTTCGGGCCGCTCCGCATCCATGATGGCATGGAGGGAGGCTGCCACTGTGTGACAGTTCTCCTCTTCTGATGGTTCTTAAATGACGGGGGGCGGGGCCACCCGGTGACCCCGCCCCCCTCTGACGCACGGTGACTTGACGGGACTTCCCTGGGGCTACGGAAGGAGTGACTCTGGACAAGGAGCTGGTGGAATAGGCCGCTTTGGCAGCTGTGTTGGAAAGCAAACTACTCTGAGCCTGGGTGACAGAGGATGTGGAGGATGAGGACGGCTTTGTTATCCACTCCACCAACTCTTCTGCATGTTGTGGCTCAATAACATGGCCATCAGCAGCAAAAAAGGACAAGAGTGCCCCACGGCCACCTGCAGAGGATGCACAATGTCCACGACCACCACTGTTGACTGTAGACACTGAGGCTGCTTGCCCTCTTTTAGTGGCCTGTGAGCGTCTGCCTCTGCTTGGTGGCCTTCCGGACATGATGTATTTTTTGTTTTGCAACACCACACTACACTGTATTAGATACTGTGTACACCACCTGAAAGGTATTGGAAAGTGTACAATGGCTGCACTATATTGTATACTGTGTACACCACCAGAAGTGTAGTAGAAACTGTACACACTGTATTAGATACTATGTACACTGCCTGAAGTGTATTAGCAGCTGTAACACGGCTGCACTGTATTGTATATTGTGTACACCACCAGAAGTGTAGTAGAAACTGTACACACTGTATTAGATACTGTGTACACCGCCTTCACTGTATTAGCAACTGTACACCACGGAATGCACTGTAGATATAGGCTACACTGAATGCAGAGTATATATATATATATATATATATATATATATATATACTGTATATATATATATATATATATATATATATATATATATATATATATATATATATATATATATATATATATTAATACACCGCCTGAAGTGTATTAGAAACAGTACACTACCGAATGCACTGTAGATATAGCTACACTGAATGCAGAGTATATGTATGTATATATATATATATATATATATATATATATATATATATATATAAATATATATTAATACACCGCCTGAAGTGCATTAGAAACAGTACACCATGGAATGCTCTGTAGATATAGGCTACACTGGATGCAGAATATATATATATATATATATATATATATATATATATATATATATATATATACATACACACACACTAGACTGTATACAGTATATATATTAATGCACTGCCTGCACTGACTGAATATATAGTAAACACTGAATGTATAGTCTATGCTAAAGCAGAGTATATATATATATAGATATATAGATATATATATATATATAGATATATATATATATATATATCTATCTATCTATATATATATATAGATATATATCTATATATATATATAGATAGATATATATATATATATATATATCTATCTATATATATATATATATATATCAAATACACTCCCACTAACTGAATAACCTGCCTGCTTAATCTAACTCAAGCTATCTCTCTCTCCATGCCAACAACACTACACACGGCCGCTCTGTAAGCAGCCTTATATAGTGTGGGGCGTGGACTTAGTCCCCCTGGGCCATTATTGGCCAAGGGCACCCTGTCTTTGGCCAATTAGGGCTCTCTCAGCAGAGCATGCTGTGATTGGCCAAAGCATGCAGGTTAGGTGCATGCTTTGGCCAATCATCATACAGCAATGCACTGTGATCTCGCAGTGCATTATGGGCATTCCGCGTCACTCGAAATTTCTGCGAACGCCCCATATGTTCGGTTCGTTTTAGAGCAAACGAACACCCGATGTTCGAGTCGAACTTACGTTTGACTCGAACCACAGGCTCATCCCTACTATATGGTAAACATCTCAGGGAGAAGGAGAGACCACGCCTTATAGAAGTGTCATTGAGCATATCTCACTGATGAGAATTGCTGTCATGCCGCTTGTACAGGAACATATGGAGCAAGCCCAGGAGGCCCAGAGAAGGGTTTATAATCAGGGTGCCAAGACCCGAACCTTAAACCCTGGTGATAGAGTGCTGGTACTGGTTCCCACAGTTGAGAGTAAATTCCTACCAAAGTGGCAAGATCCCTTTGAAATTATGGAAAGAGAAGGGTAAGTAAACAAAGTTTACCAGCCAGAGAAAAGGAAAACAGAGCAAATATATCACGTTATCTCTTGAAACCTTGGAGGGACAGAGACTTTACTGGCAGTGCCAACCCCCCAAAAGGATATGGCCCTTGTGACAATTGAGGTACCCATAACTGAAACCTTGTCAGTGGCTCAACAGAAGGACGTTAAAGAGTTTGTGAGTAAGAATAGAGACTTTTTCTCTCACCTACCCAGACAGACCAGTGTTATACAGCATGACATAATTATGGAACTAGGTGCTCCTGTAAATGTAAAGCCCTATAGAATACCCTAGGTGAGAAGCAGTTACAAATGAAATAAAGAACATGTTAGAGTTAGATGTGATAGAGGAGTCCCACAGTGACTAGACAAGTCCCAAAACCAGATGGCACTATACGGTTTTGTAATGATTTCAGGAAGATGAACAGCATGTCCAAATTTAATGCGTACCCAATGCCTAGGGTCGACGAGCTTGTCGACAGATTTGGAAGTGCCCGGTACATAACTACTTTGGATCTGACTAAAGGTTATTGGCAGATACACCTAACAGAATCTGCAAAAGAGAAGATGACCTTTTCTACCCCTGAGGGGTCATTCCACTATAAGTGGATGCCTTTTGGTTTGCATGGGACTCCTGCCTCATTCCAGAGAATGATGGACAAGACAATGAGACCACATCGCCAATATGCAGTCACCTTTTTGGACAATGTCATCATTCACAGACCAGATTGGGAATCTCATTTGCCCCAGGTGCAAGCCATAGTAGATTCCCCTAGAATAGGAAGACTCACTGCCAACCCCAAAAAGTGTGCCATTGGCTTGGAGGAGGCCAAATACCTTGGCTACATTATTGGTTGCAAGCTGATCAAGCCTCAGATCAACAAGATTGATCCGGTTCAAAAGTGACCCCAACCTATAAATAAGAAGCAAGTTTGTGCATTTCTTGGGATCACAATATACTATAGGCGTTTTATACCCAATGTTGCCACAATTGTAGCCTCACTGACAGATCTGACGAAGGGTAGAGAGTCGGTCATGATTAAGTAGAATCCGGAGGCAGAGCAGGCATTTCAAATGTTGAAGCAGGCTCTTTGTGCACAACCTGTGCTCGTGACCCCAGATTTCACAAAGGAGTTTGTGGTACAGACAGATGCCTCTGCTGTGGGACTGGGTGCTGTACAGTCCCATCTCTTGGTCTTTTTGACCCCAGATCTCTCATTAAAGAGGACCTGACATGCTTATTTCTTTTACAAAGGATGTTTACATTCCTTGTAATAGGAATAAAAGTGATCAAAAAAACAAAAACAAATTAAAGGGACAATGCAAAAATAAGAAGTAAAATAAATAAGGAAAACCTTTTTTTAGGCGCCCCATCACTTTGAGCTTGCACGCTAAAGCGAATGCATATGGAAACGGTGTTCAAACCACACATGTGAGGTATTGCCACGATCGTTAGAGTGAGAGCAGTAATTCTAGTGCAAGACCTCCTCTGTAACTCTAAACAGGTAACCTGTAAAAACATTTTAAAACATTGCCTATGGATTTTTAAGTACAGTAGTTTGTCGCCATTCCACAAGCGTGTGCAATTTTATAGCATGACATATTAGGTGGCTATTTACTTGGCGTAACATAATCTTTCACATTATACAAAAAAATTGGGCTAACTTTGCTGTTTTGTTTTTTATTTCTTTAATTCATTACAGTGAATTTTTTTCAAAGAAATTGCATTTGAAAGACCACTGCGCAAATACAGTGTGACATAAAATATTGCAACAAAGACCATTTTATTCTCTAGGGTCTCTGATAAAAAATAAAAAAAATGTTTGGGAGTTCTAAGTAATTTTCTAGCAAAAAACTACTGATTTCAACAAATGTCAGAAAAGGGCTTGGTCTTAAAGTGGGTAGATTTTGTGTTTAATACCACTTTATAGTTGCAACTTTTAGTATTTTTACAAAAAGCACAGTTCTGGATGTATTTCAAGTCCAACATATGTCCACACATACATGTTGACTTCTATCTTAAAGCTAATTCAAAATTATAGACATGGAATTATTTTATTCTGGGGAAGGCTGTAGAGTTTATTTTAGCCTCTCTCTCGTAACAGCACAGGGCCAGTAGTATATACAGTATGTGCCAATAGCTGTGTAAGTGACGCACCAATAACAAGCTGCTTCTATGAGTGTGGATCCAATGCTAACCTAAAAGAGTACTTAAAAAAAAAAAAAAAAACTGGAAAGAGTAGATCAGGAAGTTTCCCCAGAAACAGAAAATGAGCTGAAAGGCATAATGGCTTAGACTCATTGAGGCATAATAATACTTGCGGGAATATCAAATAGATTAGTCAGCTACAACAGCAAATGATGCACAATGAAGGCAAGGCATTCCATTTCTACATATTTCGAGTCCTGGAACTTCTATAGTTTACACTAGAGTCTGGTACAGCAACAGATTAGGGTAGAATGGAGCCCAGTGGCGGCCTGTCCATATGGGGCACAGGGGCGCCGCCCCTCTAATCCATGCGCCCAACCCCTAATCTATATGCAGGGAGCTGGAGGTATGGATTCCAATGGGGTTTTTTTTTTTTTTTTTTAAGCACATGATTAGAGCCTGAGGCTCTAATTGGCTTCAAAAAAGGGTGGGCTCACCCACTTGTGTGAAAATAGTGAATTAATTGGCCAGGGGTCTCAGGACCCACTTCCTGTTTGGCCAGGAGGAGAAGCAAGGGCCCCGTAGTGCGGTCTCCAGGGGCAGCTCACCTGCAGCCACATCCAGCACTCCCCGGCTTGGACGGTGAAGGGAGGAGGAGGGGAGATCAGAGTGTCATCCCGGCCAGGACTTGTTATCTGCTAAGGTAAGAGGGCCTCAGATCGCCGCCTTTTCGTTCGTCTCTCTGTCCCCTGTGGGGAGGCTGATCGCTGCTTTGTCATCCGTCTCCCACTCTCCAGCCGGGGGGGATGCCATTGGTTTGCCGCCCCACCCCAAATATTGAGCACCAGCCACCACTGATGGAGCCCTAGGCATGGTAGCAGTCTTACCTCCCCCCCCCCATCACGTTGATTGACATTGAAGATGATTCCAAAGTCACAGGGAAAATCCCCTATTTTTACTGTTTGTACTGGCATGGCCTACTCCATCAGACATAGGCAATAAAGGCATCCTTTTTAGTGGAGTGACAGCCAGATTCACAGGCTTGATCAGTTTGGCTGTTCCTCCTGCAGGATCACAAAGGATATAGCTGTGCCCACTGGGCATCCTCAAGGTCCTAGGCTCCTGCCCATGGTTCATTGTGGATTCTGCAACTGGTCTATAGGCACATTAAAGGCAGCTTCCATACACATTTCCAAAAGCATGGCATTGAGATTTCAGACTCTTTTGATGTAATTGAACAAGCAAGTTTGACATTTGTAATCATTTTATTTAACCAGTATAATAACTTTTGTTTTTTTTAAGAAAACTTTCAAAACTCCTTGCTGATGTGTCATCGGATTAAAAAAAAAATAATAATACTGTATCTAGTTAGCACCTAGCATTTGTTCAGTGGTGATGTTTCATAAACTGAAATACATAAAAAGCCAAATGCATAGACTAATGGTTGCTGTGGCTACACATCAACCGATATGTAATCTAACCTGATAAATTTGTTAAAGAGTTGCTATAGCAACACAGCATCACAAACTCAACTTAATGCTCTGGAATGAATATCATCACACAATTCTTGGAATTCATACCCATCATCACAAGTGGACGGTACATTAATTATGACAAAGAAAGATGGTTAAAAACATCATATTGATATTCCTGGGGAAAAAAGGCACATACAACCGCTGGCCATGGCTGCACCTATCCATTATGCTGTGTGAGATGATATTTGAGAAGTGTCTTCTTACACCCAGAACTTTTTTACATCTACTTACATCTACTAATCTTTGGACATAAGGGTATATGTAAAAACGCAATTGTTTTATGAGGCTAAAGCAGCCTAGCATTTGATACAAGTTATACAGTACAGTTTTAGCAGATTATATGAATTATGGAAGCTATCCACTGCTTAAAATATAATTTCAACATATAAAATATTTAAGCATGTTTTTATCCTCTTTAATCCTTAAATTAGATTTTTTCCTTTTTTTTTTGCAATAACTTTCATTCACCTAGGTGGCCCATGCCGGCTCTGTAGTGACAACTGAGTTCTCCCCTCTGCTCTCACTGGAGCACTGGGCTGTGGAGGGGGCAGGAGGGACTCAGGCTCTCAGCATATCACTAAGAGGTTGAGCCAGCTGCCAGTTTAGGGTTCTGGGTGCATCCCGACCATATAGTCTGGATCTTTTCAGAGCCTGGACCGGCTCAGTGACATCTGCTGTTGGCTGAAAATGGCTCACAGGAGTGCAGAATGAACTGCACTTCTGTGATCCATAGGAGAAGTATAGCCAAAAAAGCTTTGGCTACACTTCTCCTTTCAGTTTAATAATGCCAATTTTGTCAGTTCTGGGAGATATATACCATATTTATCGGCATATAACACGCACTTTCCCCCCCTGAAAACAGAGGGAAAAGCGTGCCTGCGTGTTATACGCCAATATGTTTTTGTGGGGCAGAAATCGGGCGGTCTGACCCGGGTGCCTCCCATTGGGGGGGGTGTCAGGCCGGCTGCCCCACCTCTCCTGGCCCTGGGACAGCGCTTCCAGCATACTTTAAAGTTGAAAAAACATTACTGCCAGCCCTTTCTCATATACTGCTCCTCCTGTGTCACTCTCAATGTAAATGAAAGCCTCTAAATACCTCAATTAACGTGGCTCTTGCTGGCTGCTCTCCTCCTCCGGCTCCGCCTCCTCCTCAAGTGTTTTGATTGGAGGAGGAGAGCGGTCATGTGACCGTCAATGAAACAGCAGAGGAGAGTCACATGACTGGGTCCACGAGAGAGCAGGTAATTGAGGTATTGAGAGGCTATGATTTACAAAGAGAGTGACTCAGGAGGAGTAGTGTATGAGAAGGGGCTGACAGTGATGTTTTTACTTTAGAGTATGCTGGCAGTGCTGTCCCAGGAGACTAGGGGTCTCCTGGGAGTGCAGGGGGCTTTATAATGAAAGGGGGCTGTGTGATGTGCAGGGAAAGGGGGCAGTGTACTATGCAGGGAAGGGGGTCTGTGTACTATGCAGGGGGTCTGTGTACTGTGCAGGGGTTCCATGTACTGTGCAAGAGGTCTGTGCACTGTGCAGGGGGCTGTGGAAAGTTTTTTTCCTGAAACTTCCCTCTTAAAGTTAGGGTGCGTGTTATACGCCTGTGCATGATATACGCTGATAAACACAGGAATAATTTGAAAAATCTGAGTCAGCTGTGACACGGCCATGTTTACCACAGTGTAGCAACCCCTCAATACTCATTTACTAATGTAAATATCTGGGAACTGAGGAGACCAGTTGCTGGAGTTTTGGAAGATGAATGTTGTTCCATTCTTGCCTGATATAGGATTCTAACTGCTCAACAGTCCTGGATCTTTGTCATTTTTTTTTTTTTTTTAAGATGCACCAAATATTTTCAGTTGGTGAAAGGTCTGGACTGCAGGCAGGAAGTTAAGCACCCAAACAAAGCCATGATGTTACAGATGCATGTATGTGGTTTAGCATTGACCTGCTGAAATATGCAAGGTCAATGCAGGCTTTTGAACTGAGCACTGTTAACAAGCTGGAAGGTCCCTCTACTCTTTAGTCTGTAGGACGTGGTGCTCATCGTTGCCAAAAAATGTAAAATTTTGATTCGTCTGACCGTAGAACAGTTTTCCACTTTGCAACAGACCGTTTTAAGTGAGCTTTGGCCCAGAGAATACAGCACATTGCTGGATCATGTTCAGATATGACTTCTTCTTTGCATGCTAGAGCTTTCACTTGCATTTTTAGATGGCATGGTGAACTGTGTTCACAGACAGTGATTTTTAGAAGTATTCCTGAACCCATGCAGTGATGTCAATCACAGAATCATGCCTGTTTTTTTTGCAGTGCCGTCTGAAGGCCCAAAGACCACAGGCATCCAATATTGTGTTTCAGCCTTGTCCCTTGTGCACAGAGATTTCTCCAGATTCTCAAAATCTTTTGATGATATTATGTACTGTAAATGATTATATATTTAAAGTCTGGTGCGTTACAGAGCAGTGCACTAGCATGCCTTAATAGCGCCAAGTCGTGGATGAGATTGTGTGCTCCTACTCCATAAGACAGACCAGCTGCCTCCTGTGCCTTCCAGTGGTGCACTAACACACCAGACCCATGTGAGTACCCTATAATAGGGCTTTGTTTGCAGTAAATAAAATCTTTTAAAACTGTATCACACTATGGAAATTTCTTTTTGATATCTATATTTGAGGAGGCTACATCTTTGAGCAGTGTTTGGACCTTGCAACCTGACCTGGAATCCATTTTGATGATTCAAAAGCGTGTATTGACCAAACTTAATTGCAAGGTCACATGCTCTGAGGTGAGCGGCCATTACCTTTGAGTGGGGAGCGCCTGAGTGTAATCACTGCTGCAGATCGCTATATTCACAGTCACAGTCAAGTCACATTTATTATCTCTGTATTAAGGACACTGAAAACTGACTCTGGTTGGTCAGAGTATCACGGAATTATATGCACTTGAGCACTTTATGGATCACTTTTGTATCAATATTTATATTTTATGAAATGTGTGTATATTCACGTTATATGATGTTGTAAGCTGTATGACGACATTAGTCACTTATATATTATTATTTCAGCCTTGGATTTGATTTTATAGGCACATCTCTTTTGTTAACAATTTTGTTTTTTAGGTTTTTGCTGCAGGTTCAGCAGATCATTAAGGGGATAGCGCAGCACATGATTTATCTATTTATCTATGAATCTCACACGTTAGTATGGGACATGATTAGTGCTAGCAGCTGTCATCATACTATATTAAGATAGGGGAACTTTAATTTGGTAGCTTGCAAGACCTTTACTATTTTAGATATTTTTGTTGTATGGGTCGCCACTGAGGAGGTTTTCCCTCACTAACAGTGCAAGATTTGCATAAAAAATAGACTGCATTTAAAACTTAGCAAAGAAAAAATAAGCTACATTTCTAGAAAGAAAATGGGACATGGCACTACAAGACCAAATACAGATATTGATCTGTGTTAGGATCCCCTAATTAAGGAATGTCAAGTTCCAAAGAAAAAACAAGGGATGAATAAAATGGAATAAACCTACAAGGGTTCCATTTGTCTAGATTCAAAAATGTATTAAAACACATTTATAATAATATAACAAACATAATTTTCCAAATTGTTGATTAAATGTATACATTTTTTGAAAACCAATGCTTTGTAAGCAAGGACTAAACTACAAAGCTAAACTTGTAGTTGTGTCATACAAAAAAATAGCAGCAATTCTATCTAAAGTGAATATACAGTAGATTATATAAAGTAAGGGTTTTAGGGAATTCTGAATTTGTTTCCTCAAGGTCATTTTATCTGATAGTGTACCCATTGAACATTTCCATTGCAGCTCCTTAAAAGGTTCATTATGTGAACAGGAAAACAACAAAGTGAAAGATGCTATCTCATGTACCCTCTTTACTTCTAGAAAAGCACTTCAGGCATGCCTTAAGAGGCAATCAAAACATTCTCCAGTATATTTGACAATAAACTATTGTTCTCGTTTGAGTTCTTGTTGTAATGTTTACTTTAAAATAACTTTTTAATGGGATGTATACATTTTTGTTGTATAATTTCCCTCTATACAAATAAATGTACAGATTTATTGTCTAGCCACTAGAGTGAGACATGTATTGCACTGCAATAACTCAGCCTTATTGATTTGGAGCTACTGCAATTAATCAGATGTATTACCAACCATAATCAAAATCTGTTTTGGATATGATGTATTAAATCAAGTTTAGTGTAATGTGAGGATCTACCTGACTGAATATAATGAGAATGGATTATATAGGCAAATCCTTACACTACATAAAGTAATTGTTTCCTTTCAAAATGCACATAATGCATCATTTGCTATGATGTTGATAATGGTCCACAGTGATATTTGATTTGTAAGTGTAACCAAGCACTTCTCCAGCGTTCAACAATGGACAAAGGTTTTTTTTTTTAGATGACTGCTTCAGGGGTTGTGACATTTTTTTGTATAAAGGTGAATCTACCTAGTTATGTACTTTTTAGTAATAGTTATGGGTAAATCGACCAGGCTCAATTCAGCAATGGTTTGAAGTATATCAGGGGTGAATCTTGTTTTTCAAGTCTGAGAATCTTAGGGTTAGCATACATAAAAAACCCACAAAATTGTGAAATGATGCAGCACCAGTGAATATAACAAAAACGTTCAAAAAAATAAATAATTTGTGTTCAATGTGCAAAAAATGAAGTCTCTCTTAAATCAAAAATCTTCCATCACCTATCAGACCCTTGCAGTGTAACAAGAACACCGAGTGACACCACCTTAAAAGAGAAGTATGAGTTTTCTATTTATTTAATAATCATACTTACCTAGGTGGATTGTTCCGATGCTGCTTCTGTCCCCCGGCGCCTTTAAGACTGGGAACCGAGCGATTTAACACCACATATTGCTCGGTTCTCACAGCTCCCTAAGCAGAGAGCTGGAGCGCTTGGCTGTGCTGGGGGCAGGAGCGGGCGGCTCAGGGTCTCAGCGCCTCGCCTTGCTGAGAGGCTGAGCTGGGTGCTGGTTCAGGCATGTGGGCGGATCCCAACCATATGGTAGAAATCCTTCCCGAGCCCGGACCGGATCTGTGACATCAGCCGACTGTGGGCTTCAGCCCGCTCTCTGCTGGAAACAGGTTACAGGAGTGCAGAAAGAACCGCACTCCTGTGATCCACAGGAAAAGTGCAGCCAAACTAGCTTTGGCTGTACTTCTCCTTTAATCAAATGCACTCTCACCAAACCATAAGCTGTAACAAGTATAGCAGATACAGCATATTTCTTAGACACAAATCCTCTCCAGGTTTATGCACTTCCACTCTGGAATCACTCCTCTTAGGCAGCAGCAAAAGGCAACTCCTACTGGAAAAGACAGAGCTCACCATGGAGCCAACAGAACGCCAGTGATAGTGTAGTAGTTTAAATAAAGATTTATTGAAGAACAGAGGCAGTTATCCAGTTAAAATAATGTGACAACGAAAAAACAGTAAAATCTCACTGAGAGAGCTGTTGACGACCCAGAGTTGTACAGTGGCGTGATGTCAACCCTGAGACTCTGCCCTGATTAGTTTTGTCTAAATTGACATTCTCAAGGACCCCTTGGACCTGCTAATCCAAAACTTGCTATCATCTAACTGCTCCTACAAGCTGGGCAACCTACTATGCCCCACAAGACATACTGATCTATCTTCCTGCTATGACAAGATGAAAAGACAGAGTTGGTGTGACTGAATAGGGTGTCCAAGATGGCTCAGGCAGCTCACAGACTCCTCACACCAGATGAATAACTGAAGAAAAAGCAAGGAGGTATATGATGCTTGCCTTAAAAGATTCACCCAACACCTGAGTCTGATTGCTTTGAACAAAGCTGACGCCAACATTCTAAAGTCAAAACACCTAAAGGGATACTAAGGTGCAATAATGTTAAACTGGCCATACATAGATAGAAAATCGATCCAAAAAATGTTTGTTTCTGATAAAGATCTGTTGAACGACTGTGTGTTGATGACATCATTGTATCTAATTTTTTTCCACATTTTTTCTCACGTTAATTACATAAATGGTAAATTTTCGCTTTTTCAAATGATTTTCTATCCATGTATGGCCAGCTTTAGACTGACTATCCTTCTTGAATGAGGGCACTAACCCTCTGGCTTTGCAGAATGCTGGCTGCTGGAGCTTTTCAGTTAGGCTTGGTTCACGCTATTGCGAATTGGATGCAGTTTCCCCACATCCAATTCGCATGTCAGGAGATTTTTAACGGCTCTCAATGGAGCCTGTTCACACATCTCCGGGGCGGCTTCTGAGCAAATTGCACAGGAGTCCTGTGCATCTTCTGGTCCGTTTCAGGTCCAAATTCAGCCAAAAATTCAGATCGAAATCAGACCTGAAACAGTAAACAGGGATGCACTGGACCCCTGCTGTGATCCGCTCTGTACGGCAGTGTGAATCCAGCCTTAAGAACACTTTTTGCCATTACAGTCCCTACATGTCCTCTACCTCCAAGCAATCTCCAAGACCCTTCCTAATTTATCTCCTGAACTATAGAAACAAAAAAGTATCCCACGCAGAGCCTGAGAACTGAAAGAAGTATCCTTTAATGGCACTAAAGACATGTTTTTTTCTACATTTCTCACCTGAAGTCCAAAAGCATCAAGCTCAGTTTCAAAGGTCAAAAAGTACCTTTAAACGCTTGCAACTTTCATATTCAATGATATACCAGGCCCAGCTGCAAATGGTGACTAATTATGCAGTACAATTTTTTGATATCCTGGGAACAGCTACTGAGTGGCTAGACAGGCATTGCATTAAGTGAAAGTGAGGTCCAATCTTCCTCCAAAGACAGTTCCACTGAGGGGGTACCATTTGCTAGACTTATCTCTTAGGATGCAGAGCCATGTTTATGTTTGACTTACCAGATGCCCTCTGAAAATGAGCGCTCAATATGTTCCATACCCTGATTGCCCAGCAGAGGCATTCCTGTCCTGCGCTTGTACAACCTATATATAACAAAAAAATATCCTGCGCTAAAAGTGTCATGAATCCAGAAAAACTAAAAAATTTAAAAATTCAACAGAAGAAAGCAGCACTCATTGTATCTACACATAACAATACAAACTGAATTCCCTAAAATTAAATGTATATGTATGCAAATAATATATAAATCAAATATAATAAAGTGCATAAACAGTTCTCACCATAATTCTTAAACAAATAAATAAATAAAAAATACACAATTCTTATAAAGTGCACTCAAATAATAAATAAATAAATAAAATGTTCCCAATAAATTCATAAACTTCATAGAAAGTGGAAAGTCAGTCACAGTAGAAGTGCTGGAAGGATCAAGGTGCATCAGAAGATATCCCGCAAATTTTTATTGCCAAGATGTGGGCCACCCAGAGGGATATCAAAGCCTCTTGCCAGAATTAAAGACGTCTATAAAAAGAAGGTCTAACAGCGCTTACACTATAATACACTATACTACCAAAAGTATTGGGACGCTTGCTGTACACGCACATGAACTTTGCAGCTATAACAGCTTCAACTCTTCTGGGAAGGCTGTCCATAAGGTTTAGGAGTGTGTCTATTGGAATGTTTGACCAGTCTTCCAGAAGCGCATTTGTGACATCAGGCACTGATGTGGACAAGAAGGTCTGGCTCGTAGTCTCCGCTCTAATTCATCAATTTGGTCTTGTAGTGCCATCAAGGTGTTCTATGGGGTTGAGGTCAGGACTGTGCAGGCCAGTCAAGTTCCTCCACCCCAAACTCGCACATCCATGTCTTCATGGGCCTTGCTTTGTGCACCGGTGCACAGTCATGTTGGAACAGGAAGGGGTCATCCCCAAACTGTTCCCACAAAGTTGGGAGCATGAAATTGTCCAAAATGTCTTGGTATGCTGATGCTCTAAGAGTTCCCTTCACTAGAACTAAGGGGCCAAGCCCAACCCCTGAAAAACAACACCACACCATAATCCCACCTCCACCAAATTGATTTGGACCAGTGGACAAAGCAAGGTTCATAAAGACATGGATGAGTGAGTTTGGGGTGGAGGAACTTGACTGGCCTGCACAGAGTCCTGACCTCAACCCGATAGAACACTTTTGGGATAAATTAGAGCGGAGAAGGCGAGTCAGGCCTTCTCACCCACATTGACGAACCTCACAAATGCGCTTCTGGAAGAATGGTCAAACATTCCAATAGACACACTCCTAGACCTTGTGGACAGCCTTCCCAGAAGAGGCTGTTATAGCTGCAAACCGCCGCATTGTATGTCGGCAGAATGGCACGGGTGGGCACATAGGTGTACCTGTACGTCCCTCCCTCCCCGTGCGATCGCGTCCCCCCCCCCCCCCCCCCGTGCCCGCGGCAGTAGGATTTGTTAGCGGACCAATCAGTCCCCAGGACCAGACTGATGATTTATGGTCTGGACCTGGTGATTGCTCCTAACGAATGGAAACCTTCCACTGTCTGTGTAAATGTAAACACAGACAGGAGGAAGTGATGTCATCTCTCCTCGTGGAGTCTTTTAGATTAGAGTGAGAGGAGAGATAACATCTAACCATGAGTTTCACAACACTACACTAACCCCAGTACACACAGGTACACTTGCCACCCCCCAATCGCCCCACCAGTTTACCCCTTCACTCCCTGTCACTGTATCACCAATTGCAGTTTTCAGAATTTCCACTGATCGCTGCATTGGTGTCATTTGTGACTAAAATAAGTGTTAGGGCAGTTAGTAATAGGCCCCGTTAGGTCTAGGTTACCCCCCTAAAGCCCCCTAATAAAGGTTTAACCCCTTGATCACCCCCAGTTAACCCTTTCACCCCCTGTCGACAGTGTCAGTAATGGATAGCCTAAAGGTGGTGATTGGTTTTCGGGGTCCTGTACGCGGTTAGACTGCCAAAAAGTCCCACACATGTGGTATCCCCATACTTAAGAGAAGCAGCAGAATGTATTTTGGGTGTGTAATTCCACATATAACCATGCCATGTTTGAACAATATATCATTTAGTGACAACGTTGTGTAAAAAAAATAATTAATTTTCCCGAAATTAGTGGCAAAAATATAAAATATTCCATGGACTCAACATGCCTCTCAGCAAATAGTTTGAAGTGTCTTATTTCCAAAATGGGGTCATTTGGGGGGGTTTTGTGCTATCTAGTCATTTTATGGCCTCCGAAACTGTGATAGGTAGTGAGGAAGTGAAATCATCATTTTACACCCTTAGAAAGCCTGAAGGCGGTGATTGGTTTTCGGGGTCCTGTACATAGCTAGGCTCCCAAAAAGTCTCACACATGTGGTATCCCCATACTCAGGAGAAGCAGCAGAATGTATTTTGGGGTGTCATTTCACATATGCCCATGGCATGTTTGAGCAATAGATCATTTAGTGACAACTTTGTGCAAAAAAAAAATTGTCATTTTCCCGCAACTTGTGGCAAAATATAAAATATTCCATGGACTCAGCATGCATATCAGCAAATAGCTTGGGGTGTCTACTTTCCAAAATTGGGTCATTTGGGGTTTTTTGTGCTATCTTGGCATTTTATGGCCTTTGGTACTGTGATAGGTAGTGAGGAGTGAAATAAAAAATTTACACCCTTATGCCCCATACACCTGGTCCGATATTCCGATGGAAAATGTTCGATGGGAGCCTTTTGTCGGAAATTCCGACCGTGAGTAGTCTCTTTCGGACAGTGTCCATCAGAATTTCCGTCGCACAAAATTTGAGATCTGGTTCTCAAATTTTCCGACAACAAAATCCGTTCGCGTAAATTCCGATCGTGTGTACACAATTCCGAAGCACAAAGTGCCCCGCATGCTCAGAATAAATTACGAGACGGAAGCGATCGGTTTGGTAAAACTACCATTCATAACGGAGATAGCACATTTGTCGCGCTGCAATTTTTTAAATAGTTTAATGCAGTGCATTCTCTTCTTCTTTATAATGCTAGAATAATGAAGTTGTTTTGCTGCTCATATTCACACAGAGTTCTCACAAACTGATTTCTTTATTATTTCTCGTGATTTCATGAATAATATTATTATTTTTTTTCGTCAGATCTCCATAATAATGTTTATAATTTTTTTTTTGGGGGGGGGGTTTGTTTTTTTATCAAGATCTACTTTTTTTTTTTTTATAGTGATCTCTCTAATATTTTTTCTCATTGTGTGTGTCAAGTACAACAGCATTATTACTACAACACCATTATTATCTTGTATTTTTTAATCTCAAGGAGGTTGGTTTGTGTTGGTGTCCCTTATTCATTTCACATTGTATTTCGAAAATGTACCTACCTACTCACGAACAACCTGTCCTTTTTGAAGTTAAACACATAGGCAAGTATTTGTGAACAATAAATAGCCATTTATTCTGGGTCATAGCAAAATAAAGAGGAAGGCAACGCTGGAGAAACTGGTGAAATTAGCGAAGCCTTTGTACCCCAGGGCACACATCAGCTCTTTGTAACTAAAAATTGGTAGCCTGAGAAGTCCATATAATGGGGAGCACAATCTGGTCCAGGACTCCCAGAGGTCAGGAACAGCAGCAGATGACATCTATGTCCCCAGGCTGTGGTCATACCACAGCCTGCATCTTTTGCCAGACCAGACTGAATCCAGGCCATCACTTTTTTGTCTTCCTTCCAGGCTGTGGCTCTGGTGTTGGAGGTGTGGCAGGAGGAGGAGGATGGTCCAACTCACAAAGGTGGGTTTTGGGTGTCAGTTGGCCCCTCAACCCCTTATTTTGGGTGATGACCACAATTTCCTCACACAAGAGGCATTGGCCCTCCTCTATTTGCTGCATTTTGTATGCAGTCATGCATGCAAAGGCTTCTTGGAGAGTGGGGATGGTTCTCATTAGCATCAGTCTGAGCGCTGCCTCCTCCACGTTACTCCCCTTCCTGGCCTTTTTGGTTTGAAGGCAGAGGGGAGGGACCTGAGATTGTGTGAGGCTCCTACTGGGCATGGCCACCTCCTGGCTGCCACTTCCCCGCCACCTCCTGGCTACCACCACTTCCCCCGCCACCTCCTGGCTGCCACATTCCACAGCCACCTCATGGCTGCCACATTCCACAGCCACCTCCTGGCTGTCACATTCCACACCCTCCTCCTGGCTGAGGCATTCCTGTGTATGAAAAAGGGACATTGTTTTCACACAATTGTTCACACACAATTTTCAGCTCATGACTGTTGCAAATTGAATGTTAATAAATAGAAAAGACTATCATTCTGACCCCAGCATTTTTCATTCTTGTCCCAATCATTTGTGGCCACTACTGTCTATTGATATGTAAAACAATTTATTAAATCAGCAATTAGTGATCAATAATAACATTTAGTTACCATCATTTATTTTACAACAAGAAATATGTTGAACAATGCTATACCTGGCTCAAGCTGGGCTCCTCCACATCTTCCTGGCTGGATGGCCCAGGGTGGGCATCAGAAGCCTCAGCTGGGGTGGAAGGAAGCGTGGAAGGTAGGGTTGAGTGGGATTCCCTGACTTCAGCCTGGTCTGCAAGAAAACTAAGTCTCTCATAGTACCACAGCCTGGGGACATAAACGTCATCTGCTGCTGCTACTGATCTCATGGATTTCTGGACCTTAGTACACTCACGATTATATGTGCTCCTCAGGCCACCAATTTTTTTTTTTTAATAGTTGATGTCTGCCGTGGGGATCTGCGGCTTCACCAACTCCAGCAGTTTCTCCATCGCTGCCTGCCTCTTTATTTTGTTGTTATAATGTGGATATTTGGCCTGCCACAGACAGGTCAGCTCCCTGTACTTGTCTATGAAGATTGGGAGACAGCTGTGGTCTTTGAACCCATCTATTTTCTCTGCAAGACACAACACAAGACAAACTCTAATGTCAGGCTAAACTCTCCTAATCTTGTCCCAATATAGACCTCAATCTAGAAGCAGTATAGGCCACTGATGCACCAAGTTGAAATTATACCTTTGTTATAACGATCGTCGCTTCCAATACTCCGTCCTCCGCTCACAGATCAAACGTACGACGCATGCGCGTTGCGCTTTATATACACTGCGCATGCGTGAAACTCCGCCCACCCCTGACGTTCTTTCTAGTATATTCCCTGCCCCTTCTCTTTTGGTGCAGTGGGTAGAGAACATGGCGGAGACACAGCAGGTGCATGCAGAGGAGAGCAGCAATGACGAAAGCTCAGACGTCCCCATCCCGGAGGAGATTTAAGGCCTTAAATATGTCCTTTGCAGAGATGGTGGAGATGGTGGAGATGGTGGACATCTTGAAGAGGGCCGACTATGATGGGAAGTATGAACCTTACCCCAACCCAAATGTGAGAAAGGCCAAAATCATGGCTAAAGTTGTGAAGAGTCTGCGCCGGAATTTTGGGGTATGGCGATCCAAGGATCAACTGAGGAAACGATGGTAAGACCTCAAATTGAGGGAGCACGATCAGTACAGAAGAATCAAGAGAATTCTTCAAAAAAGTAAGTAGTTGTCATGTGTTCCTATTCTTCTTCTTACATTCGTGCTGCTCCATGTGCTTTTCTTTACTGTTGTACAGTTTAAAATGGCAATTTTCATGTTCATGGGCACAGTAATCAGTCGTAGGAAACATCGTTCATTCGCCCACTTATAAGATGTTTTGGGCAGTGCAGGTTAACTACATTTGTTCAGGCCTATTTGTATTAAAAGTTGTATGTTGTCTAGATGGGTTTGTACTAGAATGAAATGCAAACTTGATTCAGTGTAAGGAGAGGACACCCAGCAGCTGTTTGCACATCTGGATGCAGGAGCACTAGTGTGGGACACCAGAACAAACTTTTTAGGGTGTCCCACACAGGTGCTCCAGTGGATACTAGGGGTGTCTCCATGTGTGATACTTTAACAAAAACGGTAAGTATTCCAGCTTTAGAAAGGAAAATAAAATTTCTTCAGCTTGGAATTCTGCCAAAACAAACAATTGTACGACACTTCCAAGCAATGTATCATCTTCCTATTTCTGCCCTCAAATACTGTATCTGTGTTCTAAGTATACCTTTTTTTTATTCACATAGGGGAGAAAAGACTCGGGACATCTGAGGGCACCACGAACACCACACCTCCTAAAGAAGGGGGAATCCCAAAACCACAAATACGCATGGTGTGTGTTTTTTTTTTTTAGGTGATGTGGATGTTGTGGAAGAAGAATCTCATTTCACCAGTGCCCAGATCCTCATCGGGGAGATAATGGGGTGCAATTGTGATTTAGAAAAGATAAAGGAAAACATCAATGATGTTCAACAAAAAATGAAGAACAACATTCATGTTTTAGGCAGAATATAAAACACACAAAAATATATTGTGTATTTTTGCTTTTAAAAACAAGTTTTAAATTATTTTAAAATTAAAATTTTGAAGATGCACATGGTGTGTCAACATGTGCTATCTGCCATCACGGGATATCAAGGTACGCATTTTGTGGGTGCAACCCCTTCCTCACAACTGAAGTAGGTGAGAGGAAGGGGTTGCACCCCCAAAACACGTCCATTGATCCCCCATGATGGGAGCTAGCACATGTTGACATTAGGCATGGGATCAGGAGGGAAATTCCTATTTTTAATCCCAATTTGTGTGCATCTTCAAAATTTGGCTTTTACAGGGGTGACATCACCCCATCTGATGAAGGCAATATCTACACAGTTTGGACATACTAATGACTGATATTGCCTACACTTTATCAAAGTTGAACTTTGTAAGTTCCTGAGTTGTGTATATTATGTTTGGAAACATGCCTGTTGACCCAAAAAAGGATATTTCTAATGTGACCAAAACAAATGTAATACACCAAAGCTGTTGGTTTGTTCAAAAACCCTTTTCTAACGCACATGTGAATGTGCTTTGAGTAAAATGTTTTCTACTCAACAATGTGTGGCTTCTTCTTTCAATGCTCAAAAGCAGTTTTTGTAGTAAGTTGGTGTTTACAGTGACAATGGGGGTTATGTAAAAGGCAAATCCACTTTGCACTACAAGTGCACTTTCATTGCAGTTTCAAGTGCGCTTTTGCAGTGCACTTGGAGTGCAAAGTGGATTTTCCTTTGGTAAATAACTCGCATAGTGCTTTTTAATTTGCCACAATCAGGCCATTTTCGTGACTAACAAAAAATCACAAAAGAAAAGAAACATAAGCAGTAAATACAAAGAAATATTATTTCAGTTTATCAAAAAAATGTATTTTTAAAATGTTTCTTGATTGTGTGGCATATCAATGGCCCCCCTACCCGCAAAGTACTCCAAATATTTTTGTCTCACTTTGCGGTCGCTTTGGGGGGGCAAGCCAGGACGGCCGGCTTCAAGTGCCGTCAGGGTTGAAGTATCAGGAAAGCCAGCCTCAGTCCCAAATCCCAAATGAGGCCACATAGTGCGTTGCATTTTTCGAAGATAATTGTGCAGAATGCAGCAGGCAAGCACAATATGGTTGAGTTTATATTCCGCCATGTGGATTGGTGTCAGAAATAGGCGGAACCGGCAGGCCATTATCCCGAAAGCGTTCTCCACCACTCTTCTGGCTTTGGCCAACTGATAATTAAAAACCCTCTGGTCCGGGGGGTCCTCATAGGAAATGGCCGCATAAGATGGTCCCCCAGCGCAAATGCTTCATCCGCAACGAACATGAACGGGAGTCCTTCCACATTGTCTTCTGGAGGTGGCAAGCCCAAGCTGCCATTCTGGAGCCATCGGTAAAACCCCGTCTGGGCGATGACTCCACCATCCGACATCCAGCCATTTTTGCCCACGTCCACATAGAGAAAATCATATGTTGCTGACACCACCGCCAACATCACTATACTATTAAACCCCTTGTAATTATAATAGTATGACCCCGAGTTGGGGGGGTGGTACAATGTGGATGTGTTTCCCATCTATTGCCCCTCCGCAGTTGGGAAAGTCCCAACGCTGGGCAAATTGGGAAGTGACAGTCTGCCATTCCTGTGGCATTGAAGGAAACTGTGGAGTCAAACAAGAAAAAAATAATTAGTAATTTTGCACATAACATTGCAAGCAGATTAGACACAAACATTCTTGGCCAACATCAGTATAACATTTATGTGAAGGAGTATTTAAAGACAAATATACAAAGTACACTTATCATATTCCTCACCCCCTCTGATGGGCCATTGTTAAAATTTTAGGGGAGGGGGGTGTTTTGGACAGGTAACCATCTCCAATTCATTGAAAGCTGAATGCATAAATAATATGTGTTACTTTGGCCAGCCCCTCCTTACTTACACTATTGGCAGCCCACTGGACAGATAAGAAGTGTCATAATACAAAAAACATAAATACACACTGTACAAATTGAAGCACTTTTTTACATTCTGCAATTACCTATCAACATAACAGGAGAACAAAACTTTAAACAGTACCATTTGAAAGTATTCGGGCAGGCCTTTTCACTACATGCTTTGGGGAATTCATACAGAAATCTGACCACAAAAGAGGTAGGTATAGTGTGTATGGGTTTGGCAAAGTCAGCAGATAGAGGATTGGTATCGGTTGACTTAGTGGTTTGGGGGGGAGGGAGGGTTCCAAATGATTTTGGGACCCCAAAAAAAAGCCTCTGGCACTCTGCCTGAATTTAAGCACACAAATAACATTTCAACACATTTTAGGGGGTGTTTAGGGTAAAGCAGTACTATGGAGCTGATAAAATACATTGTTTAGTGACTAGGCTAGGTGGGTATGGGCCCAGGATAGCATGCTGAGGAGGTTAGTAAAGGCAAATATGCATGAAGGACAAAAAAGGAAGTTTCAAGACTTCCAGCATGCATGAGGACAAATGGGACATTCACAGCATATTACAATTATGGTAATTAGGGAATGAGGAAAGAAATACAATACATTAGCAAACATTAAATACATAGAATGTGATGTTAAAGGAGAAATCTTACCTTAATATAGTCCTTCTGCAGGACCTGTATAATGGCAGAACAGGTCTCTGGAATAATGATCCCCAGAGCCTGGGAGGAGATGCCTGTCGAGAACTTGATGCCCTACAGACTTCTCCCTTTCGCCAAGTACCGCAAGGTGGCGACTAACCTCTGTTCAGGAGAGATGGCTTGCCACATGCAGGTGTGTGAGCAATATATCATTTAGTGACAACTTTGTAGAATTGTATTTTTTTGTCATTTTTCAATCACTTGTGAAAAAAAAATATTCAATGGGCTCAACATGTCTCTCAGCAATTTCCTTGGGGTGTTTACTTTCCAAAATGGGGTCATTGGGGGGTTGTACTGCCCTGCCATTTTAGCACCTCAAGAAATTAGATAGGTAGTCATAAACTAAAAGCTGCGTAAATTCCAGAAAATGTACCCTAGTTTGTAGACGCTATAACTTTTGCGCAAATCAATAAATATACGCTTATTGACATTTTTGTTACCAAAGACATGTGGCTGAATACATTTTGGCCTAAATGTATGACTAAAATTGAGTTTATTAAAACATTTTTACAACAAAAAAGTTGAAAATATAATTTTTTCCATTTATATCGCAAAAAATAAAAATCGCAGAGGCAATCAAATACCATCAAAAGAAAGCTCTATTTGTGGGAAAAAAATGACGCAAATTTTGTTTGGGTACAGCATTGCATGACCGCACAATTACCAGTTAAAGCAGCGCAGTGCCAAAATTTAAAAAGTGCTCTGGTCATTGAGCAGCCAAATCCTCCGGGGCTGAAGTGGTTAAAGTTCATGTGCGTGTAAAGTCCAAACACACACAACAAACCAAGTTTAGCGCTGTCCCCACTATACCTATTCCAACAGTAAACAGTCTGTATGTATATTCCTCGCTTAAGGTGTTGCAGCTCTCCCAAAAGTCCACTGGGTTTTAGACATGGTTCTGAAAATATATAAAAACAAGAGAGAGCACGCGCCAGCCCTAGTGTGTTATCGTTTAATAGATGAAGATAAGTGTATAAAAAACGAGGGTTGCACTCACAAACATCCAGCGTTAAATGGCATAAACAGCTCCATAATAGCCTCCTCTCCTGGTCTGTAGGGATCAGTTAGCTCACAGCAACTAGCAGCGTGGTAAAGTATTCCAGGAAGCACAGACCACCTGCTTGCTTGTAACACACACCGCCCAAAGCACTCGCACGGACCAGCCGGCGCTGCCTGACGTCACTCGTGGCCAGGGAGGGGATGCACAGTGATGCAGCTGACTCCTTTCGTAAGCTTCATGCAATTGCTAGGACAACATGTTTTGGAGGCGTGGCCTCCTTCTTCAGGTAACGCCCTCATCTCCTCTAGTGATAATATATGCTCAAACCCCCGCCCCTCCTATCTATGAACCAATGGCATCATAACAGACCAGAAGCACGGAGTACACAGCAAGAGGTGTAGTGGGTAGCACTCTCAACCGGCAGCATAAAGGGTCACCAGTTCAACTCCCATCCACAACACCACCCGAATGTAAGGCCAAACAATGTCAAACTGAATATCCCATACATTGGGTAATTTCATATGGGAGTACCTATTTCAAGTTCTTCGTTTAACCCTTCTGGTGCCATACTGTTTAGAGTGAAAATCCAATAGGATTCACGTTTGCATAAACGAGCAAAACGTTCACCTTCCGGGATAGACATAGGTATGGATTCTATACCAAAAAGTTCCAACCCTGTAGTGCTGCCATCATGTTTATGCTTAAAGTGACATGGCACACTATGCTTCTCAACCTTTTTTTCTATGAACCTACGGTGTTCACCAAAGCGGGTCCTCATCGCACACACCGTTCTACCTACATAGAGGTACCCACGTGGGTACCTCAACCCATAGATAACAAACTGGGTATTGCAACATATAAATTGTTTAATGTAGAAAGTACGGTCATCTTTACAACTAAATGACTTCTGGCCATGAGAGATAAATTTACACGCTTTGCATTTAATGCCTTTACATCTATAACATCCAGTAATGTTAAAGAATTGAGGGATGCCTTGCATTTTCAAGCTTTGTTTGTCTTTAAGGCGACTGGGGGCAATTAAACTTTTCCCATTTTTCGCACGTCGGAATACTACCTGAGGTTTATTGGGGAGGATTTTTTCAAGTGTATTGTCCTGCCCCAAAATTGGCCAATGCTTTTGGACAGCTCTTTTTATATCCCAGTGCTGATCATTGAATGTTGTAATAAAGAGAATGTCATGTTGTTCTTTTGCAGTTGTAGTCATAATCTTGTTCTGGATGCCTTCTCTATATTGGTCTCTCGCCTTTTGAATGTGATGATCTGCATATCCTTTTTCCAAAAACTTTTTTGACAATATGGTTGCCTGATCATCATAATCTTTGGTGCTACTACAATTCCTGCGTAGCCTACAGAACTGACTGTAGGGTATGTTATCTTTTCATTTAGGGTGGTGGCAACTCCTCTGATGCAAATAGAAGTTGCCAGCAGTTTCTTTGAAGTGGGTTTTGGATGTGATGTTGCCATCTCCATCACTACCCAGTTCAAGGTCCAAGAATACCAGGGAATGAGCGTCTACTACATGGGTAAATTGGATACCAAACATATTGTTATTACAATATGAGACAAATTTGTCAATAATATCAGGTGGTCCATCCCACATAATCAGTATATCATCGATATACCTCCCATAGTATACCAGATGTTTGGCAAATGGATTGTACTGCCAAATACAGGACTTTTCCCAATACCCCATGAACAGATTTGCATAACATGGTGCAAAATGTGCACCCATAGCTGTGCCAGCTATCTGTCTATAAAATTTGCCCTGGAAAGCGTGTGCATGTAAAGGCAGCAAAATTGGGCCCAAAGTGTCAATATTTTGTGTGGCCAAAATTATTTTCCACCACTAACTTAACCCTCTTGGGCATGGAGTTCACCAGAGCTTCACAGGTTGCCAATGGAGTCTTCTTCCACTCCTCTATGACTACTATGACTACATCGTGGATGTTAGAGACCTGGCGCTCCTCCACCTTCCGTTTGAGGACGCCCCATAGGTGCTCAATAGGGTTTAGGTCTGGAGACATGCTTGGCCAGTCCATCACCTTTACCCTCAGCTTCTTTAGCAAGGCAGTGTTCGTCTTGGAGGTGTGTTTGGGGTTGTTATCATGTTGGAGTACTGCCCTGCGGCCCCGTCACCTAAGGGAAGGGATCATGCTCTGCTTCAGTATGTCACAGTACATGTTGGCATTCATGGTTCCCTCTATGAACTGTAGCTCCCCAGTGCCGGCAGCACTCACGCAGCCCCAAGACCATGACACACCCACTAACATGCCTGACTGTAGGTAAGACACACTTGACTTTGTACTCCTCACCTGGTTCCTGCCACACGCGCTTGACACCATCTGAACCAAATAAGTTTATCTTGGTCTCATCAGACCACAGGACATGGTTCCAGTAATCCATGTCCTTAGTCTGCTTGTCTTCAGCAAACTGTTTGCGGGCTTTCTTGGGCATCATCTTTAGAAGAGGCTTCCTTCTGGGACAACAGCCATGCAGACCAAATTAATTCAGCATGCAGCGTATGGTCTAAGCACTGACAGGCTGACCCCCCCACCCCTTCAACCTCTGCAGCAATGTTGGCAGCACTTAAACGTCTATTTCCCAAAGAAAACCTCTGGATATGACGCCTAGCACGTGCACTCAGCTTCTTTGGTCAACCATGGCGAGGCCTGTTCTGAGTGGAACCTGTCCTGTTAGGGTCTTGGCCACAGTGCTGCATCTCAGTTTCAGGGTCTTGGCAATCTTCTTATAGCCTAGGTCATGTTTATGTAGAGCAACCATTTTTTTTCAGATCCTCAGAGAGTTCTTTGCCATGAGGTGCCATGTTAAACTTCCAGTGACCAGTATGAGAGAGAGAGAGTGATAACACCAAATTTAACACACCTGCTCCCCATTCACACCTGAGACCTTGTAACACTAACAAGTCACATGACACCGGGGAGGGAAAATGGCTAATTGGGCCCAATTTGGCATTTTCACATAGTGGTGTACTCGCTTTTGTTGTCAGCGGTTTAGACATTAATGGCTGTGTGTTGAGTTATTTTGAGGGGACAGCAAATTTACACTGTTATACAAGCTGTACACTCACTACTATACATTGTACCAAAGTTTAATTTCTTCAGTGTTGTCACATGAAAAGATATAATAAAATATTTACAAAAATGTGAGGGGTGTACTCACTTTTGTGAGATACTATATATGTTTTCCTTGCATTGTAACTTTAAAATCTTTAAATAAAAGAATTTATAAAAAAGGGATATAGAAAACATTTGCAGATTTTAATAATTTTCAAAACAATTCACCTTTTCCTGACTAAAAGCTTTTTTCAATTTTTCTTTTTGGAATACCTAGCTATTATATCAGCCTCTACAATAAAGGTTTAATAACATTCTTCTTTATACATAAACACTCCAGCTTTTGACCACATCTGGCCCTTGGGCTGCATTTAGTACTTTGCTTGTAGTTGGGGCACTATTCTTCCCACTGACTGCAACAACGGGGCACAATTCAACTCACTGACACCAAAGAAGGGGCAAGTTTCTCACTTCACACTTTCGATAGGGCACAATTGCATCCACTGACAGCATTCATGGGCAATATTTCTCCCTCTGACACAAACAATGGGGCACAATTCCTCCCGCTCACACCAATGGGACACTATTGCTCCCACTCACAATAAAAATAGGGCACTACTTTTCCCATTGACATTAATGATGGAGCACTATTTCTCTCCCCCCCCCCCCCCCCCAGTTTCTAGAGGTGCTAGGTAATTTACTCCCACTGACCACTGTTGCCAGGGAATTATATACTCCAACTAGTCACAGTCTGACCCCCCCCCTTTATGTCTGAAAGACAATTTTTAGACAGTTCTGTCTAGGTCAATCTTGGAGTCTATAAACCTGCTGGTATGTTTTCCATAGTTGAAATAAACCAGAACCCTCAGAAAAACCCACAGAAACACACACACAAAAAAAAAAAGTAGTCCCACAGGTTAAAACTAAAATCGAGACCTCAGCATTGCAAGGCCACAGTATAAGCCACTTAGCTACAATGTTCACCCAATTATTAATTTGTTTTGTATGAAATTACATGCACATGACAGTTTGCTCCACTTTGGCTTCGAGTTTCTTCTCAGCAGATCCAAAAAACTTATTATAGAAGTAAACTTTCTAAACTTTAAACTTGTTCATGTCAGTTTTTAATCTATAGTATATCAAATACTTTCTTAACTTGTGACACACATTTAGAAATTCTGAACTGTATTTGAGTGTTCCCATGGGGCGACATAATATTCTGTGAAATAATACAGCACTCACTGTGTAGTGAGGTTACAGGTTACAGTGGTTATACCATTTCCAGTACATATCCTTCTATAACGTCTTGAAGGGTGTTCTCAGGGCTGAAAATGTGTGATGCTTCAGCTGTTTTTATCATGAAAAAGGTACATTTTATTCTCCGACAACAGTTTTCTATTTGCAACTCAATGGACCCCTTATTCTGCGGTAGATATAGATTGCAAAGGGCTGTTGAATAGAAAAACAATCTGTGTTTCATTTAAGATTTACCACTATAACAAGACATTGAATCAGTTTGCGTTAACAATGACACATCTGAGACCGGGTAAATAGCTGGATAGCAGACATCGATGAATCTTTCCCAGTCCACTATCTGCAGAACAGATCAGATATTTTTTTACTCTATTTATATTTTTTATGAAGGTTAAAAAATAAGTAGGTGCCCCTACTCCAAAAGGTAACCACCGAAACAGTTGTCAAGGCTTGTATGTTATTATCTGAAAGCTAACAGTATGTGCACCCTCTGCTACCCTGTTACCAGGTCTTATGGCCTTCAACACCAGGCAGTAACTTCCAGAGAAAGGCTTTTCAAACACTGCTCAATACTGGCAGGTGCCAACTTTTTATACCTTTAGCTCATAATTACCTTTACTTAAAATAGGAGGATATAATCAAAGATGATTTTTCTTTCTCCTGGGTTCTATGGCAGTCTCTTTTTAAAGAAAAGAAAATGAATTACGATGTCCTACCAGAGGGCTAATTTGGAGACCCATACATTTATGCTAGTGTCCTGATTCTCAAGAGTTTAACAATTCTGGAAGGCAGCTGGGTCGCTCTGCAACTCTTCCTAAGTCCAAACACTTTTACCGTTAACATAAAAATAAATGGCATCTAAAATAGACTGATGCTCAAAATAACAAAAAAAAAAGGGTTTACAGTTTAAGATGTTTTTATGAAATATGCATTCTGAAGCTAATTTCAGATTTATCATTATTCAAATTAGACATGTTTTTAATACAAATCTTTAATACTTCAACCCCTTATTAACCTACTGTTACCAATAACCAACCTCTTCCTCTCCTTTACCTCTGGATCTTGGGAGACCATGATTTAAGGGGAATCTCTGGGCACCCTGTTCTAAGGGGGATCTCTGGAGACCATGATCTAAAGGGGATCTCTGGAGACCATGATCTAAGGGGGATCTCTGGAGGCCATGATCTAAGGGGGATCTCTGGAGATCATGATCTAAGGGGGATCTCTGGGGACTCTGATCTAAGGGGGATCTCTGGGGACCCTGATCTAAGGAAGAGCTCTGGAGACTCTGATCTAAGGGGGATATCTGCAGCCCTGGTCTAAGGGGGAGCACTGGGGACCCTGATGTAAGGGGGTAACTCTGGGGACCCTGATATAAGGAGGGGGGAATCTGGTAACCCTGATGTAAGGGAGGGACTTTGGGGTCTCTGAGGTAAGAGAGGGAACTTGTGGGACCCTAATAAAATAAAAGAGGAACTTTGGGGACCCTGATGTAAGGGGAGGACTTTGGGGACCCTAATGAAAGGGGGAGCTCAGATGTAAGGTGGGAACACTGCGGACACTGATGTGAGAGGGTGGCTCTGGGGGCCCTGATCTAAGAAGGGAAGACTCCAGGGACCTTGATGTAAAGGGGAGACTTTGGGGACCCTAATGAAAGGGGGCACTCTAATGTCAGGGTGAACTCTGGGGACCCTGATGTAGGGGGGTAGTGTTGCTTTACTACTACAATGAAATCATGTGCATTGCATTAGTTATATGTAGTGGAGGCATAGCCTGTCAAAATTGACATGTTGTTTAAGTGTTTGCCACTCATGTATATAGCCATGAGCAAAAGTATATTAGTGTATTAGTGTTAAGGTGGGTGATCTGGGGTGGTAAAGCCAAGGCTCAACTGCCTAGTTTTACTACTTCCTGGTTTCTCCTGGGAATGAAGCCTTACTCCCTCAGAGCCACACAGGACCCCCCTAGATAAATGCACCTCACAGAGCCCCCACACTCCCAGCTCCCCTTAGTCCTTCTTAGGCTCACACCACATTTTTCATTCCAGTGACTCCACAGACACAGGGACATTTTTCTTTCCAGTGACACCACCAATGCAGGGGCATTTTTTCCTTACACTGATGCTAGGGCATTTCTTTCTACATCACTGTTAGTCCCGTAATATATTACAGGATAGAATGTGCACAGCTATTAAACGCATATGTTTCGATGAGAAGTGCTGAGTGTATCACTATTAATCCCACCCCACCTGCTACTCTGCCTAGAGGCGGGGGGTGGGGTGCGCCGTTTGGCATCTTCACCCTGGGCACTGGGTAACCTTGTCAAGGCACTGCATACAGTCACCAGGCAATCTAGTCAGTATTATGTGTTTGCAGATAATCAATTGGCTGCTGTTATGGTTAGAGCTTCTCCTCAACAAATGATTGCAGAATTCTATGCAGCCTTCCAGGGTAAAAAAAAAGGATCCCAGGCTTAAAATAGAAAAGTTTTGTGGGAGGCAGATTTGGGTCCTAGTAATAATGAGACCAGGAAAGAGGTTCTAACCAGCCACTGATTAGTCTCTCTGAAACTTACAGATAAGCTATCTATTTATACTATATATATTTATATCTTAGATTGCAAGCTCTAAGGAGCAGGGCCCTCTGATTCCTACTGTATCAAAGTGTATTGTATTTGTACTGTCTACCCTCAAGTTGTAAAGAGCTACGTAAACTGTTGGCGCTATATAAATCCTGTATAATAATAATAATAATATCTATATATGCCATCTTATAACCCATTACGCTCTAAGTGTGCAGGGGGTCCCTTGGATCCTTTTTCCATCTGTTCTGGTCTTGCCTACAGATAAATATCCAAAAGTTGGAGGTGAACTATATCTGCTGTTGAATGGCCAACACTGAGGGGAAAATTGCATTCTCATTGTCCACAGATAAAGGATTTTTTTTTGTTTTTTTTTATTGATGGTCTTTCGCCTTTCATTTTATTTTGTGGCTGATTTTAGGTCAGGGACGACTTATTGCTGCTTTTTCTATGGTATATTTCAGTCAGTTCTCGATCATTTAGAATGCCCTGGCCAATTGTGTACTGCTATTTCATCTGTGATCTCTTATTTTCTTAATAAAAACCTAAAAAAAAAAAGTTTAAAAAAAATAAATAAAAAATTGACTGGACAGTGTCTGGACAGTTTTGAATCAGCAAAAAAAGACAACCACAGTGAACTACTGGCTAATTTCTTCTTGTCTGTTAAAGATATATTACTATTTGGTGAAAAAAATGTGTTACTGCTAAATCTACCTGAAAAAAAAGTTGTATGTAAGCCAAGCTAATTGTAAAAGAAAAAAATCCATCCTCCACTAAGTGCTACCAGTGTTTGCTGTCGCTGAGAGACTTTCCTTAAAAATCATACTATTCCATAATACCACATACAGTTTTAAGGCATCCCTCAAGTATGTTATTTAAAGAATGTATTTTCAATGGTGTCTTAGAAGCCACATGAAAATGCTCTCTTTTTTTGCGTCGACACATGTCCCTCACGGTAGTGACCAGACTACCACAATATTTTGACAGTAATTTTCCTATTAGCTCTTAGAATTTAACTAAAAGATTAGCTCCCAACAGACTTTGGGACTCGCTTCTAAGTTCAGGTTTGCCGAATTTTTAACAAGATTTGTCAAACCCCTGGTGAATAGAACTCGGGCAGATTCGCCCATTATTGCAAAGCTGTATTGCATTGACTGCAGTGGAGAAAAACGAATGTCATAACTGCCTATAATGTCTGACAGGAGTACTTAGATCAGTGATATGAATGAACAAAATGACACATTTTATGGCAGGTGACATATCGCAGTTTGCCTACACTTACATTAAAATTTCTGATAAGAATAACCTCCTGGAAGTCAACTCTATACAACAAAATATATTTTTTTCACAGTTTATAACAGTTATTGAAAAATTATTACGCAAGTGTGTGGTTACCCCCGTCCCTAATAACGCCTGATTATACATACTAGTTACATAGTTAGTCTGGTTGAAAAAAGACACAAGTCCATCTAGTTCAACCAATAGAACAAAAAAAAAAAAATTATACAATCATATACCAACAGGTATATACTAAATATACCAAAAACAAAGACAAAATTATGGGAAACAAACGTTGCACTCAAACTAATCCGAAAAAACTACATAATCCCCCATGACTTGGCAAAGTTTGCCAATATTACCATATCCACATAAATAACATACAATAAATAGCCTCCATGAAAATATATGAAAACAAATGTTCATTCTCCAAAAGTATCAAAAATGGGACAGTGTATCTACTGAACTAAAGCTGGTGTCCACTATGTATATCATCAGCTGTGCTATATAGCTACATAGTGTTACGTAGGACATAAATGGATATATTCCTCCAATAACCGTAAGTTAACCATTCATAAGTAGCCCTTCCAGTGATTTCATATGATAAGCTTGCAGATACAAAATTTGAATTATGCATTGAATGCCTGTGAATCCAAAAATCAACACACACCTCTTCCCCATCCAGAGTGAGACCGACCCCATGAAACCAAGATTGGATCCTCTGCTTGGGTTAATTAATCACTTCGGCCCCGGAAGGATTTGCTCCCTTCCTGACCAAGCCATTTTTTGTGATACGGCACTGCGTTGCTTTAACTGACGATTGCGTGGTCGTGCGAAGCTGTACCCAAACAAAATTTTTTCCACAAATTGAGCTTTCTTTTGATGGTATTTGATCACCTCTGCAGTTTTTATTTTTTACGATATAAACAAAAAAAGAGCAACAATTTTGAAAAAAAAACACAATATGTTTTACTTATTGCTATAATAAATATCCCCAAAAATTTGAAAAAAAAAACCTAATTTCTTCATCAGTTTAGGCCAATATGTATTCTTCTATATATTTTTGGTAAAAAAAAAATTGCGATAAGCGTATATTGATTTGATTGTTTTGCTCAAAAGTTATAGCGTCTAAAAAATAGGGAATAGATTTATGGCATTATTATTTTTTTTTTTTTTACATAGTAATGGCAGCGATCTGCGATTTTTAGTGAGACTGCGACATTGCGGTGGACAGATCAGACACTTTTTTGGGACCATTGACATCTATACATCGATAAGTGCTATAAAAAAGCACCAATTGTGTAAATGTCACTAGGGGGCGATTAAGGGATTAAATGTGTTCCCTGTGAGGTGTTTCTTTTTTTTTTTAATTCCTTTATTTAGTTATTATTTAGTTATTGTATGGCAAAGTTTCAAGTGTAAGAACAAGTCACGACATATTCTTACAAATAGGTACAATAGATCAACATATTCTATAAGATAGAAAAATATAACCAAGCATACATAAACTTTTGGACATTGTGAATGTCTTCTTGCCAATTCTGTATCACTTACATAACAGAAAACCAAGATGGCCTAAAAGAGCCTCCCTGTATAGTTATCATTCTGGTCAAAAAAAAAAAAAAAAAGCGTCAAACTATTAAAAGGTGTTGAACAAATAAAATAAAGATCATATTGCTAACATACATTTCTAGCTCGATATGCAATTTCCAATCACTATAATTGTATTACCGCCGTCTTTACAGCTACAATAACGAGCAAACAAATTTTACAGAGGATACACGAGATAGAGAGAGAAGAGGCAGAAATAAAAAGGAAAGGGGGGATCAGTGGTGTGGAAAGAAAGAAAAAAGAAAAGAAAGGGAAGGGAAAGGGGGAGGAAAAAGGAGGAAGGAAGGGGGGGCAGAGCAGCAACACCACCCCCTCCGGAAAGGCATTAATTCCCACTCCTATACCATGTACAGGTGGGCGTCTCCAGATGATAATTAATTAATTATTCCATTATGTCTCTTGTGTATGAGCATGAGCTATCTCCTGTAGGTACGTGTTGGTACCCGTGAAATGTCTCCAAGGCCTCCACTTGTCTCTGAATTGTTCCTCCGTATTGTGTAAAGTTGCAGTTAATTCCTCCATACGGAGGATACAGTTGACTTTAGAATACCACAGGACCTTAGTTGGTGGAAGGGGTTGCTGCCACAATGCGGGGATACACGCCCTCGCCGCATTGAGTAGTTGCATTGTCAGGGTCTTTTTGTACTTTCGGGTGGGTCTCCCCATCAGGTGTAGAAGGCATGCAGCCGGATTGTCTCTCAGTTCCACTGAGGTCAAGCTACGAATGGTCGTTGTCACCTCCTCCCAAAATGGATGCAAAACCAAGCATGCCCAGAAGATGTGTACCATGGTTCCAACTTCTGAGTTGCACCTCCAGCATTTATCAGATAATGTTTGGTCCATCTTGTAGAGTAAATAAGGGACTTGATACCATTGAGTCATAATTTTGTACCTTGATTCCTAGTAATGGTTCGCGATCGAGGATTTATGTGCTAAAAGGAGGATTTTTTCCGTTTGTTGTGGGGAAAACTGTGTTCCCAAGTCTCTGTATAAATGCTGGGGTCGGTTCCTCACTCTGGGATGTTAAAAGACTGTATAAGAACGAAAGTGTGTTCGCACTGGTTCCCCAGATTTGCATAGTGACTCACAGGGTGTGAGTTCTCGCGGGGTGTATGGAGTTTTCTGTAAGGTCTGCAGGAAATGTCTAAGTTGCAGAGTGCTGAGATTGTCTAACGGTGGTTCTGTGAGTCTAGAGATGGTTGACAAAGAGGGAAGCTCTCCCTGTGGCCAAACATCCCCCAGAGAGTGTCTCCCGTGTGCGGTTAACTGTCTCAGCCTTCTGCTAGTTAAACCCAGAGTAAAAACAGGGTTTCCTATGACTGGTGTCATAGGAGAAGGTAGTGGTGACAGACCTGTGTTGCGAAAGATCCTCTTCGCTATCGCGAGAGTGGCACCGATCAGAGGGTGAACTTTCAAGTCCTCCAGTGGAGGGGTAGAAAGCCACGGGGGCGCAAGCAGAGGGATGGAGGCATCCTCCATTTCCATCCTTACCCACTGCTTGGAGTCTTTGTTACAGTGCCAATCCACGATCCTCGCAAGGTGTACTGCCCTATAATACCGAAGGATATTGGGGAGTCCAATGCCTCCCTTCTTTTTGGGTCTAGATAAAGTTCGCATTTTTGTCCTAGGCGACCTATGGGCCCAGATGAAGTCCCTTATGATCGTCTGCAATTGTTTAAAGAAAGTGGGCGGAACCCAAATCGGCAACGTTTGGAGTACATACAAAACCCTTGGTAGAGCCGTCATCTTCAGAGCGTTACATCGTCTAAACCAAGTCCATGTTAAGGTATGCCAGGCACGAAAGTCTGTCTTGAGTCTGTGTAATAGGGGTAGATAGTTATGAGAGTACAAGTGTGCCAAGTCCGGTGTAACATCTATTTCCAAGTAACGTATGGATTTGTCTGCCCACTGAAACTAAAAGGACCTGCGCATGATCTGTGCTTCTGGATCAGGTACTGTGATATTTAACACTGCGGACCTGGCACAGTTGACCTTAAAGTTTGACACTTCTCCGTAGGACCGTATAGCCGCTAGTATGTTAGGGAGTGAAACCCGTGGATTAGATACAAAGAAAATTAGATCATCGGCGACAGCCACAATTTTGTGGTGTCCCAAGGGTTTCATAATGATAGTGATGTTGGGATCTCCTCTTATAGTACACAAAAAAGGCTCAAGGGTCAAAATAAAAATAAGCGGGGACAGAGGACAACCCTGCCTCGTCCCGTTTGCTATTGTGAAAAAATCAGAGAGCCACTCATTCACCCGCACCGCCGCCGACGGAGTAGAGTATAGAGATAGAACCCATCCGAGCATATTAGGGCCCAAACCAATGTGATCCAGGGTGGCGCTAAAAATAAAATGCCAGGCCACCCTGTCAAATGCCTTTTCCGCATCGGTTGAGAGCAGGAGAAAAGGCTTTTTATTACATTGAGCCGCATGAATAAGGTTAATGACCCTAACAGTATTGTCTCTCGCCTCTCTCAACGGCACGAAACCCGCCTGGTCGAGGTGTATTAATTGTGGGATGTGCGGTAGTAGTCTATTTGATAGTATTTTTGAAAAAAGTTTCAAGTCTACAGTACATTGAGTAACGCAATCGGGTGATAATTTCCGCAGTGAGACTGGTCTTTCCCTTCTTTAGGTATCAGGGAGATATATGCCCGAAGCGAGTCTACCAGGTTAGGACTATCCCCCTTCAACGTATTATACGCTGTCAAGAAATGAGGTGTCAAAGAGGTCGCGAAGGTCTGATAATAAGTCAGGGTGAAGCCATCAGGTCCCGGTGCCTTCCGTGGTTTTGTTTGAGCTAAGGCTGTCTGGAATTCCTCAGACGTGATCTCAGATTCCAACGAATCTCTAATATCGTCTGGAAGTGTAGGCATACCGGAGGCTCTGATATATTCACCTGCTAACGCCGTCTTGGTTGCTAAGGACTCAGTGGGTTCCCCCCGATATAAGTTATACAATTGCTGATAATATTTGCAAAATTCGTTCGCTATGTCTTTGGAGGTATGTACTTTGGTCCCCTGTTTAGTAGTGATAGAAGGCATGTAGGTGTGCTTCCTCGGGCCACGCAAAGCTCTAGCCAACATCGAGCCCGGCTTATTCGAGAATTCAAACAGGGTCCGTCTCGCCCAAGCCAGGCTTTGCGTCATTTTTTGATATAATAAATCTTTCAGTTCCCCTCTGGCCTTTAACAACACTTGAGGTGTGCTTTGGCCAATGACCGTTTATGAAGCAACTCGAGAGAGCGCACCTGAGAAATCAACAAATCAATCTGCTTAGTTTTTTCCCCTTTCCTTACAGTCCCAAACCTGATCAACTCCCCCCCGCACCACACATTTATGTGCCTCCCACACAGTCATTGGGGTCAGTGATGGATCAACATTTTCCGTGAAGTAATTGGTGAGAATTCTCCCTACCTCACTACGTACCTCAGGTATTTGCAATAGAGATTCGTTGAGTTTTCCAGGTTGTGGGAGTTTTAGATTCAGTCTCCCAACACAGAGTCACATGGGTAGGTGCGTGGTCGGAAAAAGATATGTAGTCAATCTGGGAGGAGGTGACAAAGGGCAGGTCCTTGTGCTGGATCTGAAAGAAGTCGATCCTAGAGTATGTACGGTGCACCGAAGAGAAGTAGGTATAGTCTCTACTCTCAGGGTGCATAATTCTCCATGGATCGACCAAGTTCAGGTTGAATAATTCTGCTTTCAGTTTTTTGAGGTAGGAGAAAAACAGATGTGATGCCCCTCTCGAGACATCAAGTAACTGCTCTTGTGCATAATTAAAGTCGCCCTACATCAGGAAAACACCCTCCCGAAATTCCAAGATTATGGGGATTATTAGGGACCTCATAAACGAGAGGTGGTCTGAGTCTGGGAAGTAAATGTTAACCAAGGTCACTGTGGTATTTCTGATTCTCCCTTTTATAAGCAAGTAACGGCCCTGCGGGTCTGCACGCTCCTCCAGTAGAGTCCAAGGGATCGACTTGGCTATCAGTATACTAACGCCTTTCGACTTTGACAGAGGGGAAGCTGCATGATATGCATTTGGAAAATCTCTATTGCAGAGTCTGGGAATTGCTTGGTGTTTAAAGTGGGTCTCCTGGATTAGCCCCACCTGGGTGCGGGATTTTTTAAGATCAGAGAGGAGTCTCGAGAGAGATCGCTGTTCCTAATCACTAGGAACAAACGATCACTCTCTACTCCCCTGTGAGAATGGGGATCTGTCTGTTTACATCCCCATTCTGGCTCTCTGTGGAGCAACTACAGGTGGCCGGTGGGCATAGCGGCCACCGGCCACGCGCATCAGCTCCCCCGTAGTGCAGCGGGCACACGTGCGTGCCCACTATAGCTGTTAGAGCAGTGGTTCTCAACCTGGGGTCGGGACCCCCTCGGGGGTCGAATTACGTTTTGCCAGGGGGCACCGAATCCTGGGCTGTTCCTGAAGCCTGCACTGCTCTCCCAGCCTTTTCATGGCCGCCCAGCAGGGCTGTTCCTGGAGCCGGGGCAGTCCACTCAGCCTCTTCGCAGTCGCTCATTCAGTTCACGGGATGGCTGTTGCAGGGAAGCACTGGGAGACTTCTTCCATATTGTGTGGCAGTGTTCTGTGGTAGAGAGATTTTGAAAGGCAATACTGAAATATCTGGAAGGTACCTTGGCCCTTCCAAACATCTATTTCCCAGCCTGGTGTCTTCAGGGGGGCCTGGAGGGGGAAGAGATATCTAACTTGCAGAAAACCCTACTAAAAATTGTTTTTTTGCTATGCCAAGAAAGCGTTGGCCCTTAGATGGAGGAACCCAATCCCACCATCTCTTCAAGGCCGGGTGGAACTTATTAACAAAGCATTGCCAATGTACAGATTAACCTACGCTGCTAGAGGTTGCTCTAAGAAGTTTGAGAAAGTATGGGCAGGTTGGATAAAATATGTATCAGGAGACATAGTGGTGTGATAGCAGACGAATGGTTGTAGTAGGAAAAAGATGGCTATGACCATGCTGCAGATGAGACTTTGCAGACATAGACATAAGTTATGATGTTTTATTGAACCTATGGTGTGACACAAAAGAAACACATAGATTGGTTAATAATATTGCAGTAGTTTTACTTTATTGATAAGATGCTGTAGATGTATGACATGATCCACCCAAGTCGGTAAGAGTATTCCATCCCTTACTCAGATTCGGATTTTTAGTTGTGATGTTACCCGCCTGGGATTCAATTTGAGTCAATCACGCCATACATAATATGGACTAATATATTATGTTTATATCGTTTATTTGGGAGGCTTATCTCCCCACTTGCATTGTGGACATTTTTTTGACATTATATAATTTTTTTACCACTGATAAGTTTTGATTGGTGATTGTTATATCTATTATTTTCTTTTTTGTGTTGTTTTGTGCTCTTCCTGAAAAGATAGAGCATCTCACTTGGTCACAGGTGTGTTGCTATTGGATGTTATATCCCTATTCACTGCACCATTGAGTATACATACCTTTCAGGTTTGGGATTAGATAAGGTCATTTGCTTTTCCAAATGTAAGCAGACTTCTTTCTGTCCTATACCTTTACACTTGTTTTTTCACTAGCGCTACACTTTTAATATTTAGTTAATGTGCACAAATCTAGTCGTTTTGTAGTGTTGGCTGCTGTTTCTGACTTGTTGGATTGGCGCGGTATTTTCCTTATTTATTTGATGGTACAAGGTTATGACTGATTGTTGTTAAGGTTATACTACATGTGAATAAGCACAGAGTAATGTAATTGTACACCATTTTTGAAAATCTGAATAAAATGTATCCTTTAAAAAAAAAAAAGAACAAGGCTTGTAACAACCTCTGTGGTGTATTTGCCTTCATGGACTCTTGCCTATTTAAGGTTAGAGTAGGTTAGAGTAGATACAGAACATTTTAGTCCAGCATGTAGTGTGCTGTCTAGTGTAGGCTATATTGCTGTTGCTAGGGAGAACCGTGTATGTATCAATGCTAAAGGCGGCCAACCAGCTAGGAGATGGGTGACTTGGCGTAGGGCGATGATTACTCCTGTAGTGAAGGGGTACTTTGCCTGGCCCCTTCGCTTGAGGCTGTTTCCCCACATACTGGAACTCAACTCATGGTACAGTGTACCTAGGAACCTAGACTGAGAAGGGAGAATTGTGGTCTGAAGAAACCGCTCTGCCACCTCCATCCCTAAATACAGCAAAAAGAAGGGGAGGACGGCCTTGGGACTTTGAGTGAGGTGGGAGAGATTCGGAACACTTCCACAATCAGTGCAAAAAATGTTTTATTGATCACAGAGTGCTAAATACATAAATGGGATCAGCAATAAGTGTGCGTTACCCGGCATAGTGGCCTAGTTTAAAGCATAAGTAAAAAACAAATACAATTCATTACACGTAATGTAATGAATTGTATTTGTTTTTTACTTATGCTTTAAACTAGTAATGTAATGAATTGTATTTGTTTTTTACTTATGCTTTAAACTAGGCCAATATGCCGGGTAACGCACACTTATTGCTGATCCCATTTATGTATTTAGCACTCTGTGATCAATAAAACATTTTTTGCACTGATTGTGGAAGTGTTCCGAATCTCTCCCACCTCACTCAAAGTCCCAAGGCCGTCCTCCCCTTCTTTTTTTTTTTTTAGGAACCTAGACTGGGAGTCACAGGAGAGAGAGAGTTATGTAGATGGTAGGGGCCTCTGGGAGGAGAACAGACATGCAGTTGTGGTGGAGTTCGTTTTTCTGTATCCAGTAGCAACAGTTGGACATGTGACTTGGAAGGAGGTGACAGGAAATGCTGAGTTGGTGGATGCCAATGCAGGCTCTGCGTCCCGGTTCCTAAATGCTGTGCACCTGGGAGTTGGTGTTCTCTAACTACGTATAGTAGTGTCCAGAATGCTTAGTGTACACAGTACAGCCAGTTAGCCACAGGTTGCTAGAGGTGTTACTGTGTTAATTGCAGCTCACTTCTAAGTCTGGAGCTGTGCCCTAATACTGATTTTGCATGACCACAAACTCCTGCCTAGAACCTAGGCAATTAGCGAGTGTAGTTCTCAGTGTCCCCCACTATGGCCCTAACCCCACCCGCACTCCTAACTACTTCACTCTGAAAGCTGTGCTATACAATTACATAGACCTGTATGTTGACATTTAAATAGTTCAGATTTTGCACTTCATACACTATTGCACAATCTTTGCATCCAACTATATTGTATGTCACACTGTCTTGACTGGTTTTACACATTATGTTACACAATGAACGAGGGTGCATTGACCACAAAGCCCTGACTGCTAAAGTCAATTGACTACGTAGTCCAGGCTGCTTCATTTATGTTTTATTTTCTCAGTTGCTAGTAGCTAAGATATCCCCAATTATTTTAATTATGGTCTTTCCTGAGGTAGGTTCAGACAAAGTGTTAATGTCACAGTAATAAAAGCATATTTTGTGGATACAAGGAATATGGAAAAATGTGATTATGAATTGGCCACATCCACAGTTCACCAACCTAGGGTGCCCCAAGCCTTGTACAATTCTGGAAATGCCACTAGTAGCAAATCCTCATAGCGATACATGCTCCAGTGTTATCTCTGCTACTCAGTATGCATCTGCCTACCCCCTTCTGCACAAACTGCTTACAGAAGAAGCAGAAGGTAAGTGGCGGGGGAGTGAATCCAATCATTACTAGTCTGCTCCAACAAAAATAACCTAAATTTGTTATGGGGGGCCTTGTTTAAATTCTTTTTTTTTTTTAACTTTAATTTTTTATTATTTTTGACAAAATACATTCCAATATAAATGAATACAATTAATTGGTATTGCTTATCATATTGCATAGAACAGATAATAACAAAAATTGGGGAATAAATAACAAGAAGTAATAATAACTTTAAGGTACAATATCTGAAGTTTGATATCCCGCTACCGCCCACCCCAAGTGGGATCATACTGTAGGTGGGAGCTGGTCACCAAATATTCAAATGTTAAGGAATGAAAAGAAGAACAAGAGGAGTCTTTAAAAAATTCAATTTTGGTGTATCATATATATCGCTATTTTTTAAGTAATTGGAGGCTCTCGGGCTGTTTATCCAAACTTGCCATTTTTTTTAAGATAGTGATAGAGAAATTTTTTAATGCTAACATCAATTCGTATTGGGCCTGAGTGTTTAGTCTTATAATGACATTTGACAAGTTAGGAGCTTCTGTGCATTTCCACATATTGGCAATGGTAAGCCTCACTGCTATCAGGATATGTGATACTATTGTTCTATAGCAATGTGTGTGTATATCTAGATTTAATCCTAATAATTCTGTTGCCGGTGTCAGTTCTGTCAAATTACCTGTAAGTTCTGCAATAAAGGAGGAAACTGAGTTCCAAAAACTCATAAGATTCTTGCATGACCAAAGAATATGGTATACGTTTCCCACTAATTCCTCACACCTCCAGCAGATGTGAGAGGTGGAAGGGAATATTCTGGATAATCTATAAGGTGTCAGGTACCATCTTTACATGAGGATGCTTTACTAGTGATCAATAGGGCTTTATGCCATTGTTCCCATGTAAAGGTTTGTGAAAGATCCTTTTCCCATTTTAACATGTTGGGATTTTTTCCTTCTGAGGAAGAAGGGAAGAGAATGTTTAGGAAAAGCCTAACACCTGTTACTTTTGGAAATTTGTGGTATGTGAAATATTGCCATATTTCTGTTGGGATATCAATTTTGTCAGAAAAGATTATATTTTTTAGATATGCGCATTTGCTGAATTTCCCTTCCACTTTGGTCCATTCTTTCGTTGATTGACGTATTTTACAGTAGTCTATTATTCTTGTGGGCAATGTTATTTTAGTAAACAAGTTTCTCTTTTTAGTTTTAGATAGAATATGTTTCCAAGCTTTTTTCGATATTTAAACACGGTTTATCAGGAGAGGTAAACCAATATTTAATTTGGTCTAATAAGAAGAATAATGATAGTTTCTAATGTCTGGCAGTCCCATTCCTCCTAGGTCTCTGTTGGCAGTTAGTATTGAGAATGCTACTCTTGATTTTTTTCCATTCCATATGTAATTTTTTAATTTAGTACTCATTTGATCACTTGATCTCTGCCTTTGCCTTTGTCAACATCGGAGACTTTCTCCTGCGTTCCTGTTGAAGACTTGCTCGGCTGACGTTCCTTCTGGCTCCTGATGCTGCTTGCTGTACTACTACGTTTATCTCTGGCTCTCTGACATTTGCTTGGCTGACTACCCGATCCGGTTACTGAACTCTGGCTTGTTTTGACTACGCTTACTCTGTTTACCTTTTTATTATTATTATTATTATTATTAAACAAGTGTGATTTAACTATACTTCTGTCTCGCTCTGATTCATGGTTCCTGATAAGAGCCCCCCTTAGTGACATTATGATGTCTTTAATAGTGGAATCTGATATGGGTTGACCTGTGGTAGGTATTGCATTTAGTTTTGCATCATAGGGGTTAATTCCCTGTGTACTATTATGTTAATTTAGAGTTTCACTCACATTTTGCTCAGAGGATGAAATTCTTCTCCTTTTTATGGGGCTGTGTCTCCATGTCTCCTTCAGCGCAGGTATCCTGCTGCTTTGTGCTGCTGTGAGGTGAGGAAGGACCAGCACCATCTTTAATCTTCTGCAGTGTCCCAGCCGGGCTTCTGAATTTGCCTTGTCCTTCTTTATTTTTTCGATTCTCCATCCTCCTAGGACATTCACCACCGTTTTCGGGCTTTAATTGTGCCCTCAGGAGATATTGTTGTGGCTTTATTTAAGCTACAGGGAGCACGTTACCTCAGAGCTCTAACAGCCTGTGACCATCCTCTCACCAGCCGGCCACGCCCCCCTCAGCCTTGTTTAAATTCTGTTAGTTGTAGCTGCAACAAAGAGAACAAACGGTGCTTTAAAGATATTGAACTTTCGTTAGATGTCTATTACTGGACTGCATTATTATTTTTTTAAATGTATAAAAATGAAATTCCTTACAGAACCTCCGAACATTTCAATTTAGCATTGACACTGCATTTCAGCTTCTCTAATCTTTCTGTTTTTTTCCTTGACTATGTCTTACAGAACTTGTGTGCCTGCTGTTCAATAGATCTGTTGACGGTCATTTGCAGCCAAATGTCTAAGGTATACTAACACTTTCTGGATAACACTTGAGATCATTAAAATGAGAATGTGCTACCTTGTAAATGCGCAAGGGTGAGAGATGGAATTGAAGAAGAGTATAATATATTCTCACTGCTAAGACAGGTTTAGATGTTACTTTCTGGCTGTACAGAACGAAAAAAAATACAGTAACTTGAAAAAGGGAGGGGTGGGGTCTGGAGATGGCGGAGTAGAGAGACACACGCTCACAGAGCTTCGACCTTCCACCCAGCCACTCGGCTATTATTGTAGCTTTATTGCCCAGCAAACCCAGCCGTTAATGCAGTGATCAGCCTGGGGATGAAGAAAAGAGAGAAAGCAGAAACAGAAAGCACATCCTGAAATCGAGCACTTCTTCCCCCGCACGTGAGCCACAGTGACCCAGAGAAAAACAGCAGAGCCGCGTGATACGGAAGTCGGCGGGGAGGACTGTGTGGAGCACGTGGTGTTCAGTGAGGAGATTAAAGAGTCAGTACAGCATGCCCTGCCTGCTTCGCTGGCTGAATTAAGCATGGACCGGGGAACGCAGAACAAAATAGATGGGCAGCATGCTAGCCCCCAGGACAGCAAGGAGGGAATATCCTGCCTTTGACAACGTCGATGACGAAACGTGTAAGGCGGAGCTATGTGATTACGTCACACACGGAAGTGAGAGAGAGTGTGGAACGCAGCTGAGGCGCACGCCGCTCAGCTGATGGCTTTGGGATCCACGAGCTCTCTCCGTGTACGCCACTATACGCTGTGTGATTGTTTGGCTTCCTTTTTATAAGGAGCTTGGACTTTTTAGATATTTTTAGTTATTTACTTTTTAGCTTGATGTTTTGGATTAACTTTTTAATAAAGTAATTTTAAAACGTAATACACTACGGGAGCCCTGTTTCCTTTCCTATGTGGATGACCATATTACGGTTTTATGTCTGAAGTGGGAGTACCCAGGAACAGCCCTACTGGAATCTAAGACGCCACTCCACGGCCTGACACTACATGATTATTACCCCTGCAGGGGTGCAGGGAGTTGGTGAGTGGGGATCCTTGAGGGGGAGCACCGCAAGTCACTGGATATCGGCTGCTTTTTCTCACGAAAGTCACTAATCATAAGAACACTGCTGGAACACTAATATATTGCTGGAACACTATATATATAATTTTTTGCTGGAATTATATTTTTCTGCTGGAACTATATATTTTTTCATATGTGGGTTTCTAGATTTTTTCACATTTCTCAGATTTTGATTCTATTTACACTAACTATGCATGTTTTAACATATGGTGAATTAATTTAATACACCTCTCATCAGTAATTTGGAATTGGATGGATGAGGGGTTTAACCTATGTTGTTTGGCTTTATGAGTTTTCACTCTGTATGTATTGATTAATATTTTTTTTACTACACCATTTGCAGAGGGGACTTCTACTGGATAGATTCCTTTTTCATGCAATAGGTGGGGGGGGTGTGCTATATATATTTTTTGCCTTTATTATATACTGTATGTCACGGAACGTCCCACACTCCGCTTGAGTGCTTCCGTCTGTATACCGCTTCCTAAGTTCTGGAACACAAGTCCAATGGATCTGGCTATAGGAACCCCCAAGAACTAGACAACACCAGTCTTGGAGTACATCAGGACTAACTTTTATTTTGAGATCTCACACCCATTTATACAGCAGGGATGACTCAAAGCTAACCTAATTAACATGAGCTAATTTACAACAAAATGTACCCAGACCAGATGACAGACTTGTGGGCACCGAGCTTCACACATTAATATAAACACAATAGCTGGAGCTAATTACAATTAACAATACAAACAACAATCTACCCCCTCCTCAGCCTAGACCATTCGTCTCCTAGCCAGTGCTGGTGGCTAATGTGATCAGCTCTCTCAATTAACATAAACACAGGTTGATGACACCAGCATCTCCTCACAGGATGTGTCCCAACAGAATGAATCAGTCTTATCAGCAGGGGGCTGCTGGAGGAACCCCCCCTCCCTCTTCAGGGACACAGATCCACAGCAAGGAGTCCCCAACAGAATCAAACAACAAACAATATATACATATATACACGACTGAGTCCGATTAGTACAGTTCAGACCGGACCTCCAATTCACCCCACAAAGAGCACCGTTCCATTGAAAATCCAGGGCCCATAATCAAAAGGCAACAGGCTAGCGTTCAGTCCCCTCCAATAGCCTCTGTCTCGGGTGAGTCTGTCACACTGTACTTATGTGTAAGGCACCTCAGTTATATATATGAACACCCTTTGGTTATACACACTAGCACGGCTTATTTAGTTTATAAGCTCTTAGGAGCACACTCACCAACTAAAGGTTTCCTTGTTGAGTGGCTTTTCTTATTTACACATTATAGCACAAATTTATCACAACAGGTACCCCAATAGAGGTAGCGCCACTTACCCCTATTTTAATTTTTCTATCCTGGCACTGGAGACCCGGACCTGAGAGCGCTCTTGCAGGCCCTACCAACCCAAGCAGACATGGAAGCGATGGTCGCGCGTTTGGAGGAAATGTACCGCAGAGATCTGAGACTAGCTCAAACAGAGGTACAACATCTAACAGAAAGACTTGAGAATAATGAGATCTCTTGGACCTCTCTAGAAAGTCAAGTTCCCCATCTGGAACAGGTACAGAACGCACAAATTTCCCATGATTCCGCTATGCAATTACAGTTGGAAGAATTTGAGGATTGTAGCCGCCGCCATAATTTGAGGTTCAGGGGGATCCCGGAAGCCATAGGACGTGCCACATTGTAGACCACGGTCTTAGCAATATGTCAAAAGCTAGTTGTCCCTGCCTCCCCAGGCTCTGGAATTTGAGAAAATACATAGATCTTTGGGTCCCCCCTCAGTAAATGTGAATAGGCCAAGGGATGTTATATGCCGATTCCACCGCTTTGCATATAAAGAATTAATAAGCTGTAAGGCATGAGAGGCAGGAGAAATAGAGCAAGATGGGGTGGAAAATATTACCAGACCTTTCACGGGCCACCCTGCAGAATAGGGCGATGTTGCGCCCACTTCTGGATAAAATTAAAATGTTGGGGGGACCTACCGGTGGGGTTACCCAATTTCATTGATTATAAAGAAAAACTTTTTGACATCCACTCTGCGGCATCCAGTAGAGCTCCCAGATCTGTTTGCTTTTCTGAGGCTTTTACGATTCAGAACTGGTTACAACCAATAATGGGACCCTTAAGAAACAAGGACTCCACTAGAGGGGGGGACCAAGTGCCCCAGATGGAGACGGCGTGGCAAGGTATAAGACATTACCCTCCTAAATAGGAGGATGTGAGGCGTGATTTTGATGGGTCCCCCTCCTCTTTTTTGATGGTCTAACTTGTTTCACCTTTCTTTTTCCCTCTCCCCCACCCCCTTTTTTTTTGGTGTGTGTTTTGAACACCTGGTTATTGGAGGAGACAGTGGTGTCTGCTCAAACTTGACTTAATTACCAGGCTCTTATGGATGGTATGGACTCTAGATTTTTTTTTTTTCCCCTTGCGATAGAGGTTTCAGGGGCCTTCCCCAACCCCTCTTTTTTTTTTGTGTGGGGTTTTCATTTTTATTGTTGTGCATGTATAGAAATATATTGACTCACAAGGGATATATTTTATTTAATCTCACTTGTTGGTGCCATAAATTATATAAGCACCCATAAAGAAACACTGTATGGAGTCGGGAGGTGGGGAGGGGCAGGGGTAATTTCCCCCTCCCCCCACCCCTTTTTTTTTTTTTTAGGAAAGGGGAGTCCTTGCTGGGACCTCCTGAGTAAGGGTAAAGGGGTCCTGGTGAAGAATTTGAATAAGAGAGAGTAGAGGTAGGTGGAACTCAGAGATGTGGCGGAGATGGTAAATCCCTCTAAACTGGCCTCCCGAATGAGGGTAGTGGTCAGGAAACGGGGTGGACACCCGGGACAAGAGCCAGAGTGAGGGGTGGGCCAGAGTCTGGCACATAACTGAAGAGAATGTGAGGGGGGTTTGGAGGTGAAGAAGGGGGGAGAGATAATAATCAGACAGTTTATAACTGAATCCCATAATAAGACGTGTCTCCTGGAGTCCCCCTTATAAAAATTTCTAACAACTAGACTTGGGAGACACCCAAGAAGGGGTGTGCTCCCAGTCTGATGACTTGATGGCCAATTAAAGCATGCGCAGTTTGGGAAAATATTACACATAGTACTACGGTATGGGTATACCATATATATAGGGGAGAGATGAGTAAATAAAGGGAATTTAACACGTCACAGGGTGATATAAAATGGTGGGGGAGTTAAATGGGGGGAGGTAGGTTTGGCGGAGGGTGGCTGGGAAAAGCGAGAGGATATTGCTTGTCCCCTTGGGGGTTGTTTTTTTTTGTTTTGGTTTAAATATGTGCACATGCTGGGCATGCTCTGGAGGTGGCCAGACAGGGAGAGGAGAAAGGGACCCCAGTGGGGAAACTGTGGGTAGTAAATTTTTGAATGGACAGAGACAGACGGAAGGATGGCATTAGTGTAAACTGAGAGGAAGGAAAGAGGGGGGAGTAAGAGGAGGTGGGATGGTAAAGGAAGTAGATAGAAGAAGAAGGTAGGCAGGGAGAGAGAGAAGAGGGGGGGAAGAGGAAGGAAGGGAGGAAGGAATGATAGGTGGAGGGGGAGAGAAAGGATAGGAAGTTCTCAGGTATCTGCAAAAAAATGATACACGATATGAATGAACACGATAATGTTGAAAATGATGATAAAAATGGGGGGGATACAGGGAGAGGAGGAGGGAGGGAATAGGTATAAAAAAGAAATGGTTGGGTTGGGCAAGCTGGGCTACGGTGCTTCCTGTGAACATTGTTTGGCCGGCAGGAAGAGGTCAGGAGCGGAGCCCCTCGGCCAACCCAGACCAAATCCCTAATTAGGCCTGCACCCACGTGAACCCTAAGTTCAGAAGTTCAGCGGTGGGTGCCTCCCTTAGGAGTTTGTAAAGGGGTGTGTAATTGGACTATTGGGGGTGGGGGGGTTCTTTTTTCCCTTTTCTTTCCCTTTTTTTTTCTCTTTTCCCTCTTTCCTGAGAGAGATGGAGGGAGTAAGGGTAACTTCCATAAATGGAAAAACAATAGATGCTTTTTAACGATCTGAAGCGCTACTGCATGAATTTGGCATTCGTGCAGGAAACACATTTTAAGATGGGTGGACTCCCTTTTCTTCAGAATAGATTTTTCCCCTGTGCATATCATGCACATAATCAAGAAGCAAAATCTAAAGGGGTGTTCATTTTGATTTCCAATCGGATATCGTGGTCCCTCACGGATAGACAAGTGGACGTGAATGGACGCTTCTTATTTCTTAAAGGCCACATTGGAGGCGTGAAGGTGACACTTGCCACAGTATATGCACCAAATACGCATCAAGATGCTTTTATAAGCAAAACTTTGACAAAATTAGCAGAATTTGCGGAAGGTAGGATTATCCTCGGCGGGTATTTTAATATATCTTTAGACCCCAGAGTAGATACCTCCTCAGGGCTCTCCTCTATCCCTAGTGGCGTCAGGAAGTGTATTGTGCGGAAGTTGCAGGAGATGCAGTTGGTGGATGTATGGTGGATTTTACACACAGGAGAGAAAGATTATACCTTCTCCAACCCCCACCAACTGTACTCCCGCATATATCTATTCTTGGTGCCACATTATCTTCTTACATCGGTTCTAGATGTGACTATAGGAAACATAACATGGTCAGATCACGCTCCGGTTACACTTCACATCTCCCTGTCTGGCTCGGCTTGCTCCCCGGAGTGCCGTTGACGCCTAAACGAAAGCCTGCTACAGAACCCTGAAGTTCGGGAGGACATAGCGAAGGAAATTATAGCATATTTTCAGACAAACGACACCCCGGGGAGTGACCCCGGCATGATATGGGAGGCACATAAGGTAGTAATGCGGGGGGTTCTGATTAAACATGGCTCTCGACTGAAGAAAGCGCGAGAAGCACAGATAATAAAATTGTCAGAAGAAATTCAGGCCCTTGAGTCACAACATAAGAAGGTACAAGCACCACTTTTAGGGAGGGACCTAGCACATCTGAGGAGACAGATGACAGATCTTCTTCGTTATAAGGCTAAAGCGGCAATACAGTCGGGGAGGAAAGTAACGTATGAACTGGGAGATAAATGCAGTAAAGTGTTGGTGGGGAAGCTTAAGGAAAAGGGGAGGACAGCATATGTACCCCATAGAAAGGGAGGGAATGGACAGTTAATTTCGCTGCCAAAAGATATAGCCCAGATGTTCAAAGAATATTATTCCTCCTTATATAACCTCACACCATCATCCTTGCCCCTAGCCACTATGGAGGACTACCTCTCCTCGGCATGTCTCTCTAGGTTACCCTCCCCGGTCTGCAATAGTCTGCAAGTTCCAATATCTATTGAGGAACTAAATACAGTGATAAAATCGGTTAAACATGGGAAGGCACCAGGTCCTGATGGGTTTACAATGCAATATTACAAGAACTTTTTCCATTGTTAGGTACACATATGATAAAGGCATTTAATGTGCTTGGCCAAACTGCTGCACTCCCTCCGGATACACTTATGGCGCATATCTCGGTAAATTCCGAATACTGGCTTCCCATCTTCAACCGCAACGTCACCAGCTAGTGCACTTGGACCAAGTTGGATTTATTCCCTCACGTGAAGTGAGGGATAATACCATTAAAGTACTCAACTTGGTACATTAAAACAAAAACCCCTTGCATTTTCCTGAGTAAGGACACGGAAAAAGTGTTCGATAGAGTTAATTGGCAGTTCATGTTTGAGGCTCTAAGACACATGGGAGTGGGAGAGCGTATGTTACGGTGGATTGCCGGGGCATACGCTTCCCCACAGGCCCTGGTTAAAGTAAACGGGGTATTCTCGGAATCTATTAAAATCTCAAATGGAACGCGCCAGGGATGTCCCTTCTCTCCCCTGCTGTTTGCCCTCTCACTAGAACCATTATTGAAAAAAATTCGGCAAAATCCTGATATCCAGGGACCTCAAATAGGGGATCATAACTGTAAAATCTCAGCCTACGCGGATGACTTGTTGTTCTCTATGTCTAGCCCACATGTCTCACTGCCAAATCTCATGGAAGGAATTGAAAGATATGGAGCGTTATCAAATTTAAAAATAAATTATGCGAAATCGGAGGCTATGGGGGTTGCACTGCCTCTATTGACAAGGCAAACTATACAACCTAATTTTAATTTTAAATGGGTAGCTACAGCGCTAAAATATTTGGGTACACACATTCCATCAAGGCTTGATAAGACCTTTATAGTAAATTTTCCACCGCTATATAAGGTAGTTCGCTCTTTATTAGATAAATGGCAACAAGGATTTCACTCGTGGTTTGGCCGATGCATATTGCCAAAACTTCTTTATTTATTTCAGGCCCTACCTATAGACATCCCAACAGCTTTTTTTTGCCAAATAGATACTCTCTTTACTAAATTTATATGGACGAACAAACGACCAAGGATTAGTAGAAGCCTTATGATAATCTCTAAATGCTTTGGCGAATTAGCAGTCCCAGATATATCTAAATACTATCAGGCAGTGCATATTGGCAGAGTGATTAATTGGTGTAGACATACAGAATTCAAATTGTGGACAGAAGTGGAACAAAAGTTTAGTCCAGTACCTTTGCGTAGAGCGCTCTGGTGCTACACAATATTACCGGAATCTCTTAAAAGGCACCCCCAACACTGCGAATAGGCTCCAAGATCTGTCAAAACCCTAAATATTCGTCAATAAAATCACCATTGTTCCCTATACTGGGAACCCCTAGCTTTAGGCCAGGTATGGAGCCAGGTGCATTTCAGGGGCTTATAGAGAGGGGCTGCACTCAGACTCAGGCATCGCATTTTTGCATTCTGAGACTTGGCCCACAGTCGCCTCAGTGACGCACCTGGGGGTTCGATTTGAAATAAACTTCTGGCAGGCACTACAGTTGCGCCATTTTTTTAAATCGTTAGGACCGGCGATAAATTATCGACGACAACTGACTATATTTGAACTATACTGCGAGGAGAAAGAACCCCTCCCTCAGATGATCTCTAAAATATATGTGATGCTAATTGCCCCTTCAGATAACTTCAAGATGCCCGGAATTGGAAAGTGGGAGAGCGATCTTGATAAAACCTTTACACCAGTTCAACGTCAGAAGATAATATATCTTGTGTTGAATTCATCGATTTGTACACGAACTCAGGAGTCTAATTACAAAGTACTGACACAGTGGTACTACACCCCGTCAAGACTTTGTAAGTTCTTCCCAGAGGCTTTGGACCGTTGTTGGCGATGTAATAAGGAACGGGGGACCTTGGTCCATATATTCTAGTCGTGTCCTAAGATCAGACAATACTGGCTGGAGGTACAAAGGATCTCCCAAAAATTTACAGCCTTTCCAATACCAGACGACCCTGCTTTTTTTTTTTTTGCTCCATTGTTCACAAATCCCTTTACAGACATATAAGAACTCTGTTTTATGTAATTTAGTTAATGCTGCTAAGGCTGGTGTTGCTTTTTGTTGGAAAGACCCTAGGCCACCATCGATTGCATTGTGGCTTAATAGGGTCAGAAATGTTGGAGCTATAGAGGACTTACGCCATGTACACACGGCCGGACTTGCCAACGGGCTAAATTCCGTCGGCATTTCCGACGGAAAGATTTAGAACATGTTCTATATCTGAGTCCGTCGGAAATGCCGACAGAAAAAGTCCGATGGGGCATACACACAGTCGGAATGTCCGACCAAAAGCTCCCATCGGACTTTTTCTGTCGGGAAGTCTGGCCGTGTGTACGCGGCTTTAGTTCTCTCGGCCCAAGATAGAAAAGAGCAGTATACCAAAACCTGGACAGCTTGGAACTTATTTGCATATTCAGAAGAAGGGAAGAGACTGTTGGGGAACATAACCGGGGAATGAGTCCGCCCGTCTTTGAATCCTACAATAATATGGAAGTTCCCCACCCTCCACAGGGAGGGGGGCTCAAGAGGAGGAGGGAGGGTGAGAGGGGGGCTGGGGTGGGGGGTTTTTTTGTTTGTTTTTTTGTGGTTTTGATTATGATTTGGGGTATTTTCTATAAAAGATAAAATAGAAGGGAGGATTAGGAAGTATTTGGTTGCTTAGTATGGGAAGATAAGAATTTAATTAGCTAGAGATGAACGGAGGTGAATATGTGGGTTTATAAGAAGGAAATGTATATGTATTGAAGGTTATAAATGGAGGAATATTAACCCTGCCTAATCTGCAGGACTATAAGAAAAGAGTTTTGTATGTTCTTGTGGGTATGTGATGTAATATTTCTTTCATTGTCCTCTTTTTGCATAAATAAAGAATCATTTTAAAAAAACTAGGAATTTGTTCAGCAGTGCAAACCGATATTGAATAGTTCTTACTTTATATTATGTTTATGATATTTAACTGTTATTATCTAAGCTGTATTAACGTATCTAGTACTTTTCAGTAAACTTACATTAATATTTAGTACAAAAACCCCACACTATTATTTAGAAAAAATACACTACCATAAAAAATATAAAAGATACAAAAATAAAAACTGAAAGAGCAGCACAGTGCAATCACCACACTAATATCATTAAATGTATACCTACCTTGGGCTTTTTATGCAAGTGCTGCAGAATATGGAGATATGACCTGAGTGCTACTGACTTGTTGCCTATGTGATTAAAGCATTATTGGCCACCTTGAATATTTTAAGAGGTCCATTGAGTCAGGTGAGGAGACACCCCATTGGGTACGTGGGAGATACTCTTTAATGGCAGTCCATGGTGGAGGATTTCTGATATTGTGAACGGTTTAAGTTTACTTGTGGTACATGAACTGTGTCAGTGTTTTTTGGATACTTACATTCTAATTGGATGATCTAAGCTAATTGGATGATATATGGAACTGTTCTCACTTTTTTTACTGACAACCTAGGTAGGTGATGTATGGGATTGTTTTCAAGATTTTACTTTTTGCTGCACATGATTTATAATGATTATGTAAATGTATGAGCTTTGTTGTTTATTTGCACATTTGAGTCCACATTTTTTAATTTATATTAAGGAGCGCTTCACTTATAGAAGATATAAACTTACAATAATGCCTACAAAGCAAACAAATTTGGTGAAAATTTTAGAAAATCAGTTATCCTTGAGTGGCAGTTTAAAAAAAAAAAAAAAAAAAAGTTATTTTGTTTACATATATACATTAAAAAAAATAAAATAAAAAAAGGGCCCCGCTTTCCTTAGGAAAAAACAAAGCACACTAGGCATATACAAATGCTGAAGGCTTAAGACCACCATGGGTCCTTGCCATGCCAACAGCAGCCCACCAACACTGAAAAAGAGCATCAAGAGGAATGACTGCCATAATGCAGTACTCTTTTGAAGATAACATCCAGGTGCCGACATTTTTCACTGCAATATCAGTTGTCCAAGAAAGGGGGCAAGATTTGGGGGATTAAAGTGGTTGTTAATTGACTCTAACCTGTATATACCATCAGCACTGCCTCCTATTGTAGTATCCTCCTCTGTGTGTGATTTATAAAAATAAATGCTGCAAATACCTAATTTCACTGCCAAGATTGTGATCACATGACTGGCCTGCTTTCGCCTTTTCTCTTCTGAGAAATGAAGCCGGCGGGGCTGAGATTCCTGCTGATGTCAGTCTGGAGGGGAGGAGGAGAGAGCTGGATGGTCATGTGATCGCAATCTCGGTTCTTAAATGAGGTATTTACAGCATTTATATTTATAAATCATAAACAGAGGGGGACACTGCAAAACGAGGCAGTGCTGATGGTGTACACAGGTTAGTATTATGAGAGCAGTGGGAGGGGTGGCTCACACACAGACAGAGAAAGGAGGGGGGAAGAGGACCCAGGAGCAGAGAAGAGAGCAGATAGCAGGCTGCTGATGACAGAGGTACGTAAACTGACCACGGTGTCAGGAGATATGATATGGCTCAGCAGCCATGATACACCATGGTCAGTGTACAGGGGGGTGGGGAGAAATTGGCAGGATCAGCCAGGTTTTTTAGGTGTTACAGGGGGCCAAATGACACAGGACATGCACTGTGTCATATAACATGCTTTAAAGAAGCAGGATCCATTTTTTTTTCTTTGGGTTAACAAACGCTTTAAGTATTAGACCTCTTGCAAACTGATGAAAAAATTTACCAGCATTCATCTACATGTATAAATATCCTGAGTGAATAAAAATAAAAAAAGTATGTTCTATGAAGGCCTTACACATACATGTGCAGAGGCATACTTGCCAACTGTCCCGAATTCCTCGGGACATTCCCGGGATTTACACCCTTTTCCCGATCTAATCGTTTCCTGGGAGATGTCCCAAGAAATTCGGTTTTTCACGATTTTCGCCGCTGGCCGTTAGAGGTCCGCCATTTTTAAGGAGACCGCAGGCTGGCTAGATGGCTTAAAGTAGAGATTGAGCTGCGGTGCCGCCCACCCCCCGGCCCGCTCCGCCCCGTTGCCAATCTCTGTGACTTGTTATGGAAAGGGGCGGGGGATGGACGGCGCCGCAGCTCCATCTTTACTGTAACCACAGATGTCACAGGGGGGCCAGTCTGGATGTCACGGGGGGGGAGTCTGGATTTCACGGAGGTCCTGTCTGGATGTCACAGGGGGGCCGATCTGGATGTCACAGGAGGGGGCTGGTCTGGATGTCATGAGGGGGCCGGTCTGGATGTCACAGGGGGGCCAATCTGGATGTCACGGGGGGCTGGTCTGGATGTCACAGGGGGGCTGGTCTGGATGTCACAGGGGGGCCGGTCTGGATTTCACAGGGGGGGCGGTCTGGATTTCACGGGGGGGCTGGTCTGGATGTCACGGAGGGGGCCGGTCTGGATGTCACAGGGGGAGGGGCCATATAGTCTGGATGTCACGGGGGGCCATATAGTCTGGATGTCACAGGGGGGCTGTATAGTCTGGATGTCATGGGGGGCGTATAGTCTGGATGTCAGGGGGGCCGTATAGTCTGGATGTCACAGGGGGGCACCATATGTAAGGAAGACTGTGTTGATGGGGACTCAGCTGTGAGGGGGACTCCGCTGGGGACTCCTGATGTGAGGGGGGCTCCGCTGGGGACTCATGATGTGAGGGGGCTCCGCTGAGGACTCCTGATGTGAGGGGGGCTCTGCTGGGGACTCCTGATGTGAGGGGGGGCTCCGCTGGGGACTCCTGATGTAAGGGGTTGCTCCGCTGGGGACTCCTGATGTGAGGGGGCTCCGCCTGGGACTCCTGATGTGAGGGGGGCTCCACTGGGGACTCCTGATGTGAGGGAGGGCTCCGCTCTGGACTCCTGATGTGAGGGGGGCTCCACTGGGGACTCCTGATGTGAAGGGGGGCTCCGCTGGGGACTCCTGATGTGAGGGGGGCTCCGCTGGGGGCATCTGATGTAAGGGGGGCTCCGCTGGGGGCACCTGATGTAAGGGGGGCTCCGCTGGGGGCACCTAATGCAAGGATGGACTCTGCTGGGGGCACCTGATGCAAGGATGGACGGCTGGTGGAAGGCGATGTGGCAGGTGACACGCTCAGGGATCCCACTGATTCAGCATTATGGTGAGTTGAATGATTTAATTTTATATTACAATGTAATAATAGAAATAATGCGCTTCAATCATCCGGACACCATAACAACCATGGTGCCGGGATGATTGAAGTGCTAACACCAGGTGTTTTGAGTATCTTTATCTGCTGATTGTTAAATTTTCTAGAATACACATATTTCCATTGTTGTGTAGGATCTGGGCCTCTGTCCCTCCATCCCTCTCCCCCCCTTTCCTTCTCCATCCCTCATTCATCTCAGACTCTAACCACACCCCCTTTGAGCTGCGCCCATTTTAAGACACGCCCACTATTTCACGTAAACCACGCCTATTTTTCGCGCGCCGCATTTTTACTTTTCCCCTATGCCACGCCCACAAATGCATGCCCCCGCACCCTAATTATAACAAGACTCTGCCTACAGCCAAAAAAGTGTCCCTAAAATTTTTTTTACAATGTTGGCAACTATGTAGAGGCATGTAAATGTGAGTTTGCATATACACTCTTAAGACTCTTCTTCATCCTTCTCTAGCTACTGGTGTTTCAATTTATGCATATATGCTTCTATACACGTATTTACATGCAAATTACTGCACTCAAATGTAAGGTTTATTAAAATAGTATTACATCGTTGTAGTTTTAAGTTTAACACACCGAGTACAATATGATAAAGATTCACCATTAAACTATTTGTTGAAATTCTTACCCCAGTACAACACTTGCATGCAAGGATGGCTGCATAGGAAGCTGCACCCTTGAAACATGGAAACTGAGGGGCTGCAGTCATGGCACCAGCCTAAACTGGAACATAGGCAAGGATGTAACGGATTACATCAGCTGCTGAAAGTGAGGGTTTAATATCACATTAGGGGAGAATATACTGTAGATCATATATATTTCAATATACAGCAAAATATACCAGCATCAGCAGCTAATTTTACAGTTTCCACATCTGTTGTAACGCTAATTGACATGCTTAGGGGAGCCAAATATCTCTTTAAAATTCTCAAGAATGAGGGGAATGGGGGTGCACCAGGTGCTTGGCTAGAGACAGAAAATGATTTAGGACACTGTGATGCAGTGTTTCTGTGTCTCCACTGGACCTAAGTCTGAATGGGTTAACCTCTGCTCTCAGCTGAATAAGACCTGGGGGAGAAGAAACAGCAGCAAACTGGTATTCCAAGTGAATGGCTGTGCAAAGGGGGCATGTCAGGACAAGTCTGATCATTAGAGGGAGCAGGCTCAGTTCCCAGCACAGCTAGAGAACTGGCTATGCTATGCTCTCATGCCTAGTGTGGTCAACTTTTTTTATAGGAAAGCAGAGAGACTGGCAGGAACACCAGGCATTTCACAAAAAGGAAGTAATACAAAGAGAACAAGATACTTTTTCATGCAAGTAAATGGTACAGCAGGCACATATCCAGAATATGAAATGTCGGGTTTACATATTCTTTAACCTGGTGTGTCAGTGGGGCTGAGGTTGTTCTTAGAGTCGAGGCAGAAGAACAGAGAACCCAATCTACGAAGTGGAAAGAGTTTGAAATGATAGTACAAAAATACATCATGGGATAGGACAATTGGGTGAGCTACTGAGGAGTGGGTGAAATGAAGTGGACATTTGGCTGAACATGTGGAGTAAGAGTAGACAGTTGTTTTAAAAATGTGTCAGGATTCTCTGAAGAGATGTGTTTTAAGGAACAACGATTGTGACTTTCAATATTAGCAGAGAGAAGTGTGAGTTTTCCAGAGCAAAGGTGCTGCATGAAAGAAGTTTTGATTGCGAGACTGAAAATGAGTGACAAGGGAGGACAGCATTTGTTTGTACATCTGATAGCACTCATAGTATATATGAGAAGAAAAGAAGTGAGATGGGCAGGAACAATACTATTTAGGGACTTGTATCTGAACCCTAACATTCCTCCAGAGTTTGCTAGGGGCTCCTTTGAGTAATGAGCAATTATGGATTGATCTCCTACTTGCAATGACTTCAACTTCAACACCCCACTTTGCTCTAATGACCACACCACACATAACTGGGGTAAATTGGCTGTAGCAACCAAATATATAAATAACCAATAATTAACATACACTTTATTAACGATAATGGAGCCCAAGGTCCCAATAGGCATAAACCAGAACCGTACCTGCTAGTCATTTGTAAGGCCTCCAGTCGCGAATCCCCAACTCGGAGACAACTAGCAGGTACCTGTACCAACTGGGAGCCGTACCTCAGACGGGTCCCTACACCATACCTTTTAAGTGCCCATATGACCTAAAAGGACCTTGCACCCTGCAACCACCACTCAGGCCTGACACCTTAGGTTTGGGCGGACCACCACACCCCCAGGGCCCTCTGGATACCGCAATCCAACCCCAGACACCACAAATCGATACCAAATGAACGCCGTCTCCTTGTACATATCGTCATGGTTCAAATTACAACCATGATGGCGTACTGCCAAGCACCCATTGCGCATCAGAAAGTGTGCGACCTCCCGATTCACCTTTACCCTGGCCTTGTTGATGCCCTCCACTGACCTAGCCCACATCCATTGTGTACGCACCACAATATCAGACCACACTATCAGTAAGTCCGCGTGTTCTCTCATGGACCGTAGCCCTAAATAATTCCCCCCAGGATGTACTATCAAAACATAAGGGGCTCTATCCAGCCGAACATAAAGCTCGACTATTCTGCTCTACAATAGACCAGGCATACCGACCCAACAAACCCTGCCTCCTCCCTAGGAATGCCCAATTGACGTCCGGCAGGCCGAACATCAGCTCTCTAAGTACCCCAATGGACGTAGGAGTGGCCCATTATCCAGATCAGGGAGGAGCCCTTCCCTGTAAAGAAAAAATACAAACACCACACACAGAGAATAAAGAAAGAACGCCAAACCATTCTCCCCCTACCAGCAGAGGGGATGAACAGGACAACATTCAGGCCAAAACCCCACATAAACAACCTAATTCATAGCAAATGAGGAGGCACGTGCAGGCAGTATCGCCGAGATTCCCACCTGCCAATGCTCTGCAAAAAACCCCCATGCTTACCCTCGGTTGCACCGCCTCTGTTGCAGCCCCAGATGCAAAAGAATGAGAAGCAAATCAGACAGACAGAGCCCCAGTCTGCAAGCACTTCCTAACACAGTAAACTGATACCTGGATAGGGCCGACCTCCGCATGGAACAAAAAAGGGGGGCACTCGACCCAGGCTTAACTCCAAGAAATAGGAAACCATCTGTACCAGACAAACCAGTGACCCTGCAACACAGAACAACTCTGTCCCCATGCTTGAGCGGTCTTGGATTTTCTGATACAAAAACCACAGGTTCGTTAACATTGCACCTTCAACTGTAAACTGTCAGACCGCCTTTGGAAGAACGAACCAATTCCCCAATGCGCAGCGCCCCAAAAATTTGCCAAAGAAAAACACGCATCTGAGATACATGAAACAATGACCCTAACAACTCAAAAGACACGGGCCGCCGACCATCAACCGGCCGATGCCCCCTGTGATAACCTTTTATAACCTATGAAATACCACCAAGAACCCAACATCACTCTCGCCTACGCACCACTCAAAACCCCCGTAGCAAACCGTCACTCCTCCCATGCCTTAGGATACACCGACCAGGTGGCCTAACTCACCGACCGCCGAATCAGCGCTGCAGTTACTCGCCGGCTGGAGATTAAAAACCCTGTCCACCGGCATGATCCAACACGCAGAGTGGAGCTTCCCCGGAAGCAACTGGACTTGATGCAGGGTCAACTTACCAACCCCTGCGCTGAAACTGCCACCGTCCGCAAGTCCGTCAGCTTGTCTTCTGGGAGGCGGCATTCCCTGGTCACCGTGTCAATCAAAATACCCAGAAAACTCAGAGCTGAAGCTGGACCTTCCATTTTGTCTGCCACCAGCAGAATGCCAAAGTGCTTTGCCATTTGCTAAACCATGGCCAACAAAACCCTACACTGATTGGGAGCGGCCGGCCCAATACACAAAATTCATCCAAGTAGTGGATGACTGGCGGAAGTCCAGGCACCTCCCTGACCACCCACTCAAAGAACGAACTAAAGTTTTGAACAGTGAACAATAAATAGAGCCCCATAGGCAAACATTGATCAAGAAAATTAACACCCCAGCCACTCGCAACTCAGCAAGTGAAAAATGTCCGGGTGCACCGGCAACAAGTGAAGGGCGGAATCAATATCAGTTTTTGCCAGTAAAGCCCCTGACCATAAACGCGAACCCACCGCCCAGCCGCGTCAAAAGATGTATGAAACAGAACACAAACCAGGATCTATGAACTAATTCACTGAACCCCTCTGGGGATACGCCAAATGCTGTATCCACCTAAACTTGTTGGTTCCTTCGTAGGGACTATTCCCAAAGGAGAAACCATCAGATTATCCAGCGGCGGAGAGATAAACGGTCCACCATGCGGCCCCAGCTCGACCTCTCTCGACAATTTTTTGCAGACACCACCTCCGGGCGAGCAAACACCGACTTCAAGTTGTCTGCAGGTTGTGGGGGACGGGGGAGCCTACCGGAATACGAAAGCCCACATCGAATCCAGAAGCCACCAGATCCACCGCCTCCCAGTTTGGATACCTCACTAGAAACAGACGCATCCTTGCTATGCTCATTGGAGTCTTCCCTTTTTCCACCCCAAGCTCCCCAGTTCTGCCCTCACCTCTTTGCGTGCATATATTTAGGGAGTGGGAGCCCCCGCTGCCAGAGCACTCATGTTTGAATTTGCACGACGTTCCGTACTTGCAAGTCCCTTTGTTGAATGCCCAGCAACACCCCTTTTTCTTGGTGGCCCGCTGTCCAGAGGAAGACGATCCGATGGCCCCTGACTGAAAAAACAAAGTCCTGGCCCGCGCCAAGGTCATGAGCTGCATCCAAGTACTAATGCCTTTTGGTCCCAGCGCAAGGATGGACGTAAAGCCTTGTGCTGCCATAAGTGCTGTCATACCTAAGCCATGCCAGACCCCCGTATACTCGATAACTTCCCCAATCGCATCCAAATAACATAAGAGAGCGGAGCAATTCTCCGGCGCCATTCTCCTTATACCGCTGGCCAAATTGCAAAAGCCTGAAGCCAACTGGCGAACGACCGGGGAATGAGCCTGTAACGCCGTTTCTCTTCCTACTCCTTCTTGCTATCATCCACTTACTTCTGTCCAGATTAAATGTCTCCAGTGGAAGAAGGGAAAAAATTAGGACGTACTCACCCTTCCAAATTGTTCCAAGCGGCCCTTCAAAACAAACATACACCTCACATTTCGCCAAGTCCGCTAAACGGACCCAGTCCACCTCCTTATCCACCGCCTTACCTTGTCCGCTGTCAGCCGCGCTCTCGTCCCTTGCTGGGGGTATCCGTCCTGCCACTGGTCCCAAGGAAGTCATCCCCCTTGGGCTATCTTTGACAGATTGCCAATGACCCAGTCCCCGCTGACCACCGCCCGTCCACCCGCTCCGGAAACAGCAGGAGGAATCCAGGCAGCCTTGGAGGGATCCAGCCCCTAGAACGTCAAACCCGCCGCTGCTGCCTCAGCTCCTGTGCGCCCGGCCCTGCCCGCCCAGCAACCCCAGTCTCTAATGACACAGACTCTGACTGCATTCAACACCACCCCAGCCCCCAGGCACACACACACAGAAAACACAGATTGTAGGCCCGAAGGCTGCTTACCAGGCTGCTGCAGAATTGGACCTCCACCAGCCGTCATTGTGCGTTCCACCGCTGCCGGCACCGCCTCTAGCTCTCTGTCACTCCCTTCTTCTAGCTCCCCCTCTGACAGGGGAACGTCCTCGCGATCTGCTGTACTGCCCTGGCCCGTTGCTCCTGGCACCTGCTAAGCACCATCTTGGCTGCCCTTGACGTCACCGGCTGCCATTTTCCATGAGGGCCCAGGCCGTTCCCCATTGCTAACAAGCCTGGAACTCGACCCCGCCGAGTGGGACGCGGCCGCTCTCCCACTTCTCTCACCATCCGATCACTCCATCCTCCCTCGTCCGCGCTGTCATCCGGTCTCCCACCTCCGCCATCATCCCTGGACTGAGACCCCAGCCACTCCTTGTGACAGGCCAGTTCCCGCTTGTCTAATGCTCCCCATCCGAGCCGCCTGGGTGGCCCCAGAGCCATCCCTGGGCGCCGCACTAATAGACTGAGCTGCAGAGGGGCGGGCCGCGCCATCCGTCGCAGCCAGTCGCACCCCCGACCCGCTACTCCCACTGAAGGAGAGCATGCCTCCCGTGCCTTTCTGCCGTCGCCCGGGACCGGCCCTTTGGTGTGGGGGCCAGGGGGTCCCTCGAGGCTGACACGGAGGGGGTTCCTCAGGTGGTGCTGCACCGTGGGGAGACCTCCAGGCCGAGATGCTCCGGAGGCCTAGTCCTCCGAGCGTGTGGTACAGCGGGGGGGAAGGCGTGGGAATCGCACCCCCCTGCTCGGCTCCTGCCAGCAGTCCCCAACTTGGGCGTGCAGCCAGTCGGTGCCATGCACCGCTGCTGCTGCCCGTAGTTGTTATATTAAAAAACCTCCCCTTCCCCCGTACTTGCAGGAGGTCGCGGAGCTCGGATGAGAACAAACTGTTTCACTCTCTTCCCCTGCAGACTGATGCTGCCCCCCTCCTCCTACGTCACTTCCCCCTCCAGGGTTCCGCCCACCTCAATCACCCACTACACTCCCTTGCCTCTCACACCTAAGGTACCTAATGCCCCATTAACCCCTGTCATGCTGGCCCTCCATTATGGCTTTGGGGATGTACTCTGGGCCTCTTTTTAACATGGAATGTAAGGGATCACTTTTACACTGATCAGATTTTCCTCATTTACTACCACATATATGGGAACACTTTGCCACTTACTAGTCCGGGGTACACAATAATATTCACTGTTTCTTTCCTGGCCATTATTATTCATTTTTATGATTTTTACTGATGCAAACAGCTGTGGCCAAAAGTTTTGAGAATTACACAAATATTCATTTTCACAAAGTCTGCTGCCTCAGTTTTTATGATGGCAATTTGCATATACTCCAGAATCATGTAAAAGTGAATGGTGCGCTTATTCCACATGTGTCCCTGTATTACACATATTGTGGGATAAGCGCATCATTCACTTTTATATGATTCATTTGCAATGTTTTGAGTCCACTGATTAATGGTTGCGGCTGTTCTTTTGGAGAATAAGGGTAATTAAGTCTAGTAGCGCATAAGTATTTCCATTTATATATTCCAGAATGTTATGAAGAGTGATCAGATGAATTGCAATTAATTGAAAATGAATTTAAGCCCATGGCAGCATCTTCATGGCAGCATACACTTTGGGTTGTGACTCCGCCCCCACAACCTGATAGGACCACATTACTATAAGTTCCCGAGAAGGCTCCCTCCCCAGTATTCTCTGTATATATATATCACCTGAGAAGGGTGGGCATCTGTATGCTGCCATGAAGATGCGACAGGTAAGGAAAATATGGAAAGGTGAGTATACAATTTTCGGTTTTCCTGTCGCATCATGGCAGCATACACTTTGGGGAATAACTTGCAGACTGAGTGGGAATGCAGAATAAGTTTATTTAACAAGGAATAGAAGAGTTGGCCTGGATAATTGTTCTCCCAAAATCCACTGTTGACAACCGAGCAGAATCCACCTTGTAATGTGACATAAAGGTGTTCCTAGATGACCAAGTGGCCACTCTGCATATAGTTTCCACAGATACTCTACAGTAAGCTGCCCAGGAGGTCGCCACTGCCCTGGTGGAGTGTGCCTTTAAGCCCTCAGGTATTTGTGATGTACTTATTGAATATGCCTTCTTGATGGCCTTCACCAGCCATGAAGCAATGGTGTGAGAGGATGCCACTTGACCCTTCCTAAAGCCATGCGGAGTGACTAAATGATTTTCTGTCTTCCTGAAAGGGCTGGTTGCCGTAAGGTATGCTGAGATGTTGTCTTTTACATCCAATGGATGAGGATTGCCTTGCTCTGTAGTAAGAGCTTGGAGGTTAATCTCCTGGTTAAAGTGGAAGGAGGAGGATACTTTTGGAATAAAGCAATTTGAGGGCCTCAGGACTACCCTGTCTGGGTAGAAGATTAGATAGGGTTCCTTTGCCAGTAAAGCCTGCATCTCTGAAACTCTTTTTGCCAGTGTTATGGCAATGAGGAACAAGACTTTTAGTGTTAGATCCCAAAGGGAGATGCTCTCAAGTGGAAAAAAGGGTCCTTGAGACAGGACCTCCGAAACGATTGAAAGGTCCCAGGTCAGGAAGGAAGGTTTTCTCGGAGGTCTCAATTTTAGACAAGCCCCTTGGAACTGAATGACAAGAGGATGCTGAGCCCACTTGACACCAGTCAAAGTGGATAAGGCTGACACCTGCACTTTCAGAGTGCTTGACCCAAGGCTTTTCTCCAGGCCCGACTTAAGAAATTCAAGAATCTGTGAAACTGTCGGAGAGGATGAGTCCCAAGATTGCTGCTGTGCAAAGATGACAAATTTTTGCCAGATTCTCCTGTAGGTACTATTGGTAGTGGGCCTTCTGGCTTGGAGTAAGGTTTCTACCACTTTCTGAGAGCAACCTTGGTCTAGAAACCTAGACCTTACAGCCTCCAGGCCATCAGATGCAGCTTCTCCGGGTTTGGATGAAGAAGATGACCCTGGGAGAGTAAGTCCACCGATAACGGGAGAGGCATCTGGTCCACTGTGCTCAATTGTAGGAGAGTAGTGAACCATGGCCTCCTCGGCCAAAAGGCAATCACTGCTACTACCGATGCTCTTGATTCCTTGAGCCTGAGCAGGAACCTCACTATGAGAGGTGTTGGAGGGAAGATGTAGCCCAATCGGAAATTCCAGGGTATTGCAGGCAGTCTGTCCCCTCTGCCGATGGGAAGGGGACCCTTGACAAGAATCTCTGGCACTTCGCATTCGCTGGTGTCACTGCTAGATCTATATTCAGCGGCCCCCAGGTCTGAGATATGAGGGAGAAGGCCTGATGACTCAGCAACCACTGGTTGTTGGAGACGAAATTCCTGCTTAGCGAGTCGGCTAGCAGGTTCTGGACTCCCGGGACATATACTGCCCTTAGATCCAACAGATTCAGTTGTGCCCATTCGAGGACGGGACGGACTTCTTGCATCATGGAGCGACTTCTAGTGCCTCCCTGTCTGTTGATGTAGGCGACAGCCACTCTGTTGTCCATTCTCAACAGGACCTGTTTTCCCTTTAGAAAGGGGCTGAAGGACAACAGGGCTTGGAATGCTGCCTTCATCTCTAGAACATTTGAAACAATGTCCTGCGTCTTGAATGGCCAATGGCCCTGAACTGCGTGATTTCAGTAATGTGCCCCCACCCCTCCATGCTGGCATACGAGGTAACCACTTCTTGTAGAGGGGTGACTATATGTTTGCATCTCCTCAGATTGTGTAGTCATGTCCACCACCATACTGGCTGCTTGACCTCCCTTGAGATAGCAATTGACTGGTTCATCAATATGCCATCCCACTGGTGCAGGAATGAGATTTGAAGGGGTCTTATGTTCCATTGTGCCCATTGGACCATCAGAATGGTTGCTGACATTGAGCCCAACATACTGAGGCACGCTCTGGCTGGTAATTTTGTGGCTGGGAGTAGTTTCCTTTCCGGGTGTCTAGCTCTGCTCCCAGCAAGACCATTCTCTGAGAGGGCTGAAGATTGCTCTTCCTCCAGTTTATTAACCAACCTAGATTCTGCAGGGTAGAAATCAGAATCTTCCGTTGGTAAATGAGAGATTCCTGGCTGTGTGAAAGGAGGAGGATGTCGTCTAGGTAGTGATGGACTCTGTGACAGACCTAGCCGGAAAAGAGACTTTTGGAGGGGACTGCATGCCAGCCTCCTGCAAACCAATTATGGGCCCTGGCATTTGGGGGGACGGTGCTCTTTGTGAGCTGTATGCCTGGGGACCCTGGAGGTGGCGTTACTATAGATTCAGGTCCATGTCCCCCAAGACACACAGACTCTGGGGACCCTGGATATGCCATTGTGATGGGAGTCACTAATAGGGGCACAGGGTGAATGAGAACCCCACTATGATCTGTGATAGTCAGAGACTCAATGCTGTATATGTGTATATATATAACGTGTGCTGTCTCATTGTGTTGTGTACTGTTTGCTGTGCTAGTTTTGGGTGGGGCTGTATTCCAATGTTCTATTATGTTTGTCTGCCTTGGATCACAGGATGTGTATTGCATTGGAGGGAGGGGGGATTCTTCCAACAGCTCTCCCTGATAACACTGTGTACTGATGAGACGTTAAACACACCTGACCTGTGTGTCCATTGTCATTGGACAGTTTAACTCGCCCTCTTTTCCAAGGGTGGGGGGAAAGTGTCTCTGAGTTATTTTATCTGTTGTGTCCATGTGTTATATAAATGAGTTGATTCCTGCTTGAAACCTGAAGACAGAGCCGTGTCTCGTTTCTGGGGTGGATTATTTTTATGGGTTCCTTGTTCGGCTGATTGCAGTGTTCGGTAGCTGCCTTTGTGTTTGGGTATGAAATGTCCTAAACGACTTTAACCCCTTTGATACTCGGGGTGTCGTAACAGACTCTTAGCCCTTTTTTCACTCAGGGAAGCTATTACTGGTGACAGGACTTTTGTGAATGTCCTGGGGGCAGTAGAAATCCCAAACGGGAGGCTTTGAAATTGGAAGTGCTGATGGTTTAGCGCAAAACGGAGGAACTTCTGAAATGCAGTGTCAATGGGGATATGAAGATATGCGTCTTGTAAATCGACTGAAAGCATCCAGTCTCCCAAGTTTATGGCCTGAAGAATCGACTGCAAACCTTCCATTTTGAACGTTTCCACCCGAATTCCTCGGTTGAGGTTTTTTAGGTCCAGGACAGGACGCAGATCCCCTGACTTCTTCTTGACCAGAAATAGCGGGGATTAAAAGCCTTTTCGTCTCTGCAGGGTTTGGTACCTCCACTATCGCACACTTCTGGAGAAGATCCTGAATGTATTTCACTAGTAAAAGTCTCTTTTCTCGTGATGCTGGAAAGTTGGTTGAACAGAACTGGTCCTGCAGGCCCGCCTTTTGAAACTCCATCTGTGCCCGAATTGGATGGTGGCTACCGCCCATGGATCTTTTATTGTTTCCGCCCAGGCCAGCCTGAATTTTTTGAGCCTGGCTCCCACCAAAGCTGGCTGGGCGGACATACCTTCAAAAGGACTTCTGGTCGCCAGAGGCAGGGGGTTTTGGCTTCTGGAATTTCAGGAAGGATGTCTGAGGGTTCTCCCAGCTCCTCCTGTATTCTTTGCTGGGTCTGTAGGATTTCACGTCCCTGTATCTTTCCAGGAGATTACGCCTGAAGGGTGGTGGTCTCTGCTGCTTCGGCCATTTATCCGAAGGAATTAGCCCCGACTTTCCGCCAGTCACTTTCGAAATGGCCGTATCCAGTTTCGCCCTGAAAAGGTTTTCTCCATCATATGTAATCCTACACCCGTTGGATTTAGAGGCAGGATCTGCTGCCCAGGGCTTCAGCCAGAGTGCCCTCCTGGCCATTACTCAGGCCAGCATAGCTCTTGACGCAGACTTGATTGTATCTACGGATGCTTCCGCAACAAAATCTCCCACAAGACTAAGTTCTTGCAGGGCTTTAATTATTTTTTCTTGATCCGCCCCCTCAGTGATCAATTTTTCAGCGTTAGAGGACCAGCTAGAAATAGCTCTCTTCCCACTGCCGCTAATGCCACGGCTGGTCTACAAGCGTCTCATGCAGAGAGGTAGGCTCTTTTGAGGTCAGTATTGATCTTTCTGTCTAACACGTCCCTGACCGTTACCACGTCCTCAATGGATAGTGTTACGTACCTAGCCAGGCGCATCAGGGATGCGTCCACTACTGTGGGAGAGACTAGCGGGTTCACTTCAGGCTCCTTGAGTGGGTATAGCTTAGTAAGCCTGTTACTAAGACTGATCTTTTTTTCGGGCTTCTGTCACTCTTCTTTAATCAGATCGTTTAATTCCTCAATAAACGAGAGAGTTTCCGGGTCTCTTTTGAGGTTTGGAAAATACTTTTTCCGTTTCTGTGGGGTTTCTTTTGGTTCCTCCCAACTTATCGCCTCTTTAACCCATTTTCACGATTGGCTCTATCAGAGGGAAATCAAAACCAGCTGATACTTTCAGGTCTTCGCTGTCAGACGGGGATTCCGATTCCTTTGATGCAATGGGAGGAACAGACGAGGTACTCTGAGCCGGGATGTCTGGTTCAGGAGCTGAGACTTGCGGGGTCGAGGCTCTAATGGATTCCCTGACATCCGCCTCTTTTTCCTTAGTGGCTTCATCGAAGCATCTATGGCAGGCTAGCTTATCTGGAAGTGCGATAGCCCCACATACCTAGCAGGAGTTCCCGGCTGGATGGGAGTGATGCACTGGTGATGAATGCCTGTGTGTAGGGGATCTTCTATGATAGGAGTGGCTATGTCTTGAGTAGGACTTTGAGCGGCTTCTTCTGCGACTTCCCCTGTGACCTGAGCGGCTTCTTCTACGACTTGACCGGCTTTGCCTGTGACCAGAGCGGCTTCTCCTGTGTGAGGTCTCCCTGCATCTTGAATTTGATGATCTTGAAGACCTGATAGGGCTGACCAATTTAGGCAGCATTAGAGGCTTGCTCTCTTTTTCGATCTTCACTACTTACCAGAACACCCCCCCCCTTACCTATTAGGCTGGCGATGGTCTGCTGGGGCAGCGGCCTCCATGAGTGATGATAGTGATCCCACCTAAGAAAGGCACAGGAGAGTAAGAACATGCAGAGGGAAGCAGGAAGGGCATACACAAGCTAAACACCACTTACCAAGGAGAGGGGAGACACAGGATAGTGGAGATAGCGCAGGGAAACAGGCAATGACTGTAGAATCAGACAGAAGCAGTAAAGAGAAAAAATTCAGATTTTAAATCTGCCGCTGTCGCCGCTGTGATGACGTCACGCACGCGCATGCGCCCCAGCGTGAAATGGAGCTTGGCGCCATTTTGGAAGCTGGTAGAACAAGGAAGTCGCCGTGACACTGCGGTCTGCGCATGCACGGAAGCGCCAAGGCACCCAGCGCACACCGGACAAGCTTGTGGGACTACAGAGCACAGGGGAACCTCAGTGCAGCAAAAGAAACTGGAGGGCCGCTGCAAAATGGTTAAGCCTGTTTAAGGCTTGAAATACAACTGCCAGCATACCCCTGAGACCACCAGAGTGGGGTTCCTTCCATCTAGCTCATTTATTGGCTGTACAGGTAAGGACTTCCACCTAGGAGAGGCATGAACTGGCTAGGGCGAAGCGGTAAGGGGGTGCTGATCCATTCGGTCCTGACAGGTGAGGAACAGAAAGAGAATACTGGGGAAGGAGCCTTCTCGGGAACTTATAGTTATGTGGTCCTAACAGGTTGTGGGGGCAGAGTCACAACCCAAAGTGTATGCTGCCATGATGCGACAGGAAAAACATTTCCACTGCAATGGTGAGAAAGGCTTCAGGGCACCCAAGAAAGTCCAACAGGCGCCAGGACCATCTACTACAGTTTATTCAGCTGTGGGATCGGGGCACCCCCAGTGCAGAGTTGCTTAGGAATGGCAGCAGGCAGGTTTGAGTATATCTGCACACACAGTGCGGTGAAGACTTTTGGAGGATAGCCTGGTGTCAAGAAGGGCAGCAAAGAAGCCACTTCTCTCCAGAAAAAACATCAGGGACAGACTGATATTCTGCAAACAGTACAGGGATTGGACTGCTGAGGACTGGGATAAAGTCATTTTCTATGATGAATCCCCTTCCTGATTGTTTGGGGCATCCGTCAGTCCCGTGTCATGCCAACAGTAAAGTGCTCTAAGATCATTCTTCTGTGGGGTTGCTTCTCAGCCAAGGGAGTGGGCTCACTCACAATTTAGTATTTTTGAACACAGCCATGAATAAAGAATGGTACAAAAGCATCCTCCGAGAACAACTCAAAAACCACCCAAGTTTGGTGAGGAACAATGCCTTTTCCAGCATGATGGAGCACCTTGCCATAAGGCAAAAGTTATAATTAAGTGGCTTGGGGAACAAAAGATCAAAATTTTGGGTCTACGGCCAGGAACCTCCCCAAACCTTAATCCTATTGAGAACTATTGGCAATCCTCAAGAGGCAGGTAAACAAAACAAAACACAAATTCTGACAAAGCAGAATTCCAAGCTCCAAGCACTGATTATGCAAGAATGGGCTGTCATCAGTCAGGATGTGGTCCAGAAGTTGATTGACCGCATGCCAGGGTGAATTGCAAAATTCTTGAAAAAGAAGGGTCAATGCTGCAAATATTGAGTCATTGCATAAAGTTAATGTAATTGTCAATAGAAGCCTTTGACACTTATGAAATGCTTGTAATTCTACTTCAGTATTCCATAATAACATCTGACAAAAAGATCTAAAAACACTGAAGCAGCAGACTTTGTGAAAATCTAGTCTACATGTGGGAAGATTAGCCACAGATTAAACATGTTATAGTTTCATTAGTAAAATATGGAATCAAGAACAAGGTGGTATTTAAGCTGAAGCTGGCATAATTTTCACAGGGTTTTGATGTGGGGTAGGAAGGCAAATGATAGCAAAAAATTAAAACTGTGAAGGATAATTGCATTGGTAACTAAAAGAGGATTGTACTTGAAAATGCATACGTTAGATTTAACGGTAGAGGAAGGTCATTAGTAAAGGAAAGAGAAAAGACAGCTTATACCATCTGATATGATGAAGGGCAAGAGTTCACACACACAAATGTACAGTTAAGCTATATCACCATAAAGATTATATTTGAAGCTAAAGCTACTAATTCATTTTCCCAGGGAAACAATGTAGAATGAGACTCCTATGAGAATAGGAGTGAGTCAAGTACTGACCCCTGTGACACCTAAAAGTAGAAAGGTACAATAACTGAGAAAAAAAAAAGTACAAAAAGTATGGTTGTTGGGGGGGTCATAATAAGACCCTGCATATATGTATATTCCAAAGAACTGCAACATCCCTGAAAGGGCTAATTTCTTGGACAGACTAACTTTAAGGCTCAGTTCACACCTAAACCGGCCGCGGATCGCACAGCAATGCTGTCCGTCCCTTCTTCTCCGTTTCAGAGACGAATCAGGGCAGATTCTTTCCACGAAGTTGGCCCTGAAACGGAGGCAAAGAAGCAGAGCGTTTCTGTGCAGTGCACTCCGCAGCCACTCCGGAGACATGAGAACCGGCTTCAAAGAGAGCCGGTCATATTCTCCTGCTATGCAGGGAAACCTGCATCCAATTCACATAGGTGTGAATCCAGCCTAAAAGGTTTTGAAAACTTGTACTTTTCTATAGCTATCCAGGCACATTTATATCACTTTAAAGTGAACCTGTATTTACCCATACAAATCCAATTAACAGGATTGTTTTGATAAAGGCTAAAATAGCAGTATGTATTACCTATATTATCCCAGTCATCTCAATTAAATTGCCCAACCCCCCCCCCCCCCCCTCCCTAAGTCCTGTCTTAGTGTCAAATTTCAAAGAAGCTCAAGACATATGACATACATGGAGCAATGTACAGTATATTCCCCACAGCCTTGCTTCCACATGATGGCATTCAGACCTGGTGGTGGTCTGCCTATCTAAACCCCAAAGCAGTTTTTTTTTTTTTTATATTGCAGCTTACCGATAATTAAATGTGGTGGCTATATTTTTTTTTCTTTATGTTTTTTCCTTTGTTTTCACCTGGTGTTACAGCCAGTAAGTCCGTAAAGCTGTTCTTTATCAACAAGAACAAGCCTACTTATAAAATAATTTATTCCTTTACCCCAATGTACAGTACCCCAATGTACATTGATATAAATCCCTATATACCATAGAAAGGGCCCACACAGGGGAAAGGAGAGGAAGAAAGTAGGACTTTGCTATACCAAAACGTATAGAAGAAAATATATGAAAAATTTGACTAAAATTACAACATTTTTATTGAGACAACATTAAATAAATCCATGAGGAGCAGGGACAAAATAGTACAGCAAAAAAACAATGATATACAAACATTTGTGTTTCGACTAAGTTTTCCTCAGGGGATGGCATCCATTGATAAATTCAAGGATCTCTGGAATACATGTCAGTATAACAATCAATATTGGATTATGACGTCAAAATGTAATACTTATGCACATAACACTACTCAGTTAAAACCTTTACTCCAAAAAGAAAAATCAGATTTTTCACAGCCTAAAACAGCTTAAAATGTGTAAACTGGAGTTTAATTTGTTATTCACTTATGTGAAGTCCATCTAAATCTACTTGTCCATTTAACACTACCCTCTCCAGACAAGCTGTTGTCCAAGGGTGTCTCCATTGTTCATCCACAGATAGAAGAACCACCCTAAGACGGGGAGTGTTTTACTGGCCAGATCCTCTGGTGAAAATAAAGGTGTAAAAAAGCCTAAAAACAGAAAACCAATGCAACTACCACATCAGACCCCACAGTCCCAGGGAACAAACAAGGGAAGCTACATGGCAGGCTCCCTGTACAAAGGTCTAAATCAGAAAGTGAAAGAACAATGAAACAAGATAGAAAAGACAGTAGTCTGACCCTTGAAAAGTACAGAGAGCCAAATGCGGGTCCAGACCCAGCTGCATGAAAGAAAGTATTTGTTCCACATAGAAATTCTTAGAGTGAAAATTCAGAGACTCACAATAAATAAATTATTACTTTCATGTCTGCTGTTAGACCTTGTAGGAAGTAGCTGTCCTGGCAGTTAGCATCATATGAAACACAAATGCAAAATGCCCATGATTTAAAAACAGGGCTTCAACAGCCATGCCTTTAAAGCCAGTGACCATGAAGTAAGATGTAAAACTGGTCCTTGGGACAGCAGATCTTGATGGTCTGTCCTACCAGGTCAGGGTGTACCAAAAGCATAGATCAGGGTGTACCAAACAAATAGAATCAGCAGAATATCCACTGCTTCTGCTACATCATCCCTGTACATGGAAACAAACCTGTCTAGTTTGTTGTTTAACTGGGAAGTCAAAAAGTCCACATTCAGTCACACAGATCCTGGAACACATTCGGGGGTAGGGACAATTCCACTAGGTCCAGGCAAAGTGTGAGATTTCATAATAAACACTCTTGCCCGAGCTGTGTCCATAACTTGACCTAGATAATCTAAATAATGAGTCAGTTTGAAACTACTAAAAGTTCAGGATTTACCTAAACTGCAATTTTTGGACAGTCAAGGCCTCATTGTCCAACAGAATCCCAAGCCAACTTTTCCTATAACAGGAGCCACCCATTTATCTTGCAATGGGGATGCCACAAGAGAACAGCAGTGCTAATACTGGGGCTAACACTTTGGTGAACACCCAAAGTGCAGATGAGAGGACAAAGGTTAGGTCATCTTTTAGTGTAGGGGCCTCACAGCAAAACATAGGAAACAATGCGCTGGAAAATTGGGCATATGCAAGTATACATCCATGATGTCCACGGAAATCAAACATTTTTCCTGGTGAAGGGCAGAAATGGGGAATTCTATATGGCATTTCTGACTGAAAAGAAAGGCATTCAGAACTTGAAAATGTCCCCTTGTGTATGGAAACATTGAACAAGTTAGATGTAAACCCCTTAAACAGTTCCACATTAGGAACTGGGGCAATGACACCTTGAATCAAATCTTTGAGAAAGCAATGTGCCTAGCATGAAACATGTCAAAATAAAATGTGTTCCTTCTTTTAATCAAGGAAACAAGCCGAACCAGCACCTGAAATGTGATATGTAGACTGTGAAGCACCTGGAGCAGTATGTGAAATACTGCACAGGTTTTTGAGATTGGATGGATAGGTACCAAATCCAGTTGTGATGCTCAAGCCTCAAAAAGCATTCCTTTACCTTCCCTGAATGAGCCAAATACTCATTAATTTGTGTGTCATATGCTTCCCCCCAGTGACGGTGGCTGGTGCTCAAAATTTTTTGGGGGGGGGCAAACAAATTGAAAGATTAAACTGTTAGTAATGCAGGACTGTAAATAGCCATTTATCAGGTGATTATGTATAATTAGTGCTAGCTAAAACTGTGCCCATCAAATGCAGCCTCAGTGTGTCAATCAATTGCAGCCTCACTGTGCCCATCAATTGCAGCCTCATTGTGCCTATCAATTTCAGCCTCACTGTGCCCATCAATTGCAGCCTCAATGTGCCAATCAATTGCAGCCTCAATGTGCCAATCAATTGCAGCCTCACAGTGCCCATCATATGCAGCCTCTCTGTGCCTGTCATGTGCAGCCTTACTGTACCCATCACATCCACATTTCAAGTAAAAGCAAATAAAACCACTTAACATAAGGTGTCCTTATCAGAGCCCCCTTTTACATCAGGTGTCCCAATCAGAGTCCCCCTTTACAGCAGGCACCCCTCTTTACATCAGGTGTCCCAATCAGAGTCCCCCTTTACATCAAGTGTCCCCATCAGAGTCCTCCTTTACATCAGGTGTCCCCATCAGAGTCCCCCTTTACATCAAGTGTCCCCATCAGAGTCCTCCTTTACATCAGGTGTCCCCATCAGAGCCCCCTTTTACATCAGGTGTCCCAATCAGAGTCCCCCTTTACAGCAGGCACCCCTCTTTACATCAGGTGTCCCAATCAGAGTCCCCCTTTACATCAAGTGTCCCCATCAGAGTCCTCCTTTACATCAGGTGTCCCCATCAGAGTCCCTCTTTACATCAGATGTCCCCATCAGAGTCCTTCTTTACATCAGATGTCCCCATAAGAGTTCCCCTTTCTATCAGATGTCACCAACAGAGTCCTCCTTTACAGAAGATGTCCCCATCAGAGTCCTCCTTTACAGCAGATGTCCCCATCAGAGTCTCCCCCTTTACATCAGGTGTCCCCATCAGAGTCCTCCTTTACAGCAGATGTCACCATCAGAGCCCCCCTTTACAGCAAATGTCCCCATCAGAGTCCCCCTCTACAGCAGATGTCCCCAACAGAGCCCTCTTTTACAGCAGATGTCCCCAACAGAGTCCCCCTTCACATCAGATGTCCCCATCAGCGTCCCCCTTTACATCAGATGTCCCCATCAGAGTCCCCCTTTACATCAAATGTCCCAATCAGAGTTCCCCTTTACATCAGATGTCCCCATCAGAGTTCCCCTTTACATCAGATGTCCCCATAAGACTTCCCCTTTACATCAGATGTCCCCATCAGAGTTCCCCTTTACAGCAGATGTCCCCATCAGAGTCCCCCTTTACATCAGATGTCCGCATCAGAGCCCCCCTTTACAGCAGATGTCACCATCAGAGTCCTCCTTTACAGCAGACATCACCATCAGAGCCCCCCTTTACAGCAGATGTCACCATCAGAGCCCCCCTTTACAGCAGATGCCCCCCCCCTTGTACTCACAAGTCCCCTGTCATCCACAGCAGCCCCGGATGAGTCAGAGAAACTGGAAGTGAAGGCACGGGACCCGACAATCATTATCCACAGCAGGGAACCCTGCTATAGAAGAAGTGTTCTGGGTGCAGAGCAAACCCCCCTCCCCCAATAGAGCTTCTTGTTTGCAATCACATGATTGCAAACACGTCATGCTTCCCATAGCAGCTGTGTGTCCGGCGCCCTGCACACACTTAAAGGGCCATTATTTTATTCCTTTCAGTAATTGTAGCACGTCATGCTTCCCATTCCCATACTCCTGTGTGTCTGGCGTCCTGCACACACTTAAAGGGCCAGTATTTTTTTTATTTTTATGATGATTAGCTTTGGGGAGGTGGCGCCCCTGCGCCCACTATGGGCAGGCCGTCACTGATTCCCCCTTTCCCTTAGGCAGATGGTTTCAGCAACAGAAGCAGTGTTGCCAATCTAAAAAGTAGTGGGTAGGACTAGGTGTTGATTGAAAAGCAACAGGCTTGTGAATCAGCAGTAACAACACTGATTGCCACACCACTGCAACATTTTTTTCATCTCACTGTAGTACAGGAGAGTAGAAACTTTGCACTAAATTCATTATAAGTGCATCATCATTCATACGCCATCAGAGGAAGTTGCGTTAGGTGGGCTTAACTTACCGGATCAACAGGTATGTTTGGGACTTTGCAGAGGGACTAAGAGAAAAATGCGAGTGCAGATGCACTTATAATGAAGTGCTGCAGAGCATATATTTTAATGGGCTTAAAAATGGTGACTGTAAAATGAGAATCTAGTAAAACTCTTTTCTTGTTCATACATCATGGGATACAGAGACTTAGATAATTACTTAGTGGTTTAGTCACCATCAGGTGATTGGACACTGGCAACCCTAATTACAAGGCGAGTTCCTCCCCTATATAACCCCTCTCATATGGAGAGTATCTCCGTTTTTTCGCCAGTGTCTAAGGTGATTGGTCACGTTAAAGATGTACTAAGAAGAAAGCTCTGCTTGATGGTCTCTGTGGGGGCCTAGGAGCTATACAACCGGATCCATACCTCGGGCCAATAAATACGCATAAGATGGATGGTACCAGGGCCTCGTGAAAGAAGAAACTAGATTTTGCCTGTAATGTCTCTCTTTGAGGACTGGGCTCTGGGATCCAGCGCTTTGGTGCACAAAATTAAGTTGCGTGAAAAGTTTTTCTGGCAGTCTTCTACAGGTCCAGGGAAGAGGTTCCTGTGAGTAGGAACCCAGAACCCTGAAGGTTGGCACAATGCTCTCCGCCGTGATGGGTGAAGGTTGGATCTGTCTGTTCTCAGCAGTTCTTGCGGCGGAGATAAGGTAAGTGAAGACAATCCTAAAATATACAAATATGGATGATCTTATTTTGAGTCGTTTGCATGTCTTACCTAGTTTCCGCCACTAGAGGGAGTAAGAGACATACCTGGTGTATACTTACATGCCATCCAGGATACACGCTCAGTGAAGCTGGTCTGAGAAGCAGCTCACCTCCTCCGCTGCAGGCTCTGCGATATAGTCTAAAAAGGGGGATCCCACGCAGTCCGGGGGTCCCGCGCAGTACTCAGGTGGCCTCCTTTCTCCCCCCTCGCCCCCGGGCCGCCGCCATGACAGTCCTACGCGCGCACGGGGGGGGGGGGGGGGCGGGGGGGCGATTTTAAGGCAGTTTTCAGTGGGGAAGGAGGGAGGGCGTGGTGGTGGTGCCATGCAGCGTGCACGGCGCACCAGTGCGCAGGCGTAAAGCGGCTATGTTTAAAGCCCAGTACGCCAGAGCTCCTGTAAGCAGTGGGACACAGAGCTGTGGGCAGCAAGCATTTCAGTGGATTCGGATTCAGGCATACCTAAGACACCTACTCGGCATCAGGTTGTGAAGATTGAGCTAATGTTTATATTGCAAGACTAAGGCACAACAGTGATTGCATTTGTACTAGTACCTCTGCTTTGCAGCTTAGGACTATGTCTCTTCGTAATTGGGCTTCAGGGGGAGGTAAAAAAGGCACTAAGAAATCACTGCTTAGATCTAGGGGTTCTGGACATGCCTGCAGGATTCCACCCCCCCCCCCGAAAGACTGGCGGCAGCCTCACAGGGTGAGCCCCTGTCAGGCTTTGCAGCCCCTCCCAATGTTACAGTCCCTGTATATGTCACTGAAGACACTATGAAGGCTGTATTGGATGGTTTAGAAGGAAGGATTACTACTTATATCAGAGCTTCCTTAAGAGTAGCAAAAAAGGGGTATATCCCCTCCCTCTGCTCTGGGTTCTCTATCGGATGAGCATTCTGATAATGATGAAATATCCCTATCTAGGGATGGGGATCAGGAGCAGTTGGACGATTCAGGGGAAGAGGAGAAGCTCTCTTCTGCCTCCCAGGCCCTCAAGGTATAGGTGCAATATTATACTGAGTTGGTGCATACCACATACAGATTGCCCTCTGCTGAGGCTGCCATATCCTCTGTTTCCTCCTTGGATTCCCGGAAATCCCCACAGACTGTGTATACCTTCCCAATTCATCCCTTGCTGGAGAAATTGTTGTTAGATGACTGGGGTCACCCAGATAAACTATTTTCTCCTCCTAAGAGGTTTTCCATGCTTTATCCAGGGGAGAAAATGTTCACACAGAAATGGGGGGCGCCAGCAATAGATGCAGCTATTTCTTGCGTGAATAAAAGCCTGATCTGTCCTGTGGACAATGCTCAGGGTTTCAAAGATCCAAATGATTAAAAGCTGGAAACTTTATTTAAAGCCTCCTTTTCTATGGCTGGCGCTGTAGTCCAGCCTGCGGCCGCAGCAATCGGCATGTGCCAGTTCCTCAAGGAACAAATAAAGCAGGTGCTTAACCTCCTTTCCACTGAGGAGTTCGAGGTTTATGCAGACCTTTCTAAGGCCCTGTGTTTTGTGGTAGATACCATTATGGATTCTGTTCAGCAAGCATCCCACCTTACTCTCCTGCTGGTACACATGCGCAGGTCCCTTTGGCTTAAGCATTGGGCAGCTGAGGCTTCATGCAAAAGATATTTGACTGGGTTCCCGTTTTTATGGGGAATGCCTGTTTGGGGATGATCTGGACAAATATATCCAGAAGATTACTGGGGGTAAGACCATGTTGTTACTGGTTAAAAAGAAGAATAAACGTTCCTCATTTAGACGTTCCCTTTCCCCAGCCCCTGGAGCCTTGGCCTCCAGGCAGTGGCGATGGCCTCCCCAGTCCAATACTAGGGGAAAGGTCCAAGGCAAAGCAAAGGTCAAAAGAAGTCTTGGGGTCCAAGATCTGTTAAACAGAACCCCAAAACCTCCCTATGAAGAGGCGCCCCGCTCGGCCGAGTGCGGGGAAGGCTGCTGCAGTTTGCAGGCACCTGGCAGGAAGAGATTCGGGAGAAATGGGTAGCCACCACGGTGTCTCTAGGCTACAAGCTGGAGTTCCAGGGGCTTCCGCCATCTCGTTTTCTAAGGTCAAGAGTCTCCAAAGATCCAGAAAAAAGGAGACCCTTGTTTCTGGCCTTAGAACGTCTACTATCCCAAGGGGTAATTATAGAAGTAACCCCAGAAGAGCAAGGCTCAGGGTTCTACTCAAACCTCTTTACGGTTCCAAAACCGAATGGGGATGTCAGACCTATTCTAGATCTAAAAGACCTGAATCAGTTTTTAGACATTCATTCTTTCCACATGGAGTCAATCCACTCAGTAGTTTCCACCCTTCAGGGGGGAGAATTCTTGGCATCAATAGACATCATGGATGCATATTTACATGTGCCAATATTTCCCGCTCACCAAAGATTTCAAAGGTTTGCGGTGGATCAGCGCCACTTCCAATTCATGGCCCTACCTTTTGGTCTTGCTACAGCACCTCGAGTGTTCACGAAAATTCTAGCCCCGCTCCTGGCAAAACTAAGGGCTCAGGGCATAACAGTGACAGCTTATCTGGACGATTTGCTACTAGTAGAACAGTCCGTAGCACGCTTAGACCGCAGTGTGCTCAGCACAGTAGAGTACTTAGAGTATCTAGGCTGGGTCCTCAATCTAGAAAAGTCTTCCTTACAGCCCCTAAAAAGGCTGAAGTATTTAGGCATGGTCATAGACACAGCCCAAAGCAGAGTATTTTTACCCGGGTCAAAAGCCAAAGCCATAAAGGATTTGGTTGGGGTAGTCATAGCAAGGAAAAATCCCTCCATTCATCTATGTATGAGACTATTAGGGAAAATGGTGGCCTCTTTCAAGGCTGTTCCTTACGCCCAGTTTCACTCAAGGCCTTTGCAGAGCAGCTTCCTATCTGCCTGGAACAAAAGAGTACAAGCCTTGGATCTTCCAATGTACCATGGGTACGCCAGAGCCTCAATTGGTGGTTGCTGACCAAGAATCTACTGAAAGGAAAATCCTTTGTTCCAGTTACTTGAAAGTTGTAACCACAGATGCCAGCCTAATAAGCTGGGGAGCGGTTCTGGAAGAAGCTTCCACCCAGGCAAGATGGTCCAGAGCTGAAAGGCTCTTGCTGTCATGGTCTTGGTAGGAGGTCGAGATGCTGGGAGGGCTCCCCTTATGGCCGAGTGCAGCACAACCCTGAAGATGACACAGGGATGTGGTGCCCACAGAAGCACGGGTTGCCTGGTAGTAGAAGCTGGTGCCAGAAGCTTGGTAGAGCAAAGTCACTGGAGGCAACGTGCTTAGAGGTCCAGAGAAGAGGACCAATGGAAGTCAAATAGCAAATCAGAAGCCAGGCCGGGGGTCATATACAGTAAGACAGTCCAGGAACAAGATCAACAAATCCAGGTACGGGAGACAGAAGTATGCGGAGTCCGTTAGCCAAGCCGGGGTCAGATGCAGGAAGCAGGCAGTAGGAGTCAGAAGCAAGCCGGTAGGTAGAGCCAGGAGGTCAGGAGGAGCAGGTCAAACAAGCCGGCTCGGTGCACAGTCAGGTAGCAGGAATCACAAATACAGGTATACAGGAAGAGCTGATGATAATCCAGTGATGTGGCACTGTCAGTGGAGCATTTAAATAAACAAGGAGCCTGTGTCACGTCGTGCGCGCACCGCTGCGTACGCACGTTCGCGCGATGGCGTCGTTGCGCACGTGCATTCGTCCGATTACGGCGCCAGGTGTCCGCCTAATAGAGACATTGCGCATCCGTGTGCGCTAATGCGCGTTAGCACGACCTTGCCTGTGCTGGTTCGCTAACCTTGCGGAATTGTACATAGGGATCAGCCTATTCCCCTGACACTTGCCCATCAACATTCTGGAGATTTGGGCAATTTGTCTAGCCTTCAGGGTCTGGGCTTGCAGGTTGCAGGGTTGTCCTGTCTGGATACAGTCTGACAATGCTACGGTAGTGGCCTATATCAATCACCAAACGGGCACCGGGAGTCTGTATGCCCAAAAAGAGGTGAATCACATTTTTTCGTGGGCAGAGAAGCATGTTCCTTGCCTGTCTGTGGTCTTCATTCCAGGGGTAGAAAATTGGCAGGCGGATTTCCTAAGCCGCCAGCAGCTGTGCCCAGGAGAATGGTCTCTACACCCCAACATATTTCAGGCCATATGTCGAAAATCGGGTACCCCGGATGTAGACCTGTTGGCTTCCAGGTTCAACAAGAAACTGGACAACTTTGTGTCAAGAACAAAGGATCCGCTAGCACAAGGGTCAGATGCCTTAACGATTCCATGGGATCAGTACACTCTGATCTATGCATTCCCTCCAGTTCCGCTTCTCCCACGTTTCCTACGGAGATTCAAAAGGGAAGGAAAGCTGGTAATTCTGATGGCTCCGGCTTGGTCCAGGTGACCTTGGTATGTGGAGATCATAAAGATGGCAGAAGGAAGACCTTGGGTTCTTCCTGGCGGTTGAGACCCACATTCTGAATGGTCGTGGCCTTTCGGGGCCAGTCCTGTCCACCCTAGTTAATGCTAGGAAGCCGGCTTCCAGGCTCATCTACTACAGAATGTGGAAGGCATACGTTTCCTGGGGTGAATCCAGGGGGTGGCATCCTAGGAAGTATGCCATTAGCAGGATTCTTGCCTTTCTTCAATTAGGTATAGAAATGAAGCTGGCCTTGAGTACTATCAAGGGCCATATCTCGGAATTGTCGGTATTCTTTTGAAAACCACTTGCCTCTCATTCCCTGGTCCGGGCCTTTGTTCAGAGGGCACTACGCTTGAATCCCCTGGTTAAGCCTCCTGTGTGCCCATGGGATTTGAATTCAGTTTTGTCTGTTTTACAGGAACAACCTTTTGAACCATTGCACCATGCTTCTTTAGTTTTTTTGACCAAGAAGTTGGTTTTTCTGGTAGCCATATCTTCGGCTAGAAGGGTATCGGAGTTAGCAGCCCTTTCTTGTAAGAGCCATATTTGATTATTCACAAAGACAGGGTGATGTTGCGTCTTCACCCGACTTTTCTGCCTAAGGTGGTTTCAGGATTCCATCTGAATCAAGATGTGGTCTACTGTCCTTTTTTCCAGATCCGCAGTCCGTGGAGAAGTTGTTACACTCTTTAGATGTTGTAAGAGCAGTCAGAATCTATCTGCAGGCAACGGCTCAGATACGAAAGACTGATTGTCTATTTATTCTACCGAAAGGCCCCAAAAGAGGCCAAGCAGCGTCAAAATCCACTATTCGACAGGTTATTGTTCAGGCTTATGATGTAAAGAAAAAGTTTCCTCCTTTTCAATTTAAAGCGCGCACTAGAGCAGTTAGTACTTCATGGGCAGTGCATCACCAGGCCTCCATGGCTCAGATCTGCAAGGCTGCAACTTGGTCTTCAGTCCATACATTCACTAGATTCTATCAGGTGGATGTAAGAGGGCATGAGGATGCTGCTTTCGGGCGCAGTGTGCTGCAGGCAGCAGTATAGGTCCTCTTGTCCGCTGGCGGTCTATGTTTTTTTTCTGATCTGTGTCTCCCTCCCCTCAATTTGGGACATCCCACTAAATAATTATCTAAGTCTCTGTGTCCCGTAAATGTATGAACAAGAATAGGATTTTTTAAATACAGCTTACCTGTAAAATCCTTTTCTTGGGAATATGTCACGGGATACAGAGCTCCCACCCCTCTTCGGGATTATACGTTGGGATACTTATTGCTTTGCTACAAAACTAAGGTATTCTCTATAAAGGAGGGGTTATACAGGGGAGGAACTCGCCTTGTAATTAGGGTTGCCAGTGTCCAATCACCTGATGGTGACTATCTAACCCACTAAGTAATTATCTAAGTCTCTGTGTCCCGTGATGTATTCCCAAGAAAAGGATTTTACAGGTAAGCTGTATTTAAAAAATCCTATTTTTTTAGTCATCTCTGTTTAAAGCTGAACTCCAGATTAGGATAAAGTATACCATTGCATTGATTCCACCACCAACCCTAATTCCTCATGCATCAGAAGGGTTAAAAGCTCATTTTTTCTAGGGGATAGGGATTAGCACAATACTTAGCATATTCCTTGTTCTCCCCTCAGCATTCTGATGTACAATCCAGACTGGCCTTGCACTGTACTGAGGAAATGAAAGAGCTGTCACCAATTGGGCAGCAAGGGAAAAGGCTTTGGGGCACGTTCTCATGGAGGAATTCTGTGGAAGCAAGGAATAATGTAAGCATTTCAGCTTATTCCTTTTTCCCTGTGCAAATAAACATTAAGCCTTCACCTTGTTGAAGTTCAGCTCAGCTCCACCTACCCCGGAATTGCCATCATTCTGGATTGGTTAACTATCTAGGTATGTGTGTTTTGTGTCATTATCGCTTCCTGTTTTTTTTATGACAGTGTCCTAACTATCCTTGTTATATATATATATAAATTGAACCTCTGTGACTTATGAGCCCATTCTCATTCTAACCTGGCAAACATTGCCTTGATCCTTCCATGGTGGCCATGAGCTAACCCCACTAGGCCTCTAGGGTAAGTGCTGGCTTTGCCACATTTCTCAGCAACTTCTTATCTATGTTGATTTTTTTTTAATAAATGTATATGCTACTGGTATTATTTTACATATATAATTCATTGTTATAGAACTCAACCCCTCAAATTTTCGCCTGAAGAAGTGGTTCACTGCAAAACATGTCAAGACCGACTGACTACATGCACATTTCTTCCTTGGACTCTCATCCTTGGTGCAAATGTTATTAACTGTCTGAATGTAGTACAGCCATATTGAGGGATAATGTTATATTTACATAGTTAGTAAGGTTGAATAAAGACACCAGTCCATCCAGTTCAACCTGAGTGAGTGTCCACAATTGTCCCCATCCCCACACACAGTTTCCCATCAAGATGCCCATCAACTATATATTATTATTTTTTTATATATTTAAGTTACCCATGTAGCGCCATCAATCTACACAGTGCTCCGCACACACCCACAGTGGTCCCCAACTCACACCCATACACTAGGGCCAATTTTGGACAGAAGCCAATTAACCTAACAGCATGTCTTTAGAGTGTGGGAGGAAACCGGGCCGGAGTACCCGGAGGAAAGCCACGCAGGCACAGGGAGAACATACAAACTCCAGGCAGGTAGTGTCGTGGTTGGGATCCGAACCAGTGACCCTTTTTACTGCTAGGTGAGAGTGCTATCCACTACACCACTGTGCTGCTGCCACCACTGTGTTTTTTATACTGTATATAAGATGTTTTGTAACGCTCAACAATTTGTAATAAAATTCTGTGATTTTAACTGATTGTGATGTCTCATACGGTACCAAGAAAATCCTGCTGCTCCACCCTCCATTTTCTCCAATATATGATATTATAGAATGTGGGTACTGTTATACTTTAGTTCTACACACCCATTGTCCCTGAGCTTTTTGATTATATGAACATTTAGCCTTGGTAGTATGTGTTTATTTTTTTTTATGCTGCTCAGAGTCAGGTTTTAAGACCCCTGTCTAGAACTTTCTATCAAAAGGGTGGAGACCTTATGGTTTTATTACCAGAAGTGTCATGTTATAATGGTTAGCTATGGAAGTTAGCAATGGCTTACCACTTGGATTGGTGTTAGGGGCCAATTGTTTTGGCTGACAACAAAACACATTGTGGAATCAATAAAACTCAGGATACTGACATATTATAAAAGGATTGTGAACAAAAAAAAGAGCTGGAGAAGGATTTGGGACAACAATACATTAAGCAGCACAAGGCAAAGCCAAGTGACAGTTTCAAAAGTAAACAAAAACATTTGCATAAATTATTTTCTATGGCCACATACAAAATAAGGGGTCCAAATTTGTGTCCAATATTGTGAAATGGACAACACAATTTTGCAGAAGGTTCAAAAGGATAATGAAATTAATAAAAAAGATAAACATATTTCTTATAGAGAAATATTTTTAAAATGTTCAACATCCTAAAGGCAATATTATATATCCAGGGTCAGTATAAAGATTTAGAAGTTTTTTTCCTCAAGTTAATAAAGCTTTTATTAATGGCTGCTTATGAACATGTTAATTATGGCAATCATTTTCATGGTAATTAGTAGTTCTGTCTCTAGGTGGTAGTGTTATGTTTAATGCTTGGATAAATCAATGTTCTAGTCAGACTAGAAAACTACAGCGTTTTGATGTAATTTCCTGTCTCAGTGTTCCTGTTGATTGCAATAAAACAAGAAAGGCTCTGCCATGTGTCCATATCTTCAGCAGTTGAATTCCACAGCTAAAACACTGGCATACATCAACAATACATATGAAAGCTGTGCGAACTGCCAGATGATAGTTTCTGTAGATTCAGTCAGTGGCGGCCGGTCCACAAGGGGTGCTGCCCCACCCAGCCTGTGGCGCCGTCCCCCGCTATGTACTGCCTGGGGCGCCGGACCAATAGGTTTCTACCAGGTCCACCACCCCCTCACAGGCACGTGACCACATGCCAAGGCCCCAATTGGACAGTTTTACATTGTCCTCAGAGCGCAGAGCACTCCCACCCTGCAATGCCAATGAATCTGCATCGGTCATTCAAAGAGACGCCACCCTCTTTATAACTGACAGGTCAGACAAGCCAGTGAGGCAGCGGGGAGTGGTGATGGAGTATCTGGGGGGAGAGGAGTGCCTCCGGCTGGACACATGACTTAAACCCTTGTGTGCCCACCGCTGTCAGCGAGACCTAAAGGGAGAGAGGGAGGGCGGGGGTCATGTGATCAGTGCCAGGCATGGAGAGTGTGCAACATGCCACTCAGCGCCAGGGACAGGCAGTACTGTGTACACCGAGGACAGATCAGAGATGACAGCAGCCCAGAGAGTGAGGGAGGAGAGACTGGAGGAGCAGCCTGCTTTACAGACAGTCCAAGGGAGCTGCGCCGTAAGGTAAGTGCGGACCTGGAGGGGGCCGCCCGTGCCCTCCCCAAAATCTTCCAGCACCAGCCGCCACTGCATTAGATCCTGACATTTACATATCTCTGCAAAACAGCAGAGCCATAATCTATAAAACAATTAGATCAAATGCCTGCCCCCAGGTGGTGATATGACAATATACAAACAGTAGCTTATGATCTCATCCTCCTGCTCATTTTGCTCTCTCCTTTTGTCAGCATGTTCCTTTTTAGTATCTGGTTACCTTTTAGTGCCCTTTCCAATCAGCCTAAGTACAGCTGTACAGTAAATTATGTTAGCTGCATAAACATGTTTTTGTTTAGTTATACATAGTTGTATTACTTGGTATTTAATTTTTTAAATATATCTGCCTGGATTATAGCTTTAATTTTAAAACTAGGCAGCTCTTTCAAACATATCTAAAACGCACTGCTCAGAGTAATTTTCACAGTTCACTAAGACATATCAAAATAATTTTTGCCAAGAGCAGACTAAACAGAATTAAAGCAGCTCTTTCTATATAAACAAATGTGTAAACCTATATATTAGTTGTAATGCAGGCACTCTCTGCTGTCATCTTTAGTGCCCCAAGACCCTCAAAACTTAGAGAGGTCCATGTTGGATGGTGTTGGAGCTTACACAGAGTTGATGACCAGGGCAGCCATCAGAAATTTTTTGGCCCCTTACACAGCTTTAGGCATGCCCCCCCCCCGAGCCTGACCACCAACATTCCCCAGGGCTTGCCTATGGGCCATCCTACCGAATCCGCACACAGGCCACCTCACCTGTACGCACTCAGCCCCCCCCTCAATCCTGTATATATGACAGCCCCCCAAACCTGTATATTTGTCAGTCCCCCTCCCACACACACACACACTAATGCCCCGTACACACGGTCGGACTTTGTTCGGACATTCTGACAACAAAATCCTAGGATTTTTTCCGACGGATATTGCCTCAAACTTGTTTTGCCTACACACGGTCGCACAAAGTTGTCGGAATTTCCGATCGCCAAGAACGCGGTGACGTCAAGCACGTACGACGAGACTAGAAAAGGCCAGTTCAGAACCAAGCGCGGCACCCTTTGGGCTCCTTTTGCCAATCTCGTGTTAGTAAAAGTTTGGTGAGAGACGATTCGTGCTTTTTCAGACTCGTGGTTTTCAGATCGTTTTCTGCCGATCAGTTTGTGCTTGTGGGTTTGTATCTGCTCTTCAGTGCGTGCAAGCAAGTTCCGCGTGACTTATAGTCATTGTATTCTTGTTCGTTCGTTACTGTTTTTCAGGTTGCTCTTCACAGGCCTTGCTGTTCTTCAGTGCGTTCTGTTACTTCGTTCTGAGCAGCCGACTGTTTTCTAGCCATGTTGCGTATGCGTACTCCTCATAGAGTTCGTGCTGTGCGGGGGCTTGGTGTTGGGGTCCCGACCTTGACACAAGTCCAGTCCATGAACAGGGTGGGGAGGAGTTCATGGACCAAGAATTGGTTGCTTCAGCGTGACCAGTTCTCTCATATGCCTTTGCTCCGTGAGATCCGTGAGAATAATCCTGATGATTTCAGGAACTTTCTCAGATTGACGGACCCCGTGTTTCACCGTTTGTTGGCTTCGCTGACCCCTTATATTAGCAGGCAGGATACCTGCATGAGGCAAGCCATCACTCCGGAGCAGAGGCTCGTCGCTACCCTGCGGTACTTGGTGACAGGGAGAAGTCTGCAGGACTTGAAGTTCTCGACAGGCATCTCCCCCCAGGCTCTGGGTATCATTATCCCAGAGACCTGTTCTGCCATCATCCAGGTCCTGCAGAAGGAGTATATGAAGGTAAGATTTTTATCCTTTAATATCACATTTCATTGTATTTAATGTGTGCTAATATATTGTATTTCTTTCCTCATTCCCTAATTACCATGATTGGAATATGCTGTGAATGTCCCCTTTGTCCTCATGCATGCTGGATTTTTAGGTAATTGATTTTTTAGGTCCTTCATACAGATTGTCCTTCACTAACCTCCCCAGCATGTTCTCTCCTGGCCCTATATTCACCGCATGTAGTCACTTAAAACAATGTATTTTATCAGCTCCATAGTATTGCTTTACCCCAAACACCCCCTAAAATGTTTGGAAATGTTATTTTAGCTTTAAATTCAGGCAGAGTGGCAGAGGCTTATTTTTTGTGGTGTCCCCAAATCATTTTTAGTAACCCTCCCTCCCCCAACTGCTAAGTCAGCTGATCCCAATTCTCTATCTATCCTCAATCATCTATCTGCTGACTTTGCCAAACCCATACACACTATACCCATCTCTTTTGTGCTCTGATTTATGGATGAATTCCCCAAAGCATGTAGTGCAAGGGCCTGCCTGTATACTTTCAAATGGTACTGTTTGAATTTTTAAGATCCTATTATTATCTTGAGTCAGGTAATAGCAGAATGTTCAAATGTGCTCAAATGTGTACAATGTGTATTTATATCTTTATATTCGGACACTTCTTACCTGTCCAGTGGGCTGCCAATAGTGTAACTAAGGAGGGGCTGTTCCAAGTAATACCCTGTATTTAGGCATTCATCTCTCAATGAAGTGAAGAGGGTTACCTGTCCAAGATTTCAACACCCCCCATAATGTTCGAAATGGCCCATGAGAGGGGGGGAGGGGGAATATGATAGGTGTACCTTATACTTTGGTGTTGTTAAATTCCCCTTAATAAATGCTATCTGGAGGTTGCCCCAGAATGTTTGTGCCTAATCTGCTTGCCATGTTTCTGAGCAAAAATATTAATTTTTTTTTTTTTCCTCAACAGTTTCCTTCCACGCAACAGGAATGGCAGACTGTGGCCTCCCACTTTGCCCAGCGGTGGGGCTTTCCTAACTGTGGAGGGGCAATTGATGGGAAACATGTCCACATCATCCCACCACCCAACTCGGGGTCGTACTATTTCAACTATAAGGGGTTCCATAGTATTGTGATGTTGGCGGTGGTGTCGGCTAATAGGGATGAGCTTCGAGTTCGAGTCGAACTCATGTTCGACTCGAACATTGGCTGTTCGCAAGTTCACCGAACAGCGAACAATTTGGGGTGTTCGCGGCAAATTCGAATGCCGCGGAACACCCTTTAAAAGTCTATGGGAGAAATCAAAAGTGCTAATTTTAAAGGCTAATATGCAAGTTATTGTCATAAAAAGTGTTTGGGGACCTGGGTCCTGCCCCAGGGGACATGGATCAATGCAAAAAAAAGTTTTAAAAACGGCCGTTTTTTCAGGAGCAGTGATTTTAATAATGCTTAAAGTCAAACAATAAAAGTGTAATATCCCTTTAAATTTCGTACCTGGGGGGTGTCTATAGTATGCCTGTAAAGGGGCGCATGTTTCCTGTGTTTAGAACAGTCTGACAGCAAAATGACATTTTGAAGGAAAAAACTCATTTAAAACTACCCGCGGCTATTGCATTGCCGACAATACACATAGAAGTTCATTGATAAAAACGGCATGGGAATTCCCCAAAGGGGAACCCCGAACCAAAATAAAAAAAAAAAAAATGACGTGGGAGTCCCCCTAAATTCCATACCAGGCCCTTCAGGTCTGGTATGGATATTAAGGGGAACCCCGGCCAAAATTTAAAAAAATAAATGACGTGGGGTTCCCCCTAAATTCCATACCTTCAGGTCTGGTATGGATTTTAAGGGGAACCCCGCGCCAAAAAAAAAAAAAAAACGGCGTGGGGTCCCCCCAAAAATCCATACCAGACCCTTATCCGAGCACGCAACCTGGCAGGCCGCAGGAAAAGAGGGGGGGACGAGAGTGCGGCCCCCCCTCCCTCCTGAACCGTACCAGGCCACATGCCCTCAACATTGGGAGGGTGCTTTGGGGTAGCCCCCCAAAACACCTTGTCCCCATGTTGATGAGGACAAGGGCCTCATCCCCACAACCTTGGCCGGTGGTTGTGGGGGTCTGCGGGCGGGGGGCTTATCGGAATCTGGAAGCCCCCTTTAACAAGGTGACCCCCAGATCCCGGCCCCCCCCCTGTGTGAAATGGTAAGGGGGTACATAAGTACCCCTACCATTTCACGAAAAAAGTGTCAAAAATGTTAAAAATGACAAGAGACAGTTTTTGACAATTCCTTTATTTAAATGCTTCTTCTTTCTTCTATCTTCCTTCATCTTCTGGTTCTTCTGGTTCTTCTGGCTCTTCTGGTTCTTCCTCCGGCGTTCTCGTCCAGCATCTCCTCCGCGGCGTCTTCTATCTTCTTCTCCTCGGGCCGCTCCGCACCCATGGCATAGGGGGGAGGCTCCCGCTCTTCTCTTCTTCTTTTCTTCTCTTCTGTTCTTCTTCATTTTCTTCTCCGGGCCGCTCCGCAATCCATGCTGGCATGGAGGGAGGCTCCCGCTGTGTGACGGCGCTCCTCGTCTGACAGTTCTTAAATAACGGGGGGCGGGGCCACCCGGTGACCCCGCCCCCCTCTGACGCACGGTGACTTGACGGGACTTCCCTGTGGCATTCCCCGTGACGTCACAGGGAAGTCCCGTCAAGTCACCGTGCGTCAGAGGGGGGCGGGGTTCACCGGGTGGCCCCGCCCACCCGGTTATTTAAGAACTGTCAGACGAGGAGCGCCGTCACACAGCGGGAGCCTCCCTCCATGCCAGCATGGATTGCGGAGCGGCCCGGAGAAGAAAATGAAGAAGAACAGAAGAGAAGAAAAGAAGAAGAGAAGAGCGGGAGCCTCCCCCCTATGCCATGGGTGCGGAGCGGCCCGAGGAGAAGAAGATAGAAGACGCCGCAGAGGAGATGCTGGATGAGAACGCCGGAGGAAGAACCAGAAGAGCCAGAAGAACCAGAAGAACCAGAAGATGAAGGAAGATAGAAGAAAGAAGAAGCATTTAAATAAAGGAATTGTCAAAAACTGTCTCTTGTCATTTTTAACATTTTTGACACTTTTTTCGTGAAATGGTAGGGGTACTTATGTACCCCCTTACCATTTCACACAGGGGGGGGGCCGGGATCTGGGGGTCACCTTGTTAAAGGGGGCTTCCAGATTCCGATAAGCCCCCCGCCCGCAGACCCCCACAACCACCGGCCAGGGTTGTGGGGATGAGGCCCTTGTCCTCATCAACATGGGGACAAGGTGTTTTGGGGGGCTACCCCAAAGCACCCTCCCAATGTTGAGGGCATGTGGCCTGGTACGGTTCAGGAGGGAGGGGGGGCCGCACTCTCGTCCCCACCTCTTTTCCTGCGGCCTGCCAGGTTGCGTGCTCGGATAAGGGTCTGGTATGGATTTTTGGGGGGACCCCACGCCGTTTTTTTTTTTTTTTTTTTTTGGCACGGGGTTCCCCTTAAAATCCATACCAGACCTGAAGGGTCTGGTACGGAATTTAGGGGGAACCCCACGTCATTTTTTTTTTTTAATTTTGGCCGGGGTTCCCCTTAATATCCATACCAGACCTGAAGGGCCTGGTATGGAATTTAGGAGGACTCCCACGTCATATTTTTTTTAAAATTTTGGTTCGGGGTTCCCCTTTGGGGAATTCCCATGCCGTTTTTATCAATGAACTTCTATGTGTATTGTCGGCAATGCAATAGCCGCGGGTAGTTTTAAATGAGTTTTTTCCTTCAAAATGTCATTTTGCTGTCAGACTGTTCTAAACACAGGAAACATGCGCCCCTTTACAGGCATACTATAGACACCCCCCAGGTACGAAATTTAAAGGGATATTACACTTTTATTGTTTGACTTTAAGCATTATTAAAATCACTGCTCCTGAAAAAACGGCCGTTTTTAAAACTTTTTTTTGCATTGATCCATGTCCCCTGGGGCAGGACCCAGGTCCCCAAACACTTTTTATGACAATAACTTGCATATAAGCCTTTAAAATTAGCACTTTTGATTATTCATGTTCGTGTCCCATAGACTTTAACGGTGTTCGCATGTTCGAACGAACTTTTTTCCTGTTCGCATGTTCTGGTGCGAACCGAACAGGGGGGTGTTCGGCTCATCCCTATCGGTTAATTACGACTTCTTGTATGTGGACGTGGGGAAGAATGGCTGGATGTCCGATGGTGGAGTCATCGCCCAGACAGAGTTCTACAGGCATCTCCAGAATGGCAGCTTGGACTTGCCAGCTCCAGAGGACAATGTGGAAGGACTCCCATTCGTGTTCGTTGCTGATGAAGCCTTTGCGCTGGGGGACCACCTGATGCGGCCATTCCCGATGAGGACCCTCACCCCGGAACAGAGGGTTTTTAATTACCAGCTGGCCAGAGCCCAAAGAGTGGTGGAGAACACATTTGGAATCCTGGCCAGCCGGTTCCGCCTATTTCTGACACCTATCCATATGGCGGAGTATAAACTGAATCATATTATACTGGCGTGCTGTATTCTCCATAACTTTTTAAGGAAACATTCGGCCAACTATGCTGGCTCAGTTGGGCCTGAGGCCGGAGTGATACCTGAAACACTGACGGCGCTTGAAAGCGGCCGTCCTGGCTTGCCCTCCCTGAGTGCCCGTGATGTCCGGTTACGATACCTGGAGTTCTTTGCGGGTAGTGGGGCCATCAATATGCCTTCAAATTTGTGAAGCCTTTTTCCAATAAAAAAAAAAAAAAAAAAAGAAATTCTTTGTGGACATTTACTGCTTGTGTTTGTTTTAGCTGACCCTGACAGCAATGTGTGGAGTCCTGAAAATGGCGTGATTGTGTAACCTTATACAAAGCACTGTTGGCTGTTATTTACTAAAGGCGTATACACTTTTTATACTACAAGTGCTCTTGAAACTGCAATGAAAATGCTCTTATAGTGCAAAGAGGATTTGCCCTTAGGAAATAACCACCATTTTTTAAGAAAACAGCAATTACATCAGCACAAAAGTGATGTAGCGTTGAGACAATAATCCACACATTCCTCTAAATATTGCTGGTTGTCCAATCAATGATGTTAACTAGATGTTAGTTTGGAGTACTAATTTAGGATTGTGATTGATGAATCAAAAACTAAAACCATGTCCCTTTTTCATACACAGGAAAGTCTCAGCCAGGAGGTGGCCGGGCCGAGCAGGCTGCCTGATATGCCGGTCCCTCCACTCCCCCTGGAAAGAGAAAGTGGCAGGAGGAGGAGTGCCCTAGAGGAGGCTGCCAGAGGACTCTTTTGGAGGGCTACAGAGGCCCTGGGAGCACCACACACCGTGGAGGAGGACATTGCTGCCACCATTGCCTCTAAAATGCAGAGGATGGAGGAGGGACAACAACTCATGTGTGAGTCGCTCATATTGGAGGCTCTTAACAAAGGTATGAGGGGCCAAATTACATCTGAGACACACCTTTGCGAACTCACAGATGGTCCTCCTCCTGCAGGTCCTCCTCCTTCACCTAAAGGTCCTCCCAGTCCTCCTCCTCCTCCAGGTCCTACTCCTCCTCCTGCCACATCTCCAACAGTATAGCCACAGCCCGGAATGAAGCGTGGAAGGAAGACCAGAAAGTGATGACCCTGGATCCAGTCTGGTCGGCCAAAAGATGCAGCCTCTTGTGGTACCACAGCCTGGGGACACAGATGTCATCTGCTGCTTTCCGGATCTCTGGGACTTCTGGACCAGACTGCCCTCCCTTACATATGGACTCCTCAGGCCACCAATTTTGATGTTCGAGAATCGATGTCTGCCGTGGGGGTCCAAGGCTTCGCTAATTTCTCATGTTGATCCGGTGTTGACCCCCTCTTTGTTTGGTTCTGAGCCCTTAATAAAGGAATTTTTGTTGGAATTATACTTGCCTATGTGTGTTTTACTTCAAAAAGGACAGTTTGTTGGTGAGGATTCAGGTACATTTCAAAAATACAATGTGAAATTAACAAGGGACACCAACAACAAACAATCTCCTTGAGATTAAATAATAAAAGATATCAATGGTGTTGTGGTAACTTGACACACAAAACACACACAAAAATATTCTGGAGTCAAACTAAAAACAACATTAAACAAAGATCAGCCTTGGAAAAAATACAAACATAAAATCTAAACCAAAAATGGCTTAAAAAAAAAAAAAATAAAAAATAAAAAACATTCTGTCAGATGTGACAAATAACAATATATTCAGGGAATCCCAATTAAAAAACAAAAAAAATGTTTGTGAGAAGTGTGTGTGAATATGAGCAGCAAAACTACTTAATTCTTGTCACATTATAAAGAAGAAGAGAGTGCGCTGTATTAAACCATTTTTAACATTGCAGCGTGACGAAAGTGCTGTCTCCATTGCGAACGCTAAGTTTACCAGACCGAGCTGTTCCGTGTCGGAATTTCTTCTGAGCATGCGTGGCACTTTGTGCGTCGGAACAGGCCACACATGGTCGGAATTGACGCGATCGGATTTTGTTGTCGGAAAATTTTATCTCCTGCTCTCCAACTTTGTGTGTCGGAAAATCCGATGGAAAATGTCCGATGGAGCCCACACACGGTCGGAATTTCCGACAACACACTCCGATCGGAAATTTTCCAACGGAAAATCCGACCGTGTGTACGGGGCATTAGGGTGCTGAAATTAATCGCAGCATCTATGCATCGCGATTCGGGTGTCCCCGACGCGGCATCGATGCATGCGACCGGGAAAATTGATTGCCTCGATCCGCCCCTCCCGGGAGAAAGCTCCGTGCGTTACCTCATTTCTCAGTTTGTGACTGCCTGGCCCGCCTCTCTCCTCTCACGTCTCATTTCTCCTGACGTCAGCCCGGCCCGCCTCTCTCCACTTTCCTCGCGTCAGCCCGGCCCGCCTCTCCACTATCCTCACGTCAGCCCCACCCGCCTCTCTCCTCTCACATCTCGTCTCTCCTGACGTCAGCCCCGCCCACCTCTCGTCTGAATCTCTGATAGCTACAGTCAGTGGGCGGGCCTGAGAATTCCCTGCTGACGTCAGGAGAGACGTGAGAACACCGGTGTTCTGTCAGATTCTCCAACAGCGGTGGCTGGAATGGAGATCGGGAGGATGGTGAGCAGGCAGATCGCCCTTCTCATTACAGCCCCCTTCTTATCACTTAGTGTTTGCAGCATTTACGGCCTGCAGAACGGCCCCAGCAGAGCCGCATGTGAGTGTAGAGGGGGAAGCTGTGATCTGAGAACACATGTAGTGGAATCTGATGAGTAATGTCATTGCCACTGCAGGGGACTGCAGTGGCAATGAGGAGAAATATAGACAGGAGGAATGGTGTGATATCTTCCTGAATGTGATGACAGCTTGGGTGGGGACACCATTAGATTGATTGTCAGAAATAAAAACACAAATGTCTACTCCCAGTATGATGCTGGGGTGACACACACTATGTGTTTTGCTTTCTCTTACCAGTCTGACCATCTGTCAGGTTGTGTCACAATCACCATTCAGCTAATCTACATAACCCAACACAAGTCCATATGATAGAATTGTCTTATACGTGCCTTCATCACACCACAACTCTGCATTATTGTCCGCAGTCTCTTATCTCCTGTAGCATGTCCGCAGTCTCTGATTGTCTCTGATCATCTCTTGTATCATGTCTGAAGTCTATGACCATCTCCTGTATTATGTTTGCAGTCTCTGATTATCTCCTGTATAATGTAGGCAGTCTCTGATCATCTCTTGTATCATTGTCTGCAGTCTCTGACCATCTCCTGTACTATGTCTGCAGTCTCTGATCATCTCCTGTATCATGTCTGAAGTCTCTGACCATCTCCTGTACTATGTCTGCAGTCTCTGACCATCTCCTGTACTATGTTTGAAGTCTCTGATCATCTCCTGTATCATGTCCGCAGTCTCTGATCATCTCCTGTAGTATGTTTGCAGTCTCTGATAATCTCCTGTAGTATGTCTGCAGTCTCTGATCATCTCCTGTATCATTGTCTGCAGTCTCTGACCATCTCCTGTACTATGTCTGCAGTCTCTGATCATCTCCTGTATCATGTCTGAAGTCTCTGACCATCTCCTGTATCATTGTCTGCAGTCTCTGACCATCTCCTGTACTATGTTTGAAGTCTCTGATCATCTCCTGTATCATGTCCGCAGTCTCTGATCATCTCCTGTAGTATGTTTGCAGTCTCTGATAATCTCCTGTAGTATGTCTGCAGTCTCTGATCATCTCCTGTATCATGTCTGAAGTCTCTGACCATCTCCTGTATCATTGTCTGCAGTCTCTGACCATCTCCTGTACTATGTTTGAAGTCTCTGATCATCTCCTGTATCATGTCCGCAGTCTCTGATCATCTCCTGTACTATGTCTGCAGTCTCTGATCATCTCCTGTATCATGTCTGAAGTCTCTGACCATCTCCTGTACTATGTCTGCAGTCTCTGACCATCTCCTGTACTATGTTTGAAGTCTCTGATCATCTCCTGTATCATGTCCGCAGTCTCTGATCATCTCCTGTAGTATGTTTGCAGTCTCTGATAATCTCCTGTAGTATGTCTGCAGTCTCTGATCATCTCCTGTATCATTGTCTGCAGTCTCTGACCATCTCCTGTACTATGTCTGCAGTCTCTGATCATCTCCTGTATCATGTCTGAAGTCTCTGACCATCTCCTGTATCATTGTCTGCAGTCTCTGACCATCTCCTGTACTATGTTTGAAGTCTCTGATCATCTCCAGTATCATGTCCGCAGTCTCTGATCATCTCCTGTAGTATGTTTGCAGTCTCTGATAATCTCCTGTAGTATGTCTGCAGTCTCTGATCATCTCCTGTATCATGTCTGAAGTCTCTGACCATCTCCTGTACTATGTCTGCAGTCTCTGACCATCTCCTGTACTATGTTTGAAGTCTCTGATCATCTCTTGTATCATGTCTGAAGTCTATGACCATCTCCTGTATTATGTTTGCAGTCTCTGATTATCTCCTGTATAATGTAGGCAGTCTCTGATCATCTCTTGTATCATTGTCTGCAGTCTCTGACCATCTCCTGTACTATGTCTGCAGTCTCTGATCATCTCCTGTATCATGTCTGAAGTCTCTGACCATCTCCTGTACTATGTCTGCAGTCTCTGACCATCTCCTGTACTATGTTTGAAGTCTCTGATCATCTCCTGTATCATGTCCGCAGTCTCTGATCATCTCCTGTAGTATGTTTGCAGTCTCTGATAATCTCCTGTAGTATGTCTGCAGTCTCTGATCATCTCCTGTATCATGTCTGAAGTCTCTGACCATCTCCTGCACTATGTTTGCAGTCTCTGATCATCTCCTGTATCATGTCCGCAGTCTCTGATCATCTCCTGTAGTAGGTCTGCAGTCTCAGATTAACTCCTGTAGTAGGTCTGAAGTCTCTGATCATCTCCTGTAGTAGGTCTGCAGTCTCTGACCATCTCCTGTAGTAGGTCTACAGTCTCTGACCATCTCCTGTAGTAGGTCTGCAGTCTCTGACCATCTCCTGTAGTAGGTCTGCAGTCTCTGACCATCTCCTTTAGTATTTTGGGGGAGAGCCTGGAGCTCCATTAAGTTGTTGTCTGCTGTGTTTAGACTTTGCTACATGCAGGAAGTGTTGTGTTTTTTTTTTAAGAACAGATAGAATTAAAAAAAATGGAGTTCTCCTGACTACTTGAAGTTTTTTTGATAAAAACCATGTGCACTTGCGCTGTAATCGTGATGCATCGTGATGCATTGTGGAATCTAATCGAATCAAATCATTGACATGATAATCGTAATCGAATCGTGAGGCCAGTGAAGATACGCACCTCTAACACACACACTCGTATATGTGTCAGCTCCCCACACACACCTGTATATATGACAGCCCCCCTCACACCTGTATATATGTCAGCCCCCCCTCAATCCTGTATAAATGTCAGCCCCCCTCACATCTGTATATATATCAGTCCCCCCAAACCTGTATATTTGTCAGCCTCCCTCACACCTGTATATATGTCAGCCCCCCACACACACCTGTATATATGTTAGGCCCCCCCACACACACACCTGGCTATATGTCAGCCTCCCCGCACACACCTGTATATATGGCAGCCCTCCCACACACACACCTGTATATATGTCAGCGCCCCCACACACACACCTGTATATATATCAGCGCCCCCACACACACACCTGTATATATGTCAGCGCCCCCACACACACACCTGTATATATGTCAGCCCCCCCACACACACACACCTGTATATATGGCAGCCCCACATACACAAATCTGTACACACAAACGCCTCTGGCCTCTCCCTGTACACAAACAGCCCCCCTCCCTTTCTTTTACAGCCCCTACATGTAGCTTCCTACCTGGTCCCAGCTCATTTTCACAAAGCTGACATGTTGCTGAGAAGCATAGTACAGGCAGATCACTCTCACACAAGGGGTGCACATGCACATTGTAGCCAGAGGTGGCAGTAAAGAGCTTGATGCCTGAGTCAATGACACAAGAACAGCAGAAACTGTGAGATCGTTTCTATACTGCACAGCACAGATCCCCTTCACCTGTCCTGCCTTCTTCTGGCCTGGGCGAGCCCCTTTACAGTTGTAACGGCTGTACCCCCCTAATGGCGGCCCTGTTGATAACAGGTAACAATGTTTAGCTTGGCAATTTGCCATTCAGGTCTAAGCACACCATTGTGGAAGTAGATTACAAGCTACCCCATACCCAGAAGTGCTCAGTATTTGTATAGGCTGCCATAGGGCAACAGGATGGAGGGGTGGGGGGGCACAGCAAGGGTCAGTATGCAAGAGCACACCATTTTAGGAGGAAATTACATATTGCTCCATACCCAGAAGAGCTGAGTATGTATATAGGCTGCTATTGAGCAACAGAGTGGCATGGGAGTATGGCGATATGAATTGCTTTTTGAAGTAGGCTAGTAAGACTCTGACTTGATGGATAGAAAAGGAAAAGAAGGCTGAAATAAGAAAAATAATGCAGCCATCACATGTATCTAAGGACCGGTAGTTGAAATATATTACATTTTAATTCTTATTTAGATGCAAGGCAGGTTCCCAATATTCTGCTGGCAGGGGGAACAAGTGATCTAGTGAAAGAAAATAGCGGTGAAAATGATTTGTTTTAGAACTGTGTGGGGAATGTTTTAGAGTATGTTTTACTGCTTGTAAGAAAATGAATATCCATAGAATAGCAACAATCTTATTTTAAACTTGGATGGGCACAGATAGCACTTTAAACTGGTTGCTTGATTTCAATGGTCATTTATCTTTTTTTCTATATTTAATGCACATCCAGCTTCAGAAATGGATTCAAAGTTGTTAACAGAATACATTTAAACAAGAAGGTTTTCTTTTTAGATTCATACTTACCTAGGTAGATGCAGCATCAGTTCGATGCTGCATCTGTCCCCCGGCACCTCTACACTGAGAACCGTGCGATCGAACACCACCGATCGTTCAGTTCTCACAGTTCCCCGAGCAGAGAGCTGCTGACTGTCAGTCAGCAGCTCTCTGCTCTGCCCCCTCCTGGCTCACTGGAGTGCTGGGCTGTGGAGGGGGCGGGGGTGGCCAGCTTAAGCTCTCAGTGGTTTCCTGAGAGGCTGAGCCGGGTGTCGGTCTAGGAATCTGGTGGATCCCGAATCCGTGGTTGTGATCACGTGGAGCCTGGACTGACTTCTGTGATGTCAGAAGAGAGCGGACTTCAGCCCAGACTCACTCCTGAAAGTTTATAGGAGTGCAAAATGAACTGCACTCCTGTGATCCATAGGAGAAGTACAGCCAAACAAGCTTTGGCTGTACTTCTCCTTTAAAGGGGTTGTAAACCCTCATTTTTTTTTGTCAGTAAAAATAACAAACATACCTATACTTACCTGCTCTGTGTAATCGTTTTGCAGAGAGCAGCCCCAATCCTCATCTTCTGGGGTGCCCCGCTGGCAATCCAGGCCCCTCCTCTTCATCGGGTTTCCTCATGGAAAGCTACTTTCCCTGGGGGCCCCCGTGCGGGCTCGCTCCCATGTCCCGCTGCTGCATCCATTGACAAAGACAGCGGAACTCGGCCCCGCCCCCTGCTCCTGTGTCAGTGGATTTAATTGACAGCAGCGGGAGCCAATGGCTCTGCTGCTATCAATCTTTTTATAGAGGAGAGAGACAGCGGCTAGAGCCGCTTCACTCGTGCACATTGCTGGATCAGATCAGGCTCAGGTAAGAAAAAGGGGGGGGAGGGTCTGGGGGAAGCTACAGCACAGAAGGTTTTTCACCTTAATGCATAGACTGCATTAAGGTGAAAAATCTTGAACCTTTACAACCACTTTAAAGATTTAAGGAGGAACTGAACTTCCTCCTATGTTTTTTTTTCTTTTCCCTCTTACTTTGTTCATTGGGTTGTCCTCAAATACATACTCACATAAACAACAAATCCAGAATTGTCCTGGTGTGATCCACATAACCACTGCTGCAAGGTAGGTCCATCCTACTTTTTAATTAATGAGAGCCTAAAGCCTCTTTCTGGTTTATGCAGCAGGCTGTCTGATGATCTGTTGCCAGGTCCACCCTCCTCTGGTCACTATGTTAAAACTGGTGCCCCCTGAGACATTTGACATCTCAGAAGACTTCAGGAGTGGAGGAGATGTAATTTTAGTCTGGGTGCAAATGGAGATAGGGGAGGGAAAAAAAATCTGAATAAAAATAAAAAATCAACTATACTTTTAGGTAGTCCAGTAATAAAGCTATTTTATTATAATAAAGAAAGTACACATGCCCATGGTAGTCTTAGTCTATAATTTTTTGCTGATGTTATTGTCTTATCACATTATAACTTATGCCAACATACTCGCTAACGTCTTAAGGGTACAATCAACCATCATAAACTTTCTTATGTATGCCTGTCTGTTAACAGTGATCCTAATATGGGATTGTGTAAGCATGTTTTCACATGAATTAATTCCAAACATGGAAAGGCAAAGGCAAAAAAAAAGGACAAAAAGGCATTTCTAGAAAAGAATGCTTTCATTTAAAGGGAACCATCCAAAAACAAGCATTTGTAATAATCTAAAAAAGGAACTTAACCCTGCTCAACCATCCTGAACACTTGTACCTGTCTCACAATTAAAAATAAAAACATTGTTATCAGGGGTGGACTGATAATTCATGGGGCCCCCGGGAAATAGAAGATCATGGGGCCCCCCATGTCCCCGCCCACACTCAAGCCACACCTGCACAAAGCCCTACCTACATATTGCACTGTCCACATTACATGCGTTTGTCACAGAATTTCTCTACACTTTGTTTAACATAAATGTTTAATAAGTTAAGAAAAAAAAATTGTATTAAAGTGCAACTATGGCACATTTCCAAAATGAACCAAAAAACATTTCCGCAGTACACAGGGGGAAGCAGGGCAGAGCAGGGGGGAAGCATGGCAAAGTATAGGAGTCAGCAGGCCAGAGCACAGAGGGTCAGGAGGGCACACTACATGGGGAGCAGCAGGGCACATTATGGGGCACACCAATGCACATTACAGGGGGGTGGCAAAGCAAGGCACATTATGGGGAACACCAGGGCACATAACAGGGTGGGGCACAGCAGGACACATTATATGGGGAAGGGCAGCAGGGCACTTTATGGGGCACAGTAGGACACATTACATGGGGGGGGGGGGGGACATTATAGGGCACATTACAGGGGGGGGGGGCAGGGATATTTATGGGGCACAGCAGGGCATATTACATGGGGGGGAAAAGGGCACATTAAGGGGGAACACAGCAGGGCACATCATGGGGCATAGAGTAGGGCACATTAAGGGGCACACAGGAAGGCACATCAAAGGAAACAGCAGGGCACATGGGGGGAGTGCACATTATGGGACACAGCAGGGCATATTACAGAGCACACAGCAGGGCTTATTATGGTGTACACAACAGGGCACATTATTGAGCACAGAATGGTGCATCATAGGGGAAAAAAGCAGGGGCCATCATGGGGCACACAGTAGGGCACAGGGGAGGGCACACAGCGGGGCACAGGGCACACAGTAGGGCACATCACTGGACACACAGTAGGGCACAGGGAAAATCATGGAGCACACAGAAAAGCACATCACATGACACACAGCAGGGCATGGGGCACATCACAAGGCATGGGCCGCACAGTGGGGCACACAGCAGGGCACATCATAGGACACAGGGCACATTAAGGGATACACAGCAGGGCCCGGGGCACAAAACAGGGCACGGGGCACACAGTAGGGTGCATCATGGGGCACAATGCAGAGCACATCATGGGGCACACAGTAGGGCACATAATGGGGCACACAGTAGGGCACGGAGCACATCACAGGGCATGGGGCACACAGTAGGGCACAGGGCACACAGAAGGGCACATCATAGATCACAGGGCACACCGGGGGGTACACAGCAGGGCATGGGGCACATTACAGGACATAGAGCACACAGTAGGACACATCACGGGGCACACAGCAGGATTTATTATGGTGTACACAGCAAGGCACATTATTAAGTACAGCATGGTTCATCACAGGGCACATCAGGGGGTACATAGCAGGGCACACAGCAAAGCGCAGGGCACACATTAGGGCACATCACAGGGCACAATTTAGGGCACATCGCAGGACACACAGTAGGGCGCATCACAGGGCACACAGTAGGGCACAGGGCAAATCAGGCAGTGCACAGCAGGGCACATCACAGGGCATGGGGCACACAGTAGGCACATCAGGGGGCACACAGTAGGGCACAGGGCAAATCAGGCGGTGCACAGCAGGACACATCACAGAGCATGGGGCACACAGTAGGGCACATCAGAGAGTACACAGCAGGGCACAGAGCACATTACAGGGCATAGGGCACATCACAGGACACAAAGTAGGGCACATCACAAGACACACAGTAGGGCATATCACAGGGCATATCAAGGGGCACAGGGCACATCAGGCAGTACACAGCAAGGTATGAGGCACATCACAGGGCACACAGCAGAGCACAGGGCACACATTAGGGCACATCACAGGGCACACAGTAGGGCACAGGGCAAATCTGGCAGTACACAGCAGGGCACATCACAGGGCATGAGGCACATAGTGGGGCACACAGCAGGGCACACAGCAAGGCACACATTAGGGCACGTCAGGGGGGTACACAACAGGGCACGGGGCACATCACAGGGTATAGGGCACACAGTGTGGTGCATCACAAGACACATCACATTGCATGGGGCACACAGTAGGGCACATCAGGGAGTACATAGCAGGGCACATCATAGGGCAGATCACAGGGCACATCATCGGGCACAGGGCACATCAGGCGGTACACAGAGGTAAACAGCAGAGCATGGGGCACACAGTAGGGCACATAGCAGGGCACAAAGCATAACACAAGGCACACAGCAGCATACATTTTTGGGCCCCTTACATCTTTAGGACTGCCCCCCCGGGTCTGACCACCAACATTCCCCAGGGACACCCACTGGCCATCCCACCAAATCCACCCACTGACCAGGGGGTGTACACATGTTGCAGCCATAGCAGGAATTATACACCCTGTCACACTTACTAGGTGTAACCTGCCAAGCATTCAAGTGAATGACGCTGCTCTGCAAACACCCTGTAACTGTGTGCAATGCATGCAGTTGCAGCATGCTAGTGTGGGATCCAAGGGGTTAAAGCTTTAGCCCCACAGTCGCTGTGCTGCTGAATAGATCTTACTAAGCCAGCCCGAGCCCAGCCTGGAGGCATCTTCCACGTGACCTCTACTGGCATGGCTCCACCATATTTAAGGGCTGACTCAACCATCCTGCCAAACACCCTGCCTTGGGATTGGCCAAGTTCCCTCAAGTATGCAGACAGGGCTGGTGCTACCACTAGGCAAACTAGGCGGCCGCCTAGGGCGCCCTGCTGCCTAGGGTGCCCGGCCACTGGCTTTCGTACTCTCTTCTCTCTGCAGCAAGCAACTAAGTCTCAGCATCAGCATGCAGCCACTACTCCGTTCACACATAGTGTCAGAGGTGCAGCAGTGGTGGAGGACTGTGTCTGTGTCCCGACTCCCGCAGCAAGCAAACATTCATTGATGGGCACTGGTAGGCTGCACTGACGGGCGCTGGTAGGCTGCATTTGATGGGTGCTGGTGAGGCTACATTTGATCGGCGCTGGTGAGGCTACATTTGATGGGCGCTGGTGAGGCTACATTTGATGGGCGCTGGTGAGGCTGCATTTGATGGGCGCTGGTGAGGCTACATTTGATGGGCGCTGGTGAGGCTACATTTGATGGGCGCTTTATTAAAAAGGTGGGATTTACATGGGCAGGGAAAAGGGGGTGGAGTCAACCAAGGGAGGGGCGGCAAAATGAGGTTTCGCCTAGGGTGTCAAAAATCCTTGCACCAGCCCTGTATGCAGATCAGCCCTTCTGGCTTCAGCCCAAACTTCTGAAAGTTTCACTAAACTTCCACACCCAGAGGGGAGGTACCAGATGCTTGACCCTGTGAGTCATCCAGCCTGACCTGCAGTAAACCCTGACCCAATTTCAGACTCGCAAGCTAACCATGAGTCAAACATGAATTTGCCTGCAGTAATCTGGTAGCACACTAAAAGGTGCTACATATGCTTGCAGGGCTGGCGCTACCACTAGGCTAACTAGGCAGCCGCCTAGGGTGCACTGCTGCCCAGGGTGCAGCCATGGCCGCTGCTTACCTACTCTCTGCTGGGAGGAGAGGGCGTGTGGAGCTTGTCAGTGCGCCTCATCCTCTACCCGGCTGTCTAGCACCAGATCTGTTTGTGGCGGCGTGGCAGCTGGCAGCAATCAACAGCACCCTTGGGGAGGTGCGGGTAGCCAGACATCCATCTTCACATGGCCGTGATCAGTGAGGGGCCAGCCGGGAGCCTAAGAGCCTGTGCTTCTGGAGAAGAGCTCCACCTTGGCACTGCCTCCTCCTTGACCTCACCCCCTTGACCCCGCTCCCCGAAGATCTCAGCCCCCTGTCTCTCAGCCCCCCTTTCTCAGCCACTCTCCTTCTCTCTCAGCCCCCCCCCCACCTCTCTCAGCCAGCTCTCGCTCTCCCCTCCCCCTCAACCCCTTCTCTCTGGGGGGAGGGCGCAAGTAGCTGGTCTTGACTAGGGTGCAAAATAGGCTAGCACCAGCAGCCCTGTACGCATGCACCAAATCCCCACATATGCACAGACATGCCACAGGTCTCTGCCATTTCTACTCTGTGGCACATGTGCACATATGAATTTTCATGCAAATTGGTTATGGATGTCTATGTCAAACATACACAAGTGTCATGTGAAGTGTCTGCACATGTGCCAGGCCCTGCAACATCATTCTGGCCTAGGCTGTGATTTATCAAGATTAAAAAAAAGCAAAAAAAAAACAAAACAGTTTTTACTTTTTAAACAAACTTTTTTGGACCCTGCTTAAAGTGGATGTAAACCCAATGTCATCCTTTCTAAACTACTGCCATAGGGGTTATCTATAAGGATATACATGCCTCCTGCATGTATCCTTACCTGTCAAATGTCTCCCCTCTGTCTGTTATTAGACCCGAAAAACTGCATATTCTGTGGGTGGGTCTGTTGTCTGGAGCTCAGTGGGTGGAGTTGTGATGTCAGTAGACTCCCCGCCCACCTCTACACTCCCCTTGTCAATATGCATTTTCTCCTGTGTATTTCTAACACTGAACTTCTGCCATGATCTCTAACATCCAGTGAAAAGACAGGAAAGTAACCACATGACTTCAGCATGCCAAATCATGCTGAGGTGTGGAACAGCCAATCGTTGCTGAGCTGCTGAAGAAAGGAGTGGGGAAGGGAATTAAAAAATAATGCCTGTTTCTTAGGCTGTCACTCACAGCAAGGGGAAGTATTTGACAAAGTTTTTCTCAGTTTGTCAAGATTTTTCTCACTGAACAATAAAAGAGGATTGCTCAGAGATGGATTAACTCTGTGTGGCAAGACTGGGCTCAAATGATAGAAAATCTTATACTTTACAGTATGATAAAAAAAAAAAAAAAAAAGTTCGGGTTTACATCCACTTTAAATCTCTGTTGGTAAAGTATAATGCCCTGTACACATGGTCGGACATTGATCGGACATTCTGACAACAAAATCCATGGATTTTTTCCGACGGATGTTGGCTCAAACTTGTCTTGCATACACAGGGTCACACAAAGTTGTCGGAAAATCCGATCGTTCTAAACGCGGTGACGTAAAACACGTACGTCGGGACTAGGGATGAGCTTCGTGTTCGAGTCGAACCCATGTTCGACTCGAACATCGGCTGTTCGATCGTTCGCCGAATTGCGAACGATATGGGCCGTTCGCGCCAAATTCGTGTGGCGCGTCACGGCCCATAATTCACTGCGGCATCGCAGTGCATTGCTTGCTGATGATTGGCCAAGCATGCACTATGACCCGCATGCTTGGCCAATCACAGCGCCGCCTTAACAGAGAGCCATAATTGGCCAAAGCCAAGGAGGCTTTGGCCAATTATGGCTCAGGGGATTTAGTACACGCCCCACACTATATAAGGCCGCCTGCACGGTGGCCCTGTGCAGTGTGTTCCGGTGTGCTTAGAGAGAGAGAGAGACAGTGTCATTTCATTTGAGTTAGCTAGATTAGGCAGGACAGTCAGTCAGTTAGCTGCACTTAAAGTGTATTGTGTATATATATGCATCCCAGGTGTTGCATATATATATATATATATATATACACTGTATTCAGTTTAGCTAGATCCGTTCCTGTTATCTTCTAGACTATTTACATTTAGTGCAGTGCGTCCTGCTCACAGTGTTCAGCTAGATCCGTTCCTGTTATATTCCTACTGACAGGCAGGCTTGTCTTGTTACAGTATTTTGAAGAAAATTACTGGTGTTCTTTTGATCCTCTTAGTACCACAGTCAGGCAGCTAGACTATTTACAGTTAGTGCAGTGCGTCCTGCCCACAGTGTTCTGCTAAACCTACAAGTAAGTGGGGTGCGTCCTGCTCACAGTGTTCAGCTAAACCTACAAGTTAGTGGGGTGCGTCCACCTCACAGTGTTCAGCTAAACCTACAAGCTAGTGGGGTGCGTCCTGCTCACAGTGTTCAGCTAGATCCGTTTCTGTTATCTTCTTACTGACAGGCAGGCTTGTCTTGTTACAGTAAATACAGCTACCTGAAGAAAATTGCTGGTGTTCTTTTGATCCTATTAGTACCACAGTCAGGCAGCTAGACTATTTACAGTTAGTGCAGTGCGTCCTGCTCACAGTGTTCTGCTAAACCTACAAGTTAGTGGGGTGCGTCCTGCTCACAGTGTTCAGCTAAACCTACAAGTTAGTGGGGTGCGTCCACCTCACAGTGTTCAGCTAAACCTACAAGCTAGTGGGGTGCGTCCTGCTCACAGTGTTCAGCTAGATCAGTTCCTGTTATCTTCTTACTGACAGGCAGGCTTGTCTTGTTACAGTAAATACAGCTACCTGAAGAAAATTGCTGGTGTTCTTTTGATCCTATTAGTACCACAGTCAGGCAGCTAGACTATTTACAGTTAGTGCAGTGCGTCCTGCTCACAGTGTTCTGCTAGACCTACAAGTTAGTGGGGTGCGTCCTGCTCACAGTGTTCAGCTAAACCTACAAGTTAGTGGGGTGCGTCCACCTCACAGTGTTCAGCTAAACCTACAAGCTAGTGGGGTGCGTCCTGCTCACAGTGTTCAGCTAGATCCGTTCCTGTTATCTTCTTACTGACAGGCAGGCTTGTCTTGTTACAGTATTTTAAAGAAAATTGCTGGTGTTCTTTTGATCCTATTAGTACCACAGTCAGGCAGCTAGACTATTTACAGTTAGTGCAGTGCGTCCTGCTCACAGTGTTCTGCTAAACCTACAAGTTAGTGGGGTGCGTCCTGCTCACAGTGTTCAGCTAAACCTACAAGTTAGTGGGGTGCGTCCACCTCACAGTGTTCAGCTAAACCTACAAGCTAGTGGGGTTCGTCCTGCTCACAGTGTTCAGCTAGATCCGTTCCTGTTATCTTCTTACTGACAGGCAGGCTTGTCTTGTTACAGTATTTTAAAGAAAATTACTGATGTTCTTTTGATCCTATTAGTACCACAGTCAGACAGCTAGACTATTTACAGTTAGTGCAGTGCGTCCTGCTCACAGTGTTCTGCTAAACCTACAAGTTAGTGGGGTGCGTCCTGCTCACAGTGTTCAGCTAAACCTACAAGTTAGTGGGGTGCGTCCACCTCACAGTGTTCAGCTAAACCTACAAGCTAGTGGGGTGCGTCCTGCTCACAGTGTTCAGCTAGATCCGTTTCTGTTATCTTCTTACTGACAGGCAGGCTTGTCTTGTTACAGTAAATACAGCTACCTGAAGAAAATTGCTGGTGTTCTTTTGATCCTATTAGTACCACAGTCAGGCAGCTAGACTATTTACAGTTAGTGCAGTGCGTCCTGCTCACAGTGTTCTGCTAAACCTACAAGTTAGTGGGGTGCGTCCACCTCACAGTGTTCAGCTAAAGCTACCTGTAGAAGGTTGGTGGTGTTCTCATACTACAGGCAGGCAGTTGATTTTGCTAGCTGCAGTATCAGTATATATATATATATATATATATATATATATATATATATATCCCAGCTTAGTGCAGCTACAGGCCATTAGTATGTCTGGAAGGCCAAGAAGGAGAGGCAGACAGTCACAAGCCAATAAGAGAGGGCAAGCAGGCTCTGTGTCTAGTGCTGGTCGTGGAGACGGTGCATCCTCATCAGCACGTGGCCATGGGACACGCTTGGCCTTTTTTTCGGCAGCTGGCCATGTTGAGCCGCAACATCCGAAAGACTTGGTCGAGTGGATGACCAAGCCGTCCTCATCCTCCTCATCCTCTCTCACCCATGCCCAGGGTACTTTGTCTGGCAAAGCAGCGGCCTCTTCCCTCGGCTCAATGTCATCAGTGACTCCTTCCCTAGCCCCACCATGTCCTCCTGAGGAGTCCCTCGAACTGTTTGACCACAGTGTTGGGTACATGCTCCAGGAGGATGCCCAGCGTTTGGAAGGCTCTGATGATGATACTGAGCTCGATGAAGGCAGTAACACGAGCATGGACAGAGGGGGTGCCCAAGAAGGACAGCAATCTGGCAGTCATGCTCCCCCTGCTGCAGCATACTGCCAGGTTTGCTCCAGTGATGAGGAGGGAGGGGATGATGAGGTCACTGACTCAACGTGGGTGCCTGATAGGAGAGAGGAGGAGGAGGAGGAGGAGGAGGCGGCACATCACCAACGAGGCAGGATGCCCTCTAGGGGCAGCACATTGACTGCATCACACCCCAAAGCTCCACATGTGCAGGGCGCTGCAGTCTCTGCGCGTTATTCAAAAAGTTCTTTGGTGTGGGCCTTTTTTGAGACGAGTGCATCAGATCGCACCGCTGCTATTTGCAACATATGTCTCAAGCGTATCTCGCGTGGCCAAAACATCTCCCGCTTGGGTACCACATGCTTGACCAGACATATGTTGACCTACCATGCAGTTCGTTGGCAAGCGTATCTAAAAGACCCACACCAAAGAACAAAGAGGACCTCTGCTTGCTCCTCATCAGCTGAGATTTCCAACCCCACTAGACCTTCAGTCCTCTCTGAGACCTGCACTGAGAGGAATGAAGGTGTAGAATTAGGTGTGTCACAGCCACGTACATGTGGGCAATCTGATTTTGGTACACCGACGTCAGATTGTACCAGGCAAATTTCCCTGCCCCAGCTGCTGCACCGCCGAAAGAAGTTTGCTCCCAGCCATCCACATGCCCAACGGTTGAATGCTAGCTTGGCAAAATTGCTAGCACTTCAACTGCTGCCTTTTTAGTTGGTAGACTCTGCCCCCTTCCGTGAGTTTGTGGAATGTGCGGTTCCTCAGTGGCAGGTACCCAAACGCCACTTTTTCTCACGGAAGGCGATTCCGGCTCTCTACCAGCATGTGGAAGGCAATGTCCATGCCTCGCTGGACAGGGCGGTCAGCGGTAAGGTGCATATTACCGCTGACTCATGGTCCAGCAGGCATGGACAGGGACGTTACCTAAGTTTCACGGCGCATTGGGTGACTCTGCTGGCAGCTGGGAAGGATGCAGGACAAGGTGCAGTAGTGTTGGAGGTTGTTCCGCCACCACGCCTCCAAAATGCTAATGATTGTGACACACCTCTCTCCTCCACCCCCTCCTCTTCTTCTTCCTCCATGGCCTCTTCCTCGGAACCAGCGGTGCTCCGTAGTCTTTCAAGGGGCTACGCAAGTACGCAGGCCAAAAGATGCCATGCGGTGCTTGAGCTGGTGTGCTTGGGGGACAGGAGCCACACTGGGGCAGAGGTTCTGTCAGCTCTGCAGGGGCAGGTTCAGAGGTAGTTGACGCCACGCCAACTTAAGGCAGGAATGGTGGTTTGCGACAATGGCACCAACCTCCTCTCTGCCCTCCGACAGGGACAAATGACCCATGTGCCCTGTTTGGCTCACGTCCTTAACTTGGTGGTGCAGCGGTTCTTGGGCAGGTACCCGGGCTTACAGGATGTCCTGAGGCAGGCCAGGAAAGTCTGTGTGCATTTCCGCCGGTCATATAATGCCAGTGCTCGGCGGACGGACCTCCAAAAGGAGTTTAACCTGCCCAAGAACCGCCTAATCTGTGACATGCCCACCAGGTGGAACTCAACGTTGGACATGCTGCAGCGGCTGCACACGCAGCAGAGGGCCATCAATGAGTACCTGTGCGACTATGGCACCAGGACAGGGTCAGGGGAGCTTGTTTTTTTTTCCCCACGCCAGTGGGCCATGATCAGGGATGCATGCACTGTCCTGTCACCATTTGAGGAGGCCACGAGGATGGTGAGCAGTGACAGTGCATGCATCAGTGACACTGTCCCCCTTGTCCACCTGTTGGAGCACACGCTGCGTGGAATAATGGACAGGGCACTTGAGGCAGAACAGAGGCAGGAAGAGGAGGACTTCCTTAGCTCTCAAGGCCCCCTTTATCCAGACAGTGTTCCTGCGTGCCCGCCGATCACACAGGAAGAGGACGAGGAGGAAGAGGAGGAGGAGGAGGAGGAAGATTGTGTCAGTATGGAGGTGGAGCCTGGCACTCAGCATCAGCAGCAGTCTTTAAGGGATCAGTCCCAAGAAACACATGGACTTGTACGTGGCTGGGAGGAGGTGGCTGCGGACCATGTCGTCCTTAGTGACCCAGAGGACTCCGGACCGAATGCCTCAGCAAACCTACGCTGCATGGCCTCCCTGATCCTGCAAAGCCTGCGTAAGGATCCTCGTATTCGTGGTATCAAGGAGAAGGACCAATACTGGCTGGCAACCCTCCTTGATCCACGTTACAAGGGTAAGGTTGCGGACCTTATCTTGCCATCGCAGAGGGAGCAGAGGATGAAACATCTTCGGGAGGCCTTGCAGAAAGGTCTGTGCAACGCGTTCCCAGAGACTGGGAGGTTACAAACTCCTGTTTCTGGACAACATGTTGCTGAGGCTTCGGTCAGTCAAAGAAGGAGCGGTGGAGAAGGTGGCCGTCTGACCGATGCGTTCAGACAATTTTTTGGTCCGCAGCCCCAAGGTATGATCGGTTCCAGCAACCATCGCCAGCGTCTGTTTTACATGGTGCAGGAATACCTAGGGGCAAGATCAGACTTGGACACCTTTCCCACCGAAAATCCTCTGGGTTACTGGGTCTTGAGGATGGATCACTGGCCAGAGCTTGCACAGTATGCAATTGAGCTACTGGCCTGTCCTGCATCCAGCGTTCTTTCGGAACGCACATTCAGTGCTGCTGGAGGCGTGGTAACCGATCACAGGGTGCGTCTGTCCACTGACTCGGTCGATCGACTGACCTTCATAAAAATGAATGAGTCTTGGATCACCACCAGCTACCAAGCACCTGATGCTGATGTAACCGAATAATTTTTTTTGAAATCTCAGATCCCTTCAAAGACTGCCTATGCTGATTCTGAGTGACTATCCCTGAGTAATTATCCTCTTCCTCCTCAATCATCACGCTGATAGCTTGTAAGAACATTTTTGGTTCTGGGTGCCACCACCAGTGCCTAAGGCACAATTTTTCAGCCCCTGTTTAACAGGGGCGTGTAATTACGATTTTTGATGTAATACTTTGCAGCAGGGCTCGTTCCTGCATTCCAACTAGAGTGTCTGTGAGGGGTTGCAGTGTTGTGGCACCAGCACCAGTGCCTAAGGCCCAATTTTTCAGCCCTTGTTTAACAGGGGCGTGTAATTACAATTTTTGATGCAATACTTTGCAGCAGGGCTCGTTCCTGCATTCCAACTAGAGTGTCTGTGAGGGGTTGCAGTGTTGTGGCACCAGCACCAGTGCCTAAGGCCTAATTTTTCAGCTCCTGTTCAACAGGGGCATGTAATTACAATTCTTGATCTAATATTTCACAGCAGAGCCCTGTGAGGGCTTACAGTGTTGTGGCCACAGCAACACCTAAGGCCCAAATTTCTGCTGAGTATATAGGGCAGGACCCTACTTTCAAACAACTAACTTACAAACGACTCCTACTTGCAAACGGAAGGAGACAACAGGAAGTGAGAATAAATCTACCCCTAGGAAGGGAAATTCTCTCCTGTAAGAGTTAATATGGGAAAAACATTTCTCCTTTCCACTGATGCTTTCCAATCCATTGGGACAAAAAGTGAGGTGAAATCTTCTGAAGAGGAGGAAAGACAGCAAAACAAATGTCACAGGGGTGATAACCCTTCCCTATGTTTTCCAAAAAGCTTAAAAAAGATTTTTTGGCTGGAGCTAAACACGTTAAAAATGTACCCTTTCAAAATTACAAAGAGATTCTACTTAACAACAAACCTACAGCCTGTATACTGCTGTTCAGAATATATAGGGCCTGGTGTCCCCACACCTTTCCTTATTTTAATTTGGGTGCGGGGTTCCCCTTAATATCCATACAAGACCCAAAGGGCCTGGTAATGGACTGGGGGGTACCCATGCCGTTTGTCTCACTGATTTTCATCCATATTGCCAGGACCCGACATTACATTAAACCCGCAAGCAGTTTTAAATGAGATTTTTTCCTTTAAAAATGACATTTGGTGCAGGGACTGTTCTAAACACGGGAAACACGCGTCACTTTACAGGCATACTATAGACACCCCTCAGGTACGATATTTAAAGGAATATTTCACTTTTTTTTTTTTTTACTTTAAGCATCATTAAAATCACTGCTCCCGAAAAAACGGCCGTTTTTAAAAGTTTTTTTTGCATTGATACATGTCCCCTGGGGTAGGACCCGGGTCCCCAAACCCTTTTTAGGACAATACCATGCAAATTAGCCTTTAAAATGAGCACTTTTGATTTCGAACGTTCGAGTCCCATAGACGTCAATGGGGTTCTAACGTTCGTGCGAACTTTCGGTCCGTTCGCAGGTTCTGGTGCGAACCGAACCGGGGGGTGTTCGGCTCATCCCTAGTCGGGACTATAAACGGGGCAGTAGCCAATAGCTGTCGTCTCTTAATTTATTCTGAGCATGTGTGGCACTTTGTGCGTCGGATTTGTGTACACACGATCGGAATTTCCGACAACGGATTTTGTTGTCGGAAAATTTTATAGCAAGCTCTCAAACTTTGTGTGTTGGAAATTCCGATGGAAAATGTGTGATGGAGCCCATACACGGTCAGAATTTCCGACAACAAGGTCCTATCACACATTTTCCGTCGGGAAATCCGACCGTTTGTACAGGGCATTAGAGCTGCACAAGTTCATTTTTAAGGGATTCTTGTTTGTGCTGCATTGTCTCCCTTTCAGAGTAGAGGTGTCAGCTCAGTGTTGGCTGATAGCCCCACAGAGTCTCTTTTACCTCCTGCTTTAGCTAAGTGCTGATAACAGACATAGAACTGCCAAATAACAAAGGCTCTGCCAGGATTACATGAAAGAAAACTTTACTTTTGTTAAGTGACAGGTTTTCTCTCCTTTAGCAGCCCACAGAGAATAAGTACCATTCACTAAGATATAATGATCATTACTTACCATGACTTCTATTACTTTCAGTAATAACTGAAAATAACAGTTAAATGGCTGCAAATAATTGTTATTGCATGTAACACATGCATTATAAATTAGTCAATTTAACCTTTTGTCTCCTTTCTGCACAAAGCTGAGGGAGAATAGAAAACACCATTCAGGCTGATTTCTGCTTCTGAGAAGAAAAGGATACATGTTAAAGAGATAATATCACTCACGGAACCAAATTCTATCAACCAATTCAACAATAACTGTTTTAATCCTTATGCTGCTATAGATAGGAAAGTATGTCAAATTTACTTGTTTTGAATTTTTTTTTCTTTTATATTTTTTTAGTTGCTTCCTGGATTCTGGCCTAGGGCAAAATGGTGTCATACATCCCTGGAGCCTTCAAGAGCATTTTTTTATTTATTGCAAAAGTCAAAAAACAAATCCCTTCATGCTCACCTATTAGACTGTGAAAAAAACCCCCAGTAAAACAAAAAAGCCGGGGCAAGATGCAGCACTCACATTACCAATTTCATAAACTTACAATAACAAAGGTACCTCACTAATCAATATTGTATAATAACTTCTAACATATTTATTTGTAAAACAATGTGAAAACCATTTATCATTTTCCTTCCACTTCACAATTATGTTCCACTTTTTGACGATCTATCACAAAAATTCCAATAAAATACATTTATGTTTTTGGTTGTAACATGACAAAATGTGGAAAATTTCAAGGGGAATGAATACTTTATCAAGGTACTGTAAATGGACCAGTATTTTAAAGTGGATGTAAACCCAATGTCATCTTTTCTAAACTACTGCCATAGGGGTTATCTAGAAGGATATACATGCCTCCTGCATGTATCTTTACCTGTCAAATGTCTCCCCTCTGTCTGTTATGAGAACTGAAAAACTGCATATTCTGTGGGTGGGTCTGTTGTCTGGAGCTCGGTGGGTGGAGTCCTGATGTCAGTAGACTTCCCGCCTACCTCTACAATCCCCTTGTCAATATGTATTTTCTCCTGTGTATTTCTAACACTGAACTTCTGCTATGATCTCTAACATCCAGTGAAAAGACAGGAAAGTAACCACATGACTTCAGCATCCCAAATCATGCTGAGGTGTGGAACAGCCAATCCTTGCAGAGCTGCTGAAGAAAGGAGTGGGGGAGGGAATTAAAAAATAATGCCTGTGTCTTAGGCTGTCACTCACAGCAAGGGGAAGTATTTGACAAAGTTTTTCTCAGTTTGTCAAGATTTTTCTCACTGAACAATAAAAGAGGATTGCTCAGAGATGGATTAACTCTGTGTGGCAAGACTGGGCTCAAATGATAGGAAATATTATACTCTACAGTATGAGATAAAAAAAAAAAAAAAATTTGGGTTTACATCCACTTTAAGTTTTGTATGTTATTCACTCTCCTCCCTCTTTTTCCCTCTCATCATTCAAAGCCCACTGTATACGTCTATTCTCTCCTACTTCCCTAAGAATTGCTGTGATTTACCGGCCCCCTGGACCATTATCGACTTTCCTTGATGAGTTTTCTGCCTGGCTACCCTACTTTCTCTCTTCGGAGATTCCCACAATCCTTCTCGGTGATTTCAACATCCCTGCTAATACAAACATTCCTGCTACTTCTAAACTTCTTAGTCTAACCTCTTCATTTGACCTGAAGCAATGGGTACAGGCTTCTACTCACTCTGATGGCAACACCCTTGACCTTGTATTCTCCTACCTATGCACTCCATGCAACTTCTCAAACAATCCTTTTCCTCTCTCTGACCATCACCTTATTAGTTTCTCTCTCCCCATGTCTTCCACCACCTTTCCCTCTAAGCGCCTAACCATCACCCGTAGAAATTTTCGCAACTTCAACTCCTCTCTCCTCTATTCTGCTACTGACCACCTCTATGACAAAATCTCTCCCCTGTCCTGCCCCAACCAAGCCACGTCCATCTACAATAAATCCCTGTCCTCCACCCTAGACAAGCTCGCTCCCCTCACTACACGCAGAATCAGGCCTCGACCCCTACAACCCTGGCAAACAGATGACACTAAAATTCTCAAAAAACGTAGTCGCGCTCTTGAGCGTCTGTGGCACAAGACTAAGTCTCTCAAAGACTTCAACCAATACAAATCTGCCCTCCAAAAATACTATTCTTTCCTCCACACTGCCAAGCAAACCTATTTTACAGCTCTTATTAACACCTTCTCATCCAGTCCCTGTAAACTCTTCTCTACCTTCAACTCTCTACTTTGTCCTTCACCGCCTCCACCCACTATCTTACTCACTGCCCAGGAGATCGCTAATCACTTCAAAAACAAGATTGATACAATCCGTAATGAAATCTCCAATCTACAGGTATCTCCCCCCAGCTAAGACACCATGTCAACAGGTACAACTGACACTCCCCCTATCAGGGGCGGACTGACAACTCATGGGGCCCCCGGGCAATAGGAGATTATGGGGCCCCTGGGCAATAAGAGAAGATTATGGGGCCCCCAGGCAATAGGAGATTATGGCCCCCCAGGCAATAGATTATGGGGCCACACAGTATATATACACACAGTATATATACACACACACATACAGTATACACACAATATACACACACAGAATACACACACACTGAAAAGGTACTGGAGAGGCGGGGCAGCTATAATCTTGGGATTTTTTTTTTAAAAACACAGATTTTTTCATACTGTTCCTGGTTTTATTGAGGCTGGCAACCCTGATGGGGCCCCTCAGTGGCATGGGGCCCTTGGGCAGTGCCCGAGTGCCCGAATGGCCAGTCCGCCCCTGCCCCATATTCAAATCTGCTACTACAGACGAAGTTGCTAAACTCCTTTCTATCACCCGCCTAACCACCTGTCCCCTGGACCCTATTCCCTCTCATATGCTACGGTCGCCCTCTGACTCCATCCTACACTCTCTAACCCACATCTTCAATCTCTCCCTCACCTCTGGCATCTTCCCCAATGCTCTAAAACATGCACTGGTCACCCCCATACTTAAAAAGCCGTTCTTGGACCCTACCAATCTTAACAACCTACGCCCTATCTCCTTGCTCCCCTTTTCCTCTAAACTCCTTGAATGCCTGCAACCAACTGAGTGACCACCTCATTAAAAACAACCTTCTTGATCTTTCAGCTGACTTTGACACGGTTGACCACCCCCTCCTCCTCAAAAAACTTTACTCCCTCAGTCTCTGTGACTGTGCTCTTCAGTGGCTCTCATTCTACCTATCCCAACACACCTTCAGTGTCACTTACAATTCTACTTCCTCCACTCCTCTTCCCTTCTCTGTCGGGGTCCCCCAAGGTTCTGTTCTTGGACCTCTTTTATTTTCAATCTACACCTCTTCCCTGGGTCAGCTGATAGCCTCTCACGGCTTTCAATATCATTTCTACGCTGACGACACACAAATCTATCTCTCCACCCCTCAACTCACTCCGTCAGTCTCCTCACGCATCACTAACTTACTAACTGACATATCTGTATGGATGTCACACCACTTCCTCAAACTCAACTTGTCCAAAACCGAGCTTATAATACAGTAGGTGACTGCGATATTGTGTCAATCTCGCCGCTTTTATCGGTGAGATTTGACACCTGCGAGCCCCGTCGTGGGAGCCAGTGCCGAGCTGTCTCACTGATCGGGAAAGGAAAACTTTTTTTTTCCTTTCGCGATGAGCGACAGGCAGTGCTGACAGCTGTCTGGTATGAATCATGAGGGGGAACACCGCGCCAGATTTTAAATGAAAAAAACGGCGTGGGTTCTCCCCCCTAATTTTTCGGCGTAGGGGGTTCCCCTTACAATCCATACCAGACCTAAGGGCCTGGTATGCCCCTGGGGGGGAACCCACGCCGGTTTTTTCATTTAAAATCTGCAGCGGCGTTCCCCCTCATGATTCATACCAGACAGCTGTCAGCACTGCCTGTCGCTCATCACGAAAGGAAAAGAAAGTTTTCCTTTCCCAATCAGCGAGACAGTGCGACATGCACAGTACCCTGTCGCAAAGAACCACGCGATGGGATCGCGCTGGAAACACAATCTCACGGTCAGGTACTGTTTTTCCTCCCCCACGTGCCTCTTCCCGTGACTTGTCTGTCAAGAGCAATGGCACAACCATCCACCCGTCCCCACATGTCAGGGTGCTAGGTGTTATCCTGGATTTTGAACTCTCCTTTTGCCCCCACATCCAATCACTTTCCAAAGCTTGCCGCCTCAACCTCCGCAACATCTCTAAACTACGTCCCTTTCTAACCAATGAAACCACAAAGCTCCTGATTCACTCTCTGGCTATCTCTCGCCTCGACTACTGCAACTCCCTCCTCATTGGCTTACCTTTAAATAGACTATCCCCCCTTCAGTCCATCATGAATGCTGCTGCCAGGCTCATCCACCTTACAAACCGCTCAGTGTCTGCTACCCCTCTCTGCCAATCCCTCCATTGGCTGCCACTCGCCCAACTAATTCAATTCAAAATACTAACAATAAGTTACAAAGCCATCCACAACTCTGCCCCCAGCTACATCACTAGCCTAGTCTCAAAATACCAACCTAATCGCTGTCTCCGTTCCTCCCAAGACCTCCTGCTCTCTAGCTCCCTCATCACCTCCTCCCATATCCGCCTCCAGGACTTCTCCCGAGCCTCGCCCATCCTCTGGAATTCCCTACCCCAATCTGTCAGACTGTCTCCAAATTTATCCACTTTTAGGCGATCCCTGAAAACTTTCCTCTTCAGAGAAGCCTATCCTGCCTCCATCTAACAACTGCACTATTTTCTCCATTAGCTCATCCCCAACAGCTATTACCCTTTTGTATAACTTGACCCTCCCTCCTAGATTGTAAGCTCTAATGAGCAGGGCCCTCTGATTCCTCCTGTAATGAATTGTATTGTACTTGTACTGTCTGCCCTAATGTAAAGCGCTACGTAAACTGTTGGCGCTATATGAATCCTGTATAATAATAATAATAATAATTAGAACTCCTGTTAGTTTTTTTTTCTGTTGGAGGGATTCCTTCATTTTCTGTCTGGTAAAAAGATTGTCTCCAGGACAGAACTGATGTGAAATCTCTCTAACAGCAACATTTCAGAAATAAAAATGCTTAAAAGCTAAATCTGAGCTCAAGGATAAGGAAATATTGCCTAAATATAAGAGACTTATATTCTTACAGTGTTGGTGTCCTTTTTGTATTTTCTCCAGATCTGTGCTTAAGTTCTCGTCTCACAGATAAAGGGCCAATTTAACCTACCAGCATGTCTTTGAAGTGTGGGAAGAACGCAAGCAAACACAGGGTGAACAAACAAACTCCATAGTGTCCTGATTGGGATTCAAACCTGGAAACAAGCAAACTCCATAGTGTCCTGATTGGGATTCAAACCTGGAAACAAGAAAACTCTATAGTGTCCTGATTGGGATTCGGCAGATGTGCTAACCACTGAGCCACTTCTACTGAACCAGTTATCTATACCCTCTTTCTACAGGTTCCTTAGTTTCCTATAATCTATTCTACCAGGCTAAGATCTTTTATAAACCCTAAACTGTGGAGGAACCCTATACATAGTGCATGCATCTACCTACCGCTACCTCACTTCCTCTAGCACCATTCAAAATCTACACACTTTAACGTTTATTCCCCCCCCCCTCTTTTGTGCCCTCTGAAATATCAACTCAGTCTCACTTTGGCCTATGGCCATTTACCGAGACCTGGCTTCAGGAATTGACTCTACTTCTCCAGCTGCCCTCGTCCATGGTGGGTTCTACTGGACTCATTCACCCAGACTCAGTGGACAAAAGGGAGTTGGGGTTGGAATCGTATCCCCACAAAACAGTTTTAAGGTTATTTCCTCACCTCCCTCTCCTCTTTTGAAGCTCACTGTGTTAGTCTATTTTCTCCAGGTTGTCTAGAGCTGGCCATACACCAGTCACTTTTTTTTTCAGTCAACCAGTGCCCCCCCTCCCCCCACTATTTAAAAATCGGGCGACTTTGGGGAGCTTTATGCAAGTGGCTAGTGTAGAGACAGGTTCCCCATCTGGCAGGGAGAGTGCTTAGAGGTAGGAAAATCTCCCTGGAGATTTCCCCACTGTCAGAATACAGCAGGCTGCTTGTATAGAAGTCGATTGATAGATCGTCTTGTGTACAACCAGCTTGCCAAAACATGTATCGAAATTCATCGGGGCCCTACTGAACCAGCCATATTTGGATACATGTATGGCCGGCTTAAGAATTGCTGTCATCTATCAACCTCCTAGACCAGTATCAAGCTTCCTCGATGACTTCTCTGTCTGGCTACCTTACCATTTCTTCTCTGAAAAACCCACTATAACTTCAATGTCCCTGTTAATGTTAACACTTCGGCTACCTCTTAACTCCTCAGCCTAACCTCCTCTTTTGCCCTAATGCAGTGGACACGAACTTCTACTCACTCTGATCACAGTATCCTTGATCACAACCTTATCATGTTCATGCTCCCTGTTCTCTATCCCTAATCCTCCAACAGTTACCTGTAAAAATCTTTGCCTTTTAACCCTTCCCTTCTCTATCCTGCAACAGACTACCCCTACAACAAAATCTCACGCTTTCAACAGCTTACTCTCATCCTCCCTGCACATGCAGACCCCAACCACTACAACCTTGACAAACAGATGATACCAGAAGTCTCAAAAGACATAGCCATACTCTTGAGCGAATGTAGAGTGCAATTAAATCCTGGCAGGTCTTCACACTATAAATCAGACCTGCAAGAATACAATTCCTGCTTCTGCACTTCCAAACAAACCTATTTTATTACTTGTATTAACATTCTTTTTTTCCCAGTCCAGTCAACGCTTTTATATCTTTAAATCTCTACTTCATCCCCCACTGCCTCACTTACTGCCTAAGAGATTGCCAATCATTTAAAAAATAGGATGTAATTCTCATTGAGATTTCCACTGCCCAGATATGTCTATCATTGCTTTTAATACTTTACTCTTTTAAATCCCTTATTATAGAAGAGGTTGCTAAAGTGTGTTCTAACACCCACCTATCCACCTGTTCCCTGAACCCTGTTCCCTCACATCTACCCCAGTCACCCTCTAGCTCAAATCTACACTCTCTAACTCACATCTTCCATCTCACGCTCTCTACTGGCAATATTCCCCAACCCTCTAAAATATGCACTGGCCATCCCCATACTTAAAGCGGAGTTTCGCTAAAAATTTTTTTTTAGATGTCAGCAGCAAATACTGCAGCTGCTGACTTTTAAAATAAGGACACTCACCTGTCCCGGGCTCCAGCGATGTCGGCACCCGAGGCCGAACCGTCCCTCGATCCTCGGGTGCTGCCGCCGCCATTCTCACTGAGGGAATCGGGAAGTGAAACGTTGCGGCTTCACTGCCCGGTTCCCTACTGCGCATGCTCGAGTCGCGCTGCGCGTCTACACTGGTCCCCGTTGTGTTGTGGGAACTGTGTATTTCCCACAACACAATGGGGTGGGTGGGGACTCTGCGGCTAGCTGCAGCTAGCTATACCTGGAAGTGGGTGCAGATACCTGTATTATACAGGTATCTGCACCCCCCTCCCCCCTGAAAGGTGCCAATTGTGACACCGGAGGGGGGGAGGAATCTGATGAGCGGAAGTTCCACTTTAGGGTGGAACTCCGCTTTAAAATCCTGAGACAGGAGAACTCACAGGGGTGGTGAGGGGACCAGTGCCCAAGAAGATAATGAGGCGGTAAAACAGCAGGATATTAGTTTGGCTCATAGAGGAAGCTGAGACTTTGATCTGTTATACTGGATGGCTTAGTAGTAGAATTTTGAAATCAAGAATGAATAGTAAGGTAATTGATGCACAATGCACTATTTACATTTCACCTTGACTGGAGTTGGAGTTTAAAAAACATTCGCTGGACCCCATCAGTGTGAACATCCTAAGACCCATCTCCTTGCTCCTGTTTGCCTCAAACTTCTAGAATACTTTTTTTGGCCCCTTTCAGTCTGGCTTTTGATCACAACATGCCACAGAAATTGCCCTAAAACTCAGGAATGAAGAACTACCTGCTAAATCCAATGGCCATTACTCCAAGACCTTTCTGCTGCCTTTGACACAGTTGACCACCTGCTCCTCTTTCAAAAACTTCAAACCCTATGCCTCTGAGACTCTGCTGCTTGCTGGTTGTCCCCTTTATCATCTAGCCTACAACTCTAACTTCTCCTCTCCTCTGTTCGTAGGGGTCCCCCTGGACTTTGTCCTTGGATACTGTCTATTCTCTATCTACACCTCTTCCCTGTTTCAGACTATGGCCCCTGATACCATCTCTATGGTGATGACACCCAAATCTCTTTACTTCTTTGCTTGTGAGCAAGGTGCAGCATGGTGTGGCAGGCAGTAAACACACAGAGTCCAAATTAGACAGTCAAGTTATATTGTAGAAAGGTTCAACAAATCCTATTCAGACCTGGCAGGTGGGCATACCCATCCAGAGCCACCTATGAACTGTAAAATGTTTTCCATCAGCGTCTATCACAAGGAGCGGAATGTGGCCTGGCTGGCCCACACCCAAAGGGGAAGCTTCTTGAAGAGAGGTAAACGTAGTCCTTGCACTGTACCTACTCCTCTAAAGCGTTTTCCTACCTCTAAGTGTTGTTCCTGTCAGACGGAGAACCTGTCCCTACACTAGCCACTTGCGCCAAACCTGGAAGCCAGAGTCTTAAATAGACTCTGCCTAACTCAGAATGCCCACTATCAGAAAGCTGTTCCCTTTGTGACAGAGGAAATCATAGGCAGTACAGACTGCATCTGCTCACACTCAGCCCCCACCCTCTTTGACAGACGCTGTCCTTGCCATTGCAACACAGTTAGAAACAACGCATAACTGCATGAACATAATTACATCAATAACAGTAGCATTTTAAACAACATAATCAGAGTACTTTCCAAGGAGTTGTTCACAGTTGGTCCCCATTGGGCAACGGATCTCACTGTCCTCCACAGAATCACTGTCAATCAACTGTCATTTTCTAATTGGGGCCACGAAGCCTTGGGTGGTTGAGGGTCAACAGGGCTAGCTATACCCCCTTCACCCAGCATTAATGGATGACATATGAAAAGCCACCAGCCTGTCCGTAATGGACTCCTCAGAATGTCTAACAGATCGCCTCCACCGCTAGCAATAAATTATCTCTTTGCAGTTCTTACTACACTATGAGGTGGCCTAGTTCTCCTTTTTAAGGTATGTTGTTTTGAGAGAGATTTGGCTTCTCTATTATTGAATCTGTAAGAAGCTGTGTATATACTGGGAACTGATTGATGACTCTTATCTGAAAGTTTAAAACTGCGTTATTTTACTATTCTTGGGGTGGTCAAATCTTTACGGTAAGAGGCTGTATTATTAGGGTGACAGGGGAGGACTCCTTCAATCTGTGTCTTACCTTTAAGCACCATAACTTATAGATTGATGAGCATCTGTGTGATCTCTATTCTTACTTGATTTTATGTGTTTGCACTTTTCCGCACCCTTGAGGTGGGATTATACGTTAATTATATTTTTCATCTCTTAACTGATAGCCCTGAAGACATATCCTCACAGGGGGGTAGGTGAGACATCCACTCGGGGACGTCTCACCTACCCCCTGTTAGGAGATGTCTTGCAGCTAGGATTGGCACGGGCAAAAGTAAAGGCTCAACATATGAGAGGACAATTTGTATGTGGGACTACCTGCCCACTTGGGACAGCACAGTCTTACCTTAACTACATATTTGAAGTTTATCTACCATCTGCCCTTACAAGTGTAGGCTTGGCCCGAGGGTGAGCCCTCCTCTTTGGCTGCACTGTGTTCAATGCACACTCCTTCCAGGGCTGGTTGCACATGATTCTCCTCCCCACCACGCTGTGGATCAGGCACTCCATGTTTCTAATTTTGGCTTGGTACCAATAGGATCCCCTGAAGAAGCTATGAGTGAAACTTGTGGTCATCCATTGGTGATGACACACTGATTTCTCTGTTTGGCCCTGCACTAGGAAGAATAGCATATATACATTTCTTTAACTTTTGAATACCTATGGGCCATCTGAACAGGTTTCTCTGTACAGCTATACATTTAGCCATTTGATACATGGGAGAATGTTGTATCTGTTTACTATGTAATCGGGAAGTGTCTGCGATCGCTGTGTCTCTTGGACACTGCGGATCTCAGATCGGGGTAAAGAGCCAATCACAGTGGCCCTTTAACTTGTGATCAGCTGTGTCCAATCACAGCTGGTCACATGTAAACAGTCTTGTCACTTATCGGCCCTGCTTTCCTCCCACAGAGACAGTGTGTGAGGAAAGGAGAGCCGCTCTGACAGGGCACAGTGAGTTCAGCATTTACACTGATAATCAGGGCACGGATCACCAGTGCAGCCCCATCTATGCAGCTTATCAGTGCCGCCTATCGGTGCTCATCAGTATCACCTATAAGTGCCGCCTCATCGGTGTAGGTTTGCAGTCCCCATCAGTGCCACCTCATCACTGCTGCTTATCAGTGCCCATCAATACCACTTATACGTGCCGCCTCCTCAGTGCAGGTTATCAGTTCCCATCAGTGCCACCTCATCACTGCCGCTTATCAGTGTCCATCAGTACCACCTATATGTGCCGCCTCGTCAGTGCAGGTTATCAATCCCCATCAGTGCCACCTCATCAGGGCACATCAGTGCCCGTCAATGCCATCTCATCACTGCCGCTTATCAGTGCCCATCAGAACCGCCTATAAGTGCTGCCTCTTCAGTGCAGGTTATCAGTCCCCATCAGTGCACATCAGCAAAAAAAGTCATTTTTCTAACAGAAACTAAGAAAAACTTTTTTTTCCTTTAAAATTGTTGGTATTTTTCGTTTTTTTAGGAAAAAAATAAAAAACCCAGTGGTGATTGAATACCACCAAAAGAAAGCTCTATGTGTTTTGAAAAAATGAAAAAATGTCATATGAGTACCATGCTGCATGACCGCACAATTGTCATTCATAGTGTGCAATGCTAAAAGGTGAACATTGGCCTGAGCAGGAAGGGGATATAAGTACCCACAATTCAGGTTAAGAAAACTGTGACATGTACATTGAGAAAAGAGCGTATCTGTATTATCTTAGAGGAGTCTAGCCTAGTATATTGAGAGAGAATTTAGAAGTGGGTTTAGCCTGTCTATTCTCCCCAGCCTTCTGTATCTGTTTATACATGTGCACAGCTGTTACTGCTTGGAAACGGCACCTTTGTGAGAGAGTCATGTTGCTGGGGGACAGTACTATAGAACGCACCGTGCTTTTTCCGGAAGTGGATTGCACGTGTGTGATACAGGGTATTGCTGGACGATTGGAATTACAGACCAGTGATTTAGCCGTCAGAATGGTGTGTATGATAAGGTTGCATTAAATTAGCGGGGTCTAATTAGAAAGGGCGGAATGAGGCTTTGTTGTGGAGTGAGATTTTAGCTTCACTGGCAGCAGATAACTAGAATAGGTACGTGAGCATTCTTTGATCTTTTGCACTGTTTAGTGATCTGTACACAACTACACCCCCCAAACAAATGTAAAAACAAATGTAAACTAAAATCTGGAAAAAAAAAAAGTTTTTCTTAGATTGGCCATACATGGTTAAATTAAGAAAGAATTTTCTTTTGAAAATCTGAAATTTAATGCGTTTTGCGATCAGATGGTGCCACCATTGATTTTGAAATTCGACCAACCAAGCCTTCAATTTCACCTTTTCTTGCACATGCGCATTTCTTTTTCGATTACATTTTTCGCACGAGTCTCCCATTTTTTATTAAAAAATCGTTCGTTTTTCAAAAAATTTCCTAAATGCTTGATTACTGAATTTCGATGGCTGCGTGAAAATCGACTGTTGCTGCAGCCCACTAATGGTGCGAAATTCGAACGTAAATTCTCAGATAAGATTTTCGAAAGAAAATTCTTTCGAAATTCGACCCATTAATGGCCTGCCTTAGTTTCTTCTCTAAAATTTTGCAAATGAGTAGTAGTTCTTCGCTGATGTGCGCCGGTGAGGCTGTGCTGACAGGCTGCACTGATTTGTCTTTGTTTATTATAACATTTTGCAAATAAGAAATCCTTCACTGATGTGCGCTGGTACGGCTGCGCTGACGGGCGGCACTGATTGTTCTTCATTTCTGTTCTAAAATTTTGCAATTGAGTAATTTTTCTTCACTGGCGTGTGCTGATGGGGCTGTGCTGACAGGCTGAGTTGATAGGTGGCGCTGACAGAGGCGTTGCTAGGGGGTGCGGTCTGCACCCAGGTGACACCCTCCCGACGGTGAGGAAAGCCCTGGTATTTTTTTTTTTTTTTTTTTTCAGCTGACCCGTTTAGCCCGCAGCCTGCTGGGCTGGAACAACAAACAGCTGCCCACAGTTAAGATACCAGGGACCGAAGACCGGTGAGCACAGCGCTGGATCCTGGGACAGCCGAGTGTCTGTTTATTAAAAGTGATCAACTTCAGGTTTTTGTAGCTGCTGACTTTTAAATTTTCAGATATATGTCTGGAGCTCCCCTTTAACCACTTCACACCCACACTGTAGCCGATAAACGGCTACAGCACAAGCCTCCAGATCCTGGGAGAAGGTCCTTCCATGAGCTGTGACAGTTAGCGGCTTCACAGCCGGCTATCCATTGCACATGAGTGAGCCGCGCTGCTCTTTGTAATGGTCCCGCTGTCTTCTGGGACCTGTGATATGGGAAAAAAAACGTGCCAAATATTGCAGAGGAAGGGGGAGGAGGAAGACAAGTGAACTTCCCCCTTTTGGGAGAATTACCCATCAGCAACAGAAATTTTATTTTAAAAGAATGTGATATTTTGATTAAGTGCATCAATTGATTATAATAAACCAGTTTTTCATATATTGATTTGATACAAAGGAATTTATCAAGTAATTGTATTGGTGCTAAAGACAGAGCGGGACATAACTAATGTGTATGTTAATCAGCATAACAATACAGGCAGTACCAGAGTTACGAATACAATAAGGACTGTAGGTTTGTTTGTAAGTGGAATTTGTTCGTAAGTCGGAACACTGCTTTTGTAAGTGTAACTTCCGCCTGTGCAGGAATTTGGGATGTTCCGAGTGCTTGTTATGTTATCTGGGGCTCTTCTGGCCATGCAGTACATGTAGTACTGCAGTGTGGGATGTCAGGTGGTGCTTGGAGGTATCCAGGACCAGCGTGGAGCACACGTGGCCGGCATTTGAGGCCGTTCGTAAGTAGGAGTCGTTCGTAACTCGGGGACTGCCTGTAATGTGACCACACTGTGATGAATTTTGTGGGCAATGCTGTATTAAGGAGCAACATGGTTCTTTTCGCTCGCAGCAGCTGTCAAATTTGAAATCGGCACGGCCCTGCAGAACTCTACCCACACAGCTACATAATTCATTCACAGAGAATTCTGAAAGAATGAACTGCAAGTCCTGTCTGTCACCACTGCAGACAGACTTGTAGTTCACAATGGAATAAAAGTGAGATCCATTGAGAGATCCTCCTGCTCTGTAACTGAAAGCTGTACAGACAGGGAGCTGAAGGAAGAATCTACAGGAGGTTGTACTTGCACCTGAGAGCCACTGATTAGAGTTATAATGCTTTGCAGGCTCATTTGCAAAAGGTGGGACAAATTATTGAAATTAGAGTTGTTTCCATACAGAAATTAGCCATGTATCAATTACAGAGTAAAGAGTCCTATCTGTTAGACTCCATTCACACAGGGGCAACTTTGGATCCGACATCAAGTCGCGCTACATGGTAAGTGAATGGATCCGTCTTAATGCACACTACTGCAGTCGCTCCGACTTCAGAAAAGGTTCCTGTACTACTTCAATCCGACTTCTAGGCGACTTGTACCTGTTGATTTCAATGGAAGTCGCCTCCAAGTCCGATCCCCGTTCATAGTGAGGCATTTTTACAGGAAAAAAAAAAAGAATTTACCCAGGAAGACCACGATATGCCAGCGCCAAGCTGGCTTGCTCATTGGGAAAGGAAAAATGTTTTTTCCTTTCCCAGTGAGCGACAAGCAATATTGACATGTGTTTGGTATGAATCATGAGGGGGAACTCCATGCCAAATTTTAAATAAAAAACCACCATGAGTTCCCCTCCAAGGGCATACCAGGCCCTTAGGTCTGGTATGGATTTTAAGGGGAACCCTCTATGCCGAAAAAAACCAGCGTGGGGGTCCCCCCCAAAATCCATACCAGACCCTTATCCAAGCACGCAGCCCGGCCGGTCAGGAAAGGGGGCAGGGACGAGCGAGCGCCCCCCCCCCCCCGAACTGTACCAGGCTGCATGCCCTCAACATGGGGGGGCGGGCACTTTGGGGCAGGGGGGCGCCCTGGGGCCTCCCCACCCCAAAGCACCTTGTCCCCATGTTGATGAGAACAAGGGCCTCTTCCCGACAACCCTGGCCGTTGGTTTCGGGGTCTGCAGGCGGGGGGCTTATCGGAATCCGGGAGCCCCCTTTAATAAGGGGCCCCCAGATCCCCTACCCCTTCGTACCCCTACCCATTCACCTGGGGGGAAAAATGTGTCAATAAAAAAACCCACTAGACAGGTTTTTAAAGTAATTTATTAGGTAGCTTCGGTGGTCTCTTCCGACCTCTCTGCTCTCTCCGGCCTCTTCTTCCGATCTCCGGTTCTTCTGCCGGGTTCCTCTGCTATCTTCTGCTCTTTTGCTGCTCTCTTGCTAGCGTTTACCCGCTCTTCTCCATCGTCTTGTTCCCTCGTCTCCTCTTCCGGTGTTGACACGACGCTCTCTTCCGCTGTAATGCCGTGTACGTGGTGCGCAACGACTTATATAGGCATGGGGCGTGGTCACCGGGTGATGTCACCCGGTGACCCTGCCCCTTATGGCGTCACAGTCCCATAATGCCCCGGGACTGTGACGTCATAAGGGGCGGGATCAGCGGATGACATCACCCGGTGACCACGCCCCATGCCTATATAAGTTGTTGCGCACCGTGCACACAGCATTACAGCGGGAGAGAGCGTTGTCAACAATTGGAAGAAGAGAAGAAGGAACAAGACGATGGAGAAGACCGGGCCAACGCTAGCAAGAGAGCGCCAAAGAGCAGAAGATAGCGGAGGAGCCTGGCAGAAGAACCGGAGACCTGGAGAAGAGGCTGGAGAGCAGGAGAAGAACCGGACAGCGGGAGAAGAGGCAGGAGAGAGCGGAGAAGTCGGAAGAGACTTTAAAAACCCATGTAGTGTGGTTTTTTTACGATGTACCCCATACTCATTCACATAGGGTGGGGCGGGATCTGGGGGCCCCCTTATTAAAGGGGGCTCCCAGATTCGGATAAGCCTGCGGACCCCGACAACCAACGGCCAGGGTTGTCGGGAAGAGGCCCTTGTCAACATGGGGACAAGGTGCTTTGGGGTGGCGATGGTCGGCCCTCTTGTGAAAGCAATCCTAGACGCTTTTACAAGCAGTGGGAGGGGATGTTCCCCTTCCCCCTCCTGCTGCTTTCCGTGCCTTTACTAGCATCTCCCGTCCCACCAGGAGTCCTGATCGAGCAGTCAGTGCTGATGCCGGCTGATTATAAAGGCAATCAAAGACTAGAACGGCCTAGAAAGACTAGAATGGACTAGAACCCAAAAGCATTGAGCTTACATCTCTTCTGGTTTTTCCGGAAGTCAATGGCACTATTTTAAAAAATGAAAAGCATTAGATCTTTGTGTGATCTAATGCTTTTAAAGGAGAAGTACAGCCAAAGCTCATATGGATCACAGCTCGTTCTGCACTCCTGTGACCCGTTTTCAGCTGGCTGAAGTCACAGAGCTGGTCCAGGCTTGGGAAAGATCATCACCATATGCGAGCCGCTGAAAGCCTGAGCTCACCGCTCCGGCCTCCTCCACAGCCCAGTGCTCCAGTGAGCGTGGGAGTGCAGAGCAGGGAGACAGTGACTGACAGTCATAGGCTCTCTGCTCACGGAGCTGTGAGAACTGAGCGATCAGCGGTGTTTGATCACTCGATTCTCACCCTTAGATCCGGCAGAGGAAGATGCAGCATCAGATTGATGCTGCATCCACCTAGGTAAGTATGATTCTACAATGAAAACATATCCATACTTCTCTTTTAAGGGCAGAGGAGGGGTCTTGGATTTTATAGGCTGTGTTTTTTTTTCTAAATTGTGACAGTGAGTTTGAGTGCTAGTTGTCACTAGAGGCGGCAGGTCGGGAAGAGGCTGCAGCAGTGGGAACATGTTGCACGTTTCACCCTAAAAACGGGTGGCACATGTAACATGTTTCCAAAGGTGAACTTATCCTTTAATTTCTTATAGGGCGGAAACAACTAATCGATTATAAAAAAATAGTTGTCAACTATTTTCATAATCGATTTAATCGGGTCAGCCGATTAGTTGAACTGCATACAGAATGCATTGTTTGTTTACATATCCGGAAATACAGTGCAGCACACATACAGCTCAGTACACTGTCGGTGTACATACATGTCAGTAAGTGCCTGAGAGCTTGTGAATGAGTGAGGAGCAATGTCTCATGGGACATGTAGTCCTGGGCAGGAAGTGAGTGGTTTGAAAAGCAAAAGTTCTTTTTACCTTGCTATGGGGCAGGCTATACTATACTTTGCAGCTTGCTATTGGGGCACTCTGAAGGCAAGAGGAGCCAGAAACATCGGTGGGGGATCCCAGAAGAGGAGAATCAGGACTGCTCTGTGCAAAACCATTTCACAGAGCAGGTAAGTATAACATGTTTGTTTTAAAAAAAATCGCTTTAAAGAGGCTGATAGATTTTTTTATAGTGTTTGTAAACCCACAAAAAAAAAAAAAACCTGCAAGACAAAGGCATAATGAGCTAGTATGCATAGCATACTAGCTCATTATGAAATACCTTAGATCAAAGCCCCCCGCAGCGGTCCCGGCACACTGCCCAGCCCAGTGACATGTCTCCTGGAGTTATTTCCGGGTATCGCGGGCTCCGGCATCGTGATTGGCCGGAGCTGCGATGACGTCACGGTAATGCCAGCTAAAGCAACGGCACGTTCCTTCAGTGTGCATGTGCCGATGGCGTCAGCACATGCTGATACAGGGGATATCTCCTAAACCAGGGATCTTCCAACTACGGCCCTCCAGCTGTTGTGGAACTACACATCCCATGAGGCAGTGTAAAACTCTGACATTCACAGACATGACTAGGCATGATGGAAATTGTAGTTCCTGAACAACTGGAGGGCCGTAGTTTGAAGACCCCTGTCCTAAACCGTGCAGGTTTAGGTGATATTAACGGTAGCTACAGGTAAGCGTTATTATAGGCTTTCCTGTAGTGAAAAGTGGTTTGTAAGACCCCTTTCACACTGAGCCGTCCCGGGCGTCAGCGGTACTATTTTTAGCGACGCTTTACCGTCATTTTAGCGGTGCGATTTTAACCCCCGCTAGCGGCCGAAAAGGGGTTAAATCCGCCCGCAAAACTTTACATATTAACTAAATTATATACCACACTTTTTTTAAGATCAATATCTGATTAATTCAAAACAAGAAATCAGCCAACAAATCGATTATGAAAATAATCATTCGTTACAGCCATAGTTTGTTAGTCAAATCTATCTGAATATGTTAGTACATCTAACACTACTTTCCCCAGTTTGATAATGCACTGAATTATATAAAATGTTTGCTTCTGTAAGAATTTATATAGATGTCTGTGACCAGAGTTCCACTTTAAAGAGCCTTAACCCCCACAGTGTGGGTAGGCTTTACTGCACAGGTATTTTTATTTTTTTTTGCTCGGAATAGGACTTTAATATTCATTTTGTTGCTCAAGGAGGCATAGTCCTCTGCGGTAACACAGACTGGCTCCTTACATTTAGTGAACTCTGATCTATATAGGCAGAATTTATTCCTGAACTTTTGGAGTGTAGATTTATGTTGATCTAAATTAGCTGGTGATGAAACAACTGCATATACAATAATGCAAAATTGACACTGGACATCTGTATTTATTTAGAGTCAAAACTCTGCAGACAGGGTGAAGGATGTGGCGTGTATGTGTCCTGTTTAAATTGAATATGTAAGATCAATACGTTGCATTTGCCCAAGGCAACAACATGTCCATCAATTGTAAAGATGTAAATCTCTGTGTACTATTTGTCAGGAATTTCTGGATGTTGCTGGCTGTACTAAAGCAAGCACCAGGTATGAAAACTTAGGATGTCTAGTAACAAGGTCATCATCTGCCATTCATCCTGTAAGACATCCGCACAGAGTGCATACATTGAATTGATTTAACCCTTTGTCTGTGCTTTTTGCTCTCTGCTGGGTACTTGAAAATCATTATGCTTTCTGCGTGACATTTAGTCCTTGCCAAAGGTGAAATTATTCTGTTTAACTGGATTTAACAGCTTAAATGTATGGCTGACCGAAATATGTAACATTTGTTTTCTCCACTAATCCCATAGATACATGTGTACATACATGTGATGGCTGTTGTTGATTTCCTTATGTGTGCTATTTATACATTTCAGTGGGAAATGCTAAAAAAACATGAGATTATAGTGGTGAAGGAATATCACTAATGGTATGTATGCTATACAGCTAGTTTCTGGCAGCTTCCTTCTTAAAGGCTAAATTGTCAAAAGTAATAATAATCCAAATGGTATAGTTCGGCTAGGGAAATGATGGACAGAATTATATTTGTCTTAGCCCTTTAGGCTTTCTTCTTTTATCTCCCTTCCAGTGTGCTACTCCTTCTATAAGTCTGATATCTTATACCTTAAAGGGACAGGCTGGTCAAAATTGAAAAGTAAACCATGAAGTGCAGACAAGGAACACAACTTTCCTGTTTTAGTATGGAGAGTTTTCTCAGAGTCGCCAATCAGATTACATCTTTCTGACCATGTTTCACGTTGCACCCATATTTAACACAGTCGGTCTGCAGACCTGCCCCCTTACAAAATCTGGCATTTCTGTTGCCATATTTGAATTTGGTGTGGTTGTGCAAGGCTCTATTTATTCAAAGAGATCTGTGAATAAAAAAAAACTAAAGTCCCATCTGCCACTGTGGCAGAGTGACTGTAGTTCTCAGTAGAGCACAAGTGCAGTGGTGTCATCCCTCTTGTAGTCCATTAACCCCCCTGGCGGTATTCCCGAGTCTGGCTCGGGGTGGATTTTACATACCAAAAGCGGTATCCCCGAGCCAGACTCGGGCTTGCATCGCAGGATCCAGGAAGAGATTACTTACCTTGTCCCCTGGTTCCTGCGATGTCTCCCCGCTGTGATCGGCGAGCCGCTGTGTCTCGCTCGATTCACAGTGCCGAGCTCCGTTCCCTGCGAGTGTTGCGACGCACGGGGACGGAGTTCGGCGGTAAATTCAAAAGTGAAACACATAGTATAGATACAGCATACTGTAATCTTACAGATTACAGTACTGTATCAAATAACTACACATCCCCTTTGTCCCTAGTGGTCTGCCCAGTGTCCTGCATGCAGTTTTATATATATAAAACTGTTCTTTCTGCCAGGAAACTGGAGATTGTCCATAGCAACCAAAACTGTCTCTTTACATCAAAAGTGGTTTTAGACCAGCTAGAAAAAAGCGATAATAAATTATAATCACTTGCAGAATTGAGCGATAGATCCGTCATCAAACACTAAAAGTAATAAAAGCTAAAATTCTGCAACTGAGCAAATTTCAGTGTTTTTGATTTGATTACATTATTATATAATTTTTATTATTATTATATTATTATGTGTTTTAATTATTTATAGTTATTTATTATATTATAATTTTTTTATTTCGTTTTTCAAACTTTATCATACCCGGGATGTCTACTAGACTCTTGTTTGGACAGATTTAAGTGAACTATTCCTAAGAATTACAGGCCTACAATATAAAACGCCAAATTTCTGTGCAAAATAATTGTACCGCTTTCAGCACCTAAAATCTGAAATAATCATACCGCCAGGGAGGTTAATGCTTCCTCAAGCTCAGTAGGTGAAGGCCACTTCCTCTGTACAGACCTGAGCTGGAAGAAGAGTATTCAAGAGCCAGAGCATTGATCACAGTGCTTTGCAGGCTTCAGCTGCATGGGTGCTGGTTGCTGGATGCATTGTGGTGTGGGGGACACCTAGGTATCATTCCACTAGAGCCAGAAGGAGCAATTGAAGAGTGTGCCCTTTGCCTGGAGGAAGTCATATAGAGCTCCCAGTGGGATCCCTTTCTGCTTATGGGATACCTGTCCTGCCCAGACTGGCAGGGTAGGTGGTTAGCAGTGACAATACTGTTAAAGGATAGGTTCACTTTTTAAAAAAAAAAAAATAAATGCACTTATTCCCCATTCATCTTTCAGGACAGCACCATAGAGAGAGACACCGGCTCCTCCCCTCTTAGGAAACACCGCCTTCCAATTCAATATTTAAATCTCATCCTCCCAACGGCCCCTCAGTTCAGGTGTTTCCTCCGGTGGGGAGACACTGCTTGGGAACCGTGGCGGATCAGTCAGGGAGACTGAAGCCAAAGATTTTGTGTGAGGAAGAGGGGGAGTCGGGTCTCTCTAGCTCTTTCCCTCTACTATTGTTTGTTCAGTTAGGTAAAGGCTGGGGAAGCCATACTTACCTGTTTTTAAAACTGAATTGGCGCGCCTCAGCCTCTCTTGGGGAAGGAGACAGCTGAGGAGGTCCGTGTTTCTTCTGCCCAGGGGGGCGCTGTGGGAAGTGCCTGAGTCTCTCCTGCTTGTTCAAGCAGCCAGCGTTTGAAGCTCTATGGCCGGGTCGGATGACGGGTGACGTCAGTTCCGGCGAGGGCGGGCACTTCCGACGATTCCGCGTCTTCCGGTTCCGGACGCGGGGAAAGAAAACGGACCGAGCGTTCGGCTGGTGCGACCCTCTTGCTTTGCTGTAGAGTCAGCTGTCGGGGGAAACGATCGACCACCATCCTCAGCGGACATGTCTGAGACAGAGGTCTCTAGAACTGCTCCAGGAGACAGTAGCACCAGCCATGCTAAGGTAAGTGGAACCCTGGGGTGGTGTTCCCTTACCTAAATCCCGATAGCTTCACGGGTGTTCTCCCCTCACTGGTGGTCGGGGGGGAAGGGGAGTGTGTCTGGGACCCTGGTGGTGGTTGGTCCTGGGGGGGGCACTCCTGGTGGTCCTCTGTAAAAGCACTGGTAGGATTGGGCATTTATGGTGACTCTCTCTCTTTCTTTTTCAGAAAGCCACAGAGAAAAGCAAGTCGCCTCGTGGTTCAAAGAAAAAAATGCCCCTCTTGTAGAGTTAGTATGGGGGAATCCTGGACCAAGGCACTTTGCAAGGAGTGCATTGATGGATTAGTCAGGGAACAGGCAGCAGAACAGGGTACAGATCTTGCTGCATCCGTCAAAGAGCTTTCTAGCACCTTTCAGTCCTTTAAGGCACTCTTTGCTAGCTTCCAGTTGCCGCAAGCCCAAAGCAGTCCTTTACCAGTGCAGCAGAGTGTTACACCTAGCCCAGTGGATACTCCCTCTGTTAGTGGAGAGAGACCAGGGGGCTTCAGAGTGGAAATTGAGGAGGAGCCAGATAGCACCGCTTCAGATTCTCAAAGGGAATCGGATGTGGAGGAGGTGGATGGGGAATCCACAAAAACCTCTCGCTATAAGCTTTCCCTGGACGAAGTGGAGGAGCTCTTGGGAGCTATTCACACCACTTTGGGAATTCAGGAAGAAAAGAAGGTGTTATCGCTCCATGACCAAATGTACAAAGGTCTTGGGGAACAAAAAAGGAAGGATTTCCCAGTCCATGATGTATTGGTTGAGGCCATAAAGAATGAATGGAAAGATCCTGAGAGAAAACCTTTCTTTTCAAGGGCTTTGAAGCGAAGGTTTCCTTTTTCAGAAGGGGAGTCTCTAGTCTGGAATAAGACCCCTAGGCTGGATGCTGCTTTTTCTCAGGTTTCCAGGCAAACAGATCTGGCCTTCGAGGACATGGGGGTTCTTGCAGACCCCATGGACAGAAGGATGGACTCTCTCTTAAAGAAGTCCTGGGATTCGTCACAGGGAAACCTTAAGCCTGCCATGGCGGTCACAGTAGTGGCCCGCAATATGGAATATTGGCTTACGCAGATAAAGGCGCATATTGAGGCAGGAACGCCAAAAGAGACTATTTTGGCTTCCTTTCCCATGCTACTTAAGGGTGTAGCGTATATTGCGGACGCTTCCGCCGAATCAGTGCGCATGTCCGCAAGGTCTTCAGCCCTCACTAATTCGGCTCGAAGGGCCCTATGGCTTAAGACGTGGCAAGGAGACAGCGCGTCTAAAGTTAAACTCTGTGGAATTCCCCTCACAGGAGATCTCTTGTTTTGGCCCAGGTTTAGAGACCGTTTTAGACCGGACGGCCGATAAGAAAAAGGCCTTTCCCATTAAAAAGAAGTTTGGGGAGCAGGCTAAAAGAAAGTTTCGCCCTCAGAGAAAGTTTGAAACCCCAAAAGGAGAGCGGCAGAAAAAAGCTTGGGGGCAGAAGGTCAAGGGGCGGGGAGGGGCGATTTTTCGCCCTCCTGAACAGCCCAAGAAGACCCAATGACGGGGTAACCACGGTGGGAGGAAGATTGGGGGCCTTCCTCCCACAATGGGAGATGATCACCTCCAACCAGTTTGTGTTAGGGATCATAAGAAGAGGTTACCAGCTAGAGTTCTCAGAACCTCCTCAGCACAGACTTCTAGTCACCGAGCTGCCAAAGTGTGCAGAGAAAGCGTCAGCTCTTCTATCCTCCCTACAGGAGTTAGAGGAACAAGAGGTGATAGTGAGGGTTCCTGTAGAGGAGATAGGCAGAGGCTTTTACTCCCACATTTTTGTGGTCCGCAAGCCTTCGGGAAAATTCAGGCTTATCATGAATCTGAAGCCTCTGAATGTCTCAATTACCTACAGGAAATTCCGGATGGATTCTGTCTATTCGGTGAAAGCGCTTCTTCCCCCAAATTGCTTCATGGCGTCAATAGAGTTAAAGGACGCTTATCTGCACATTCCAGTCGCAGAAAGTTACCAGAGGTTTCTCAGACTGGCGGTGAAAACTGGGGAAGGAACGTTTCATCTACAGTTCAAAGCACTCCCCTTTGGACTATCCTCTTCCCCCCGCATCTTCACCAAAGTGATGGTGGAGGTCCTGGCTTTCTTGCGGCTCAGAGGCATCTCTGTAGTCGCGTACCTGGACGACCTACTCCTGTTTGCTCCTTCCCCGGAGCAGTTGTACCAGGATCTTCAGGTAGCAAGAGACAGCTTAGAAAACCTGGGATGGCTCTTGAACCTGGAAAAATCCAGTTTGGTTCCGGCCCAAAAGATCACCTTCCTGGGCTATGTACTGGATTCGACAAAACAAAAAGTGTTCCTTCCAGCAGAAAAAATCCAGAAGGTGGACAGAGCAATATTACTGCTCCAGGGCAGCAGTCAGATCTCAGTAAGGAAAGCAATGTCAGCACTGGGCTTACTGACTTCCACGCTTCCGGCAGTTCAGTGGGCAGGGCTGCACTTTCGCCCCCTACAGCTGTTTATTCTGAGTGTCTGGGACCACAGTCCAGCATCTCTGGACTCCCTTATATCTGTGCCAAGTCAGGTCAAAAGGTCCCTCTGGTGGTGGAGGAAAGGGTCCAATCTCTCACAGGGCCTGGAGTGGGTTCTTCCAGTGTCCAGAACGGTTACGACCGATGCGAGCGGCACAGGGTGGGGAGCACACCTAGATTCCCAGATGATGCAAGGCACCTGGGAAAAAGAAGACGCAAAGAAGTCCTCGAACTGGAGGGAACTGAGAGCAATAGAGTTGGCTCTCAGAGCTTTTCAGAGAGAACTCCTGGGGCAGCATGTGAGGGTCCGTTCGGACAACTCATCAGCAGTGGCCTACATCAACAGGCAAGGGGGAACCAGGAGCAGATCCTTGTGGGGTCTGGCAGAATCCATCCTCAGGTGGGCCGAAGGGAGCATTCTCTCTCTCTCTGCAATACATCTGAAGGGGGAGCAGAACCACGTAGCAGATTTTCTGAGCAGAAAAATGCTGAAGGAAGGCGACTGGGTCTTGAACCAGGACATCTTCGAGATGATTGCTCGGAAGTGGGGGGTCCCCTCCGTGGATCTCTTCGCCTCAAAGGCGAATACGAAAGCTCGTCTGTTCTTTTCCTTAAACAGATGGGACGGAGCAGCCGGGGTGGATGCACTAGCTCAGAGCTGGCGTTTCTCAAAGTGTTATGCCTTCCCCCCTCCCGTAATGATTCCAGCAGTTCTGAGAAAATTTCGGTCAGAAGACACAACCCTCATTCTGATCGCACCACACTGGCCAAGGAGGCCGTGGTTCTCCCTCTTGAAGAGTCTGACAGTGGAGCCTCCCTGGATTCTGCCTATCCGGGAGGATCTTCTCTCTCAGGGTCCAATCTGTTGCCCTCAGGTGGAGCGATGGAACCGCGCAGCGTGGCTACTGAGGAAGAATTGCTAAGGGGCAAAGGTTTCTCGGATCGGCTAGTGACAACTCTCCTAAATTGCAGGAAAAGAGAGACGCAAGCCATTTACCTAAAGGTGTGGAAACGCTTTAACAGTTGGTGCACAGAAAGCTCCTTCGATGTACGAAGTTCTGTAGCAGTATTAGAGTTTCTGCAGGCAGGAGCGGACAAAGGATTAGCCCTTAGCACCTTGAAAGGACAAGTATCGGCACTAAGCGTTTTCCTGGAAAAGCCACTAGCTATAGATCCTTGGGTAGCTAGGTTTTTTTAGAGCTTTAGGCAGACAGAGGCCTGTTAAAAGTTCCCCATTCCCAGTGTGGGATCTTTCCTTAGTTTTACAGTCTCTTACAGGGGATCCTTTTGAGCCATTGGAATCCTGTACCTTGAAGTTGATCACCCTCAAAACTGTGTTTTTGGTGGCGATCACCACAGCAAGGAGAGTAAGTGAACTCGAAGCCCTTTCTATTAGGGCGCCTTTTTTTCAGGTTTTTCCGGACCGTTTGATTTTTAAAACGGATCCGGCCTTTTTACCAAAAGTGGCCTCTAGTTTTCATAGGGACCAGGAAATTATTTTACCTACCTTCTGTTCGAATCCTGTGAGGGAACAGGAGCATATTTTTCACAAACTGGACGTTAGAAGGTGCGTCCTTCAGTACTTAGTACAAAACAGTTTAGGAAATCCGATTCTTTTTTTGTATTGTTTTCAGGGGCTAGGAAAGGGTTCAAAGCCTCTAGACGATCAATAGCCAGATGGTTAAGGTTGGCCATTAGCCAGGCCTATGTAATCCGGGGTTTGGAGCCCCCGGAGGGTATTAAAGCACATTCCACCAGGGCAGTGGCAACTTCTCAAGCAGAGTGGGCTGGTGCTTCTCCGGAGCAGATCTGTAGAGCAGCAACGTGGTCCAGTTTTTCCACGTTTGTGAAGCATTACAGATTGGACCTGCTGTCAGCCAAAGACCAAGCCTTTGGGCGTAAGGTGCTGCAGGCAGTAGTCCCTCCCTAAGGTAAGGTGCTCGCTTATCCTCTCTATGGTGCTGTCCTGAAAGATGAATGGGGAAAAACGGAGTTACTTACCGGTAACATCCTTTTCCAGGAATCTTTCAGGACAGCACTAGTACCCACCCAGGTTTTTGATTGTCTATGAGAACTCATCACATGAGAACGTCAGGTAAGATAAAGATTTGTATGACGTATTCTTGTGTCTCCCCAGCTGGCCGGAGGAACTCGTGAAGAACTGAGGGGCCGTTGGGAGGATGAGATTTAAATATTGAATTGGAAGGCGGTGTTTCCTAAGAGGGGAGGAGCCGGTGTCTCTCTCTATGGTGCTGTCCTGAAAGATTCCTGGAAAAGGATGTTACCGGTAAGTAACTCCGTTTTTTTTGCAGGTAAAGTGTGTATTTATTATTTTTTGTTGCAGGAGCCTGAAAAGCATTGCACCAGTGATCAGCAGATCGCTGATGCCATGCAGGTCTCCTGCAGGCCTGTCAGTGGAGACCATACGGGTAAGCCGATACTCCCTGACTGTAACATTCAATGAACTACAACAGTGCTCCACAGTTCATTGAGAACTACAAGCCGACAGCCGCTAAGGATGTCAGGACTTGTAGTTCATTTAGACATACAGAGCTGTGTGTCTGAATGATGCAGCCGTGTGGGGGCAGAGCCCCACACAGCCACGCTGCTTTCAATAACTGACAGCTAGTACGGGGAGAAGTTTCACAGGGAGGGAGGGCAGCAGGCGGAGGGAGGGCGGCGGCTGCAGCACTAGGAGCATGTTACACATTCCACCCTAAAATCTGGTGGAACATGTAACATGTTCCCAAAGGAACTTATCCTTTAAACCTTGTTCTCAATAAAAGCTCTTTCACACGGGCGAAATGATTGGGTCCACCTGTCCATTTTTCAGGCGGACCTGATCAGACCATCCATTACCCTCCATGGAGCGGCTGTTTACATCCGACTGTCATTCTATCTGATCCTATCCACTAAAAACAGGCGGATTCGTTCCCGATCTGTCTGGCAGTCTGATGTAAATAGACAAGCGGTCTGTTTACTTCTGTTCGCCCATAGAGGATAGCGGGCTGTGTCCATGTCCACACTGCATAAGCGGAGTGGACATTGACCTGTCTTCTGTCTGCTCATAAGACAGCACCCTCGCTGAGCAGACCGATTCTCTGGCAGAGTCTGCCTGTGTGAAAGAGCCTTAAATGTCAGGATACTGCTGCACAGGGTAACAACACTGCAGTTTATTTATTGTAGATAAAATAGCCATGAATCCCCAGCTGACAACAGTAATGAGTCATGGTTGTTAAGGATGGCAGTGGGCAGATGTAAAAATTTATGTGAACAGAACTAAAAACAGATGTAAACTGAATCCGTTTTTTCGTTGAAAAATTAGTCAATGAATGACTCCCATGTGAAAGGAGCCTGATGGGGAATTTTACAATGCTAACTCCAGTACTGCCTCTCCTTGGGGAGATTTACTCTGTTTCTGTCATGTCTTCCAGATAAGAAGTTTTGGATAGTGTGGGCAAGGGTCAGAAACTATTAAACATTTAAGCTGCTTTCACACTGCTCAGTTGCAAAAACGCAGTAAGAACACATATGCTTTTTTGCCGTGGTTTTGCCACATTTTTGCATTTGCACCGCTGAAAAAATGACGTGACTCAAAAATTGCACCAAAAAGGCAACCGTGAATGCATTTTTTATGCGTTTTCCATTAATTTCAATGGACACCAAACATGCTCCAAAAATGCAGCATTTAGGACTTTAACACAACTGAACTGCAACTGACTGCTGTGAAGAGTTCCATAGGATTTGAACTGTAAAGTTTTTTTTTTTTTTTTTTTTTAATAAAATAAACAAAGGGCAAACAACCACAACCAATCTGAAACTACTTATTCTGACTATTCTAAACTAAATTAAAGCTATTCTAAAGTCTAAATGTTTTTTTACCCTAAAGTGATTGTAAAGCTTTACATTTTTATAATTAAAATAATAAACATGTCATACTTGCCTGCTCTATGCAATGGTTTTGCACAGAGCAGTCCTGGTCCTCCACTTTTCGAGTCCCCCGCCGGCGCTCTTGGCTCCAGGCTCCACCACCCATGAGTGCCCCCATAGCAAGCCACTTACCATGGGGCACTTTTGCGTGCTCGCTACCAAGCCCCACTCTGTGTGTCCATAAGACACACAGAGCGAGGCTCAGCCACGCTCCCTTGTCAGTGGCTCTGATTGACAGCAGTGGGAGCCAATGGCCAACTTGTGTTTACAAGTTAAAATCATTTTTTTGCTAGAAAATTACTTAGAACCCCCAAACATTATATATATACATATATATTTTTTCGAACACCTTAGAGAATAAAATGGCGGTTGTTGCAATACTTTGTCACACCGTATTTGCAGAGCGGTCTTGCAAGCACACTTTTTTGGGAAAAAATACACTTTTTTGAATTAAAAAATAAGACAGCAGTAAAGTTAGCCCAATTTTTATTTATGTTGTGAAAGTTAATGTTACGCCGAGTAAATTGATACCCAACATGTCACACTTCAAAATTGCGCCCGCTTGTGGAATGGCGAGAAACTTTTACCCTTAAAAATCTCCATACAGGTTACCAGTTTTAAATTTCAGAGGGGGTCTAGTGCTAGAATTATTGCTCTCGCTCTAACAATCGCGGCAATACCTTACGTGTGTGGTTTGAACACTGTTTTCATATGTGGGCGCTACTCAAGTATGCGTTCACTTCCTAGTAATGTAAACATCCCTTGTAATAGAAAAAATGACAGGACCTCTTAAATATGAGATCTGGGGTCAAAAAGACCTCAGATCTCAAATGTACACTAAAATGCAAAAAAAAAAAAAAAAAAAAAATTCTTCTTTTTTAGAGCATTCGGCGGAAGTGACGTTTGACGTTGCTTCCGCCCTCCAATCCTATGGAGCCGAGTGGGGGCCATCTTTCCCTCACTCGGCATCCAGGCAGTGAGGGGAGCGGACGTGATTGTCTCCGCCGCTACCGACGGCTCCGGAGTGCGGCGGGAGGGGGGCACTCTCCCGCCACCGATAAGTGATCTCGCAGCGAATGCGCCACAGAGACCACTTTTATCCTAAAGAGAAACGCACGCCGTTCCTGAAAATACCGGGGTTATGGCAGCTAGCTGCTGTCACCACAACGGTATTTAGCGTCAAAATAGCGATGTACGGGTACGGCAATCTGCATGAAATGGTTAATTGACTAAAATCTCCAGTACATTTTAGTCGACTAAAATCGAATGGGCTTAGTTAAACTGTAATGCATTATTTAACCACTTGCCGACCGCCTAACGTATATATACGTCGGCAGAATGGCACGGGCAGGCAGAATCACGTACCTGTACGTGATCTGCCTCCCGCGGGCGGGGGGTCCGATCGGACCCCCCCCCGGTGCCACCGGCGGTCGGCATCTGACTAGGAGCGTCGGGAGGCGAGGGGGAGACCATCCGATCGTGGCCCCCCCCTCGCGATCGCTCCCAGCCAATAGGAATCCTCCCCTGCCTGTGTGTAGTTTCACACAGGCAGAGGATGTGATGTCATCTCTCCTCGGTCTGGCAGTTTCCGTCCCAGCGCCGAGGAGAGAAGACATGTAAGTGCACACAACACACACACACACAGTAGAACATGCCAGGCATACCTTACACCCCCGATCCCCCCCCCGATCACCCCCCCCCCCTGTCACAAACTGACATTAGCAGTATTTTTTTTTTTTTTTTCTGATTACTGCATAGTGTCAGTTTGTGACAGTTACAGTGTTAGGGCAGTGAATATTACCCCCCTTTAGGTCTAGGATACCCCCCTAACCCCCCCTAATAAAGTTTTAACCCCTTGATCACCCCCTGTCACCAGTGTCACTAAGCGATCATTTTTCTGATCGCTGTATTAGTGTCGCTGGTGACGCTAGTTAGGAACGTAAATATTTAGGTTCGCCGTCAGCGTTTTATAGCGTCAGGGACCCCCATATACTATCTAATAAAGGTTTTAACCCCTTGATTGCCCCCTAGTTAACCCTTTCACCACTGATCACCGTATAACTGTTACGAGTGACGCTGGTTAGTTCGTTTATTTTTTATAGTGTCAGGGCACCTGCCGTTTATTACCGAATAAAGGTTTAGCCCCCTGATCGCCCGGTGGTGATATGCGTCGCCCCAGGCAGCGTCAGATTAGCGCCAGTACCGCTAACACCCACGCACGCAGCATACGCCTCCCTTAGTGGTATAGTATCTGTACGGATCAATATCTGATCCAATCAGATCTATACTAGCGTCCCCAGCAGTTTAGGGTTCCCGAAAACGCAGTGTTAGCGGGATCAGCCCAGATACCTGCTAGCACCTGCGTTTTGCCCCTCCGCCCGGCCCACCCAAGTGCAGTATCGATCGATCACTGTCACTTACAAAACACTAAACGCATAACTGCAGCGTTCGCATAGTCAGGCCTGATCCCTGCGATCGCTAACAGTTTTTTTGGTAACGTTTTGGTGAACTGGCAAGCACCAGCCCCAGGCAGCGTCAGGTTAGTGCCAGTAGCGCTAACACCCACGCACGCAGCATACGCCTCCCTTAGTGCTATAGTATCTGATCGGATCAATATCTGATCCGATCAGATCTATACTAGCGTCCCCAGCAGTTTAGGGTTCCCACAAACGCAGTGTTAGCGGGATCAGCCCAGATACCTGCTAGCACCTGCGTTTTGCCCCTCCGCCCGGCCCAGCCCAGCCCACCCAAGTGCAGTATCGATCGATCACTGACACTTACAAAACACTAAACGCATAACTGCAGCGTTCGCAGAGTCAGGCCTGATTCCTGCGATCGCTAACAGTTTTTTTGGTAGCGTTTTGGTGAACTGGCAAGCACCAGCCCCAGGCAGCGTCAGGTTAGCACCAGTACCGCTAACACCCACGCACGCAGCATACGCCTCCCTTAGTGGTATAGTATCTGAACTGATCAATATCTGATCCGATCAGATCTATACTAGCGTCCCCAGCAGTTTAGGGTTCCCACAAACGCAGTGTTAGCGGGATCAGCCCAGATACCTGCTAGCACCTGCGTTTTGCCCCTCCGCCCGGCCCAGCCCAGCCCACCCAAGTGCAGTATCGATCGATCACTGACACTTACAAAACACTAAACGCATAACTGCAGCGTTCGCAGAGTCAGGCCTGATTCCTGCGATCGCTAACAGTTTTTTTGGTAGCGTTTTGGTGAACTGGCAAGCACCAGCCCCAGGCAGCGTCAGGTTAGCACCAGTACCGCTAACACCCACGCACGCAGCATACGCCTCCCTTAGTGGTATAGTATCTGAACTGATCAATATCTGATCCGATCAGATCTATACTAGCGTCCCCAGCAGTTTAGGGTTCCCACAAACGCAGTGTTAGCGGGATCAGCCCAGATACCTGCTAGCACCTGCGTTTTGCCCCTCCGCCCGGCCCAGCCCAGCCCACCCAAGTGCAGTATCGATCGATCACTGACACTTACAAAACACTAAACGCATAACTGCAGCGTTCGCAGAGTCAGGCCTGATCCCTGCGATCGCTAACAGTTTTTTTGGTAGCGTTTTGGTGAACTGGCAAGCACCAGCGGCCTAGTACACCCCGGTCGTAGTCAAACCAGCACTGCAGTAACACTTGGTGACGTGGCTAGTCCCATAAGTGCAGTTCAAGCTGGTGAGGTGGCAAGCACAAGTAGTGTCCCACTGCCACCAAGAAGACAAACACAGGCCCGTCGTGCCCATAGTGCCCTTCCTGCTGCATTCGCCAATCCTAATTGGGAACCCACCGCTTCTGCAGCGCCCGTACTTCCCCCATTCACATCCCCAACCAAATGCAGTCGGCTGCATGAGAGGCATTTTCTTTATGTCCTCCCGAGTACCCCTACCCAACGAACCCCCAAAAAAGATGTTGTGTCTGCAGCAAACGCGGATATAGACGTGACACCCGCTATTATTGTCCTTCCTGTCCTGACAATCCTGGTCTTTGCATTGGTGAATGTTTTGAACGCTACCATACAATAGTTGAGTATTAGCGTAGGGTACAGCATTGCACAGACTAGGGCACACTTTCACAGGGTCTCCCAAGATGCCATCGCATTTTGAGAGACCCGAACCTGGAACCGGTTACAGTTATAAAAGTTAGTTACAAAAAAAAGTGTAAAAAAAAAAAAAAAAAAAACATACAAAAATATAAAATAAAAAAAAAATAGTTGTCGTTTTATTGTTCTTTCTCTCTCTATTCTCTCTCTCTATTGTTCTGTTCTTTTTTACTGTATTCTATTCTGCAATGTTTTATTGTTATTATGTTTTATCATGTTTGCTTTTCAGGTATGCAATTTTTTATACCTTACCGTTTACTGTGCTTTATTGTTAACCATTTTTTTGTCTTCAGGTACGCCATTCACGACTTTGAGTGGTTATACCAGAATGATGCCTGCAGGTTTAGGTATCATCTTGGTATCATTCTTTTCAGCCAGCGGTCGGCTTTCATGTAAAAGCAATCCTAGCGGCTAATTAGCCTCTAGACTGCTTTTACAAGCAGTGGGAGGGAATGCCCCCCCCCCCCCCAACGTCTTCCGTGTTTTTCTCTGGCTCTCCTGTCTCAACAGGGAACCTGAAAATGCAGCCGGTGATTCAGCCAGCTGACCATAGAGCTGATCAGAGACCAGAGTGGCTCCAAACATCTCTATGGCCTAAGAAACCGGAAGCTACGAGCATTTTATGACTTAGATTTCGCCGGATGTAAACAGCGCCATTGGGAAATTGGGAAAGCATTTTATCACACCGATCTTGGTGTGGTCAGATGCTTTGAGGGCAGAGGAGAAATCTAGGGTCTAATAGACCCCAATTTTTGCAAAAAAGAGTACCTGTCACTACCTATTGCTATGATAGGGGATATTTACATTCCCTGAGATAACAATAAAAATGATTAAAAAAAAAAAAAAATGAAAGGAACAGTTTAAAAATAAGATAAAAAAATAATAATAATAAAGAAAAAAAAAAAAAAAAAAAAAAAAAGCACCCCTGTCCCCCCTGCTCTCGCGCTTAGGCGAACGCAAGCGTCGGTCTGGCGTCAAATGTAAACAGCAATTGCACCATGCATGTGAGGTATCGCCGCGAAGGTCAGATCGAGGGCAGTAAGTTTAGCAGTAGACCTCCTCTGTAAATCTAAAGTGGTAACCTGTAAAGGCTTTTAAAGGCTTTTAAAAATGTATTTAGTTTGTCGCCACTGCACGTTTGTGCGCAATTTTAAAGCATGTCATGTTTGGTATCCATGTACTCGGCCTAAGATCATCTTTTTTATTTCATCAAACATTTGGGCAATATAGTGTGTTTTAGTGCATTAAAATGTAAAAAAGTGTGTTTTTTCCCCAAAAAATGCGTTTGAAAAATCGCTGCGCAAATACTGTGTGAAAAAAAAAAATGAAACACCCACCATTTTAATCTGTAGGGCATTTGCTTTAAAAAAAATATATAATGTTTGGGGGTTCAAAGTAATTTTCTTGCAAAAAAAAATTATTTTTTTATGTAAACAATAAGTGTCAGAAAGGGCTTTGTCTTCAAGTGGTTAGAAGAGTGGGTGATGTGTGACATAAGCTTCTAGATGTTGTGCATAAAATGCCAGGACAGTTCAAAACCCCCCCAAATGACCCCATTTTGGAAAGTAGACACCCCAAGCTATTTGCTGAGAGTCATGTTGAGTCCATGGAATAATTTATATTGTGACACAAGTTGCGGGAAAGAGACAATTTTTTATTTTTTTTATTTTTTTTTGCGCAAAGTTGTCACTAAATGATATATTGCTCAAACATGCCATGGGAATATGTGAAATTACACCCCAAAATACATTCTGCTGCTTCTCCTGAGTACGGGGATACCACATGTGTGAGACTTTTTGGGAGCCTAGCCGCGTACGGGACCCTGAAAACCAAGCACCGCCTTCAGGCTTTCTAAGGCCGTAAATTTTTGATTTCACTCTTCACTGCCTATCACAGTTTCGGAGGCCATGGAATGCCCAGGTTGCAAAAAACCCCCCCAAATGACCCCATTTTGGAAAGTAGACACCCCAAGCTATTTGATGAGAGGTATAGTGAGTATTTTGCAGACCTCACTTTTTGTCACAAAGTTTTGAAAATTGAAAAAAGAAAAAAAAAATTTTTTTTCTCGTCTTTCTTTATTTTCAAAAACAAATGAGAGCTGCAAAATACTCACCATGCCTCTCAGCAAATAGCTTGGGGTGTCTACTTTCCAAAATGGGGTCATTTGGGGGGGGTTTGTGCCACCTGGGCATTCCATGGCCTCCGAAACTGTGATAGGCAGTGAGGAGTAAAATCAAAAATGTACGCCCTTAGAAATCCTGAAGGTGGTGATTGGTTTTCGGGGTCCCGTACGCGGCTAGGCTCCCAAAAAGTCCCACACATGTGGTATCCCCATACTCAGGAGAAGCAGCTAAATGTATTTTGGGGTGCAATTCCACATATGCCCATGGCCTGTGTGAGCAATATATCATTTAGTGACAACTTTGTGCAAAAAAAAAAAAAAAAATTTGTCACTTTCCCGCAACTTGTGTCAAAATATAAAACATTCCATGGACTCAACATGCCTCAAAGCAAATAGCTTGGGGTGTCTACTTTCCAAAATGGGGTCATTTGGGGGGGTTTTATGTCATCTGGGCATTTTATGGCCTTCAAAACTGTGATAGGTAGTGAGGAGTAAAATCAAAAATGTACGCCCTTAGAAATCCTGAAGGCAGTGATTGGTTTTCGGGGCCCCGTACGCGGCTAGGCTCCCAAAAAGTCCCACACATGTGGTATCCCCATACTCAGGAGAAGCAGCAGAATGTATTTTGGGGTGCAATTCCACATATGCCCATGGCCTGTGTGAGCAATATATCATTTAGTGACAACTTTTTGTAATTTTTTTTTTTTTTTTTGTCATTATTCAATCACTTGGGACAAAAAAAATGAATATTCAATGGGCTCAACATGCCTCTCAGCAAATTCCTTGGGGTGTCTACTTTCCAAAATGGGGTCATTTGTGGGGGTTTTGTACTGCCCTGCCATTTTAGCACCTCAAGAAACGACATAGGCAGTCATAAATTAAAGGCTGTGTAAATTCCAGAAAATGTACCCTAGTTTGTAGACGCTATAACTTTTGCGCAAACCAATAAATATACACTTATTGACATTTTTTTTACCAAAGACATGTGGCCGAATACATTTTGGCCTAAATGTATGACTAAAATTGAGTTTATTGGATTTTTTCTAGAACAAAAAGTAGAAAATATCATTTTTTTTCAAAATTTTCGGTCTTTTTCCGTGTATAGCGCAAAAAATAAAAACGGCAGAGGTGATCAAATACTATCAAAAGAAAGCTCTATTTGTGGGAAGAAAAGGACGCAAATTTCGTTTGGGTACAGCATTGCATGACCGCGCAATTAGCAGTTAAAGCGACGCAGTGCCGAATTGTAAAAAGTGCTCTGGTCAGGAAGGGGGTAAAACCTTCCGGGGCTGAAGTGGTTAAGCATTTCTCTAGAATTTCCAAACTCGTTATATATTCCTGGAGTAAAAATCGAATAACATGTTATTATTTATGCTATTAAAGCAGAGATCCAGGCTTTTTTTGTTTATTAAAAGTCAGCAGCTACAAAAAGTGTAGCTGCTGACTTTTAATAAACAGGCACTCACTTGTTCCATGGTCCAGCAATAGGGCTGCACGTAGCCTCGCTCCTCTCCCCCACCTCTCCTCTGCGCCTCTATTGTAACTATGGGCACCCAGCCGTGACAGCTTGCGGCTTCACATTCGTACCTGCAGTGCGCATGCGCGAGTCGCGCTGCGCTCTTTCAGTGGACAGGCAATCTTCTGGGACCTGTCACGTGTCCCAGAAGATTGCCGAGAGGGAGGAGCCACCTAGGGGGAGAGGAGGCGTCGCCTAGGCGGCCCGTAGGCAGGAGGAGGAAGTGGGACAGGAATTCCCTCTCTAAAGTAGGCACCCACTCCCCCCCCCAAAAGAATAACATGCCAAATGCGGCCTGTAAGGGGGCGAGGACTTTTGGGTGGAACTCCGCTTTAGGGGTTGAACAAACTACAGACACAGTTTTAGCCATTTTATAAATCTTTATACATGAAACCAAGTTTTTTTTACAAGAATGTTGCATTTTTGACAGAAGTGCAACTTTAAAATATAAAAAAAAATCCCTCCCTGGCATTTTTGTTCCGTTTTCATTCGTTGACAAAAATTGGAATTTATTTCCGTCATAATTTTCGTAAATTGACGAAAATTCAAATTGATTTTAATTTTAGTCTTTGTCACTGGAGACATGCCGCTGACACAAATATTTTCGTCAACGATATTACCACTGGACACAGCCAGTAAAACGCCCGTTGGTAAACTTGTGGTAGGAACCAATATGGTTATTGTCAGAGGCACAGTAGAATCCTATTAGTAGTCCTTGGGAGCGCACTGAGGAGGGTGACTATGTTCCCACATACAGTAAGGGGAAAGTAGCCTTCTTCCTACAGGAAGTTGGAGTGCAGAGAATTCAACTGTTTCTTCAAAATATGCTGTCTGAAGCTGAAACAGACACAGATCAATAGAAATACAGATATGGATTATATAATGTTTTACATTGGCTTTAGAGCCACTTTAAATATTGGAAGGTTGTTGTTAACCACTTCCAGCCCAAGAACGTCATATGACGTCTTTGACTTTCAGTGGGGATATCTGAATGATGCCTGCAGCTACAGGCATCATTCAGGTATCATCTTTTAGAGCCGACGATTCTGTGCACCGTAATAACGATCATAGCGGCAGTTCCACCGCTTGATCGTTTTTACAGGCTATGGGAGGGGGCAACCCATAGTCCTCCGGTGCTTCATTCACCGTCCTCCATTCTCTATGCTTGTCATCCGGCAGCTTCGCATTCTTTCTCCGGGTCTCCGATGACACGGGAGCGCCCAGAGAAAGAATGCGAAGCTGCCGGATGACAAGCATAGAGAATTTCAGTGACAAGATGGTCACCAGTCATCTCTATGACCGTCGAAGGCCCGGACGCAACGTTATGACGTCACCTCACCTGTTGTAAACAAAGCTGTGATCACGGCTGGAAAGCATGGGATCCTTAATTTTTTTTTTTTTTTTTTGATCTCATGCTTTCTAGCCTGGAGGAGAGATGTGGGGTCTTATAGACACCATATCTCTCCATTAAGCAGACCTATCGCGCACTATTCCTATTACAAGGGATGTTTATGCCTATCAGCTGATGAAGAAGGCGGGGCCGTGCCTTCGAAACGCGTTCTGATTGGCCAGGCAGCGTGTGGGCGGCTCCCCAGTTTGACAGCCCTGAACCACTCCCACCCAGAGACACACAGCCGACGTCTCCATGAGGCATACCGAGGCTCCAGCTGCGGCTAACACACGGCGCTCGTGCATCCCTCAATAGAGACTTCCCGGCGGTCCTCCTGGGACACTGCATGTGGAAGCTCCCACTCGCTCTAGCACTCTGCAAGTGATCCAACATTTTTTACACAAGTTTTTAGTGTTGTTTTATACTTCTATACTGAATACATTCCTAAGCTGTTTAAAGGATTGGCTTGGCACTTCTCTCTCCTCCTTTTGCTTACCTTTTGTTCACAGTGATCGGTTTCCCCAGACTGCTGCCCGTGCAGCCTCGCTCCTTTTATAGCTTTTATTTAGAGACTTTTTTAGAGACTAATTTTTAGGGGTTCATCCCCCAGAACTTTCATCCACTCACCATTCACATGGTTGCACCTTCATGTATCAGCATGCAGATGCATGCCTTTTCATTTAAATTTTAAACTTTAATCTTTTTCATCAGATGGTTTAGCGCTAAACATTATACCAATATTGTGTATGTGTTTCCTCCTAAAGTAGAAGTTCACCCTAACACTAAAATCTCTAAATCTATGGTCATCCACAAGACTAACCTATCTAGCCCTGTAAAGAAGAAATCTCTATATACATACCTTTTCTGCAGCTGCTCTGGTCCGGTCCCACACTGAGCTGTCAGCGGCGGGTGCAGAGGAGGTAGCGACAATGAAAGCCTTATAGTAAGTTTATGGGTGACGCCGCTTCCTAGGCATTTCCTAGCCATTGTCAGCTGTGTCCTGCACAGAGCTTCCGCCGCTGGAGACCAGGCCGGTTTCAGAAATAGTATAGCGATTTCTTCTTTACAGGGCTAGATAGTTTAGTCTTACATTATGGATGCCTGTAGATCAGGGGTACTGAATTAAAATTCAAGGAGGTCCGGTCGCCAAAATTTTCTTTGGGCCAAGGTCCGAATCTCAATTCTGTGCTATGACTCAGAAAGATTGTAGTCACCGTATGTCTATCAAAACGTACAATTTCCTTGGCATTTCAACAATATTTTTTGTCAAATTTCAGTTACAGCATTCAACATGTGGACAGTTGGAACTAGGATAGCTTTACATTTGCTCTTGTCTTTGTATGGAAGACAAACAACTATTTTTAACAAAAACAATATGGAAACAAATCAATAACTCTTTAATAAAACATAAAAAGCACATCCATTTTTCAAGTAAAAGAAATAAGCACCTTCTGACTTAAACAACTAAAGGTGTCAATTTGAAAAAGTGCACAAATTATCCTCAGTTTTATTTCAATTTTTTTACCACCCAAAAACTTTCCCTGTCTAGTGAGAAAAATGAGCTTTTGATTGTCCTGCCAGTAGTTTGAATCTTGGCTTAAATTGAGTTGCTGCCATTCTCATGCACATATGTAGGTGCTCATTGGTGATCCTGGAACGATACTTCGTTTTAATAATGTTCATAGTAGAGAAAGCTGACTCACAGCTGTACGTAGATCCAAACATGGTCAAGGTGTGTAGTGCTAACTTGATCTCAGGCACAGTCTGTAGCCAGAAGTTAGCCGGATCAGTACCTACAAAGTGCTCTCTTAGTGCAACATTTGTTTGCAGGTCAATCATTTCTGTCTGTAGAGATCCCTCATGTGCCCACTTGAAGGTCTGAATCACCTCCTTTGAAAACACTCTGACATCTTTAATGAGGAATGGATTGTGGATGAACAGGAGTATCTGCCGTCTAAGACTGAAGCTATCAAACCTTTTACTGAATTTTCCATTGAGTTTATTTATGATTCCTTGAATCTGTTCTTTCACCTTTGTGAAATGCAAGCACTCTCCTTGCAGATCTTCCTTGAACAAATCCAGTTTTCTCTGGAAAGAGCGGACAGCGGTCATCAAATCACAGATGGAATTGTTCTTGCCCTGGAGCTTTAAATTTAGTTCATTAAGGTATGATGGGGAGGCCTGATTTTAATGGCTGCCTTCAGGAAACGGATCACGACCGGATCTAAAGCCCACCTGGAGTTTGTCATTGCCGAAAGGGCGGAAATCTGGACCTTCAGAGAATTATAAGCCAGGCCATTGTCCAGACCCTGCTGGAGAAATTCCAAGATGTTTGAGACTGAAGGAGATTCAGACTGCCACCCCCTTTCTGCCGCTATGCGTCGGAAAGCCTTCCATACCAGATGATAGGTTGAGTTTGTTGACCTTTTACGAGACTGTAACAAGGTGTTCAACACTTGCTCTGAGAGGCCTAAATCCTTGAGAGATCTCCTCTCAATTTCCATGCCATTAACCTCAACCTCCTGGGGTTTGGGTGATATATTCCGTTTTGGAACAGGAGATCCTGACAAGGTGGCAGCGGGATTGGTTGACACAGCTTCATTCTCCACACTAGCGGGAACCATGGCCTCCTGGGCCAGAATGGTAGGGCTGCTATGGCTGTGACCCTCTCCCTGTAAATCTTCAACAGGGTCTTGAGGATTAAAGGAAGCGGAGGGAACACATACACCAGGGGGAAGTCCCACGGTTTGGACAGAGCCTCTTGGCCATAAGCTTGTGGCTGGTATGTTCGAGAGAAGAAGCAAGGAAGCTGGGCGTTCTCTAGCGATGCCATGAGATCTATTACAGGCAACCCCCAACATCTGAAGATGTTTCGCAGAAATTTCGGATTCAAGGCCCACTCGTCGGGATCCACAAAGTTCCGACTCAACTGGTCTGCCAAGGTATTCTCGGGCCTCGGGAGATAGGCTGCTGTAAGGGAAATGAGATTCTTCTCTGTCCACTGGAACAACTGGCACGCGACTTGAAGAAGGACCTGACTCCTGGTGGCCCCTGGCGGGACACGTACCCGACAGTGGTCTTGTTGTCCGACAATATCTGTACCGCTTGATCTTTCAAGAGTGGTCGGAAGGCTAGAAGAGCGTGCCGAACGGCCTCTAATTCCAGGAAATTTGACATTTGAGGGATGTGTGGGGGCCACCGACCCTGAGCCTGCTGGCCCAGGCAGTAAGCTCCCCAACCCAGGAGACTGGCATCGGTAGTCAGCACCACCGGATCCGGAGGTCGAAGAACTATACCCCGGGCCAAGTTGTGTGAGACTGTCCACCAAAGGAGGGATTGACTTATTGACCTTGGAATGTATATCCTCTGCATCAGAGAGTGACGATCCCATTGGAGAAGGAAATTGCACTGAAAAGTCCTTCTCCACCTGGCCCATGGAACTACCGGGATCGTGGCTGATAACACTCCGAGATAGCGCATGCATTCTATCGCTGCAAGGAATGGACTGGTCATTACTTTCCTGGTTTGGATCTGAATGTCCCGGATTTTCCTCCGAGGGAAAGAGACTTGACCCCGAATTGTGTCGAATTTCACCCCCAGGTATTCTAACACCCGAGTTAGTTGCATTTGGCTCTTCCGGTAGTTGACCAGCCAGTGTTTCGTAGGTGAGGGCCACATGCTGAAGGAGAAGATGTTCTGTAGAGGCTAGTAGTAGCAGATCATCCAAATAGTGAAAAATTTGAAAGATTTTGAGGGTTGCGATGATGGCTGAGAGCACTTTTGAAAAGGTTCTGGGTGCCGTACAAAGGCCAAATAGGAGGCACCGAAACTTGTAGTTAGAGTCTTCCACTGCAAACTTGAGGAAACGATGATGAGCAGGATGGATGGGAACATGTAAATAGGGGTCCTCCAGGTCGATGGAGGCCATCCAGTCTACTTCCTTCACCACAGATATTATTGTCTCCAACAACTCCATTTTGAAAGGCGGCATCCTCATGTAAGAATTCAAAGCCTTCAGATCTAGTACGGGTCTGAAACCTCTCGAAGCTTTCGATACTAGGAACAACGGAGAATAGACTCCTAGACCCCGTTCTCGTATTGGCACCGGGATGATGGCTTTCGCTGTCAGCAATTCGTCTATATAATTTTGCAAACAGAGCCTCTTCTCCGAGGAAGGAGGGAGTCGGGTTTCCATAAACAGGGACTGTGGCGGTCTTGAGCCAAATTCGAGACGATAGCCATCTCGAATTATGGACAAAACCCATGCGTCCTGAATTTCGCCTGCCCAAACCCTCTCGAACTGAGCGAGTCTAGCTCTCACATGAGGGTCTTGGGCAGAGAAACCTTCAAAAGGTCTTGTCAAAGGCCTTCGTAGCTTGGCCGGGTTTGGACTTGGAGGCCTTAGGAAAGGATGAACCAGCTGGTCTCCATTGTCTGGAGAATGGCCTGCCAGGTCTGTAGGAACTTGCTTCCTTAAAAGTTTCCCTGGACCTTCTTACTGGGCGAAAAGGCTGCCGCTGTCTTCTCTTTTCTTGCGGTATTAGGCCCGATTGGCCCCCGGATACACGTTGGATTGCTGACTCCAAAGGTTTACCAAAAAGTAGTTTACCATCAAACGGTACTGAACATAGGCTCTGTTTTGAAGACTTGCCTGCCGACCAGTGCCTTATCCATAATGCTCTTCGAGCTGTCACGGAGTGGGCCATGATCTTCGCCATCATTCTGACCTGGTCAACAGCCGCTTCTGCCAGGAATTCGACAGCTGTTTTAATGAATTGCAGGGGAGAGGGACCGTCAGCTCCAAGCTCTTCTGAGGAACCACCATCCAACTCCGAAACCCAACTTTTGGGGGCTGCAGCCACAGAGGTAAGGGCCAACACCGACCTGCACACTGCCCCCGCCACTGGATACAATCGTTTTAAATCCGTGTCCACTCTACGATCCATGGGATTTCTGAAAGAGACCGAATCTTCTAATGGAAGAGTGATATGACGGGCCAAACGCTGCAGTGAGGCATCCACCCTGGGGGTAGTGTTCCACAACTCCGCATCCTTCTGGCTGAATGGATACAATTTTGACAATCTGTTATTGATGCTAAACTTTCTTTCCGGCCTAGCCCATTCATCCTCCAATATTTCCTGAATCTCAAAAATGAGGGGAAAGAAAGGTAGGGACTTCTTCAGTTCTGGGTAGTATTTCCGTTGTTTTTTCGGCGGAGGAGTTTCCTCCTGCCATTGCAATGCGTCTTTCACTGCTTCCGCCAATATGGGGACTAACGCATAATCGAAGGTGCGTGATTCAGGGGTTACTTCAGCCTCTGAGGAATCAGAGTCGGATTCTCCGCCTGCCCCCAAATCCGAATCTGCCGTAGAGGATACTGATTGAGTACTTTGCTTGGGTGCACCTCTTAGCCCTTGCCTGACTGCAAATTTAATACATGACTGCACCTGACGAGCTTCAGATGCTCGTGCAGCTTCTTGAAGACAGGAAGCGCACACCAACTTTCCCGGAGGGGCTTCAGCCGCACAGGCCCAACAGCTTGCTTCCTCCAAATGACTTGGAGAGGAGGACCTAGATGTGCTTGTGACTGGTCTTTCCGGAAGCTTTTCGATGGCCTAATGCCATTTGTCTCAGGCATGAGCGACTGCAATGAGGCACAGGAGAAGGGGATCTGGAATACCGAGATCTTGAGGAAATCTGCATGCGACTCTGCGACTTGGCATGTCTTGATTTTTTCTTTTCTGAGGCACTGCAGCAGCCTTAGAGCCTCTTTGTGGGCATTTAGCTCGCACTGGGCTTTTCTCTCTGTAAAGACAGAAGAGGTGCTCTCTTTTAAAAGAAAAAAATTTAAAACCAAAAATTTAAAAAAATTATAAAATCTGTGCGTGTGTGTATATATGTGTGTATGTATGTGTATATATATATATATATATATATATATATATATATATATATGTATATGTGTGTATATGTATGTGTATATATATATATATATATATATATATATGTGTGTGTGTATATGTATATATATATCCACATGGGGGAAAAAAATTTTTTATATATACATATATAATACAGTGGGGATGGAAAGTATTCAGACCCCCTTAAATTTTTCACTCTTTGGTATATTGCAGCTGTTTGCTAAAATCATTTAAGTTCATTTTTTTTCCTCGTTAATGTACACACAGCACCCCATATTGACAAAAAAACACGGAATTGTTGACATTTTTTCAGATTTATTAAAAAAGAAAAACTGAAATATCACATGGTCCTAAGTATTCAGACCCTTTGCTCAGTATTTAGTAGAAGCACCCCTTTGATCTAATACAGCCATGAGTCTTTTTGGGAAAAATGCAACAAGTTTTTGACACCTGGATTTGTGGATCCTCTGCCATTCCTCCTTGCAGATCCTCTCCAGTTCTGTCAGGTTGGATGGTAAACGTTGGTGGACAGCCATTTTTAGGTCTCTCCGGAGATGCTCAATTGGGTTTAAGTCAGGGCTCTGGCTGGGCCATTCAAGTCACGGAGTTGTTGTGAAGCCACTCCTTCGTTTTTTTAGCTGTGTGCTTAGGGTCATCGTCTTGTTGGAAGGTAAACCTTCAGCCCAGTCTGATGTCCTGAGCACTCTGGAGAAGGTTTTCGTCCAGGATATCCCTGTACTTGGCCGCATTCATCTTTCCCTCGATTGCAACCAGTTGTCCTGTCCCTGCAGCTGAAAAACACCCCCACAGCATGATGCTGCCACCACCATGCTTCACTGTTGGGACTGTATTGGACAGGTGATGAGCAGTGCCTGATTTTCTCCACACATACCGCTTAGAATTAAGGCCAAAAAGTTCTATCTTGGTCTCATCAGACCAGAGAATTTTATTTCTCACCATCTTGGAGTCCATCAGGTGTTTTTTTTAGAAAACTCCATGTGGGCTTTCATGTGTCTTGCACTGAAGAGAGGCTTCCGTCGAGCCACTCTGCCATAAAGCCCCGACTGGTGGAGGGCTGCAGTGATGGTTGACTTTCTACAACCTTCTCCCAACTGCATCTCTGGAGCTCAGCCACAGTGATCTTTGGGTTCTTCTTTACCTCTCTCACCAAGGCTCTTCTCCCCCAATAGCTCAGTTTGGCTGGACGGCCAGCTCTAGGAAGGGTTCTGGTTGTCCCAAATGTCTTCCATTTAAGGATTATGGAGGTCACTGTGCTCTTAGGTACCTTAAGTGCAGCAGCAATTTTGTTGTAACCTTGGCCAGATCTGTGCCTTGCCACAAGGCAGTTCCTTTGACCTCATGATTCTCATTTGCTCTGACATGCACTGTGAGCTGTAAGGTCTTATATAGAGAGGTGTGTGGCTTTCCTAATCAAGTCCAATCAGTATAATCAAACACAGCTGGACTCAAATGAAGGTGTAGAACCATCTCAAGGATGATCAGAAGAAATGGAGACAGCACCTGAGGTAAATATATGAGTGTCACAGCAAAGGGTCTGAATACTTAGGACCATGTGATATTTCAGTTTTTCTTTTTTAATAAATCTGCAAAAATGTCAACAATTCTGTGTTTTTCTGTCAATATGGGGTGCTGTGTGTACATTAACGAGGAAAAAAATGAACTTAAATGATTTTAGCAAATGGCTGCAATATACCAAAGAGTGAAAAATTTAAGGGGGTCTGAATACTTTCCGTCCCCACTGTAGTTTCCTTGTCAAAAAGGACCAAGGGAATATGTCGTATTGGCTCAAAAAAAGGCTGTTTTGTAATGCCGACAAAACTAAATTCAAGTCCCAAGGGTTCACTGTGTATGTGTATATATATATATGTATATGTGTATGTATGTATGTATGTATGTATATATATATATATATATATATATATATATATATATATATATATATATATATATATATATATATATATATATGTGTATATATATATATATATATACCCAATTTAGGAGGGAAGTTGAAGGGAAAAAAACTTACATTTAAATGCCCATCATTGCAGCCTTCCCCAGTGCAGCCTTGTCAGTGCAGCCTTCCCCAGTGATCCCCTGCCATCCTGGGCTTCAAAATTGCCGACCGCGATTTGAAAATGGCGCCGCCGGCGCTGAAATACACAGAGCCGGCTCTTCTCGGCGGCTCTCGTTCACTTTCGGCTCCACTCCTTGTCCCGCCCGGGATGGGCGTGACTGTGAGCGGAGCTATCCGAACCTAGCCGAGTACACTCGGCTAGGTTCGGGCGGCGTCGAGTGAAGCCGAAAGTGGCTGAGAAGAGGACCGGTTCTGTGTATTTCGGCGCCAGCGGCGCCATTTTCAGATCGCAGTCAGCGATTTTTTTTTTTTTTAGATCTGTCAGAAGGGGATCGGCGTATAACACGCACCCGCGATTTTCCCCTGATTTTAAGAGGAAAAAAGTGCGTGTTATACGCCGATAAATACGGTATATATATTTATATTCTCTCAAAAAGAAAAGCATGGGTAAAAACCTTTCCATGGGCTCTTTAGTGCAAATAGGCAGACAACAGGCAGGCAGATGGACCTTAGAGCAAAGCAGAGCAGCCTGACGAGCTGGAGCGCTGGGAGGAATGCAGGGAAGCCAGAGCCTTGAGAACACCGCCCCTTAAGGCCGGCAGCTGCGTGAGTAGGAGAGGAGCATCCCGGTGGTTGCTAGGCAACCGCCTGAGAAGGGGAAGCCGTCGTGACTTCACCTGCCCTGCTCAGCGCCGTTCAGACACATGAGGGGCGAACTACAGTGCCCAGGAGACTGCTAGCCACCAGGGAAAACCAGGTGAACAGGTGCACACAGCCCCACATCTGCCTGTTTCTGTCTGCCAGCGATAGCACAGTTATTTAAACTGTTTTAGTAAACGTCCCTGCACCAGGGGAACCCACCACCTTGGGAGATTTACAGCCCATCTGGGGGGGGTCTTCTGTATCAGGAGAGGCTTAACCGGACCAGGATTTCACTCGACCCATTCTTCATTCACATGATAATTTTTAAAAAACAAAAAAATATATATTTTTTTTTTTTCAAAAGGCGTTCGGAGCGAGGACGAAAAAAGAACACTGGGCTGGTCCGACAGCTGCCCTTTATGGGCTAGAAAAAAGGCGGTCCTGGAGGGGTCAGAGGGGGCGGAGCTGCCCCATAGTAGGCTGACATGGGGAGGTCTAGGAAAGCGATATTATCCATTGTGCTCTCATCTTGTAAAAACAGTGAAAACTGTCTTGCTTTCTGACTTTTGAGTTGCACTAAGAAAGCCGCTACCTCTGTTCAAATGGACCAAAAGCGTTCCAATACATTGTCTTTACTTAGCCATCTAACATTGTTGTGAAGTAAAAGGTCATTTGCATTTGCCTCAACTTCTTTAAGAAACTCTCTTAGTAAACGATGTTGATGGGATGAGGGTACCCTGAGGAAGTTGATGAGTTTCATCATTGTGTCCATGATTTCTGCAAACTTGTCTGATAGAATGGCACACAGGACAGTCTGGTGAATAATACAGTGGTAAGAAATAAGGTCAGGGTTGTCCTCTTTCAGTCGTGCCACAGCTCCTCTCTCCTTTCCTACAATGGCTGGGGCACCATCTGTGGTAACTGACACCACTTTTTTCAGATCGATCTTCCTCTTTCTCAGAATCTCCTTAATGGCCTCATATATGTCTTGTCCTCTTGTGTGTGTCTCAAGTGGTGTTACACCTAACAGGTCCTCACAGAGTTCTTTTGTTTCTTTGTGAAAAAATCTTACATACACCAAAAGCTGGGCATTATCATTTATATCTGTTGATTCATCAATGGCTAAAGAAATGCATACTGCACTCTGAATCGCAGCATCAAGTTGTCCCAATATATCCTCTGTTAATATTTCAGTCTTTTTCGTTGCTGTTGATGCTGACAGTGGGATCTGGTTGATTTTTCCAAACAGCTCATCTTTTTGTTTACCCTCAAGTAAAGTTTCAGCAATAGCATTCAAACACTCCTTTACAAATGTACCATCGGTAAATGGTCTTTTGTGTTGCCCCAAAATCCATGCTACTTTAAGTAAACATTCATTTGCACGCTGCTGGGCTGTAAATTAATGTGAGAGGACTTTGGTGGATCTGTCATACTGGGCTTTCAGTTCCGTTATTTTACATGCCCTCACCTCGGAATGCTGTGGATATGTTTGCGCAAACGAACTGTGTTTTGTTTCATAGTGACGCTTCATATTGCTACTTTTTATTAACGCCACGGTTTCGCAACAAATGAGACAAACTGGTTTTAAACTTCCCATATTAAGAATGAACATATATTGGTCTGTCCATTCATCTTTGAAGACTCGGTTTTCAGTGTCTACCTTCCTTTTTCTTGGCACAAGCCATGCTCTCTGTCGCTTTTGCTACGGTTTCCTCCACACACTTTGGTAATACTCTGTAAATGTAAATGTCCCCATTAATTTTCCCCCTTACATCAGTTGACCCTATTAGAGTAATTCATTACATTGGGTGCCCCATCAGACTACCCCCAAAAATCAGTTGCCAACGGCAGAGTACTCTCTTACATCAGGTATTCTTGTCAGAGTGCCCACTTACATCAGGTTTCTGCAATGGAAGGCCCCCCTTACAGCTGGTGTCTCCCATCAGTGTGCCCCCTTATATAATTAGTCGCCATCAGAGTGCCCCATTATATAAAGGTGCCCCCTTACATAGGGTGTCCTCATCAGAGTGCCCCCTTACATTAGGTGTCAACATAAAATAAGGGTCATGCTGATGGGCAAATTTTATGTAAAGGGTCACGCTGTTGAGCACATTTTATATTAAGGTGCACTCTGATGGGCACAACAAAACGTGCCCCTTAAGAGTCCCCCTTAACATAACATTTGCCCATCAGTGTTGTTCTTAAAACAAAATATGCCCGTCAGAGTGCCCCTTAACATAAAATATGCCCATCAGCGTGCCCCTTAACATAAAATAAGGGTCACGTTGATGGGCACCTTTTATGTTAAGGGGCACTCTGATGGGCAAATTTTATTTTAAGGGGTAAGCTGATGGGTATATTTTTAATGTACACCCCGATGGGCATATTTTGTTGGGCACATTTTGTTGTGCCCATCAGCGTGCTCCTTAACAAAATATACCCATCAGCGTGCACCTCATAAAATAATTTTTGCCCATCAGAGTGCCCCTTAACATAAAAGGTGCCCATCAGCGTGACCCTTATTTTATGTTGAGGCACGCTGATGGGCAAATTTTATTTTAAGGGGCACGCTGATGGGTATATTTTTAATGTGCACAACGATGGGCATATTTTGTTAAAGGGCACGCTGATGGGCACAACAAAATATGCCCATCAGTGTGCTCCTTACAAAAAAAGCCCAGCAGTGTGCATATTAAAAATATACCCATCATTGTGCCCCTTATCAAAATATGCCCAACAGTGTGCACAATAAAAATATACCTATGAATGATCACTAGTTAATGTGGCCCACATACCTTGAATGAAGGGCACAACTGAAATGTTGAACGGGCAGAAGCTGCGAGATATACCCTGCAAGGAGAGCCAGGACCCGGGAATCGAGAACCGTGGGCAGCAGGGGGGCTGGGCGCGCATGTGACGTCAGGCCCCTATTTGCAGCCGTGAGTGTGAGCCCATCTTGTTTCAACTCCAAGAGATGCAGTCAGGAGCAGGGGGCGGCGCATGCACACAGCGTCATTGGTTGCAGGGGAAACCCACGGTCCCAGCAAACCAGTGATTGCTGACATTTACAACTACACTGGCAGTCTGGGCAGAAGCGCCACTTGGTCCGGACTCGGACTGCGGGCCGCCATTTAAAGACAGCTGCTGTAGATTTCAGATTTTAGTTTTAGGGTGAACTTTTACTTTAATGTTGATTGAGTTTAGTTCCACTTTAACTTTTTGTTCTTGGGTTTAGATACACTTTAAGGTGCTGTGTCATGGTAATCTTGGTGTGATCTTGACAACAATCCAATTTGATCTGGCTTCTACAATGTGACGCCAGTTCATTGGAATACAACTTTCTTATTGGTCAGTCTGTACCGAAGGATTCAAGCCAGTTTACCTAATTTTTTATGCATGCAATAGAAAGTGTAATTAACAAAAAAACATATAATGCAAACATTTAATATATATTGCTTTTGAATTTCTTGCTACAAACCATATTTTTTTTAATAATTATTAAAATATGCAAGTTTGTGGCGAGGGTTCCCTCAGGAACCTTACTTCTAAATGTCAGAAATGAAAAACCCTTGATCTAATGTTTGCCTACATTGTGTTTAAAAATGTATGTCGATCTGCTTGAAAAAAATGTTAGGAATTCATTTAAAATAAATTTGGATTGCAAATGTTACATGTTTGATAGAAAAGTGGTTTGATATATAAAATGTGCTTGCTATATAATCACATTTTTCTTTTTTATACGTTTGTCTTCTTATGTGTCTAGAGCAAATTTTGCACCTTGATAGTAAAATATTCTTCAAAATTACAGATTTTTTAACAATATATTTTCTTTTGTTCATCCCCCTTTATTTATTTTTTTTTTTATCTGCTAGTGTTCCATAAAGATTTTGCCATAATAGAGGCATTTTTGTAGTGCTGGGAACACATGTTAAGAATCAATGAGCCTCATGATCAAAAGTATCTCCAGGAAAAAGCAGTTTTTTGCACAGTACTAAATCCAATTTCTAGTATGTAATTGAAAAATACTGTATAGGAAAGACTGGGCAACAAGAATAGCTTTTTTTTTCATGTCTTTTCAACCATATGCCTGACCATTTCTATAGCTGTATGCAATAAGCCCTGCTAATGATGAATACCGAGTTATTTTTGGAAACTATTTTTTTCTTTTTTTCTGTTAACGTGATTTTATTTTTATTTTTTTTTTTTTTTTTCATTTTGTTTTTAAATAACAAACCTGTTTAAAAATTATGTTCCATGGTTCCTTTGTGGATTGGTTGATTTTGTATTGGTTAAGAATACACTCCAAAAAAATATGTAGAAGAACTTTCCTACCAGTTAAACAATTGGCCATTCTGTTTAGTCATGCTTAGGTAGGTTGGTGCCCTCACTTTTCTTGCCCACAGTTGAGCTTCATGTACGCATAGCCTACTTTGACCGCCAGCTGCAGGAAACTGGAAAATGTGGCATAATCGCATTTTGCGGGCGCCGGTCAAAACATTCGTATCCTGAAGGCGATTCTTCTGTGTTCGATTGAGGGAGGTTCAAGCTCCTCTAACCACAGCAACTCTTAAACTCTGGTAAAAGAGTGTACATGGACACAAACAGTATCTCACAAAAGTGAGTACACCCCTCACATTTTTGTAAATATTTTAATATACCTTTTCATGTGACAACACTGAAGAAATGACACTTTGCTACAATGTAAAGTAGTGAGTGTACAGCTTGTTTAAGAGTGTAAATTTGCTGCCTCGTCAAAATAACTCAACTCACAGCCATTAATGTCTAAACCACTGGCAACAAAAGTGAGTATACCCCTAAGTGAAAATGTCCAAATTGGGCCCAATTAGCCATTTTCCCTCCCCGGTGTCATGTGACTTGTAAGTGATACACAGTATCAGGTGTGAATGGGGAGCAGGTGTGTTTAAATTTGGTGTTATCATACTGGTCACTGGAAGTTCAACATGGCAACTCATGGCAAAGAACTCTCTGAGGATCTGAAAAAGAAAATTGTTGCTCTACATAAAGATGGACTAGGCTATGAGAAGATTACGAAGACCCTGAAACTGAGCTGCAGCACGGTGGCCAAGACCATACAGCGGTTTAACTGGACAGGTTCCACCCAGAACAGACCTCACGATGGTCGACCAAAGAAGTTGAGTGCACGTGCTCAGCGTCCTATCCAGAGGTTGTCTTTGGGAAATAAACGTATGACTGCTGCCAGCATTGCTGCAGAGGTTGAAGGGGTGGGGGCAGTCTGTCAGTGCTCAAATGCCGCACACTGCATCGAATTGGTCTGCATGGCTGTCATCCCAGAAGGAAGCCTCTTCTAAAGATGTTGCACAAGAAAGCCCGCAAACATTTTGCTGAAGACAAGCAGACTAAGAACATGGATTACTGGAACCATGTCCTGTGGTCTGATGAGACCAAGATAAACTTATTTTGTTCAGATGGTGTCGAGCGTGTGTGGCGGCAACCAGGTAAGGAGTACAAAGACAAGTGTGTCTTGCCTACATTCAAGCATGGTGGTGCGAGTGTCATGGTCGGGGCTGCATGAGTGCTGCCGGCACTGAGGAGCTACAGTTCATTGAGGGAACCGTGAATGGCAATATGTACTATGACATACTGAAGCAAAGCATGATCCCCTCCCTTCGGAAACTGGGCCGCAGGGCAGTATTCCAACATAACGACCCCAAGACAACCACCGCCTTGCTAAAGAAGCTGAGGGTAAAGGTGATTGGCTGGCCAAGCATGTCTCCAGACCCAAACCCTATTGAGCATCTGTGGGGCATCCTCAAACGGAAGGAGGAGGAGCGCAAGTTCTATAACATCCACCAGCTCCATGATGTCGTCATGGAGGAGTGGAAGAGTGTAGAGTGGCAACCTATGAAGCGCTAGTGAACTCCATGCCCAAGAGGGTTAAGGCAGTGCTGCAGAATAATGATAGCCACACAAAATACTGACACCTTGGGCCCAATTTGGACATTTTCACTTAGGGGTATACTCACTTTTGTTGTTAGTGGTTTAGACATTAATGGCTGTGTGTTGAGTTATTTTGAGGGGACAGCAAATTTACATTGTTGGACCCATTTCACATGTGCGGATCCGTATTCAGCCATCCGCTTGCTCAGCAGGGATCGCTCCGTTGATCCCCGCTGAGCTGGCGGATGACAAGTCTGTCTCTGCACGCTGTGCAGGGACGGACCTGCCAGATCTCCGCTGTCCTCTATGGGGGGATAGGATGATTACAGACTGGCTGTCCGTTTTCATCCGATCCTATCGATGGATGGAAAATAGGATTTCCACCTGTCTGGATTTTGCGGGGCGGATGGGATGTCAGCGGACATGTCACCGCTGACATCTGTCGCTCCATAGAGATGTATGGAGTGACCGTTCAGGTCCGCTGAAAAAACTGACAGGCAGATCTGAACGGTCTGCACGTGTGAAAGGGCCCTAATACAAGCTGTACACTCACTACTTTACATTGCAGCAAAGCATACCTCCCAACTTTCTGAGATTCGAATGAGGGACAGCTATTAGCAAAAGTATGTAGGCATAGGACATACCCCCTGCCACGTCCTGCTTAAAGGAGAATGGTACAAAAAAATGTTTAGTTAAACCTACAAGTGCTTTTTTAACACTACTATTCCTTTATCTTGGCTTTTGGACATTTACAAATGCAGCAATTTAGAAATTGGATGAATGATTTAGCACTTTAAAACACTTTTTGATAGATAAGTAGTGCATTTTATATACAACTATATAGATTAGATCAAAATGAAGGACAAATGAGAAGGATGAGGGACAGAGGGACATTGTTCCAAATCAGGGAAAGTCCCTCTAAATCAGGTACAGTTGGGAGCTATGGCAAAGTGTCATTTCTTCAATGTTGTCACATGAAAAGATTTAATAAAATATAGGGCTGCAATTAACGATTATTTTTATAATCGATTAGTTGGCCGATTGTTTAGATAAATCGTTCCTTAAAAAAATTGTGTATAATATAGTTAATATGTAAAGTTTAAAAATAAAAAGGCAATTTTATTCTTAAATGTCTGTGTGCAGTGGTAAATATAAATAACCAACTATGTGGTTAGGGAGCAAAATCTCTAATCCACTCTGAGAATAACGGACAGAAGAGATATACTGTTAAAGGTTGAATCTGATAAATATCATTAGACTATGTAAAGAAAAAAAATAATTTTTTTGCGGATTTCAGACAGAACTGTAATATATTAATGTATGGCGGACTCCCTCGCCATATGCAGGTGGCTTGATAAAAGCTACCTGTGCCTGCTGTCACTTATGCTGGCCATACAAAAAAACATACAAAAAAACTGACATGTATGGACAGTGTACTGAGCTGTATGTGTGCTGCACTGTATTTCCAGATATGTAAACAAATAATGCATTCTGTATGCAGGCCAACTAATCGGCTGACCGATTAATCGATTATGAAAATAGTTGTCAACTATTTTCATAATCGATTAGTTGTCATTGATTAATCAATCAGTTGTTTCAGCCCTAATAAAATATTTACAAAAATGTGATGGGTATACTCACTTTTGTGATGAGTGACGTGGCCGGCCGGAACATTTTTTAAAAATTGTTAAAAACGTCACGTGTTTGGCCAGCATAAGGTTTGGTTCACACCTATGCAGTTTGCTTTTGATCCGTTTCTGCAGTGCAATTTTTGCACACGCGATTTTGCTGCCTTTTTCGTTTTGCATTCTTTATGCTTTCTTTTTTTTTTTGGCCAATTTGTTGTTGGGCAGATTAAAAAATGCAAATTACTGCAAAGACGCACTACATGCTTTTTTGCAGCTTCTCCATTGAAGTCAATTGAACCAAAAAAAAAAAAAACCGTTTTGCATTGAAAAAAGGCACTGACCCTTTCCAAATACACAGTGGCTGAAAAAAGCATAGATGTGAACGTGTCCCATAGGAAACCATGTTAAATGAACTGTAGTGGATTTGCAAAAAGCGGCAAAAAAACGTATAGGTGTGACCTAGGCCTAAGACTTTAGTAGCAGCAGCAGCGTGCTTTTTTTTTTTTTGTATCACCTGTCATAATGGGGTTAAACTAAAATTAGCCTTTTTATAGTACAAAAAGAGCAGATCGCTACTAGGGTTCATTTATACTGAAGGTAATAATATATATTACATTTATGTAATGTAATATAATAAATACACCCAGAAGTAGCATATATGGGTATTATAACTAGGAGTCAGACATGAATCTATTTGTAGGGTGGAAGGGAGATAGAAATCTTTTATATTAAAATGGTACTAAAAGCTGAGACTTTTTTAATGGATATGATCATTTTAAATATAATGCACAATACTGGTAAAAGTTTACTTTAAATGTAATTGTATCATAAATGTCTAATTTTTCCTCCCCCACGTGCCTCTTCCTCTGATCTCTCTGTCAAAATCGATAGCACAACTATCAGCCTATCCCCCCATGCCAAGGTCCTAGGAGTAGTCCTGGACTCTGAACTCTCCTTTAAAGGGGTTGTAAACTCTGAGCAAAATGCTCGGCAGAAGTAATAGCTTATCAGGATTAGGTCAGTCACCATACAAAATAGGTTGCAATAACAAATGTACTGCAAAGGTTTTTTACAGGTTGGGAACTCTCAAGGGAATCCAAACGAATAACCTCAATGCCGACGTAGGCTTCTCAAAGTCAAGGGGTATGCCTATATATCAAGAATAATGTACAAGCGAATGTGAGAGATGACATCACTGAGGGAGCTAGAGAGGAGGTGGAATCCTTATGGGTAGAGCTCCAAAGGGATGAAGCTAAGGGGAAAATAATACTGGGAGTATGCTATAGGCCCCCTAACCTGAGGAAGGAAGTAGAGACGATCTCCTATCACAAATTGGATTAGCAGCAAGGATGGGAAGTGTTATCATAATGGGGGATTTTAATTATCCAGACATAGACTGGGCGGAGGGAACCGCGCATTCATTTAAGGCTCGCCAGTTCCTTAATGTCTTGCAGGACAATTTTATGGGTCAGATGGTAGACGCACCAACTAGAAATAAAACATTACTGGATCTACTGATTACCAACAATACAGACCTGATCACAGATGTGGAAATACGGGGCAATTTAGGTAACAGCGATCACAGGTCAATTAGTTTCAGTATAAATCACACAAATAGGAAACATGAAGGGAACACAAAGACACTGAATTTCAAAAGAGCCAACTTCCCTAAACTACAAACCTTGCTAAAAGGCATAAATTGGGATAAAATATTAGGAACAAAGAATACGGAGGAGAGATGGGTTTGCTTTAAGAGCATATTAAATATAAGGGCATTAGCCAATGTATCCCATTGGGTAATAAATTTAAAAGAGCGAACAAAAATCCTGGATGGCTTAACTCCAATGTAAAAATGCATATAAAAGCAAAGGAGAAGGCCTTCAAAAAATACAAGGTTGAGGGATCATCCTCAGCATTCAGACTTTAAAAAGAATGCAATAAGAAATGTAAGGGTGCAATTAGGACGGCTAAGATAGAACATGAAAGACACATAGCGGAGGAGAGCAAAAAAAATCCCAAGAAATTCTTTAAGTATGTAAACAGTAAAAAAGGGAGGACAGACCATATTGGCCCCATAAAGAATGAGGAAGGACATCTGGTTACAAAGGATGGGGAGATGGCAAAGGTATTGAATTTATTCTTCTCCTCAGTCTTCACGAGTGAATCGGGGGGCTTCAGTAACCAAAACTGCAGTGTTTATCCTCAAGACACAACACAGGAAGCACCTCCATGGTTAACAGAGGACGGAATTAAAATTAGACTTGAGAAACTTAACATTAATAAATCACCGGGACCAGATGGCTTGCATCCGAGGGTACTTAGGGAACTCAGTCAGGTGATTGCCAGACCGTTGTTCCTAATTTTTACAGACAGTCTATTGACTGGAATGGTACCAGCTGATGGGAGAAAAGCCAATGTAGCACCAATATTTAAAAAGGGCCCAAAAAACATCCCTGGGAATTACAGACCAGTTAGCCTAACATCAATAGTATGTAAACTCTTGGAGGGGATGATAAGGGACTATATACAAGATTTTAGTAATAAGAACGATATCATTAGCAGTAATCAGCATGGATTCATGAAGAATCGTTCTTGCCAAACCAATCTATTAACCTTCTATGAGGAGGTGAGTTGCCATCTAGATAAAGGAAGGCCCGTAGACGTGGTGTATCTGGATTTTGCAAAAGCATTTGACACAGTTCCCCATAAACGTTTACTGTACAAAATAAGGTCTGTTGGCATGGACCATAGGGTGAGTACATGGATTGAAAACTGGCTACAAGGGCGTGTTCAGAGGGTGGTGATAAATGGGGAGTACTCAGAATGGTCAGGGGTGGGTAGTGGGGTTCCCCAGGGTTCTGTGCTGGGACCAATCCTATTTAATTTGTTTATAAACGACCTGGAGGATGGGATAAACAGTTCAATCTCTGTATTTGCAGACGATACTAAGCTAAGCAGGGCAATAACTTCTCCGCAGGATGTGGAAACCTTGCAAAAAGACCTGAACAAATTAATGGGGTGGGCGACTACATGGAAAATGAGGTTCAATGTAGAAAAATGTAAAATAATGCATTTGGGTGGCAAAAATATGAATGCAATCTATACACTGGGGGGAGAACCTCTGGGGGAATCTAGGATGGAAAAGGACCTGGGGGTCCTAGTAGATGATAGGCTCAGCAATGGCATGCAATGCCAAGCTGCTGCTAATAAAGCAAACAGAATATTGGCATGCATTAAAAGGGGGATCAACTCCAGAGATAAAACGATAATTCTCCCGCTCTACAAGACTCTGGTCCGGCCGCACCTGGAGTATGCTGTCCAGTTCTGGGCACCAGTCCTCAGGAAGGATGTACTGGAAATGGAGCAAGTACAAAGAAGGGCAACAAAGCTAATAAAGGGTCTGGAGGATCTTAGTTATGAGGAAAGGTTGCGAGCGCTGAACTTATTCTCTCTGGAGAAGAGACGCTTGAGAGGGGATATGATTTCAATTTACAAATACTGTACTGGTGACCCCACAATAGGGATAAAACTTTTTCGCAGAAGAGAGTTTAATAAGACTCGGGGCCACTCATTACAATTAGAAGAAAAGAGGTTTAACCTTAAACTACGTAGAGGGTTCTTTACCCTAAGAGCGGCAAGGATGTGGAATTCCCTTCCACAGGCGGTGGTCTCAGCGGGGAGCATTGATAGCTTCAAGAAACTATTAGATAATCACCTGAATGACCGCAACATACAGGGATATGTAATGTAATACTGACACATAATCACACACATAGGTTGGACTTGATGGACGTGTGTCTTTTTTCAACCTCACCTACTATGTAACTAAGATATGTGTATACTACATCAATAAGGACTGAATGGTATACGTAAGCCTGGGAGTTATATCAGCTGTCAAGGGCAGAAGCTGAAGGAAAGCCAGGAGAAATTCTTAAAGTGGTTGTAAAGGCAGAAGGTATTTTTATCTTAATGCATTAAGATCAAAACTTTCTGTGTGTAGTAGCCCCTCAGCCCCCCTTATACTTACCTGAGACCCATCTCTATCCAACGATGTACACGAGTGCCTCGGCCACCTGGGACTCTCCCTCCTGACTGGCTGAGACAACAGCGGCACCATTGGCTTCCGCTGCTGTCAAAGTCAGTTAGCCAATCAGAAGAGGGGGCAGGGCTGAACCGTGGCTCTGTGTCTGAATGGGCACATTTAGCTGCTGCTTGGCTCGGGTGCCCCCAGAACAAGCTGCTTGCTGTGGGGGCACTGGACAGGAGGGGGGGCAGGAGCACCGAAGAGGGACCTGAGAAGAGGAGGACCTGAGAAGAGTAGGATCCAGCCTGCTTTGTGCAAAACCATTTCACATAGCAGGTAAGTATAACATGTTTATTATTTTTAAAGAAAAAAAATAGACTTTAGTATCACTTTAAGGAGAGGAAGTAAAAATACAGTTGTGTTCCCTGTGTTCTGAGCCCATTATCATGGCAGAGAATATGCTCATAACACAGAGGAGGAAGCCACTCATCAGGGAGCTAAGAAAGACTCCAATGCAGGTGCAACTGCCAGGGGACATTGACCCAGGCCATCAATGTCAGGGCCTTTAGAACACTTCAAGCTGCCCCAAAGCTGTTAGTGGATCATGAGCTGGAAAGGTCCTTACGCTTATGGTTCATGTTGTCACTATGAGAAGTGAGAAAAATTCCATTGGGGAACTCATGAACCAATTGCTGGAGCAGAAGGAGGTAAATGGCCATCTGCAAAAAGGTTACTTTGAGGCAGCAGCAAGAAGGAGAGACCTTGGACCTTGCAGGGAGCCGGTGGTGAATCTTTCATCTTTTAGGCAGAATGCAAAAAGCTGCAAAGTGAGCTTCCTCAGCTCTGTAGCATAGGTAAATTCATGGTAGAAGAAAAAAATCATCCTGGAAAAAATAAGTTTAAAAAATGCTAAAGAAATTAGTTTGCTTCTGTTAGCGGAGAGAAGACATCCATTCTCTTTTAAGTGGAGGTTTGCTGAAAAAAAAATATTAAAAGCCAGCAGCTACAAATACTGCAGCTGCTGACTTTTAATATATGGACACTTACCTGTCCACGGAGCCCGCGGTGTCGGCAGCCGAAGCCGGTCCGTCCTTCGGCTCTCGGCTGCAGCCGCTGCCACCCTAGTAAGGGAGTAAGGAAATGAAGCCGTGCGGCTTCACTTCCTGGTTCCCTACTGCGCATGCGCGAGTCCCGCTGCGTGTCCTCTCAGGTCCCTGCTGTATTCTGTGTCTCACAGAATACAGCGGGGGAGGATGGGGTAGGCGGCGGAAGTGGCGTACGTCACCGCAATCCCCGCGGTGATCTATGCCAGGAAGTGGGAGCAAATACCTGTATTAGACAGGTATCTGCTCCCTCCTCCCCCCTGAAAGGCGCCAAATGTGACACCGGAGGGGGGAGGAATCCAAAAAGTGGAAGTTCCATTTTTGGGTGGAACTCCACTTTAAGACACTACCAACAATGATGGATGCATGATGGGAGTGGGAGGGATACACTTTGTTTTAATTTAAAATAAATACAAACAGAAGTAGCATATATGGGCATTATAACTAGGAGTCAGACATAAATCTATATGTAGGGTGGAAGGGAGATAGAAATCTTTTACATTAAAGTGGTACTAAAGGCTGAGACTTTTTTTTTTTAATGGATATGATCATTTTAAATATAATGCACAATACTGGTAAAAGTTTACTTTAAATGTAATTGTGTCATAAATGTATAATTTTTCCTCCCCCACGTGCCTCTTCTTCTTCTGATCTCTCTGTCAAAATCGATAGCACAACTATCAGCCTATACCCCCATGCCAAGGTCCTAGGAGTAGTCCTGGACTCTGAACTCTCCTTTTAAAGGGGTTGTAAACCTTCGTGTTTTTTCACCTTATGCATTAAGGTGAAAAAACACCTGTCAGTGAACTCCCCCCCACCTCCATTTTACTTACCTGAACCCTCGAACTTGACCCACAGGGACACGCTGTCTCTCTGCCTGGGGTTCCCGGCTCTTGATTGGATAGATTGATAGCAGCGCAGCCATTGGCTCCAGCTGCTGTCAATCAAATCCAATGACGCGAGTGCCGGGGAGGGGGGGTTTTCTGAGCCCTGCATTTGCCCTCTATGGATGCTAAATGCCGGACTCGGGAGCGTGCGCACAAGGTAACCCCCATCGGGGAAGTGCTTCTCCGAGTGGGTTATCAGATGTGGGGAGGAGCCGCAAGAGCCGCTGGGGGACCCCAGAAGAGCAGGTCCAGGGCCACTCTGTGCAAAACGAGCTGCACAGTGGAGGTACGATATGTTTGTTATTTTAAAAAAAAAAATTTTACCTTTACATCACTTTAAGCCCCACATCCAATCACTGTCCAAATCTTGCCGCCTCAACCTCCGCAACATCTTCAAAATACGCCCCTTTCTAACCAATGACACAACAAAACTCTTAATTCACTCCCTGGTCATCTCTTGCCTCGATTATTGCAATTCCCTCATCATTGGCTTACCTCTACACACTCTATCACCCCTTCAATCCATCATGAATGCTGCTGCCAGACACATTCACCTTACCAACCACTCTATCTCTGCTACTCCTCTCTGTTAATCCCTCCACTGGCTTCCGCTCACCCAACAAATATTAAATTCAAAATACTAACAACTACCTACAAAGCCATCCACAACTCTGCCCCCAGCTACATCACTGATCTAGTCTCAAAATACGAACCTAATCATTCTCTTCGCTCTTCTCAAGACCTCCTGCTTTCTAGCTCTCTCATCACCTCCTTCCATGCTCGTCTCCAGGACTTTTTTAGAGTCCCTCCAAGCCTATGGAACTCCTTACCCCAATCTGTCCGTCTATCACCTACTATATTAGCTTTTAGATGATCCCTGAAAACCCTCCTCTTCAGAGAAGCCTATCCTACCCACACCTAACAACTGTATTTTCATTTTGTCCATCTGATCCTCCCCTACAGCTACTACCCTTTGTTCCACTTGACCCTCCCTTCTAGATTGTAAGCTCTAATGAGCAGGTCCCTCTGATCCCTCCTGTATTGAAATGTATTGTAATTGTACTGTCTTCCCCCATGTTGTAAAGCGCTGTGCAAACTGTTGGTGCTATATAAATCCTGTATAATAATAATAATTGTAATGCTTTCTATTACCTCCAGTCTATCACCCTCCGTCTTCTCTGGGTTTAGATGCTGATCTCCCATACACCGAGTCTTTAAAGTAATTTGTTTTCAAAACAGCAAACATGTTATACTTACCTGCTCTATGTAATGGTTTTGGATAGAGCAGCCCTGATTCTCCTCTTCTAGGGGTCCCCCACCAACGCTTCTGACTTCTCCTGCCTTCAGAGTGCCCCAATAGCAAGCTGCAAAGTACAGTAGAACCTCAGTTTTGACTTGATTTACAAGTGATGTCTTGATATACAAGTAGCGTCATGTCACAACTGAGTATAAAAGAGGAGAGAGGTGCCTCTAAGTTTAGCAATATGGTTGTATTTAATGGAGGTACAACATTTAACAACTCGCATGATTGATGATTAAAACAGGCACATCTAAGTATGCAGGCATCCGGGGAAATGCTGTCCACATAGACCATCCTCCATACTGCCATCAATGTCATCCGTTCCACCATGCACTCCATGAACGCTTAAAGCCTCGCTTTCAGGATAGTCTTCCCGGTCATGATTGCAGACTGACAACAGTGAAAGCTGGCAGTGTGGAGGACGGTCTATGTGGACAGCTTTACCCCAGATGCCTGCATACTTAAATGTGCCTGTTTTAATCATCAATCATGAGACTTGCTAAATGTTGTACCTTCATTAAATGTAACCGTATTGTAATACTTATAGGCGCCTCTCTTCTCTTTTATACTTTGTAGCTCCTGATGGATTTTGCTGCTAATCCCCTTGTGGAGGCTTCCATTTGTGGATGGACATTTTATGGTTACTCAACCTACCACATTGCTATAATCTTTTTATATGGACTATAAACAGGCAGACCTATGAATAAATGGTTGTGGAATGAATCACATCTGAGTTTCCATCATTTCTTATGGGAAAATTTGCTTTGATATACCAGTGCTTTGGATTACAAGCATGTTTCCAGAACGAATTATGCGCGCAATCCAAGATTTTACTGTATAGTAGTTGTAGTAAGGGAAAAATCTCAGCGCTTGCAATCTTATTCTAAAAGTTGCTAGGCTCCCATTTTTTGATCAGATATTTGTACAGGTTATTTCTAATGTGGCTCCTCCTGTGCAACCTCCTGTGACCCAGTGGGATCTAATTTTTTTTTTTTTTCAAAATAGCCAAAAATGAAAAATGCCTGTAAACGAAACGCGGCTAAACGCGAGTTACCGCATTTAGCTGTGTTTGGCGTCTGAAATGTTGGGAACTTCGGCTTCTGTACTCATTTTTTTGCCTTCAAAGAAAAGACTATAAACACAACTGCCTAAAAATTACATTAACCGCATCATATGACGTCCAGCAGGATATCAAGCGGCGATCGTTGTTGCCGTGTGTCAGTCTGACACACCGCAACACCGATCTAGGTAAATAGTCTCTGACGGAGACACTTTACCATGTGATCAGCTGTGTCCAATCATGGCTGATCACAGTGTAAACAGGAAGAGCCGTTGATCGGATTTTCCTCACTCGTGCCTGTCAGACGCGAGTAGAGGAGAGCCGATCAGTTGCTCGTCTGACAGGGGATGCCCACATTGGACCACCAGGGATGTCACCACCAGGTATGCCACCCTAGACAACCAGGGATGCCAATCAGTGCCCACAATGAGCATCACTGATTGGCAGGCATTATTGTTTGGCACTGATTGGTATCCATCTGTACCATCAATAAGTGTACATCGGTGTCTCTATCAGTGCCCATCCGTGCCGCCTATCAGTGCCCATCCGTGCCGCTTACCAGTGCCCATCCGTGCCACCTATGTGTACCCGTCACTGCTGCATATCAATGCCACCTATCAGTGCCACCTCATTGTTGCCCATCATTGCCGCCTTATCAGTGCCCGTCAGTGCAGCCCCATCAGTCAAGGAGAAAACTTACTTTTCTTTAATCGTACATCACGGTCTCCGGTTCCTGATGGTTTGTTAACGGAACCCACCGTGAAGGGTAAAGATTGGGTCTGTTGGTTTTACCACAGAAAACCCTGCGGTGGGAAAGGTAAGTGGAGTTTTTCTAAGGAATTTTAAAAATTTTCTTATGAAATGTCTCCTTTAAAAAGTAAATGTCATGCCTAAGAGTCACCACTGGGGCCTGTATGGAGCACGTACCCTGTCATGCTTCCTCAGAAAACGCGCTGTGTCAGAAATAGCAGGCATTTCCTCCAGTGAGCAGCTCAGACCTCCGGTAAGATTGGGGGGGGATTTTCTCTCACTAAAACACCCCCCCCCACATGGACAAGGCTCTCCCCCTCTCTCTGGGAAGGGGGAAGCAAAATGTTCGGCGTTGCCACTCCCTTTTTTTTCACTGCCCCTGCACGGCGGTTGGTCACCAGGTCTCCTTGCCACCCCCCACCCCCCACCCCCCCACCCCCCCCACACACACACACACACACACACACACACACACACACACACACCGATCATGCGGGAAAAGTTTATTTTAAAAAGTAAAAGTTTCTTTTGAAAACTGAGGGGCGGGGCTTAGCGCGGCCATGGCGTGCGGCAACGCTTAGCGCGGGAGTATTTTTTTAAACTCCTTTATTTGCTGGCTGCAGCTGTCGGAGGGACACAAAAGCAAAAAGGAGCATGTAGGAGGTTGGTGACACAGGCATTTCCTCTGCACATTTACTAATAGCATCAGGCTGAGCGTTAATGGCAGTGGCTGAACTATTGCTCAAAGCAGTGGATATGATTTCTTCTGGTAGAACCTCTGCATTTATGCATCGGGCTATAGTCAGACGGGGGGGGGGGGGTAAAAACACCCCAGAGGAGGGCTAAAGGGGTCTCCCTCAAGCTCAGAAAGCCTAAAGCTCATCTCTTCAATGACATCCTCCCCTGAGAGGGGGTGGCTGGTAAAAATGAACCTTCAGGGGCCATGGAATGTTTGCAACTGTTTACAACACTGCAGCCCCTGCCTATATTTCTAAAAAAAAAGAAAAAGTTTTTTTCCTCTGCCATGATAGGATTGGAAAAAGGCTAGCAGCTTTAATCGCATCCCAGATTGAAATAAAATACGACAGGTTCCATTCCATTACCCAGAACCCTCAAACTGAGTATCTGGGTGCGAGAGAAGAATAGGCTGTTGACTCCTCTTCTGAGGGGTCATATGCGGAAGCATCAGCTTCACAATCTGAGATTGTGGGTGCAGTTTCTTACTGAATTGGTCCGCTCCACATTTTATGGTACCCTTGAGTGTCCACTTCTTGTTTTGGGTTCGCTAAAGCGTCCTCAAAGCTGTGCATGTCTTTTGCTGTTTGTTGGGAAAGCTTGTGTATTCTGAGTGGAATCACCAAGATAAGCATTTTTTTCCCTCCTAAAAAGTTTTTTCACACTTTATCCTATGGAAAAAAAAACTTACTAAAGGTGGAAGATACTAGCAATTGACGCTGCTATATCTTCTGATTAAAAGTTCGACTTATCTGGCAGACAATGCTCAAATAGTTAGCGATCCAGCGGATAAAGAGTTGGAATTCCTATTAAAAACATTATATATATTGTTTTCCTGACAGATTGAGTGTCTCAGCCTGTGCTGACAGTAATTGGTATATGTCAAATCCTTGAGGGACCAGTTTAAACAGGTGCTCAAGGTTATCCCTGTTCAGCAGGCCCAGGATTTGGCAGGCTCCTAGTAGCTTTATGTTGGCAATAGACTCTATGAGAGATTCTGTCTTCAGGCCTCATGCTTTTCGCTGGGCTGGTACATATGATAGAATACTATGGTTGAAAAATTGGTCAGCCAAAGCATCATGAGAAGAAAAAAAAAACAAAAACTCCTGGCTGGTTTTCCATTTTTGTGTGAAATGGCTTTTTGGGATATCTTGGATAATTCATCCAAAGAATTTTTAGCGGAAAGGTACCTCTTTGCCATTCAAGAAAATATTTAATTTAAACAAGCTCCTTCTCCAGTGCCAGGGGCATCAGCCTCCGGGCAGTCACATCGGCTTCCGCCATCAAGTTCAAGAGGTAATCCTGAAACAAGATACTAAAGCCTTCTTATGAGGGGGTGCCCCCACTCGCTGCGGGAGGGGGGGGACTTATGCAGTTCTCAAGGGTCTGGCAGAAAGAATGCCGAGACAGATGGGTGGCTTCTTCAATAGCTCTAGAGTATAATGTGGGGTTTCAAGAGTTTCCGTCTCGTTTTCTCAGATCAGTCGTTCCTAAAGATCCAGAGAAAAAAGTCTCTCTTTTTAGCATTGGACCAGTCGGTAGCCCGCTTAGACCAAAGGATGGTCACCACATTCAACTATCTGGAATACCTAGGTTGGATTCTCAACCTAGAGAAATCTTCCTTAAAACCATTAAGGAGGTTAAAATACTTGGGTTTGTTCATAGATACACCCAGGAAAGGGTATTCTTGCCCCAGGCAAAGATCAGTGCCGTAAAGGAATTGATTAAGGGGCCGAAGCAAGATGAATCCTTTTATTTAGCTTGCATGAGGGAAAGATGGTGGCTTCATTTGAGGCCGTTCCTTATGTTCAGTTTCATTCGAGACTGTTGCAAAACAGTATCTTATCGGCTTGGAACCAGAGGGTTCAAGCTCTAGATTTTCCAATGTGCCTGATTCCAAGGGTGCGCCGGAGCCTCAGTTTATGGTTAATAACCAAAAATCTGCAAAGAGGAAAATCCTTTCCTACAGTTACCTGGGAAGTGGTAAAAACATACGCCAACCTTCTTTTTTAGGTTGGGGAGCAGTCATGGAAGAGGCAACTGTCCAAGAGAAGTGGTCCAGATCAGAAATGACCTTGTCTATTAACATTCTAGAGATTCGGGCAGAGCGCTTGGTCCTGAGGGCCTGGACGTTTAATTCACAGAGCTGTCCTGTCAGGATCCAATCCAACAACGCCACAGCAGTGGCCTGTACAAATCACCAAGGGGGCACAAGAAGTTATGTGGCCCAGAGAAAGGTGAATCATATCCTATCTTGGGCAGAAAACAATGTACCTTGCCTATCGGCAGTTTTTTTCATTCTAGGAATAGGAAATTGGCTAGCGGTCTATTTGAGTCGCCAGCAGTTGTTCCCGGGAGAATGGTTCCTTCACCCCGATATCTTTCTGACAATAGGTCAAAGATGGGGGATCCCAGACGTAGATCAGTTTCCGTCCAGGTTCAACAGAGAGATCAACATATTTGTTAGGAACAAAGGATCTGCTAGCATGCGAAACAGGTGCCTTGGTGTTCCCATGGAATCAGTTTTTACTGATTTATGCATTCCCTCCTTTTCTGCGTGCATCCACGACTTCTTCGCAGGATGAAGCAGGAAGGAAAGTTGGTGATTCTTGTGACCCCAGGGGGGTCCAGAAGATCTTGGTATGCAGAGATCATAAGGATGGCGGTAGGGGTCACATGGACCCTACCACCTCGTCCAGACCTTCTCTCGCAAGGTCCGGTATTCCATCTTACCTTACAAGCGCTAAATTTAACGGTTTGGCTATTGAGACCCACACTCTGAAGAAGTATGGGCTGTCAGGTTCAGTGGTATCTACCTTGGTTAATGCAAGGAAGCCGGCCTCCATAATTTATATATTATGGACTCTGGGAAGCATATGTCTCCTGGTGTGAAACCAGGGGTTGGCACCCCAGGAAATAGGTCAGAGGTAGAATCCTTGACTTTCTGCTGATGGGGTGAGAAAGCTGGCCTTGAATACTTTCTAAGGTCAGGTCTCGGCCTTATCTGTATTATTTCAACGATCACTTGCTTCACATTCTTTGGTTCATAACTTTATTTAGGGGGTAACACGGCTTAATCTCCAGTTAGGTCACCCCTGAACCCTTGGGACTTGAATTTAGTTTTGTCGGCATTACAAAACAGTCTTTTTTTGAGCCAATACGACATATTCCCTTGGTCCTTTTTGACAAGGAAACTACAGTGGGGACGGAAAGTATTCAGACCCCCTTAAATTTTTCACTCTGTTATATTGCAGCCATTTGCTAAAATCATTTAAGTTCATTTTTTTCCTCATTAATGTACACACAGCACCCCATATTGACAGAAAAACCCAGAATTGTTGACATTTTTGCAGATTTATTAAAAAAGAAAAACTGAAATATCACATGGTCCTAAGTATTCAGACCCTTTGCTGTGACACTCATATATTTAACTCAGGTGCTGTCCATTTCTTCTGATCATCCTTGAGATGGTTCTACACCTTCATTTGAGTCCAGCTGTGTTTGATTATACTGATTGGACTTGATTAGGAAAGCCACACACCTGTCTATATAAGACCTTACAGCTCACAGTGCATGTCAGAGCAAATGAGAATCATGAGGTCAACGGAACTGCCTGAAGAGCTCAGACAGAATTGTGGCATGGCACAGATCTGGCCAAGGTTACAAAAAATTTCTGCTGCACTTAAGGTTCCTAAGAGCACAGTGGCTTCCATAATCCTTAAATGGAAGATGTTTGGGATGACCAGATCCCTTCCTAGAGCTGGCCATCCGGCCAAACTGAGCTATCGGGGGGGGGGGGGGGGAGGAGAAGAGCCTAGATGAGAGAGGTAAAGGAGAACCCAAAGATCACTGTGACTGAGCTCCAGAGATTCAGTCGGAGATGGGAGAAAGTTGTAGAAAGTCAACTATTACTGCAGCCCTCCACCAGTCGGGGCTTTATGGCAGAGTGACCCGACGGAAGCTTCTCCTCAGTGCAAGACACATGAAAGCCCGCATGGAGTTTGCTAAAAAAACACCTAAAGGACTCCCAGATGGTGAGAAATAAGATTCTCTGGTCTGATGAGACCAAGATAGAACTTTTTGGCCTTAATTCTAAGTGGTATGTGTGGAGAAAAACAGGCACTGCTCATCACCTGTCCAATACAGTCCCAGCAGTGAAGCATGATGGTGGCAGCATCATGCTGTGGGGGTGTTTTTCAGCTGCAGGGACGGGACAACTGGTTGCAATCGAGGGAAAGATGAATGCGGCCAAGTACAGGGATATCCTGGATGAAAACCTTCTCCAAAGTGCTCAGGACCTCAGACTGGGCCGAAGGTTTACCTTCCAAAAAGACAATGACCCTAAGCACACAGCTAAAATAACGAAGGAGTGACTTCACAACAACTCTGTGATTGTTCTTGAATGGCCCAGCCAGAGCTCTGACTTAAAAATGGCTGTCCACCAACATTTACCATCCAATCTGACAGGACTGGAGAGGATCTGCAAGGAGGAATGGCAGAGGATCCCCAAATCCAGGTGTGCAAAACTTGTTGCATCTTTCCCAAAAAGACTCATGGCTGTATTAGATCAAAAGGCTGCTTTTACTAAATACTGAGCAAAGAGTCTGAATACTTAGGACCATGTGATTTTTCAGTTTTTCTTTTTTAATAAATCTGCAAAAATGTCAACAATTCTGGTTTTTTTTTTTTTGTTTTTTTTGTCAATATGGGGTGCTGTGTGTACATTAATGAGGAAAAAAAATGAACTTAAATGATTTTAGCAAATGGCTGCAATATAACAAAGAGTGAAAAATTTAAGGGGGTCTGAATACATTCTGTCCCCACTGTATTTTTTCTGGTAACCATGTCTGCTGCAAGAAGGGTATCAGAACTGGCTGCTCTTTTTTGTAAAGAGCCATATTATTATTCACAAGGATAAGGTTGTATTGTGTCCTCATCCTAATTTTCTACCAAAGGTGGTGTCAGGTTTTCATTTAAACCCGGATATTGTTCTACCTTCATTTATTTCAGAAACCCGTTCTTCGGAAGAAAAGTCACTACATTCTCTTGATGTGGTGAGAGCAGTCAAAGTCTACTTAAAGGCGACTGATTAGATTCGGAAAAAGGATGTTTTGTTCATATTACCTTAAGGTCCTAAAAGAGGACAGGCAGTATCGAAATCTACTATTTCTAAATGGATTTGACAAGTAATCGTTCAAGCTTATGGTTTAAAGAGGTAGATTCCACCCTCTCAAATCAAAACGTACTCCTCCAGTGCTCCGTGGGCAGTGCATCACTAAGGCTCCATGGCTCAAATCTGCAAGGCCGCAACTTGGTCTTCAATCCATATATTTACCAGATTCTATCAGGTGGATGTGAAAAGGCATGAGAATATCGCCTGTGGGCGTAGTGTGCTGCAGGCAGCAGTATAACTCCTCTAGTCTCATGTTGCCCTAATTCTGTTGCGTCTCCCTCCCCTCAGTTGGCATTGCTATGGGACATCCCACATAGTGATTACTATGGCTCCATGGCCCCTGATGTACGATTAGAGAAAATAGGATTTCTTTATCGTACATCATGGGACACAGAGCCTTAAGTAATTAATGGGTTATAGGCTACCTTCAGGTTTTGACACTGGTAAACCCAATCAAGGAAGTTTACTCCCTATATAACCCCTCCTCCTTCAAGGAGCACATCAGCATTTTTTCAGAAGTCTGGAAAAGCAAGACATTCAGGACAGATGGGTCATCTCCACAGTAACGCTAGAGTACAAGCTGGAATTTTGGGACTTTCTACCATCTCATTTCCAGAGGTCAAGCATTCCCAAAGATCCAGAGAAAGGACAATCTCTGTTTCAAGCACTAGACCGATTAATATCTCTATATCTGTGATTTTTGTTCAAATATTTTCATGATATCAAAACCAAATGGAGACATCAAACCCATTCTAGATCTAAGAAATCTAAATTGGTTCCTGAAGATCTTCTCCTTTTGCATGGAGACGATCAGGTCAGTAGTGTCTATCCTTCTAGGAGAACTTCTGGCATCATTCGACATCGGGATGCATATCTGCATGTCCCTATATTTCCCGCTCATCAAAAGTTTCTGCGGTTCGAGTTAGAACGGCAGCATTTTCAATTTGTAGCCCTGCCCTTCGGGCTAGCCACAGCACAATGGGTGTTCACCAAAGTGCTGGCCCCACCTCTAGCCAGGTTAAGGGCACAGAGCATAACAGACGTAGCGTACCTAGACGATCTATTGCTAATAGATAAGTCGGTGGCTCGTTTGGAGCAAAGCGTACGCACTACTATCTGAAAAGTTGGGTTGGATTCTCAACCTAGAGAAATCTTCCTTAAATACCGCTAAAAAAGCTGGACTACTTGGGTCTGATCATAGACACAGTCCAGGAAAGGGTGTTCTTGCCTCAGGCAAAAATCAACTAAGAGAGTTGGTACGGATGGTCAGGTCAAATGGCGATCCCTCCATTCACCTTTGCATGAGGTTGCGAGGAACTATGGTGGCTTCATTCGAAGCAGTTCCCTATACCCGGTTTCATTTAAGACTGTTGCAAAACAATATCTTGTCTGCTTGTAACAAAAAAATTCAAGCTTTAGACTGGCCAAAGCAGCTGTCCCCAAGAGTGTCCTAAAGCTTCACTTGATGGTTACTAACCCAGAATCTGCTGAAAGGAAAATGCTTCAGACCAGTCATCTGGAAAATGGTAACGACGGATGCCAGCCTTTCAGGCTGGGGAGCAGTACTAGAAAAGACAACTGTCCAGGGATAGTAGTCAAGAACCGAAAAGAACCTTGTATATCAATATCCTAGAGATTTGGACAGTACATCTGGCTCTAAAGACCTGGACTTTCAGGTTAAGGGATTGTCCCGTCAAGATTCAATCCGACAAAGCCACAGCTGTGGCCTATATCAATCACCAAGGGGGCACCGAAGGTCTCTCAGCACAGAGAGAGGTGAACCATATTCTAACTTGGACAGAAAGGAATGTTTCGTGCCTATCGGCAGTCTTCATTCCGGGAGTAAAGATTTATCAGGCGGACTACTTGAGTTGCCGGCAGTTATTCCCAGCGGAATGGTCTCTTCACCCCGACATATTTCGGGCTGTTTACCAAAGATGAGGGACTCCGGAAGTAAATCTTCTAGCGTCCAGGTTCAACATGAAGTTAGTCAACATTGTGGCCAGAACAAGGGATCCACTCGCATGAGGAACGGATGCGTTGGTGACCCCATGGGATCAGTTCTCACTGATCTATGCATTCCCCCCTATTCAGTTGCTGCCTCAACTTCTTTGCCTGATCAAGCTGGAAAGAAAGCCGGTATTTCTGGTGGCCCCAGCATGGCCCAGAAGGTCATGGTATGCAGAAATTGTAAAGATGGCAGTGGAGGGCCCATGGTCCCTCCCACTATGTCTGCTCTCACAGGGACCGATGTGCCATCCTACCTTACGGTATGGATGAGCTTCGAGTTCTAGTCGAACTCATGTTCGACTCGAACATCGTCTGTTTGCCGAACAGCGAACAATTTGGGGTGTTCGCAGCAAATTCGAAAGCCGCGGAACACCCTTTAAAAGTCTGTGGGAGAAATCAAAAGTGCAAATTTTAAAGGCCTATATGCATGGTATTGTCATAAAAAGTGTTCGGGGACCTGGGTCCTGCCCCAGGAGACATGGATCAATGCAAAAAAAAGTTTTAAAAACGTCTTTTTTTTTTTCAGGAGCAGTGATTTTAATAATGCTTAAAGTGAAACAATAAAAGTGCAATATTCCTTTAAATTTCCTACCTGGGGGGTGTCTATAGTATGCCTGTAAAGGGGCGCATGTTTCCCGTGTTTAGAACAGTCTGACAGCAAAATAACATTTCAAAGGAAAAAAAGTCATTTAAAACTGCTCGCGGCTATTAATGAATTGCCGGTCCGACAATACACATTTTATTTATTTATTTCAGGTACATATATAGCGCCGTCAATTAACGCAGCGCTTTACATATACATTGTACATTCACATCAGTCCCTACCCTCAAGAAGCTTACAATCTACGGTCCCTAACTCACATTCATACATACTAGGGACAATTTAGACAGGATCCAATTAACCTACCAGCATGTCTTTGGAGTGTGGGAGGAAACCGGAGTACCCGGAGGAAACCCACGCAGGCACAGGGAGAACATGCAAACTCCAGGCAGGTAGTGTCGTGGGTGGGATTCGAACCAGCGACCCTTCTTACTGCTAGGCGAAAGTGCTATCCACTGCACCACTGTGCCCCCCAGTGGTTCATTGATAGAAAAAGGTGTGGGAATTCCCCACAGGGGAACCCTGAACCAAGATTTAAAAACAAATGACGTGGGGGGTCCCCCTAAATTCCATACCAGGCCCTTCAGGTATGGATATTAAGGGGAACCCCGGCCAAAATTAAAAAAAAAAAAATGGCGTGGGGTCCCTCTCAATACCTATACCCGCTTCAGGTCTGATATGGATTTTAAGGGGAACCCCGCGCCAAAATAAAAAAAAAATGGCGTGGGGTCCCCCCAAAAATCCATACTAGACCCTTATCTGAGCACGCAACCTAGCAGGCTGAAGGAAAAGAGGGGGGCATGAGAGAGCCCCCCCCCTGAACCGTACCAGGCCACATGCCCTCAACATTGGGAGGGTGCTTTGGGGTAGCCCCCCAAAGCACCTTGTCCCCATGTTGCTGGGGACAAGGGCCTCACCCCCACAACCCTGAGAGAGCCCCCCCCCTGAACCGTACCAGGCCACATGCCCTCAACATTGGGAGGGTGCTTTGGGGTAGCCCCCCCAAAGCACCTTGTCCCCATGTTGCTGGGGACAAGGGCCTCACCCCCACAACCCTTGCCCGGTGGTTGTGGGAGTCTGCGGGCGGGAGGCTTATCGGAATCTGGAACTCTCCTTTAACAAGGATACCCCAGATCCCGGCCCTCCCCCCCTGTGTGAAATGGTAAGGGGGTACCCCTACCATTTCACAAAAAAAAGTGTTAAAAATGACGAGTTTTTGACAATTCCTTTATTTAAATGCTTCTATCTTCCTTCATCATCTTCTTCTTCTTCTGGTTCTTCCTCTGGTATTCTCGTCCAGCATCTCCTCCGCGGCGTCTTCTTCCCTTCTTCTTATCGGGCCGCTCCGCATCCAGCATGATGGAAGGCTCCCTCTGTGTGACGCTTCTTGTCTTTTGATGGTTCTTAAATAACGGAGGGCGTTACCCAGTGACCCCGCCCCTCTCTGATGCACGGGGACTTGACGGGGACTTGCCTGTGGCATTCCCGTGACGTCAGAGGGGGGCGGGGTCACCAGGTCGGTTAGTGCTTCTTGGGCAGTGTGTCACCAGGCCTCCATGGCTCAGATCTGTAAGGCCGCAACTTGGTCTTCAGTGCATACATTCACAATATTTTATTAGGTGGATGTAAGGAGGTATGAGGATATCGCCTTCGGGCGCAGTGTACTGCAGGCAGCAGTATAAATCCTCAAGTCTATGGGTTGTTTCTCCCTACCCTCAAGTAGCATTGCTATGGGACGTCCCATTAAGTAATTACTTAAGGCTCTGTGTCCCATAATGTACGATAAAGAAAATAGGATTTTTATTACAGCTTACCTGTAAAATCCTTTTGTTAGGATTACTCTTCTCTTATGATCAGTCGAACTCCAGATGTATTGAAAAGCAGACAATTTATTTCAGATGTGTCACACAAAAGGATGATGCTTACAAGCCAAAAGATGCAGTAAGAATCACACAAAGAGATGTACATCCCCCTCCTAATATCTACAATAATATAGCCATAACGCTTCTATTGGCTGAGGAAACACAGATAGCGTGCCTGGTACAAAATGGTACTTTATTTGGCTAATTAGTGTTTCCTGTACAGTCTTGTTCTACCATATATGGTTAAGCCTAATCATCCTACAACTTACTATGGCGTTAGTTAAAGCAAACGATATGGCAAGTTAATACAACAATGTGCTCAGAAGTCATCTTAAAAAAAGTCTCAGGGTTATTGTTTTTCTAACATTCCCTCCTCTTGTGTGACTATTTTATCTCAACACATTTCGATGATAGTCCCTGTGTTATACGCTTTCAGTCTGTATGTCATTAAGTTGAGCTTCAATGTCCACATAGGTCTCCTCAGAGGTAGGAAGGGCTTGATACATCGTTCTTGAGACTGCGGTTTCAATCAGTTTTTGTGAAAGTCCTCGAAAACAGGGAAATGCAGCAGCATCCGCAAGTGACCAAAACGGCCAAAGCCACAGCAATTGAGATCAAACATGATGTGATAAGTCCAGTCCACTTACTAGGGTTGTCCCGATACCACTTTTTTAGGACCGAGTACAAGTACCGATACTTTTTTTCAAGTACTCGCCGATGCCGATTACCGATACTTTTTTTTTAATGTCACGTGACATTTTTTTTTTTGCTATTTTTTTTTGGGGGGGGGGGGTGAACGTTGTATGTGTGTGTGGTTTTTTTTTGTTTTCTTTTACAATTTTTATTTTTTACAATAATATTTTTTTATTATTTATTGTTTTTTTTTTTTTTTTCTTTTTTTAAATCAGCCCTGTTGGGGGGCTTTGGTGAGATATCAGGGGTCTTAACAGACCTCTGATATCTCCCCCTTGAAACAGAGAAAGAGACAGAGGATAGAGAATCCCCAGTCCCTTTCTCTGCAGCGTCAGCTGCACTGAGAATGAATGGAGAGATGACAGCGGCTTCTCTCCATTCATAAACTGACACATCGTAATCACAGAAGATTACAATGTTTCAGTTATGTGAATGGACAGAGTCAGCTGACTCTATCCATACACAAAGGAAGGAGGGGGAGGACGGAGGAACTGAGGGGGAGAACGGAGGGAACAGATGAGAGAGGAATGCAGGGGACAGATAAGGATAGAGGAACGGAGGGGGAGAGATAAGGAGAGAGGAACGGAGGGGGAGTACGGAGGGGACAGATAAGGATAGAGGAATGCAGGGGACAGCGGAGAGGCACAGAGGAAAGGAGGGGGCACGGAGGAGGATGCAGTGACAGTCAGCGGTGAGCGATCACAGCTGTATGTCACTAAAGCTGGTGAAAGCCGCTGGGGGAGAATCCTGTAACTCCCCCACGCGCCGATCACAGCTGTCCTCCAGGTATCGGGGGAAGCATCGGGAGCATTTGCCCGAGTACAAGTACTTGGGCAAATGCTCGGTATCGGTGCCGATACCGATACTAGTATCGGTATCGGGACAACCCTACCACTTACGGAACCATCCTTCAAGCCAGTTTGTAAATGGATCATTAATACCTGAGTTTTCCACTAATTCATTTGATAGAGCAGTCAGTCCTTCCAAGGCTCTGGTCGCGGTCCCTCCAGGAGCTGTATTGTTAGAGATAAAGGTGCAACACATGCTACCAAACATTTTGCATACCCCTCCTCTTTCAACTAGGACCATATCTAAGGCCATTCGGTTCTGCCATGCCATTAGAGATGTGGTGGCCAACTGTTCTGCTAGGCCCTTCACGGCATCCCTAGTATAGTTTACAAATCGTTGTTGGTTATAGTGTGTGTGTGTGTGTATATATATATATATATATATATATATTTATCTATCTATCTATCTATAGTTAATCCAGTCAACATTTTTATCTATAGTCACCCACCAGAGAAGAGACTCAAACCCAGCTGTCACCTGATTCTTGGCCCTAAACTCATCCAGCACCCCGCGCTCATCTATGTAGATCCAAGAGTCAAATGACCCTATGGGAGAGGTGTCCCTCCGATACCGTTGGTAACTCTTAGTCCACGGATGTTCTGACAGGATCCTCAGGGGCATAGCCAGCTGGAAAATAGCGAAATTCCCTCGGGCATTGGCCAGTATCCTAGCTCACAGTTTCTTATCCCCAGACATCAGCTCTCTGAATGTCAGGTTCAACCCAGTCACCATTGCCCATGTTAATCCTCTCCACACAGTAGTCATCGGGTAGTGACCTAAGATCCACCCCGCTACCGTTCCCTGGGAGTGCAAAACAGGTAAAGTTGCCCGGATAAGCAGTAACCGCTGGAGATATCTGAGGTCTCTGTACTAGGGGAAACAACAAACTCAACGTGTGACAGGTAGAATTTGTTTCAGGTTTATAGCTCTTATTATTCAACTGCAACATACATTTTAAATCTTCTGGATCTGTATTGTGATCTAGAGGAAAAGGAATAGTTGCTAAATGTAGTCTTGCTCTGGCACAAACTAAACAGTTTTTTCCTTTTTTTTAAAGTTTTAACCGTGTACCTCAACCATTCTAACCACTAATTTTTTTCCTTGGTATCCTGTCTCCAAAGCTATGGCATCTTCCACTGTTAGGTTAGTAAATCTTATAGTTTTACTCAGAACTTCTATTCTAGTATGGCCTTCTTCTTTCCCTTGTCTACCTTTTCCTGTTGCCTGGTTTTATTAGGTGGTAATACCTTGAGGAAAAATTTGCCTGAGGGGTCAGTTCCTGACACCCATGCTCTCATAGAGTACAACTGCTGATCTTCCTTCCTCGACTCCTTTAATGTTATCAATAATTGTTTACAGTTCTTACTATGTGTACAGGGGGAGTTGGCCGCTTCTGTAATTATGAGTCTTTCCTTTATTCCACTCTGTATTTATCTGCCCATAGAATTCCTCTAGCCCCAGTTGTATCCCCACAATCTGCAATCTGACAGAAGTCTACCAGTATAGTGCTAGTTATTCCCTCTATAAAGGTTAGATTCAATGTTTTCCCTGTTCTTTCCCAACCCAAAGGTTCCTCTGCTCTTCCATAACGTATACCCCTCTTATGGATGCTTCTCCTAGAGTCACCAGTAACCCAAGGATAATTACTGTCCCTTTTATCCTAACCAGCTACAGAGTTCCAGCGGATAGGGTAGGGGAGTTGGAAGGGGAGGGAGACTTCACCGGTTTGAGACAAGTCCCACCTTGTGTGAGACCTCCCTTTTGTAGCTGGATTTTCTGAACCTCTTGCAGCCAAATGGCCCTATTCTGCCTGTAAAACCTTTCTGCAATGGGACTGGTGAATCCAGGTAGACCTCTCTGCAATCCTTATTGCAGTAGGGGTAGTTAGGAGGACTTTGAAAGGACCATCCCACCTTGGGGAGTACCACTGCTTTTTCTTATTACTTTTTGTTAAGACCCAATCTCCCACATGCACCTTTTCATCTTCTCGAATTGGACCTTCTAGGACAGAACAAAAATCATTAGTACGTCTTTGTCTTAACAGCCTAGACATGTATTCTGCTAGTGTGTGCTCAGACTCCTCAGTAGGTGTTTCATTTGGTTGCAAGGGTATCTTATATGACCTATCATGTATCATTTCAGATGGGCTTAAACCTTCTTTTGTGGGTGTGATATGCATACTGGTCACAGCTACTAGTAGGCAGTACATCCAATTTTTACCTGTTTCTTCCATAGCTTTTCTCAGTTTGCTTTTTAGAATGCCATTATGTCTTACCATCAATCCAGCTGATTGGGAATGATAGGCACAATGGTATTTCACTTGAATTCCCATCACTTCTGTCAAATGGTGTATAGCTTTATTTACAAAATGGAGTCCATTATCACTGTCTGTGCATCTGCACTTCCTGTCAGGAATATCTCCACCCATTTGGTCAGGGTGTCTATGATTACCAAACAATATTTCTTCCTTTCACATTTGTCTAATTTAATAAAATCCATGCAAATGTGTTGGAATGGATATTGCAGTGTGGGGAACTTCCCTTTCCGTGGTCTTATGCCTCCCTGAGCATTGTATCTTGCACATATAATCCATTAAGAGCAAAAAAGGTTTTTTTAGTAGCTAGTGAAGCCATAGGCTGTACATACCTTATTTAAAATCTCAGTCATCCCCCTGTTTGACACATGTGTTACTCCATGTGTCAATACTGCTGCATACCTAATTAAGGATTTTGGCAATACCGGTTTTCAATCTGGTGACATGTAGATGTTATCTATACTTGTGCAACCTTTTGTTTTCCAATATTGTTTCTCCCCGGGGGGGGGGGGGGTATTCTGCTGCATATCAGTAAGGACTGTATGATCTATCTCTATGGATTTCCTTTTGATAGTATGCATGCTCTTGTCAGTGCTACAAGTTCTGCTACTGTAATATTCTGATTCAGAACTTAGCCTTTTAACCATTTCGCATCCAGGCCATTTCTGACACTTCGCTCCTACATGTCAAATATCATCATTTCTTTGCTATAAAATTACATAGAACCCCCAAACATTACATATGTTTTTTTAGCAGAGACCCTAGAGAATACAATGGCGGTCATTGCAACTTTTTATCTTGCATGGTATGTCAATAAGACCCCACATCTCACCTCTAGGCTGGGAAGCCTAAAATCAAAAAAAAAAATAAAATGATCGCCGCTTCACAGCCGAAGTGGCGCCGTTTTTTTGAATGCAGAGGCCGGGCGTGACGTCATAACATCGCGCCCGGCCTCCGAACGATCATAGAGACTCCGGCGACCATCTGGTCCGCCGGAAATCTCTATGGTGAACATCCGGCGCCGGCGGATCCGCTGTCTGACTCACCGATCGCTGAGGTGAGTCGGTAGAAGCACCGGAGCCGCTATGATCGTTCTTAGGTTGTACGGAATCGCCGGCTGAAAATGCCGGTATCTGAATGATGTCTGTAGCCTCAGACATCATTCAGATATAAGCCCCGAAAGTCGAGGACGTCATATGACGTCCTCCGGATGCCAAGCGGTTAACTTTATAAATGTACCCAAATATAAACAGCATTGCATCATTAACACTTTACAGTTGAATCTGGGAGTTTTAAAAGTAACATATCCAAGAAATATTTACTTTAAGACTATTATTCGGACTTTCTTTCCCACCGAAAGTCCTAATATTTTCACAGATGCACAAATTAACCTCTGTGTGCTCAAAGGGTTAATGCTGCCCTACTAGTCATCCATCATCATCTCCCTCTCTCTTCTGCTAAGTCTGTCAGGCAATCTGCATTTTCTTGTTTCTGAGAAACCGCTTCTTGACCATCATTTTTGTGCTATAAAAGCATCAAGTTTGTTGTATTCCCTTCTCTCCTCTCTCTGGGCTTCAAAACTACTGCACGCTTCTCTTAGCAAAGCCCATTCAAATCCTCATTTCCTTATGGCAGTAAAATTAGCACCCAGTCACATACTGTCTCTGGACTGGACACCTTTTAAAGTAATCAAAACATTCTCAGCCTTTCCTTTTCTCACATTCATCAAGCCACTTGATAATAATTCTACAACATTCTGTTCACTTTATAGTGCAATTCACTTTCATGTTTCCTATCTACTTCTTTAAAACCATCAACAATTTCTGCCATGTGCTTCCTTTAACACCATGGCATGCTAAAATAATAAAGCACCCTGGTGTTATCAATGTACCTTTTTCTTTTTTTTATGCTCAGTTTCAATATTTACAAAATAACCCTTCTGTATTGTCATAGCTGGTCAAGAGCTAATTTTTTTTTACAGACACAATCTCTCACACAGGAATTTTAAATGGAGGAGCACTTCACTCCCTCCTTACAGGAGATTCACACGAGGGGAGGGGGTGGGGAAAAACTGCAGGCTTTAATCTCCATGTGATGATTTCTTGCATTTATTTATTTTTTATTTTTTTCACTCAGCCATACTTAGCTATTTTTCTGCTTCTCAAATATTTGTTAAACATTTAGATAACACTTGCGTCTGGTCTAATTCTTTTGCTAGACCCATCAGTCATATGGCTATTGGATCACCTTTACCTGAAGTTGCAGCTCCAACTGTTTGGTTCCTATGAGTCTGACCGAGGGTGCAGTAATCCAAGACGCCGATTCAATCCCCATGGGCCATATAGTGCAATGTCACCTGGTATTTTACATATTTATCTCCTTAATACATCGGCTAGCAAGGTGTTGGCTGCCTTGCAGAGCGAAGCCATAAGACAATTAAACCAAATATCTCTTTAAGCTTTTGCAAAGTTTCCTGCTTCTCTGCCAGCTCCCCATCTGTCACTGATAGGCAAGCAGGCTATAACACGAGTTTTACAGGCACTCACAACTTAAGGTGTGAAGAATGATTTTTTTGCTGGTTATTTAACCACTTCATCCCCGGAAGGATTTACCCCCTTCCTGACCAGAGCACCTTTTACAATTTGGCACTGCGTCGCTTTAACTGCTAATTGCGCGGTCATGCAATGCTGTACCCAAACTAAATTTGCGTCCTTTTCTTCCCACAAATAGAGCTTTCTTTTGATGGTATTTGATCACCTCTGCCGTTTTTATTTTTTGCGCTATAAACGGAAAAAGACCAAAAATTTTGAAAAAAAATGATATTTTCTACTTTTTGTTATAAAAAAGATCCAATGAACTCAATTTTAGTCATACATTTAGGCCAAAATGTATTCAGCCACATGTCTTTGGTAAAAAAAATGTCAATAAGTGTATATTTATTGGTTTGCGCAAAAGTTATAGCGTCTACAAGCTAGGGTACATTTTCTGGAATTTACACAGCTTTTAGTTTGACTGCCTATGTCATTTCTTGAGGTGCTAAAATGGCAGGGCAGTACAACCCCCCCCCCCAAATGACCCCATTTTGGAAAGTAGACACCCCAAGGAAATTGCTGAGAGGCATGTTGAGCCCATTGAATATTAATTTTTTTGTCCCAAGTGATTGAATAATGACAAAAAAAAAAAAATTACAAAAAGTTGTCACTAAATGATATATTGCTCACACAGGCCATGGGCATATGTGGAATTGCACCCCAAAATACATTCAGCTGCTTCTCCTGAGTACGAGGATACCACATGTGTGGGACTTTTTGGGAGCCTAGCCGCGTACCGGGCCGCGAAAACCAATCACCGCCTTCAGGATTTCTAAGGGCGTAAATTTTTGATTTCACTCCTCACTACCTATCACAGTTTTGAAGGCCATAAAATGCCCAGATGGCACAAACCCCCCCCAAATGACCCCATTTGAGAGGCATGTTGAGTCCATGGAATATTTTATATTTTGACACAAGTTGCGGGAAAAAGTGACACTTTTTTTTTTTTTTGCACAAAGTTGTCACTAAATGATATATTGCTCACACAGGCCATGAGCATATGTGGAATTGCACCCCAAAATACATTTATCTGCTTCTCCTGAGTATGGGGATACCACATATGTGGGACTTTTTGGGAGCCTAGCCGCGTACGGGGCCCCGAAACTAATCTCTGCCTTCAGGATTTCTAAGGGTGTAAATTTTTGATTTCACTCTTCACTGCCTATCACAGTTTCGGAGGCAATGGAATGCCCAGGTGGCACAAACCCCCCCAAATGACCCCATTTTGGAAAGTAGACACCCCAAGCTACTTGCTGAGAGGCATGGTGAGTATTTTGCAGCTCTCATTTGTTTTTGAAAATGAAGAAAGACAAGAAAAAACTTTTTTTTTTTTTCTTTTTTCAATTTTCAAAACTTTGTGACAAAAAGTGAGGTTTGCAAAATACTCACTATACCTCTCAGCAAATAGCTTGGGGTGTCTACTTTCCAAAATAGGGTCATTTGGGGGGGGGGTTTGTGCCACCTGGGCATTCCATTGCCTCCGAAACTGTGATAGGCAGTGAAGAGTGAAATCAAAAATTTACGCCCTTAGAAAGCCTGAAGGCGGTGCTTGGTTTTCGGGGTCTCGTACGCGGCTAGGCTCCCAAAAAGTCTCACACATGTGGTATCCCCGTACTCAGGACAAGCAACAGAATGTATTTTGGGGTGTAATTTCACATATTCCCATGGCATGTTTGAGCAATATATCATTTAGTGACAACTTTGTGCAAAAAAAAAAAAAAAAAAGTGTCTCTTTACCGCAACTTGTGTCACAATATAAAATATTCCGTGGACTCGACATGCCTCTCAGCAAATAGCTTGGGGTGTCTACTTTCCAAAACGGGGTCATTTGAACTGTCCTGGCATTTTATGCACAACATTTAGAAGCTTATGTCACACATCACCCGCTCTTCTAACCACTTGAAGACAAAGCCCTTTCTGACACTTTTTGTTTACATGAAAAAAAAAATTATTTTTTTTTGCAAGAAAATTACTTTGAACCCCCAAACATTATATATTTTTTTTTAAAGCAAATGTCCTACAGATTAAAATGGTGGGTGTTTCATTTTTTTTTTTTTTCACACAGTATTTGCGCAGCGATTTTTCAAACGCATTTTTGGGGGAAAAAAAACACACTTTTTTAAATTTTAATGCACTAAAACACACTATATTGCCCAAATGTTTAATGAAGTAAAAAAGATGATCTTAGGTACATGGATACCAAACATGACATGCTTTAAAATTGCGCATAAACGTGCAGTGGCAACAAAATAAATACATTTTTAAAAGCCTTTACAGGTTACCACTTTAGATTTACAGAGGAGGTCTACTGCTAAAATTACTGCCCTCAATCTGACCTTCGCGGTGATACCTCACATGCATGGTGCAATTGCTGTTTACATTTGACGCCAAACCAACGCTTGCGTTCGCCTTAGCGCAATAGCAGGGGGGGGACAGGGGTGCTTTTTTTTTTCTTCTTATTTTTTTGCTTTTTTATCTTACTTTTAAACTGTTCCTGTCATTTTTTTTTTAATCATTTTTATTATCTCAGGGAATGTAAATATCCCCTATGATAGCAATAGGTAGTGACAGGTACTCTTTTTTGAAAAAATTGGGGTCTATTAGACCTTAGATCTCTCCTCTGCCCTCAAAGCATCTGACCACACCAAGGTCGGTGTGATAAAATGCTTTCCCAATTTCCCAATGGCGCTGTTTACATCCGGCGAAATCTAAGTCATGAAATGCTCGTAGCTTCCGGTTTCTTAGGCCATAGAGATGTTTGGAGCCACTCTGGTCTCTAATCAGCTCTATGGTCAGCTGGCTGAATCACCGGCTGCATTCTCAGGTTCCCTGTTGAGACAGGAGAGCCAGAGAAAAACACAGAAGACGGTTGGGGGGGGGGGGGGCATTCCCTCCCACTGCTTGTAAAAGCAGTCTAGAGGCTAATTGGCCACTAGGATTGCTTTTACATGAAAGCCGACCGCTGGCTGAAAGGAATGATACCAAGATGATACCTAAACCTGCAGGCATCATTCTTTTATAACCAATCAAAGTCGTGAATGGTGTACCTGAAGACAAAAAAATGGTTAACAATAAAACACAGTAAACGGTAAAGTATAAAAAATTGCATACCTGAAAAGCAAACATGAATAATAACAATAAAACATTGCAGAATAGAATACAGTAAAAAAGAGCAGAACAATAGAGAGAGAGAGAACAATAAAACGACAACTATTTTTTTTTAAATTTTATATATATATATATATATATATATATATATATATATATATATATATATATATATATATATATATATATATATATATATATATATATATATATTTTTTTACACTTTTTTTTGTAACTAACTTTTATAACTGTAACCGATTCCAGGTTCGGGTCTCTCAAAATGCGATGGCATCTTGGGAGACCCTGTGAAAGTGTGCCTAGTTTGTGCAATGCTCTAGTCTACGCTAATACTCAACTAGTGCATGGTAGCGTTCAAAACATTCACCAATGCAAAGACCAGGATTGTCAGGACAGGAGGGACAATAATAGCGGGTGTCACGCCTATATCTGCACTTGCTGCAGACACAACATCTTTTTTGGGGGGGTTTGTTGGGTAGGGGTACTCGGGAGGACATAAAGAAAATGCCTCTCATGCAGCCGACTGCATTTGGTTGGGGATGTGAATGGGGGAAGTACGGGTGCTGCAGAAGTGGTGGGTTCCCAATTAGGATTGGCGAATGCAGCAGGAAGGGCATTATGGGCACGACGGGCCTGTTTGTCTTCTTCTTGGTGGCAGCGGGACACTACTTGTGCTTGCCACCTCAGCAGCTTGAACTGCACTTATGGGACTTGCCACGTCACCAAGTGTTACTGCAGTGCTGGTTTGACTACGACCGGGGTGTACTAGGCCGCTGGTGCTTGCCAGTTCACCAAAACGCTACCAAAAAAACTGTTAGCGATCGCAGGGATCAGGCCTGACTCTGCAAACGCTGCAGTTATGTGTTTAGTGTTTTGTAAGTGACAGTGATCGATCGATACTGCACTTGGGTAGGCTGGGCTGGGCCGGGCCGGGCGGAGGGGCAAAACGCAGGTGCTAGCAGGTATCTGGGCTGATCCCCCTAACACTGCGTTTTTGGGAACCCTAAACTGCTGGGGATGCTAGTATAGATCTGATTGGATCAGATATTGATCAGATACTATACCACTAAGGGAGGTGTACGGTGCGTGCGTGGGTGTTAGCGGTACTGGCGCTAACCTGACGCTGCCTGGGGCTGGTGCTTGCCAGTTCACCAAAACGCTACCAGAAAAACTGTTAGCGATCACAGATATCAGGCCTGACTCTGCGAACGCTGCAGTTATGCGTTTAGTGTTTTGTAAGTGACAGTGATCGATCGATACTGTACTAGGTTGGACTGGGCTGGGCGGAGGGGCAAAGCGCAGGTACTAGCAGGTATCTGTGCTGATCCCGCTAACACTGCGTTTTTGGGAACCCTAAACTGCTGGGGATGCTAGTATAGATCTGATCGGATCAGATATTATACCACTAAGGGAGGCGTATGCTGCGTGCGTGGGTGTTAGCGGTACTGGCGCTAATCTGACGCTGCCTGGGGCGACGCATATCACCGCCGGGTGATCAGGGGGCTAAACCTTTATTTGGTAATAAACGGCGGGTTCCCTGACACTATAAAAAATAAACAAACTAACCAGCGTCACCCGTAACAGTTATATGGTGATCAGTGGCGAAAGGGTTAACTAGGGGGCAATCAAGGGGTTAAAACATTTATTAGATAGTATATGGGGGTCCCTGTTGCTATAAAATGCTGACGGCGAACCTAAATATTTACCTCCCTAACTAGCGTCACCAGTGACACTAATACAGCGATCAGAAAAATGATCGCTTAGTGACACTGGTGACGGGGGGTGATCAAGGGGTTAAAACTTTAATGGGGGGATTAGGGGGGTATCCTAGACCTAAAGGGGGCTAACACTAACTGTCACAAACTGACACCATGCAGTAATCAGAAAAACAAAACAAAAAACTGCTTGGTGTCATTGTGACGGGGGGGGGGGGGGTGATTGTGGGGGCATCGGGGGTGTAATGTGTGCCTGGCATGTTCTACTGTATGTGTGTGTGTTGTACACTCCACATTACAGTCTTCTCTCCTCGGCGTCGGAACGGAAAATGCCGAGAAGAGATGACATCATTTCCTCTGCCTCTGTGTACAATACAGAGACAGGAAAATGATCCCATTGGCTGGGAACGATCGCAAGGGGGGGCCACGAATGGATGGCCGCCCCCTCACCTCCGATCGCCAGGGAAGATTTGCCGACCGCCGCAGGCACCGGGGGGGGGGGTCCGATCGGACCCCCCACCCGCGGGCAGGCAAGGACGTACCTGTAAGTCCTTTTGCTTGCCCGTGCCATTCTGCCGACGTACATCGTCGTGCGGCGGTCGGCAACTGGTTAAACTTCTATTATCAACTCATACCTTTTTTGATCTTTGGGTCCTAACAATTTAAGTTTATCCACCAAATCCTGACACTTTTTTACAGTTAGTTTACTATTGAATCCAAACTTCCACTCCCACTTGGCAAATTAAGAACACAGCAGCCTCATAAGCAGGCACAAAACATTCTTTTCCAGAGACTATTCCCCATTGTCAGTGCCAGTTGGGTCTCTCATTTACCTATAAAACACTGGAATAGTGACCCTCGGCCCACAGTAACAATAGGAATACAAGAAGAGTAAAAATATCATCACTCCCCACACTATAGGGAGAAACAAAAAATAATTAACTTGTCTCTGCAGTACTGTTGTTTTTTCAATAAGGTTACAGCATCAACAGAAAGGTTAAACATGAGAAAGGAGAAACTAAACACACAGAAGAAAGTTAGCCTTGCGATCTTTCTAGATCACTTATCTAAATAGCGCTTAAATCATCAGGCAGTCAACCTCTGACATTTGGTATACCTCAAATCTTTTTTTTTTTTTATCTGTCCAGGACAGCGGGTGACGTAATTTTTTACCTTAGACAACGTCCCCAAATGTCTCTGTCTTCGCACACTGGATTATCAAGATATTATACGATCAATCCCAGTGTTGGCAATTACAACACATTAAACCAGAATCAAACAGAAAGAGAAGAAGAGACTCTTAGAAGGAATTTAAGAATAATTTAAATTATCTTAACTCTCAAACACCAGGAGGACTGGATCATGAAGTTCGAAACCAGACAGTGGATCTGGGTCTCAGGCCCCCACCCCTATTTTACCACTAACGTTGAGTGGGGGGGCTTTTAATTCTCAGTGAGCTTTGAAGTCCAATACTCACCAAAGTTTTTGTCTGGACCATCTGACCCGAAATGCACTTGTTGGTTCCGGCTATAGAAGGACCAAAAATGTTAGGATTACTCTTCTCTTGTGATCAGTTGAACTCCAGATGTATTGAAAAGCAGACAATTTATTTCAGATGTGTCACACAAAAGGATGATGCTTACAAGCCAAAAGATGCAGTAAGAATCACACAAAGAGATGTACATCCCCCCTCCTAATATCTACAATAATATAGCCATAACACTTCTATTGGCTGAGGAAACACAGATAGCGTGCCTGGTACAAAATGGTACTTTATTTGGCTAATTAGTGTTTCCTGTACAGTCTTGTTCTACCATATATGGTTAAGCCTAATCATCCTCCAACTTACTATGGAGTTAGTTAAAGCAAACGATATAGAAAGTTAATACAACAATGTGCTCAGAAGTCATCTTAAAGTCTCAGGGTTATTGTTTTTCTAATAGTCATACAATAAACATTTAAAACTTTTCTAACACCTTTTCTTGGAGTACATCATGGGACACAGAGGTCCTGCCCCTCTTTTGGGATTAAGTATATTTCTTTGCTACAAAAACTGATGTGCTCCTGGAAGGAGGAGGGGTTATATAGGGAGTAAACTTCCTTGATTGGGTTTACCAGTGTCAACACCTGAAGGTAGCCTATAACCCATTAAGTAATTACTTAAGGCTCTGGGTCCCATGATGTACTCCAAGAAAAAAGATTTTTCAGGTAAGCTGTAATTAAAATCCTATTTTTTTTTTATAACAGCTTACCTGTAAAATCCTTTTCTTTTGAAGTACATCATGGGACACAAAGGTCCCGCCCCTCTTTCTAGTATACACATGTATTGCTTTGCTACAAAACTGAGGCACTTCCAGTATGGGAGGGGTTATATAGGGAGGCAACTTCCTGTTTAGGGTGTGCCAGTGTCCAGCACCCGAAGGTGGCCTATAACCCACAGTGATTACTATGGCTCTGTGTCCCGTGATGTACTTCAAAAGAAAAGGATTTTACAGGTAAGCTGTTACAAAACTTTGTAAATAATAGGATTTTTATAACAGAAACAAAAAAAAATATTTTTTCAAAATTTTCAGTCTTTTTTTTATTTGTTTAGCAGAAAATAAAAATCCCAGAGGTGATCAAATACCACCAAAAGAAAGCTCTATTTATGGGAACAAAATTATAAAAATGTAGTTTGGGTACAGTGTAGCATGACCGCGCAATTGTCATTCAAAGTGCGACAGCGCTGAAAGCTGAAAATTGGTCTGGGCGGGAAGGTGTATAAGTGCCCTGTATTTAAGCGGTTAAACGAAGATTACATTGGATGAGTTCAGGGGCAGTTGAAAAAAGCATCCAACTGCCTCTGAACGTCTGTTTAACAGCAGCAGTGTACATGAGGCCTCAGCCTGTAAAAAAAAACCCTTTTTGGTCTTGCACAAAAGATAAAGTAGTGATCATTAACCACTTCACGCCCACGCTATAGTCGAAAGATGGCTACAGCGTGGGCTTCTTTTGGCGGGAGGGAGTACATGGACATCCTCCCATGAGTCCTTCAGACTCAGCTGATCATAGATCGGGGTAAAGGGCCATTCACAGCATCCTTTTACAACGTGATCAGCTGTCAGCCAATGTCAGCTGATCACAGGATGTAAACACAAGCCAGTTATCTGCTTTTCTTTCTTAGTGCGGAGTCTGAGGAGAGAAGAAGAAAGCTGATAACTGGCTTCTGTTAAAGGGATATCGGCACTACTAATTAGGGCACTGATTATCAGTGCAGCCTCATCAGTACCCATAAGTGCAGCCTCATCAGCGCACATGCGTAACGGAGAAAAATTACCTGTTTGCAAAATTTTATAACAAACTATGAAAAATGTTTGTTTTTTTTTTTTTTTTTTTGTCTTTTTTTTGTTTAGCAAAAAATAAAAAAAACCCAGTGGTGATTAAGTACCACTAGAAGAAATCTCTATTTGTGTGAAAAAAATGATAAAAATTTCATATAGGTACAGTGTTGCATGGCTGCGCAATTGTCATTCAAAGTGTGACAGCACTAAAAGCTGAAAATTGGCCTGGGCATGAAGGGGGTGAAAATGCCCGATAGGCAAGTGGTTAACATTTGTCAGTCAGTCATACACTCTCTTGAATGACCTGACTCTTTATCCATAGTTCCATTAGTAAACGCATTAAAAGACTTTCTTGCTCATAGGTTAAAGCAAGTCATAAATGTTCATAAATTCTAGGTACTATTCAAGTTTTTGTTTGTAATCATTTTAGTCATAGCCACAGCATACTAATGATTTTTCAAGAGAAACATAAATAGGCATTTATGGAGAAATACATTTCAAGGACTTTCTTGTTAACCAAGTGTTCATTCCACAGCGGATAACATTATGGCAGTGCTTTCATTTTTTTTTCCCCTGTGGCACTGCACGTAATTTTAGAGTCTTTGTTGCATTAGGGAAATGACTTTGTTACATTTCTGTATGAATTTGGTAATGCTTGCAATGCAGAATATAAGTAAAATTTGGCTGCAAGGATAGATAAAACGTGCTCCAGAGGCTACTGACAGGCGGTGGGGAAGCGATTGACGCTTCCTCACCGTCTGTTTTAACTCCATTTTTGCTGACCAATTGGTCACAACAGTGTGAATTGCACACCATTGCGAGACATTTGCAGTGCTTCCCTTTCGCTGCCGTTGCCACTTACCAGTAAATATATGTCTGGTGAGCTTTGCCGCAAGCATGCACTAATCCCTGCCTGCTGCCTATTGGAGCTTAAGGAGGGGCAGTTGGTAGATGGCAAAAACGCTGCTTTACTGCGCATTTTTGCCACCACCCCGACCATAGGTCTAAATAAAGCCTACCGTATATACTCGAGTATAAGTCGTTCCGAGTATAAGTCGAGGGTGAAAAAAAAAAAAAATGGGAAAAACTTATTGACCCGAGTATAAGACGAGGGTGAGAAATGCACAGCTACTGTAAGTGGAAAAGAGGGTAACAATGCCCATTTGCAGCATCACTGTGCCCATTTGCATGCCTCACTGTGCCCATTTGCAGCCATAGGTCCCCTGAACTTCAAACTTGGTAGTTAAGGGTTCCTAGATGCCCCCTAGCTGCAGCCATAAATTGGGGTCTCTGAACCCAAAGGGTCCCAAAATGACATTGCTGCAGATGGACACAGTTGACCGACTTTGGGGTCCCGTATTTCGGGGCCACTTAGTGCTAAGAACCCCAAATTTGGTGTGCAAACCCAGTGGAACCAGTACCATAAAATTTCCAAAGCTGGGGTTTCTAGCACCAAGTGCCCCCGAGATACAGGGCCCCAAAAATCAGTTCAGAAAATGTCAAGCACTTTTCTGCAGCAGAGAATGACATTTTCCGAACCAGGTTTGGGGCCTCGTATCTCAGGGCCACTTAGTGCTAGGAACCCCAGCTGTGGATATGTTATGGTACCAGTTCAACTGGGTTTGCACAACAAATTTGGGGTTCCTAGCACCAAGTGGCCCTGAGATATGTGGCCCCAAATTCGGTTCAGAAAATGTCAAGCACTTTCAGTTCAACTGGGTTTGCACACCAAATTTTGGGTTCTTAGCACCAAGTGGCCCTGAGATACGGGGCCCCAAAGTCAGTTTGGAAAATTAAATTTTTTGCTGCAGAAAAGTGCTTGACTCGAGTATAAGTCGAGGGGGGCACTTTCAGCACAAAAAAATGTGCTGAAAAATTCGACTTATATTCGAGTATATACGGTAAATGTCTAGAATCTTCGAAAATTCTGGAATTTCTCTCCAATTATTCTCCATGGCCTCCAGCTGCTAGTCTAAGTGCTAGTTTAAGTCCAAGCCAGCACACTTCTGTTGAACTTGACCACCAAGCATATCATGGTTGTAAATGAAAAGGGGAACTTTAAAATGTCTGGTTGCTTAGTTATCTGCAGCATATATTTCTCATGCTAAGTTAAAGTGTTACTAAACCCACAATGGTAAAATCAGTTTGTATATGCAGTAAAGCATGGTTGTTATACTCATTATGGTACCTAAGGGATTAATCCTCTGCATTGTGTAAAAAGGCTGTTTGATCCTGTATTCCCTGATCCTCCCCTTCTTCTATTGTCCCCAATCCATCTCTTGACAGTACAGAGCCTTGGGGGCAATCTTTTTTTTTTTTTTTTTTTTTTTTAATGGGAGGGTGCATGTGATCAGCAGAGGGCAATTCAGCACTGTCCAGTCAGAGGGCCTCAAAGGACAGTCAAAGGAGAATGAAAACTCTACCTGCAAGCTTTAAGCAGACCCTGATAGAAGTCATAAGTCTGCTATATACTGCTGATGAGAAAAGATATTTAGCAGTTAATAAAATGAAAAAGACAAAATGCAACCTCCATGGTGTAGTGAACAATATGTATTAATGATTAAAAACACACTCGCAAAAGAGGAGCTTTTGCAAAGCAGTAAAAGTCAAATCTGCTGCTTTTGGAGCGCGGAGCCGCTATGGAATTCCCCTCCTTCGGCCGTAAGCAGGGGAAGAAGATCTCCCTCCCTTAAAGCGGAAGTAAACCCATCCATAAAACAGTTTCATTTCTGGAACGTGCCGGAAATGTAACACTCCCATTGGTTGTGCTCTCAACCAAACTGTCAAACCATCCAATGGCTGGTGTCATAACTGATCACATGTGCAGCATCATGGCAGTTGTAGATTAAACAGAGGCAAAGATGGCAGCTTCCTTGGCTGAAAATGATAGGGGGGTTTACTTACACTTTAAGCTGAAGAAGAAACAACATGCTTTGTCACGTGTTTCTATCTCCCAGTGCACTCCCAGCAGTGTCATGCATTCTTTCCATCCAGGCTCTGGCTTCCATCGTCTCCTTGCAGCAGCGGCTCCCTCTTGCCTGTGCTCTTTTCCCCCTGTTCATGGCCAAAGCAGGGGAATTCCACAGCGACTCCGGGCAGCAGCTTTGACTTTTTCACACGGGGCAGATCCGATCAGCGGGAGATTGCTCCGCTCTCCTCTTTGGCAGATCGGACAAAAACAGATCCACCTGTCTGTTTTCATTCGCTCGCATCTGATTGGATCCGCAGGACGGATGGTGAACGTGTGCGAAAGTAATATCACTTCTGCCAGTAAGTAAAAGAGAGATCCATGAGGTGCCTTAAACCTCATTGGACCTATCCCATTGTAGGCCGCTGTTCTGTCAAAAGAGCCTCATAAAACTCATAAAAACTCCAAGCACGTCACTTCCGATGATTCTCCTGCAGCGGTAATTGGAGTTTTAGACAAGTTACCTGTTTTCACAGAACACCGGCAGCCTATTCACTACGGTACACGCTATAATGAGTGGACACTCTTAGTCCGCCTGCTACTAACCAACAACATACTCCAAGTTGACGACAACTTTTTTCCTCCTTTGCCGCTGTTCTGTTAAAACGGCCAACTCGTCCTGTGCTGTAGTGTAGAGGCTGCCGGTGTTCTGTGAAAATGGGTAACTCGTCGAAATCTCCTATTACAGCCCCTAGAGAGTCACCGGAAGTGATGATCTTGGAGATTTTGACGAGTTGGCTCTTTTGACAGAACACCAGCAAGTTTTATACATTTGGGTACTTCCTGGAGTTCTCCAAATGTCAATGGTTTGGTATTTACAACAGCTGTTTTATCTAAGGGAAGCATGGCCTGTTGGTATTTGAAGAATAAGGTTGTGAAATACTGAAATAGATCATTGCGTGTGTTTCCCTTCAGTTAAATAACTGATTATTCCTTTTTACGTGAAAAATGATATAGTTGCTTATGTGCTTAGATTATATTTGCAGAATATTTATCACAATATTGTAACACTACTCAATTTTATGTACTTTGCCCAGCCATTACTAGACTGTGTTTGGCACAAAGAAACCACTTGCAAGTTGGTTGACAACATAGTGGTACTGGTAATATATTTCTGAGTTGGTAATGAGTTTGTTCCTGTTTGGCAATTAATCAAAGTGTCAATTTCAGTTTATTTACATGTGTAGGTACAAATTGAAATTGAACAGAACATCAACCTGTCAGCAAACTATGTTGACTAAATTGCATCTGATGGTGTTTAAGTAATGAAAAAATAAGATAAATGCAGCTGTGTCAGTTTTAAATGCATACAGGTGCTTTAGTGTGGTGGCCTTGGGTATGAAGTGGCTCTCTTGGACATTGGTTTATACTAGAGTCATTTCCTTTTTTCTTTTTTTTTCTTCAGAATCTTTTATTTGAGCATTATGTGACAAGTATTACGTTATTGTAAAGATCAGCAGGATGGGCTGAATGTTAGAAGTGCGTCCCCAGCTGTTGCTCTGGCTCAGTGCACTCTTGAAGCAAAAGAGAGAACGCGCCGCACATGCGGTGTGTCAGAGCAGCTGCTGGGGACAAGCTTCTAAGGCCCACCCTGTTCTGCCTTTTAAGAGATGGGTCAGCTACTAAGGATTATTTTTTGAGCAGGCCAAATGCAGCGCCGTCATTTATATAGGGTAATAGGAGCAATTATTTGAATAGCAGAAGAGTATATGCTGGAATGCATTTGGGGGGGGGGGGGTTTATCTATTAAAGTAGTTGTAAACCTCAGACCTGAAATGTAAAAAAAAGCATATCCCTCTATAGTGTGCACTTGTCTCAATTAAGAGCACCTAGTGTTATGTCTGTCTGCTGCTTTGTTCCTCTGCTATGTACATGAATCACTTCTGACGCCAAAAGAAGAATGGTGACAGGGGAGGGAGCTCCAGCAGATTGACGGCCTCAGCTCTGTTCCTATGTGCTGTGTGAAGGGGATGTGTGTCTCTTCGCTCCAATCAGCTCTCAGAGCTCTCCTCACTGAAGATCTGCAGTGTGAAGGGGAGGTATGTCTCTTTGCACCAATCAGCTCTCAGAGCTCTCCTCACTGAAGATCTGCAGAGTGTGACTTCAGCTCTCCGCCCCCTTTTTTCTCAACTTTCAGACAAGCTTTATTATTCAGCACTTTTAAAGGATGAAGAGAAGACTACTGATAAACAGGTACAACTTGTGTAGGAGAATTGGTTTCATCCCTGTTTATCACCTAAGGCCAGTCACTACACTGGGTATATGTAAGGGTTTACAACCATTTTAAAGGTGAACTAGCCCTTTAATGCCTATTTGTGCTCTTATTTTGTGAGACTTCCTCTACTGTTTCTATAGGTGATGGCAAATTTCTGTGAACACAATCAAAAACTAGAACACCTTTTTAGTAGAGTGTGGAATGATTTGAATCTCTGAACAAATACTGGCCCGGTGCACAATTTTCTTGCATAGGCATCTCAGGTACAGGAAGTGAAGTTAAATCTCCTCAATTGGAGGTCACAAAAATTAAATTGTGACTCTTTACAACTTTCTGCAAAACTTAAAAAAAACTGTTTTTGCTCTCACAAACATGTTATGAGGCTGAGCCCTGCACACCCTCTTATTAAATCTGCTAGGAATGAGAGCGCGTTCATCAGCATATAGTTTTTGTGATCTTATCAGTAGTGTCCCTGTCAGCATACCTAATGTTTAAAGACTCTGCCAGATTGCATGTAGCAGCTGCTTTTTCCTTCTGTTCACTTCTGACTTCAGGATCCCAGCACAGGCATGCCTTTTTTTTGGATTGGGTTTTACATTCTGCTTTATTTTCTTGATTCCATTCATATGTTCTGGAATAGAACTGAGCACAAACAGTACCTGGATGAAGAAATCTTTGTGGCAGCAACAATGCTTTTTCCCTTTTTGTTAAAATCTGAGCGAGGATAGACCCAGGGAGGTTGTGCCCTGTATTCTATACCACTTGGCAATACATGATTGGGCCTAATAAGACACTAGAGCAGTAGAGGTCAACTTTATTGATAAAGGGCGCCTCAAGTGCGGCCTCTGATAGTACCAAAGGGCAGCACATGATATTTGGTGAATATTAAGTGTAGGACAGCAGATACACAACAGGATATGGTCAAGGGCATGATACAAAATATAGTCAGAGGTTGCAGACTACTGGCATGATCCAAAAGATGGTCAGACTGCAAAAATGCTATAGGAGTTGTGGGAGACGAGGGACATGCTTCATGAGTCGTAGACTGTAAATACAAATAAGTGGCTGCAGGGGCCACCAAAAAAGTATCAAAGGGCTACATGTGGCACTAGTGAGAGGGGGACATGCCGTAACCCATAGCAAACAATTTGACATTTCTTTAAAGTGATTGTAAAGCCTAATTTTAATTAAAGAATAAGTGCACCTTTTTGTAAAAATAAAAAATGCACATCTTTTTCTAGGTAATAAATGTGCTTTCATTATCTTTTTTTCACTGCAGTCTGTAAGGCGATCAGCAGATCAGGGGTGCAATGCCTTGATCTTGCAGACACACAGCAAGTTGTCTGCCTGTACCTCATACGGGCAGGTAGTTACTGAATGGCATAAAGAATCAATGGACTACGAGAGTGCTCACCAGCACCTTTGCCGTTCATTGAGAACTACAAGTCGTCAACTGCTATGGCTGACTGTACTTGCAGGAAACTGTGAATGAATGATGCGGCCATGTGAGCAAAGCCCCACATGGCTGCTGTTTTTAAATTGTGATCCCCGCCTGCTATCATAGAAAGGGGATCAGCAAGGGAGCGGATGCAGGAGCGGGAACACCCTAAATACGGTTGGAAAATGTAACATGTTCAAAGATGAACTTGACCTGTAAAATAAAAAAGATGTTATACTTACCTGCTCTGTGCATTGGTATTGCTAAGAGCGGTCCTATACCTCTTCTTCTGGAGTCCAGTGCTGGTGCTTTGCACTCCTCCTTTCCTGAAGGTGCCTACTCGGCAAGCCATGTGGTATGGGGTACCCGTGTGGATGCGCTTCCGAATCGAGTTGTGTGTGTGTCCATAGTAGCACCCAGCACCGGTAAGCCCCGCACCCTCTTACTTTTCAAAAGAGTTTGACTGACAGACAGCCTATGGTTTCCATTGCTCTGAGTCACCTGTGAAAACAGGAAATGGAGGAGAAAGTGCTGGAGCAGGAACGGCACTGGAGAGATGACAAGCCAGGTAAGTATTTTGGGATGGGGACAAAAAGGTAGTGGGGTGTTTTTTACCACATAATTCTTAAGGCCGGTGCAATCTGAATTGCAACATCTGCTCTGGACCGAATGTTCTGAGAAACCCACTTCTGTGTTGTACAACCATCTGCTCTTGGTTTCCCTCCCTGATCTCTCTACCCTCAAACGCCTATCCAAATGATACTATAAATAGCACACAGGTGTTTTCAAAGTGCCGTATATAGTATGCCAAAAAAACCTTCTTACTTGTTATAATATAGGTTTTTGTGAACGCTGCTGCTTGTATCTCGCCGCCATTGCTACTGCTGTTTTCCGTGTCTATACAATAATATATTTCTGCACTCAGTATGTAGCTGTGGCTTTTATCCCACGCGTGCGCATTATTCCCTGAAGCCGAGCCTTGTCTCCTCTCCACAACCTCTGTGACGTAGCAAGTCACGTGAGATCCAGGCTCCGCTTCTCAATGGGAGTATCGTAGGGATGTCTGGGCTGACATCGACATTAGGAAATGACGCAGCCCTGGCATAGCACCTGCATTTTTCCGGCAGGGTCTATGCTTGCCGGAAAATTACGATATACGGTGCATGCACGGGTGACATCATAAGAAAGAAAAATACAGATTACTCACAAGGCAATTAGGTAAGGAGATATTCATCTAGCACAATAAATTTCATAACCTGCAATTGTCCATATACAGAAAAATAGTCTGAATGGGTTTACAACCGCTTTAACTCAACTCCTTCCATTCAAGTCAATGGTAATGCGCCGTAACCGCGCCGGCATGCGGTTGCAGCACGGTAGTACATTACAGTTAATATGCGTTTATGGTGCCATTTTAACATGTCAAAAACTCAAGTCAACTGTGTGGCAAATGCACATAGGATGTTTGGGGGAGCTTTAAGCACAATTAACGTGCATTAACACTATAGGTGCCTTTTGATAAGCGTCAGTATTTTGAGCAAGTGTGAACAAGCCCTAAGAGACAGACTTATCCAAAATTGTCCATAGGGCTTATTTTACCCCATATAGACGTCACAAAATCAATTCTTCAACCTCGCATTGTGAGTGTTGGCAATGTGACCATTCTGGTGATTTCTTTAATATTTTCTGGAACTGTCCCACAATTACCAGCTACTGGAGGGAGGTGATTTCCATTGTCAATATTATGTCAAGAAAGTCTGTGTTTACTGGGGTTGGTGGAGGAGTTGGTCCCCACGGTAGCAGAAAGGACCATGATTAGTCTCCTCCTTTTTAATGCTTTAAAAGCTATCACCATGTCATGGAAGAAAGCTTCTCCTGCCTCCCTCACTTTTTGGAAACATTTGGTCAATATTAATTTACCCCTTTTATAAAGACACCTTTGCTAATAGGGAATGCCCGAAGAAATATGATAAAGTATGATCAAAATGGTTGGCTGATCCGTCTACAGCTTCTATGCTTGATAGATCCTAGAGCAGTGATGGTAAACTCATGACATGTGTGCCACAGCTGGAACACAAGCTTAGTCTTCTGAGCAGCTCCGGGCACACAAAGGCTCCTCACACTTCACTAGGAGGACAAAGCGCCCAGTGTCCCCGCACTGGCCCAGCACTGCCTGCCTCCCCTGGATTACACACAGCACTTTGACTCAGCGCACATCTCTTTGTAAAAAGCACTGCAGGACTGCCTCACAGACCGGCAGGAATGGCAGCCAATCACCTCCTTCTGCCAGTGAGTGAACAGCCAATCGACTGGCCCGGTAGGAGAAGTGGGTGTTTGTTGCCTGAGTGCAGCTGCTCCGTTCCATTAGTGAGATGCTATGGCGATTTAAGGAGAGGTGTTTGTGGGCAGAGGGAGCATGATGGGCTGTAACAATACAAACTACTCCCAGGATTTCTAAGAGGTCTCTGTTACTGGGGAAACGTCACAAAACATCTGTATTACAGTACCTGGCAATTACACTATAATGATTGCACACTTGTGGCGCCACTGCCACACCACAGCAGAGGGGGGGGGGGGATCTACAGAGGGGGTGGTGAGCTGGCACAGACACCTATCCACCTCCTTTCCTTAACTCCCTGGAAATTCATGTCAAAGACAGTATTATTATATTCTGGATGACCTGCTTATGGATCGAAGGAATCCTCACTTACAAGGAAAACTGCTAAGTATACTCTTCCCACAGATATGACTTTTGAACTACAGGGGCTATGTGTGTGTGTGTGTGTGTGTGTGTGTGTGTGTGTGTGTATATATATATATATATATATATATATATATATCCCAACAAACCGATTGTTCCACACAGTGTATATGGACTGGTTACTACTGTCATTTACTAATAGCTGCATTGAGTTTATGGTGTGAGGGAGGTTTACCGGGTAACAGCCATTGGAGGAAACCACTCTAATGTAATTTCAAAGCTGATCATCTTTACCAGGAAATATACCTCCTCTGGACCACTATAGACTCTGGAGCCTTTTAATCAGGCTATCACTGTGATTTGTACATTCTGGACACTACAGTTGGGATTCATCCACCTATCACAGCACAAACGTGGATTCTTTGGGTGTTGACCCTTGGATAGAGTCACTACTGCAGTTTTTTACTTTGCCTTTACTGATTGATATCAGCGTTGGTCATCCGCAGGTACACTTCCATAGCCCAAAATCTCAATCCCATCTCTTGTCTTCCTATGTCATCTGAACCTTGACTTACTAACAGAAGCCATTTTTGTCAATCATTTATCTACATGCCCATTTCCTGTGGGTCTACACAGTGCTCACACTTTTGTGGATTTGGTTTTTAATAAGTGTAGTATGATTCACTTAGTAGGGATGGTTGAGCTCAATTAGGTTTTTTATTTTCGTTTTTGCATATGGTTCTTTACCGACAGCTCCCATTCCCTCTTTTTCTTTTGTCTGTCTCTTTGTTTGAGACGCTCCAGGCATTGTGTCCTTGATTGGATCAAGTGGATTTGGATATATAATTGTGATGCAGGTGGCAGTGTCTTGAGGACCCACCCTCTTTAGTGTGATAGTATGTACATTCAAATTGGAGGAAGGGTTTAGGAATTACAGCTCTTAAGAATAGCCATCTCCCTTTTTCAAGAGACCAAAAGTAATTGGACAATTGAATCAAAAGCGGTTTAATGGCTAGGTGTTATTTCTTCATCAATTAAGCAGGTAAAAGGTCTGGAGTTGATTCTAAGTGTGGTATTTGGAATCTATTTCTGTGAACCTACTTCATGCCTTCAAAGGAGCTCTCAATGCAAGTGAAAAAGGCCATTGTAAGGCTTCAAACACAAAACAAATCCAACAGTGATGGCAGCAACATTAGGAGCGGCCAAATCAACAGTTTGTTACATTCTGAGGAAAGAAGAACGCATTGGTGAGCTCAGCAACATAAAAAGGCCTGGACGTCCATGGAACACAACAGTGGTGGATGATCGCAGGAACCGCTCTATGGTAAAGAAAAACCCATTCACAACTTCCAGACTAGTGAAGGACACTCTCCAGGAGGTAGGCGTATCATTGTCAAAGTCTACAATCAAGAGAAGACTTCACAAGAGCAAATACAGAGGGTTCACCACAAGGTGCAAACCATTCATAAGCCTGAATTATAGAAAATTCAGATTAGACTTTGCCAAAAAACATCTAAAAAAGCCAGACCAGTTCTAGAAAAAGCATTCTTTGGATTGATGAAACTAAGATTAATCTGTACCAGAATGACGGGAATAAAAAAGTGTGGAGAAGGCTTTGAACAGCTCATGATCCAAAGCACACAACGCCCTCTGTAAAACATGATGGAGGCAGTTTGATGGCATGGGCATGCATCCAGTGGCACTGGGTCATTGGTGCTTTATTGATGTGACAGAAGCAGCTGGATGAACTCTGCAGTGTTTAGAGATATACTGTCAGCCCAGATGCAGGCAAATGCATCAAAGTTGATTGGACGGCGCTTCACAGTATAGATGGACAATGATCCAAACACACTGCAAACGCAACCCAGGAAGTTTTGAAGGAAAAGAAGTGGAATATTCTGAAATGGGCGAGTCAATCATCTGATCTCAACCCATTTGAGCATGCATTTCACTTGCTGAAGGCAAAACTAAAGGCAGAAAGACCCTTAAAGAACTGAAGACAACTGCAGTTAGAGCCTGGAAAAAGCATCAGGAAGAAACCCGGTCTTTGGTAATGTCAATGGGTTCCAGACTTCATTGGCAATAAAGGATTCTCAATAAACTATTTAAAAATGAACATTTTATTTATGATTATATTTGTCCAATATTATATTTTGTTTACACACACAAATCCCTTTGCTGGCTCTCGGCCACACGCATCGGGTCCCTCGCTTTGCAACGGGTGCGCTCCCTCTGGTGGCTCTCCTGGGCAAAGCCGTATATATATGGGATTTCGTCCAGGAGGCCATTCTGCTGCAGTATATCTGCATGAGCTGGTTGGGAATCGGTTAAAGGTTAATTTCCCACATCTGTGGCTTTTTAAATTGCAATTAGTGTCAATGACTTTGTTAGTGCTCACATTGATGCACTTGGCAGGCTAGATACTGAGCCATGGGGAGCAGAAAAGAACTGTCAGAAGACCAGAGTAACAAAGTAATATAACTTTATAAAGATGGAAAAGGATAATAAAAATATTGAAAGCCTTGAATATGCCAATCAGTACTGTTCAATCACTTAATAAGAAGTGTAAAATTCCGGGATCTTTTGATACCAAGCCAAGGTCAGGTAGACCAAGAAAGATTGCAGCCAAAACTGCTAGAAAAATTGTTCGGGATACAAAGAAAAACCCACAACTAATCTCAGGAGAAATGTAGGCAGCTCTGGAAAAAGACTGGTCGATGTATTTAAACTGGAAAGTGCAAAACTTTGTGCAGCTGTGCATGGTTGCCAATCAGCTTCTCCAGTTTTAGTAAATCAAGCACACGGCGCGGTTGTTTCAAGGAGCACAATACGACGATACTTTAACAAAAATATGCTATGTTGAGTTGCCTGAAAAAAGTCTTTACTGTGCCAGCGCCACAAAAAGCCCAGGTACAATATGTCCAACAGCACCTTGACATGCCTCACAGCTTCTGGCATACTGTTATCTAAAGCGATGAGACCAAAATAGAGCTTTATGGTCACAACCATAGCTCACTATTTTTGGAGAGAGGTCAACAAGGCCTATAGCGACAAGAATACCAACCCCACTGTGGGGGTGGCTCACTGATGTTTTGGGGTGTGTGAGCTCTAAAGGCACGGGGAATCTTGTGATAATTGATGGCAAGCTGAATTGCAGCATGTTATCAGAAAATACTGGCAGACAATTTGTATTCTCTGTATGGAAGCTGCATATGGGATGCTCTTGGACTTTCCAGCACGATAATGACCTTAAAGCGGACCATCAGTCATTTTTTAAATCTTCTGCCCTTGTTGTTTTAACTTTGGATTGTAAAACTTTTTTTTCTGCCAGTAAATACCTTATGCAGCCCACTTCCTGTTTCTTGTCTGGTCATGAGCCTAGGCTTAAGACATAATGCACAGCTCTCTCTCTCACTCTTGTGAGAGTTTGCCAGGAAGGGATGGGGGATGAGTCATAAGATGGCCAATGAAAGCTGCAAAGCTGGAGGTGTGCCTCTGTGTAAATCCAGGAAGTGAACAGGCGGCAGCTTTAGCTGCCCACAGTTAAAATGGCTGCAGCCAGACTCAGTGGGGGGAGATTTATGCAGCATATTTGGCAAGTACAGAATCACAGTATATATAAAATAATATGCAAAGTGGTTGGGGGGAAGCTTCAGAATGGCAAAGATGTTTTTATTAAAAATTATGTCAGCAGACTGCAGTTCCTCTTTTAACACAAGTTCAAGTTAACCCTCCAGTGGTTACAGCAGAAAAAGCTAAAGGTTCTGGAGTGGCCATCAGTCTCCTGACCTTAATATCGAGCCAATCTGGGGAGATTCCAAACACACGGTTCATGCAAGACGACCAAAGACTTTGCATGACCTGGAGGCATTTTGCCAAGATGAATGGGCCGCTATACCACCTGCAAGAATTTGGGGCCTCATGGACCACTAGTACAAAAGACCACACCCGTTTATTATGCTAGAGAGGACAATACACTGTATTAATAACTAATGGTTAGCAGAATTTTGAACAGGGGTGTTTTATGATTGTGCCATTCTGTTATGACCTACAGTTGAATATGAATCCCATAAGAAATAAAAGAAATATGTTTTTTCATTTTGTCCAGCCTAACTTGTGATTTTATATGCATCCGCCACAATTTTCAACCACCAACTCTATTACTTGATTGAGATTTCTTGTTTCACCTCCCTGCTAAGTTGACAGAGGTGATGATTCCAGTTCATGGTTTAATGAGTAGGCTTGGAGCAGATGAGTGACATAGAAAGCTGAATTGGTGAATTAGGAAATAAGTTTGTTGCCTGGCTGGCTATGCCGAGTGAGCAAAGCGTAATTCAAGAGATTTATCAGAGAAGAGTCTAAATTGTTTGACGGGGAAACCAATTAACAGTTTAACTTGCTGACACATACTTTGGCCCATGACAGACACACTGCGCACAAACTCTGATAATCTTGACAGGACAATCTCTTCAGTTCAGCTGTAACAGCAAGCACTCTGCTTAGTACTAAGTGACAATACAGTACTTTTCCAGGACGCATCATTCATTAACCACTTAACAACCGGCCCATAGCCAAATGACAGCTACAGGGCGATTGCATAACTCTGGGAGGGCATACAGTGACGTCCTCCCAGAATCCCCCTCTTGCGCGCCCCCTGGGGCACACACAGGAACAGCCATGGACCCGGCGCATCACGGTAAATGGGCGCTGATAGCGGCCATTTACCACGTGATCGCCCTGTCAAATGACGGAGTGATCACATGTAAACAAACCGGTGCAATATCCTCTTTCCCCTCTCTGTCTAGTGTGAGCGGAGAGGGGAGAGATCGGTGGCAGCAGCGCTGTGGGCTGCATGTGTAGTGCCCATAGCGCTGATATATGACGAATCCATCCATTCTCAGCCAGCCATGCATACCCATCCATACTCTGCATACTCAGCCATGCATACGAATCCATACCCATCCATACTCAGCCATCCATACTCAGCCATGCATACCCATCCATACTCTGCATATCCATCCATGCTCATCCATCCACACTCAGCATACTCATCCATCCATCCATGCTCAGCATATTCATCCATCCATCCTCATCCATACTCAGCATATCCATCCATCCTCAGCAATACTCATCCATCCATACATGCTCAGCCATCCCATCCCCCCCCATCCATAATTAGCCATACCCAACAATACTCAGCCGTACCCAGCAATACTCAGCCGTACCCAGCAATACTCAGCCGTACCCAGCAATACTCAGCCATACCCAGCAATACTCAGTCATACTCAGTCGTACCCAGCCATACCATCTATACTCAGCCGTACTCAGCCATACTCATTCGTGCTCAGCCATCCCCATTCATGCTCATCCATGCCACATCAGTTCTCGTCCATGCCACTACAGTGCCTCACAAAAGTGTAATAGGTAGTCAAGTTAGATTTGAAACGTATGCCCCTAGAACACCTGATGGTGCTCCCTGCATGTTGAGCCTCTGTATGTGGCCATGGTATGTAAAAGTCTCACACATGTGGCATTGCCATACTCAGGAGGAGTAGTAGAATTTGTTTTGGGGTGTAATTTGTGCTATGCATATGCTGTGTGTGAGAAATAACCTGCTACTATAACAATTTTGTGAAAAAAAAAAAGAAAAAAAAATCTTGATATTGCAAACAATTGTGGGAAAAAATTACAACTTCAAAAAACTCACCATGCCTCTTACTAAATACCTTGGAATGTCTACTTTCCAAAAAGGGGTCATTTGGGGGGTAGTTTTACTTTCCTGGCTTATTAGGTTCTCAAGAAATGAGATAGGCCATCAGTACTTCAGGTGTGATCAATTTTCAGAGATTGGCACCATAGCTTGTGGACTCTATAAGAGCCCATTCATACAGGGGCAACACGACTTCCAGCACGACTTTGGGAGGCAACTTGGACACGACTTGAGTATGAATCACAGCACGACTTGGGGCAACTTACAACACAACTTGAAGTCGCCTCCAGGACAGGGAACTTTACAAGTGGCCAATCAGAGCTTATCAGCTGTGTGTGAGAAGGAGGAGGCTGGCTGTTTAGTGGAGGAAATTACTTTCTGTTTCTTTTCTGCTTCCTGTAAAGTTGCCTCAGTATGAACAGTGATCAGACTTGGAGGCTACTTCCATTGAAATCAATGGGTACAAGTTGCCTTCAAGTCGGATTGAAGTAGTACAGGAACCTTTTCTGAAGTCGGAGCGACTGCAGTAGTGTGCATTAAGACAGATCCATTCACTTACATTGATTTTTTGGTGTAGCGCGACTTGAGGCGACTTGGGGCGACTTGAAGTCGGATCCAAAGTTGCCCCTGTGTGAATGGGCTCTAACTTTCACACAGATCAAATAATATACACCAATTTGGATTATTTTTACCAAAGATATGTAGCGGTATAAATTTTGGCCAAAATATATGAAGAAAAATTACTAATTTGCAAAATTTTATAACAGAAACAAAGAAAAATGCATTTTTTTACAGAATTTTCGATCTTTTTTCTTTTATAGCGCAAAAATTAAAAAACCCAGCGGTGATTAAATACCACCAAAAGAAAGCTCTATTTGTGTGAAAAAAAGATAAAAAATGTCATATGGGTACAGTGTTTGAGTAATTTTCACTCAAAATGTGAGAGCACTGAAAGCTGAAAATTGGTCTGGTTAGGAAGGGGGTTTAAGTGCCCAGTGGTCAAGTGGTTAATTGTGCTCTTTACATGTTAGGCAGGAGCCTAACAGAAAACATTTAGCCATCTCAGGATAGATTGGACCCAAACTTAACATTTTGGTTGGTGAAAGCTCTTTTAGTAGTGTTTACCTGTACTTCTGAAAGTGCCTGGTCTAATGAAGCACAACTGGGTTCACAGGCATGGTGTAAGGACCAGCTTTAGGCCCCATTCACACCTCAAAACGCTCAACGTTTACGTTCCACGCTCCAAAATTTTGGAGCAAAAAAATAAATAAATGTATTCTCTATGGAGATGGTTCACATCTCCACTCCAAGTCGCCTGAAGCTCAAAAAAGTTCTGGAGCTTTTCTTATAGCTTGAATCGGGCAGACTTGAACGTTTTTTGGCACATTTTTTTTTGCACGTTGTTGTGCACAGCCACACGTTTTGTCGCGATTTTCTGCTCAATTGAAAAAATGGCAAAAATAAAATGGTAATATATGAATAAAGAGATGTAAAAAAAATACACAAATAACTAAAAATCATCATAAATACATTAATATTGTGTAATAATACATAAAATATTAACCACTTCCCATCCCAGCCATTGTAAAATGACGCCCGCAGAGTGGCTTTGCCATCCTGGGCGGGCGTCCTTGGCCTCCTGGCATTGTAGGGGGCGTGCACCGCGTCACTCAGGATGTGCGTGTCCGCCGGGCACCCGTGATTGGTCGTCACAGAGCAGGAACGTCCTGTCAGTATATAGGAACACCGATCAGTCTCCTTCCCTAGTCAGTTCCATCCCCCCCACAGTTAGAATCACTCCCTAAGTAGCACAATTAAACCCTTGATCCCCCCCTGTTGTTAACCCCCTCCCTGCCACTGACATTTACACAGCAATCAGTGCATATTTATATATACAGCGCTGTCAATGGTCCCAAAATGGTGTCAAAAGTGTCTGATGTGTTCGCCGCAGTGTTGCACTCCCGATAAAAATCTCAGATAACTGCCATTACTAGTAAAAAAAAAAAATAATAAAAATGCCATAAATCAATAACCTATTTTTAACCTATAACTTTTGCGCAATCCAATCAATATACGCTTATTGCTATTTTTTTTTACCAAAAATATGTAGAAGAATACATATCGGCCTAAACTGAGGAAAAAATGTTTGTGTTTTTTTTAAATTGGAATATTTATTATAGCAAAAAGTAAATATTGTGTTTTTTTTTTTTTTGTTTTTTTTTCAAAATTGTCGGTCTTTTTTTGTTTATAGCGCAAAAAATAGAAACCACAAAGGTGATCAAATACCACCAAAAGAAAGCTCTATTTGTGAGGAAAAAAATTATCAAAATTTCATTTGGGTACAACGGCACACGGCCGCGCAATTGTCATTGAAAATGTTACAGCTCTGACAGCTGAAAATTGGCCTGGGCAGGAGGGGGATGAAAAGGCCCTGTATTGAAGTGGTTAATTAACCCCTAACCTTAAAAAAAATTAAATGTATTAATAATAATAAACACCCAAACACCCAAACCTGGAAAAAAATATCAATGTATGTATTCATTTTGTGTTAGGGATAGGATGTTTAGTTATTATTTTGTTATTTTTTTTATTCTTACCTAGAATTCATTTATTGAATTTATTTATTGATTATTTTTATTTATTTGTGTATTAATTTTAAATGTATTTATTAGTAGTAGTAGTATTAACACCCTAACAAAAAATAAATAATAAATAACCCTAACCCTCTAATCCTATCCCTAACCCCTTACCCTAACGGGAAAAAAAATAATAAAATCTAATGGAAAAGCTAAAAAAGCTTAAATACCTAGTTTTCTCTATTGGCTAATAAAAAAAAAACACCAAAGCTCAGTTCCGCATAAAGACATGCAAAAAAAAAAAACGGTCAAACACGCTACGCTCAGGTGTGAATGCAGGCTTGGGGCTCATTTAATTAATATGCAGTTGACCATTTTTTTTGCATATGCAAGAAATAATATATGTCAATAAGCCTAATTTGTGCCACTGCAGAGCCTTTACATACGTTTATCAAACAAAAAAAATGGTAAAAACTATAATAAATGATGCCAAAAAATGCAGAGCAGACGCATTCCAAATGAATGTAAACATGCATGTAGAAACTGCACACTGAGTGTGGGAATAGCGCTGTAAACGAGCCCTTATTATGAGGTCAAGGTTGACTGTTTCTTGCATTATAAACGTTTGATAAATTTAGACCTTTCCTACAGAATATCGCTTTAAATATTGTTTCTATGACCACAATTTGTGATCATAGAAACCACTCATGGACATTTTCCAACAGCTGTCCTAAAGTTTACATGTTGCTGTATAGATAAAGAATATCCATTAGGATCTATCATAAGGTGTTGCTATGGAGATGTGTCTATGTTCTAAATTTAGCAGCTAACAAGTAAGTTAAATCAAAGAAAGGCACATTTGCACATATACATTACACACATAAGCAACTTTGCTGCCTGAAGGGCACACAACCAATTTAAAACAGGATTTCAGAACCTTTTCCTGCAGGTCAGACAAATTGGAATAATAGACTTCATTATGAATAAGTGATCTGGTTGTATGGCCAAGTTTAAAAAAAATATTTTTAGTTCCTTCCTTCCTTCTCCCTCAAAATGATAATGCTAGCAATTACTTTATTTGCACATTCTCTGAACACATCTAATGGAAAGCACAATAGCTAATTATTTACATCTACATTTCCAAAATTCAAAAGTTCTGTCCACAGAATTTTTTTTCCGTATGCCCTGCGCACGCGGCATGCTTCCCCTTCCAATCCAAAATTCTCAGCATTTTCACCCCACACTTTTATGTTGTTATTGGCTGTCCTAGCAAATAGGGCATCACAACCCTGCCCATTATTGTACTGGTCTTATAACAAGCATAGTTGTGATTGCCTTGTGCTTATTAGGCTTTAGTAATACCATTCGCAGGATACAGCACACTATGCTGTTTTATAGGCAAGGGATATGGGCGTTATTGGGACAAGGAGGTACTCTTTACAACTGGAGGAAAAGAGATTTAACCTCCAAATACAGAAAGGCTTCTTCACATTAAGAACTGTGAAAATGTAGAATAGACACCCTCAAGAACAGGGGTCTCCAAACTATGGCCTTCCGGTTGTTCAGGAACTACACTTCCCATCATGCCTAATCATGTCTGTGAAGTTTTACAATGCCTCATGGAACGTGTAGTTCCACAACAGCTGGTGGGCCGTAGTTTGGAGATCCCTGCTCTAGAAATAAGTTCTGGCCAACTCAGAAGTTTATTTTAAAAAATATCTTCATTTTACTTTCAATATTTTTTTATTAAAAGTTAAAAGATTATAATAACACTGAGTATAAATGCATCAAAACAATGTGGAAAGTCAGATAAGCCAAGGTATCCATAGTCAATATACACACAAAGATTTAAAATAGGTTAACATATAGTTACAGGCCATTAAGGGGGGTGTACTCTGCCAGGGGTGGGAGGGGTTGGGTTTAAGAAAGGGTGAGAGAACAAAGGAGGGGAGAAGGGGAAGAAGTGGGGGGTGAAAGATGAAGCCAGTCGCCATAATGTTGCCATGGTTAAGGAGCACTAACTAGTACACATGATAACTTGAATAAAACATTAACTTATCGAACTTTTAACGGTACACTTGGAGTTGGGCAACCAGACAGCTCAGTTATCTCTGAATGTTGCAACCTTTAAGTCAGTAAATGCTAACAACTTTTCCATCTCACGTTGGTGGTTAAACGTAGAAATAGCATCAGTAGTAGATGGTGGGTCCGATGTATTCCATAATCTAGTAATCGTGAGTTGTGCCGCCAGGAGAAAGTGCATAAGGACTACCCTAAATTTAAGTGGAAACTCATGAAAAGTTAAATGTAGGATGGCCAGCTCAGGATTGGGATCTATATGTTGCCCAACTATGTCGGATAGTATAGTAAAAATTTTATTCTAGAATGAACATACAGATTTGCATGAGTATAGGATATGATATAGTGAACAGTTCCCCCAGTACTGTTTTTCGAGAATCATTGCCAGTGGTTTACACATTTAGAAGATGCGTATGTGGTAGCAAAGGCTTTTTTCCAACTACTCTCAGGGAAAGTAGTACCCAAGGTTTCTTCCCATTTGACAATGATAATAGTTTTGGAAAAGGAATCATGGGTATTAAAAAGATATTAGAAAACAATGAAATTCCTCGTAGTGGGCATAGATGATCATGGAGTAATTTATAGATCGAAGCTGGAACTTCTAACTGCAGGGGGAGTGGGTGTTTCAAGAGGAAGAACCGGATTCGTATGTAAGTAAAATGAAAGATGGAATCTGAAACTTCTATTTTCAAAGGTATAAAATGAGGAGTTGTATATGGGGGAATCAGTGGTGGAGAAGGATCTGGGGGTTTTGGTAGATCATAAGCTCAATAACAAGCATAGTTGTGATCAAGAGACCAGCAAGATGACAACTCGAAGTCAGACAGGTGACGCCTCCACCCACGCACAGTTATATGCCGACAGGGGTGCGTGGGTGGCACGGCTACAGAACCGGTCTCACAAACAAAAGGTATAATACAAGTCTGTATAGAGTCCTCCAAGAGAATCTCAAGTCCCCTTTCAGTTCAAAGGCCTACATGTTATAGTTGATTTATGCAAGTTGCTACTTGATTTTCTGTCTTCTGCATTTTCATTGTATACCGATGATAACATTATATTTCAACATTGTATTTCAAGATTGTGATGATATTCAGCTCTATGTCTCATTGTATGTAACATGCAGATTCTTTAATAAAAACATTGAAAAAAGCATAGTTGTGACTGCTTTGTGCTTTTTAGTAATACCATACGCAGGATACAGCACACTATAAGCTCAATAATGGCGCACAATGCCAAGCTGCGGTTTCCAAAGCCTTCCAAGTCCTTTCTTGTATTAAGAGAGGTATGGACTCCAGAGACAGAGAGATATCATTTTGCCCCTGTACAGATCATTAGTAAGACCTCATCTGGAACATGCAGTTCAGTTTTGGGCACCAGTTCTCAAAAAGGATATTGGGGAAGTGGCGAAAGTGCAGAGAAGGGCAACCAAACTGATAAGAGGCATGGAGGAGCTCAGCTATGAGGAAAGATTGGAGGAACTGAATCTATATAATCCCTCTTGAGAAGAGGAGATTAAGGGGGGTATGATCAACATGTACACATACATAATTGGTCCATATCGTGAACTTGATGTTGAGTTATTCTCTTTAGGGTCTTCACAGAGGACTAGGGGGCACTCTTTACGTCTAGAGGAAAAAAGATTTCATCTCCAAATACGGAAAGGTTTCTTCACAGTAAGAAATGTGGAATAGGCTCTTTCCAGAGGTGGTTCTGACAAGCTCAGTTGATTGCTTTAAAAAAGGCCTGGATTCTTTCCTAAATATACACAATATAACTGGGTACTAACATTTATAAAGTTGATCCAGGGAAAATCTGATTGCCTCTCAGGGAAATAGGAAGGCATTTTTCCCTGCTGTAGCACATTGGAGCATGCTTTGCTGGGGGTTTTTTTTTTGCCTTCCTCTAGATCAACTGTGGTTGTACGTTTGTGGAAATGGGGTTATATTTTTTTTTTTGAACTTGATGAACTTTGTGTCTTTTTTTTTTAACCTGACTACGTAACTATATAGATTTCCCCTAGTTTTTCATGAGTTTAGATCAATGTACGATGTAAAGCGCTGCAGCACCGATATTGGAACAGGTATCTTGCATGAAGGCCCCTTAATGGAGGAGGGAAAGGAAAATTCTAACCACGTTTTGATAGATGCTTTCACCGTTGGACTGGTAGAAGTAATGGGTGGGGCTCCCAATTTGATAGCCATAAGAACCGATTTAGGGTCAGTGTGAGGGGATGTTTTGGATTCTATAAGTGCCTTGTAGTAAGCCAAAACATTGGGTAGACCCATTCTGCCACATTTCCTGCGTTTCATCATAATGGTAAGGGAGCATCTAGTAGGTTTGCAATCCCAGACATAAGAGCAGAAGAGTTTTTGGACAGAAGTGAGGAATGCGCGTGGAAGATGGATTGCAAAGGTTCGGAAAGGATGGAGTTTAGGAAAGAATAATTTTTATTACTGGTATTCTTCCTGCTATAGTATATATACTTCCTTCTTCCTCTTGGGCTTATAGGATGGATAGCTGTTGGGGTAGAGAATCCAAAAAGGGCTTAAAGTGATATTGGTAAAGCTGAAGAACATGGGGAGTAAGCAGTATACCTAGGAAGGTCAGAGAAGTAGAGAACAAACGTGTAGTGCTGTGCACTGGACAGAAAGGAGCGGGTTCGTTATGGGTATTGGACCCAGCTCAGGTCCATTCTGTTTGCAGCTGCTCTGGAGTAGACGAGATAGTAGCCTGCACATTTCCAGGAAGCAATTGCCATTGCTTGAAGATTTGGATGCCTTTTTCCACACTGTAGATGGGGATCGTTCTGCCATTCCAAGTAACGAGCAGCTTCGTGGGAAAACCTCACCTGTAGGTGACAGTGTTCCTCAGAACTTTCGTCAGTGGGGTAAACTTCTTCCTATTAAGTGTTGTTTGCTGTAAAATATCCATATACAAGGAGATACAAGTAAATTTGTCTGGTATCACGGGATTTTGTTTGGCCACCGCCATGACCCGTTCCTTCACATGAAAATATTGTATCCCTGTGTGCTGTATCAGTGAGAAATTTAGGCTTGGGTATGCGGTGGGCCCTGTCTATGCACAACTCAATATCACTCAAGGAAGGTATGAGGGCCTCCAAAGGGCAGTATACCCAGTATACAGATCTTCCAGTTTTAGACTCAAGGTGTTGAATTTTGTCAGCGTGTGCTTGGACTGTCATTTAGATTAGCAAACATATTAGAGAAATCATTGAATAAAGTTCTCCTGAGAGAGAGAGAAGCATATTCTTCATAGTGCTTTCTGATATTAGTTAGTCTGCTACAGAGAATGTGTCAATGGATGGCTCTGCCTGTCTACTCTGTATAGAGCCAGGGGAGAAATCATGCTGCAGCCTAGATTCTCTTCCTCCCTACGCTGCCTTATCTTTGCTGGACTGTGTGTGGTGGGGGTTGAAGGGGGGGGTAACTCCCCCATATCTGGCTGTTTGTCTGCACTGCTTGTCTCTTCTGCAGTATGGTCAGGATGGTAGAGGTCTGCTCTGCCCGCGCCAGAGCGGCGCCATCTTGCCTACCTCGCAGTCCCGCCGCCGGGTGGAAGTCTGTGAGGCTCTGGGGTGGCTTGGACTGCTTTCTGCGCTTAGACAAGTCTCCTGGGAGGATCACAAAGGTACCGAGTGGGCTCAGAGTCCAGGGAGGCTCTCCCTGTTGGCGCTGGCAGGTTACTGAGAGCGTGAGGCTGTAGGAGCTCTTGGTTATGCGGCCATCTTCACCGGCGGCGAAAAACACGCCCCCTCAAAAGAACTTTATTTTAGTGGCTGTATCAATGAGGGAAGTACCACCTTGTTGTCCTGCTGAACCTTTTATATTGATCTTTGAATTTTGACTTGACTACTTGAATGCCTTTGTAAATGTACAAAATGTAACTGATATTAACACTCATAGATAACACCAGATATTATTGGTTATGGAATATTTAATTGCTTTCTGGGTGATCAGGAAGCAATTTATTTTTTCTCCTGCTGGAGCAAATTGTACCATGATAATTTTTAAAAAAAAAATTTGCCACCTGCTGGATCAACTGTGAATATAGGATTATGTATTTGAGGTTTTCTTTTTATCCTATTTTTTTTTCCTCTCTGTTGAACTAGATGGGCTTGTCCTTTTTTTTTTTTTTTTTTTGCAACCTGAGTAACTGTGTAACTATGGTCTTTATGGTGTTCCTTATTGAGGATCCTGCTGAATATGGCACTTTAAGACCATATTGTCAGTTATTGCATGTTGGAGTTAGTGCGGGGTGGGGAAAGGATACACTGAACTTGCATTCTGTTATGCCACATTGGAGACTATACTATGTGGAATCACCTAGATGCCATATGTCACTACAAGGGAATCTGTCGTAGGTTAAGGGGATTCTGGTGGTGACATTGCCTACCCTGTAGTTAACGATAATAAGCTGAGATGTTGTGACATTACTCACATACAGACCCATGTCATCGCAATCATGACATTTTTTTTCCTCTAGTTGGCTGATTCACCTATGTTACTGCTCTCACCTTGTCTCGTAACACTCATATTGCATTTCTTTGTTTTGCTCATGACAGTTGGATTGATGAAGCTCCTCATCTGTCCACTCTTTGACTAAAATTACCTGTAGAGTCAGCCACCCTCTTCCCCTAGACCAGATGTGTCCAACACAAGGCCCGCAGGCTGAATTTAGCCCGCCAGGCCATTTTATGTGGCCCTTGCACCCAGGGCTTTTTTTCAGCTGAAACTTACGGCTCTCGCCCTCTGCTCTTAGCTCACCACTGTCCCTTGTAAACACACAAGCCTTCTGTATTTACAAGGACAGCTTTCCTCTCAGTGGCTCTCACAGATCTCTGCCTGCCCTGCATTGATGGTGGGGATAAGGGAGATGCAGATGCCAGTGGAGTGTGGGATGGGGCCTTATGTGGTAAGTTGCACTGTGATCCCCATCTGTGTACGGGTGAACAGATGCCAACCAATGATCTCCCTGCAAGTGAGAAAGCGAGGCGGAGCCACCTACCCTGCCAGGAGGTACTAGAGCTGGGCCCAGTGGGTGAAATGCAAGAAAGCTTTTAGCATACCCCTGAGCTCTACACTCCGTTATGTGCAGTTCAGGTGTGTCACATGTACAAACTCCTGGTATCTATTGTCCCTTTAAGATCCTCCCACTGTTAGTGCAACTTGGCCACAACCTAAGCAAGGCTATATAGTGGCCCTTTGAGGGAAACCACAATGCCGATGTGGCCGTGATAGAATTAAGTTTGACACCCCTGCCCTAGACTAACTCTGGGCACACTTTTGCTAGGTAATTTACAAAAGCTTAAAGCATTATTTCAAATATAGTTCCAAAGATTGGCAGTGAGTAGACTGTTATATTAGGTGGTTTCCTGCAGGACCCCTATTGTGAAGAAAGTACTGTGCTTAAAGCGCTGTATGCACTTTGTTTCTTACTGTAGATGCTTAATCATCCTGCACTTTGTGTTGCAGCCTAAAGCTCCACACAATAAAGGTAAACAAGAAAAGAAAGTCATCCATCCGTACAGTAGAAAAGCTGCACAGTTAGCGCGAGAAGGCCATAAACAGGACAGAAAGGAAAAGTAAGTGATCTTTCATTTAACTCTGTAGTGAACGCATGCCTTTTGTGGACATATAAAATGTTGTGGTATAAATTGGGATCCTATGTTTACTAAGAGAGGAAAACAGACATTGGCAGTGTACTGTATATATTCTATAGTGTTTGGTACAGAGAGTAGAATATACAGCTGAATATGCAGTGAGAAGCAGTGTATAAAAATGCAGTACATAGCAATGTGAGCAGCATTGAGTATATTGTATAGCACATTGCACCAGGTTCCTCTCACATGCTACTGCATTGAATTTCAGAGATCGTCTGAAAGGGGTAAATGTGAAACAATAATAGATTGAATCCATTTTATATAACCCACTGTGCAACCCCTGCTGGCAGTTTCTGCAGAACTGGGCTGGAAAAGGAGGGGGCTGGCAGCGAGAGCTGTTGCCATAATGTGCAAGTGTGCGTGGAATACTTACACATCATGGCAAACTTAGCTCTCCTCCAGCCATGACTGCTCTGTGCTCTCTGTTGCCACTGCTGCCCCTCTTCCTCATTTCCTCTTTCAAACACAGTTTATTCCTTTTTCGGCCATTGAGTGGCCAGTAATGATACAACTGGCAGCATATGCATGGTGGAGTTGTGTTAACACTGCATTAAGCTGAATTCTTCCCATTACAGATGCTGAGAGTGTACACTGCACTAAATGTGTACAGTAAAAATAAGACCGCTAGCAAACAGGTAAAGAAGTACTTCTAAAAAAAAAGTGTACCCGCTTTAAGTGTGAAATACCTGCCAGAATGCTGAGATTTAGGTAACTATTTGTATGTTCAAATCATAAAAGCTAAGGTTGGGCCAGTCCTTCTAGCCTCTCAGACCTCAATATTGGTCATGTAATGTGAGGAGCAGCCTCACTAACAAGTAGGGAGGTTTGGGAGTAGGAGGGGCAGATACTAGCCTGACTTTTATAGCTTTTTTTTTTCAAAACCATTTTATTCAGTTGTTTTCAGTAGGGATGCACCGATACCATTTTTTTTTAATGAGTACTGATACTTTTTTTTTTAGTACTCGCCGATACCAATTACCAATATCTACCGCAACTGTTTTGTTTTCACTTCAGCTGTCAGCAATGGTACAAAGCATTGAAAAGTTATTTTCAAATTAAATTAATATATATATTTTTTTTAATTTTGAGCTTTTTCAATGTGAAATGTGTAAATATATGATAATATATATGTGTAAAAATATTCACTAACAAAACAAAAAAAAAAGTTTTAATTATTTATCGTTTATAAAATAGACGTGAACAAAAAAAAGCAGGAAAATAATTAAATGGAGGAGAATAGGGAGTTAATTAAGGCTGATTAGAGTAAATAAGGTGTTTATAAGGGGTTAAACAGAGGAACATTTGTTCATCCCTTTGATCTGCAGATGAAGAAACAGATTCAAAAAGATACAATGTTTCTTTTTATTTTAGTGTTTCAGCAGCTAAGCAATGTTGTTAATAAACATTGCCAGCTGCTTTTTTTTTTTTTTTTTTTTTTGACAGCTCCAATTACCGGACTTCTTTAACACTTCAGCTGCCTACAGGGAGACCCACTGACCGCTCAAAGAACCAAGCCTAAAAGTATCGGATTCAGGTATCGGTGCATTTGCACGAGTACCGATACTCGGTATCGGCACCGATACTAGTATCGGTGCAACCCTAGTTTTCAGACGACTGTTAAATACGGAGACTTGAAGGTCCATAAACAAACTTTTAAAGGTGAAGCTCATTATAATGGTACATATAATATGACCTAGATTAAATTTTCTGCTAATGACATGTGTGACTAAAAAAATAGTTTGTAAAAGTATAATATTTGGGTAATAACTGAGGCAAAAAGGCTATAAAGGTATTGTAGGAGAGTGAGAGGGTAGAGTGGTAGAGTCTCATTCCCAGCTGGGTTGTACCTGTAGTGGTGGTCGAGGGCTTGGTATCTAAATTACGGTAGATTTCAGATTGTCACATTTATAGCTCTTAATGTGCTTGGGTCTAGTGATAACCTTAATGTACAATTTCCCTAAAGTTAACTTCTTATGCAGTTTTGTCATGACACGTTTATTTAGAATTGTTCTGGTTTATGACTGGTAAGCTAAATCTTTACCTGGTAGAATGCTGTAATTTCCTATATTTATGCTTCATATGAGCTGTGGGATAACTGTGGTTCTTATCTATCTTGGCACCTCTCAGAATTTTATAAAGTGATTATTAGTTAAAGTACAACTATGGCCTCCCATTCAACAAATCTGTATGCTGCAACATTTAAAATTCATCTGCCCTTAAAGTTTTCTCCTTTTTTTCCTGTAATTACTCTGCAAGTGAAGTCCACCTAATGCAGCTTCCTGTGCTAGTGTGGCAATGATGCTGCACTGCTCCTGAATTAAAAGCAGTTACCACTCTCATGTGCACTCATGTGCACTTTAATGGGATGGGAAAATGTTGCGGAATCATGGCTCAGCATTACTACCACTAACTTACAAGCTTGTAGCTTAACAGTCAGCACCTTGCCACACTTAGACATGCCCACTGCTTTCTGGATTGATTGTATTCCCCCTCTCCTTAATCCATCCCACAGTAAGTTGCAGTGTCTGGGAGGAGGAGCATGTGAGACAAATGAAGGAGGATTTTACTGACTGCATTTTTCTGTACCACACATCACACCAGCATTGTGCTTTGAACAAGGGCACATAGAAAACAATTGTGATCTTTGTTTATCCAGTGCAGAGAGACACAGGTCACTGCAGTATGTGTGAATAAACCCTTAGTCAGGGAAGGTTAAGGTTTTTAAGGCTTCTATGTCGCATAATAACTGGATTTGGTACTTGGTTAGACTGTCATAGAAGAGCTTTTAATTGCACTTTAAATTTGTTCACATCCTTTAATTGCTACTATGTACCCCACTTCAAAGAAACTTGTGAGAGAAACATGGACGCTTGACAGGCATAATAGGTCATATCTCTACCTTGGTTACATGCAGCCTGATCTGCAGTAAATACTTTAAAAAATAGTTCCTGCGAACTTCTGTAAGGAAGTGTAGCCGTTATCAACTAGAAAACGCCTGAGACCTCATTCTATTGACATTTCTAATTCATGTTGGGCTGCAAAGAAGTGAGCAGGCTGACAAATCATTCCCAATTGCTGACGTTAAATACAAAAAAATCCATCTAAGCCCTCATTCACACCGGGCCGATTTGACATGTCAAATCGGAGCCTATTGCCAGCATGGATTTTGCGGCGCTGCACCGATTCCCAACAGTAGTTCCTGCACTACTTTTGGCGACTTCGGGGGTGATTTCAATAGACATCTGTGCGTGAACCCCAATAGATGTCTCTCAAATGGCCCCTGAAGTTGGACTGAAATGCCGGTTTGAAATCGTGCAAGTTCAGCTGAACTTGCAAGATTTTAAACCCACGTTCAGTGTGCCTGAAGCTAGGCTTTATGCCCTCTTTACTCACCTAAATCTACCATCACGTGACACCCTAGTCCTGAGTTTTCTTCAGTTTATATGCAGTTGGGTCCTCCTTCGGGTATCTATGCCACTCCCTGCGTGACATGGACACTTACTATTGGCTGTCAGGATCCAGAAGAGGAGTTTCATTGGTGATGACCGCAAAAAAGGGCCCTTCAGGAATCACCCTATGCAGACACATCAACACTAATACCCCTGCATCTGGAATTGGTGCTCTCCCCTCGATCACTGCGCTGTGGAGGGGATGGGAGGGGTTGGCTCAGGCTCTCTCGCTGAGAGGCTGAGCCAGGTGCCGGTCCAGGCTGGACTGACTGAATGGTGTTAGCCGATAGTCAACTGGAAACGGGTCACAGGAGTGCAGAACGAACTCTACTCCTGTGATCTATAGGAGTATGGCCTTAAAAGCTTTGGCCATACTTCACCTTTAAACTGTAATGTTGTCATGCATTATTTATTTGTAATCATAATGTGTTGCTTCTACTACACAAAACAATTTCATATTTTTCAAAAATTGTATTTACATATCCCAAATTTTTTCTCTTATAAAGGTTAAAAAATGAAAAAGCCTTGCGACTAAGTATAATTGGTGAGTATAACCTTGTCTCTCAAACTGGTATGTTGATGTACTATTAGAGTTTCCAGATTAAAGTGATTGTAAAGTTTTTTTGTTTTTTTTTTAAATAACAAACATGTTATACCTCCCTGCTCTGTGCAAGGGTTTTGCACAGAGCAACTCCGATCCTCCTCTTCTGAGTTGTTCCGGTGGCGTTCTCAGCCCCTCCGCTTCATCGGGTGCCCCCACGGAGAGATGCTTTCCATGGGGGCACCCGTGTGGGCGCACTCTCGAGTACCCACTGCTGCGCCCATTAAAACAGACAGCAGGACTCGTGCTCATTGCTGGACTGAACGGGTTCAGGTAAGAGAAAGGGGGATCTCTGTGGGGGGGCAGCTGCAGCACAGAAGGTTTTTCACCCTAATGCATTAAGGTGAAAAAACCTTGAGACTTTTACAACCCCTTTGAAATCCTATACTGTTTATAGAATAATACATATTCTTACATAATTGTAAGAATTTACAGAAGCCATATGAATTAATTAGACCCCAGGCTAAGGTCTGTGGGTTCCAAGGTAAATAGTAATAGCCTTAATGACCTTAGCAGGTAGGATGTTACTCCTTTAAGAAGCCAAAATTCACACAGGTTAAAAGACCCAGACAAAATTTAACAGCCACTGTCTGACAGATAATGATGGTCACAGCCATTACTATATAGGCATATGAACTTGCAGGCAAGCCTAGCTTTGGACAGCAATACCCAAAGCTCATTTGAAAAGCTTTCTGATCAATGGTTTTGTAAAAACTCGTTGGGTTTTTGGGAGGAGCAAAATTGTGACAGTTATTACGACTAAGTAAACCATTTGACAAGTGTGGGACTGTGTATAGAAAATATTCTGATGTTAGAATGGGCTGGTCGGGAAGGGGTTAAAGAAGAACTACAGCTTTTCCTCCCCAAAACAACAGATGCATTGTGCATAACAAATTAATCACAACCCTACTGTCAGTTTGTGTGTAACTTACCTCCTTTAGCTATATACAGCAGGTTTCTGTGTCTGTGATGTCACTCCTCCTCCTGGCTGAATTTAAAAATGCTCCAACTTCCTGTTTTTTTTCCTTTTCCAGTCCTGATATTACATGTCTTATGACCCTTTGAACATTTGTAGTTTCAGGGCAGGCTGTCGCTTGTACCAGTTCTGGGAGTTGATGTGGGTGGGTCCTAGGGTTACTGCGGGAGTTTCTGGGGCTTCATATGGGTGACAAAAGGTGTAAATGTGGTGTGACAGTACAGGATTGAATGCTAATTAGGATGTATTCAATCCCACCCACCATCGGAGCTGTGAAATCAGTTACATCATTTGCAGGGTCTGAAAGACTACAGAGGGGAGTGTCATAGGCTCTGGACACTGCAGGAAGTGGCTGTGGAAGCGACAGAGTCTATCAGCAGGATATACAGAGTGTCATATGACACAATGCCACAACTAAACTGAGAATATCAGGGGGTCTGCAGACAACAGAGCAACATGCTGGGATTGATCATTCCATTCAGTTCTAGTGAAAAGAAAGTTGGCGTTCAGCTTTAAGTAGCATTTGCTACTTCTCCCAGTCACCAGCATCCCTTTGATAAATGCTGCCATATTTTGACTATTGCTGGTGTGACAAAATCTCAGCTTTAGGAGCAGATTCAAAAGACAAGTTATGGTGTTAATCTCTTGTACTTCCTCCTTGATTTCTTAGTTGCTACTTACACTTTAGGCCGGGTTCACAACAGTCCGGTGCAAATTCCAGCTACATTTTCTCTGCAAAGAGAAAAAGCAGCTGTTCAGCGGTGCCTCTCCGGGAGGGGGGGGGGGTGTAGTGAGGAGAAGAAGAGAATGCCTGTTCACAACGGAATGCATCGGAATTCATCTGTGCATCAGATGCATTCCCATAGAAGATAATGTGCTTGTAATTTGCACCTCAATGCCCAGAAAACGCACACTTTTTTGGACAATGCACAGTGCGAATGCAACGCACATATGTGAACCAGATGCATTCAAATGAAGGTATTTTAAAATGTCCTGCGAATTGGATGTGGTGTAAGCCACATCTAATTCGCATAAGTGTGAACGGGGCCTTAATGTGAAGGCAAACTGCTGAATACACAGATAAATTACACATGGGGGGGGGGGGGGGTGTTATATATTCCTGTTAATTCAGTCCTCAGATTTACACAGCTCTGCTACGCAACACAAGCCCTGTCTGGTAGGACAGAAGACCTGATTTTTCTCTGCTGTAGCTAAGGTCTAAAGAGATAAGATGAATGTAAAGCTTTATTTTAGGTCCGAATGGCGGCTGGAGAATCTAAAAATGCTAGTAGTATTTATGCCGGTTACTACTGTCGGCTAAGGATGAGCTCTGGTGTGTTTGCACAGCCCACATGCAGAGCCCACCAGGATGTTGGCACTGCACAGCGCTAATCGCAGGCAGTGAGACATTGTCCCAATGTGCGGCTGCAGAGATCGGGAAATGTCTCACTGCCTGTGATTAGCACAGCGCAGTGCTGACTTCCTGGCAGGCTCTACGAACACGCTGGAGCTCATCCTTACTGTCGGTCTTGAGCTTTGGGTGCTGACACTGAACATTCCAGATAGTGTAAATGTGAAGGGTTGTCTTTCTCCCCCCACTTGTTTTGTTTATTCACAAAATGTCTTGTAATCTTTTCACTCTGTGAATGAACAAAGGGAAAGGAGGAGGAGTTGGGGTAAACAACGGGATATCTTCTCATCCATTCACAGAACACCTTGTATTCTGTTAAAAGAATACAAAGCTGTTTGTGATTGAACAAGGGGAGAGTGAGCAACACTGTACACTAGCTGGAACTGTTAGTGCCAGAACAAGTGCACTGTGTAAAGTATTCGGCATGAACAATACTAGTATTTTTACCTCCCTTGACCAAGTAAAAGCAAAGGACTTTATTTCCTGGCGTCCCTCTTAAACTCTTGCTTGGTTACTGCAAAGTCAGAGGCCAAGTATATTGCTTGGCAATCTGACATCAGCTGTATGTAGCGCCTCTCAATGAAGATTGCAAATTTGTAATAGTTGTATGAGATTCAAGGCTAGTTACAACTGTTGCCATGATTCTATTACTTTAAATGTTACTTATGTGCACACTTTAAAATGTCGACAAAACCAATGACTAACAATGTTGGGGGAGAATTGTAGTTACTTTTTATACAAATGAAATCCTTATTGTATTAAAATGCAGTTGTTCTTCAATTTCTATATAAACATTTGAAAAAAACAGGTGTAATTTGTATGCTGTTGAGATGTATAAGGAATAGTGTAAGAAAAGTGTATATCGTAAAATGACTTTCTTCTTGCAGAGATAATATGAGAGTTTATTATATGAGTGTAGTTAACAAAGTCTAATGACAGAGCAGAACAAAACTGAAAAAGGCTCTTTAGACACGTCATTTGTGTGACCTTAAACCTTCAGTAGACAAGCTACTTTAATGATGGAACATAGTTAAGAATTGCGGTTAAAAAAATTTGATCCAGAACATAAATCCTACCAGGAATACTGGGACAGCAATTATTGCTTTCTTGGGAAGCTAACCATAAAATCCTGTTATTGTCAGCAGCATACTAAATAGTGTTCTTGAACATTTTCCTTCAGGCAGAGCTTATTATATTTTATCTTTAATGCTGCCTTTACAATGTGTCTTATCCTTTACTTAAAAAAGAAATCTGATCGTATTAAATAGTTGGCATACATTTTTATTAAGTAAAACAAAGTGATACATTCACAGTGTTTCTGTTCTAACCCCCATCTGTGCTTGCGTGTAAAGCTATGAACGTTGCTTTTAGGAGACCAAGTGGAATTCCTGGTGCTTAGCTGTGGGCAGAAACTCCATTGAAAGCAATGGAAGGCTAGCAAGACTCAAAGCTCTTTTGACATGGTGGGACTTTGTGTCCACTTTGTGATTATTATTATTATACGCGATTTATATAGCGCCAACAGTTTACGCGGTCCCCCAGCTCACACCCACAGTAGGTAACAGGAGGATAGGGATAGTAAGGGAATAAACCAAGGTCAGAGCCACAAGCAGACCGGGATAACAGAGTTCACGCCAAGGTTCAGGATCACAGGCAAACAGGGATAGTCGGGGACACGCCAAAGGTCAGGGTCACGAGCAGACAGGAACACGCCAAGGTCGGTAACAGAAACAAACGTAGAGCACACAGCAGGCAGGAACAGGAAGCCAAAACACACAAAGGTTGATCAGCAGGGCTGGCCTGCAGTGCAGAGGTTAATATAGAGTTCTCTGATAGAAACTGGGGTGGAGCCATGCTAGAGGAGAGTTTATAAAAGCAGTCAGGTGAGAGTCAGCTGGTCTTTAGAGATGAACACATGGAGACAAGTAAGCTGACAGACAAAACTCTATTGCATAACCATGACAATAATAAGGCTTACCTGTAGATAAAATGAATATCTCCTAAATGTGCAGCGTTTAGGAGATAGTCACCCTGGATGCAGCCGGTTACATCACCGGCGCCTGGGCTCTGAAGGTCCAGCATACCTTGCCGGACCTTCAGAGCTTCGTCCCAGAACCAAGGGCTCCCATGCGTATGCACGGGAGTGACGTCATTGCGACTCTGGCCTAGTAAATAGCCTGAGCGTGCAAACTTCGAAGAAAGACCAGGGGAAGATGTCAGCCCTCTCAGCGGTGACAATGTGCCACTGGAAGGCTTTGTTCCAAGTTAAGTATTGCATAATGTGCTAGTATGTCATTGCCTTACAGGTGTTTTTTTATTTACCAGCCGCAGTTTACTACTTGAGTCTTGCTAGTACAAATAGGGATGCGCCATGTACAGGCCAAATTAATACATCTTGAGCAGTGGAAGGCTCCTACTGCTAATCGTGGCCGCCCACATATAATTGCAGCAATTGCCCAGGAATGATTGCCCTGAACACAGACTGTCTTCGTCCAGTGCCTCGCAGGTAATCACTTCATGAACAGTTACAAGCGAGCTGCCACGATTAGCTGTCGGACTCCTATTGCTTTCAATGGGGCTTCCGCCCTGCAGTTTATTGCCTCTGGCTGGTTATCCAGCAAGTATCGCTAATGGCTCCATTCTCAGGTGTTTATGGTACCTTAAAGCCATAGTTCACCTTTACCAAAAAAACGCATATGCAAATAAAGGGCACCTTTACATAAAAACAAACTGTGCAACTTTGACCAAAATGTAATAATGCACTTTCTCTAGATGTGGGCCATTTACGCACCTCATGAAGCCTGACTGTAAAACTCCAAAGGTTGGTCACCTTTACCATAACAGGAGCGAGCTCTTTCAAACCTGTGCTTTCTCTCTCCTTAAGCAGTAGCCCTGAGCTCAGCATTTAAGAGCTTGTTCCTATGATGGTGAAAGTGTACAGCAACAGCTAAGCATCTCTTAATGCCCTGGGAGTTTTCCCAGTCAGGCTTCATGATGTACATAAATAGCCTACACCTATAGCAAGGGCTTTCAGCTTTGGTCAGTGCTACACAGTTTGTATTTATGTACAGACATCCCTATAGACAGTTTTTGGCCCTTTAAAGAGCAAGTTCAGAAAGTAAATCTGTCAGTGAACTGTTAATACTATCTAGGAAACATCACAGCTGTGTTAGTCAGATTCAACTATCTAATAACCTGAGTGTTATTGGTGAGACTATCTTTAGCGAGCTTGATGCAGCGCTTCTCCGCATAATTGCACTCTCCTCTCAGGTCCTCTAGCCTTTCATTGTGTGGAGGTCACCTAATCATGCTGATTCAAGCAACACTTGAACCAGTAAACACATCCTTTCACAGGCTTAGATTAAAGGACCATTCAGGGAAAAAAAGGATATTGGTTAACCTAGGAAGGTAGATGGCAGGACAGCTAGCTGATCAAGAGCATAAACAGCATGCAAATAAAAGATCTTTAGTGGATTTGAAAAGGAAAAAAAAATGTTTTTTTCAACTTTTCCATTTTTCTTCCAAGCCTTCCTATCTCTAGTCATGAAGGGGTAAAAACTTCTGGAGGTCAAGTGGTTACACAAGTCATCATTCAAAACATGAACCCCTTAAAGTGATATTAAAGTCTTGTTTTTATTTTTGTTTAACCACTTGCCTACAGGGCCAACCCTTCCTGCCCAGGCCAATTTTGAGCTTTAAGCGCTGTCGCACTTTGAATGACAATTGCGCGGTCATGCAACACTGTACCCAAATTAGTTTTTTTATAATTTTCTTCACAAAATAGAGCTTTCTTTTGGTGGTATTTAATCACTGCTGTTTTTTATTAGTTTTTACAAAAAAAAAAAGACCAAAAATTTTTTCATTTTTCTCCTTCACTGATGGGCTCTGATGAGGCTGCACTGATGAGGTAGCACTTATGGGCACTGATGAGGAGGCACTAATATGCCGCACTAATGGGTCGCACTGATATGCAGCACTGATGGGCACTGATAGGTGGCATGGATAGGCAGCACTGATGGGCAGGCACTGATAGACACTGATGGGCACTGTTTGGTGGCACTGATTGGCGGCACTGGGGAGCTTTACTGTGATCAGAGCACTGATGATCAGTGCCTTTATTACGTGTCCGGGTGTTCCCTGCGAGGAGATACTACTGATCGGCTCTCCAGAGTGTGGGGCGAGGAGAGCCGATCATAGGTACTTCCGTGTTTACATGTTATCGGCTGTGATTGGACACAGCCGATCACATGGTTAAAGAGCCGCGTGATCAGCTCTTTACAGAGATCAGGTCACTGCATGTCCTAGCAACACTGTGCAGCTGCGATCGCTGCGCACGCCCGAGAGTGGCCGTTCTGGGGCGATGTCCTATGACGTCATCCCAGAACAAGAGCCACGCCATCCTTTCGTCATTTGATGGTGGACGGGCGGCAAGCAGTTAAAAATATTAAATATGTTATATTTGCTGGCTTTGTGCAGTTGTTTTGCACAGAGCAGCCTGGATCCTACTCCTCCTTGGGTCCCTCGCCGGGACTCCTGGCCCTCCCTCCTGCCGAGTGCCCCTACATCAAGCAGCTTGCTATGGAGGCACCTGAGCCGAGCCGCTGCTCTATGTGTCCATTCAGACACACAGCTGTGACTCGGCCCCACCCCCTCTCTCCTCATTGGCTCACTGACTTTGACAGCAGCAAGAGCCAATGATGCCCACTGCTGTGTCTCAGTCCATCAGAAGGGAGAGCCCTGGACAGCCGATTCAGCATCGCTGGATCAAGATGGGGCTCAGGTAAGTACTAGGGGAACTGCTGCACATTGATGTTTTTTATATTAATGCATAGCATTAAGATAAAAAGAAACCTTCTGTCTTTAGATCCACTTTAAATGATACGTTTCTAATTTTCTCTGTTAAGGCAAATCCATTACGGCTTTATGGGATTTTAAGCATTAGGCATCTGGTCTTCTATTTACACATTTAAGTTGATGTTCAGACCTCCTTTGATGCCATTTCTTGGCGTAAGTTGCTTTAAGCTGTTCTCTAAGCTCAGGGGAGCCTTTCCTTACTCTTTTGTCACATGATCGTGTTAGTATTTTATGCTGTGTTTCCCACCCCTCGGTTGGACTGATTTTAGACATCCCATGGTTAAAGTAGAACTAACATCCCAATACTTACCCCTGCTTTAATGATCAAAGGTCCTTCGCTGGCATTTTCTCCCCGGCTTCTTCCAAATTCTGGTAGAGCTGCACAATTAATCGTTAAAAAAAAATCTCTTTTCAACCCCCCCTCACGTTCTTAATCCGGCATTTCCACGATTCATGTAACAAGTGCAGAGCAGTTCTCTGCTCAGAACTGTCAAAAAAAAAAAAAAGGCAGCCGGCAAAGTTTATCACAACATTGCTTAGCACTGAGATAAAAAGAAACATTGTATCATTTGTTTCTTTCAAAGGGATGAACAGTGGTCTGTAAATAAGGTCAGTTTAACCACCTAAAGACTAAGGCCCCTTTCACACGGGGCCGATCCACTCAGCGGAGTCTGCCAGCGTAGCGGGAGATCGCTGAGCCGGCGGATGACAGGTCCGTCTCTGCTCACTGAGTGTGGAGGGACCTGTCAGAGCCCCGCTGATCTCTACGGGGAGATAGGACGAAAACAGATAGCATGTCTGTTTTCATCAGATCTCGTCCGATCAGATCCGCCAAGACGGATGGCAGATGTATCGCCATAAGTCTGTCTTGATCGGATGGCAGACGGGTATCAGCAGACACATCTCCGCTGACATCCACCTGCCCCAAGAGTAAAATCCGTATTTTTTGCTAGAAAATTACTTAAAACCCCCAAACATTATATATATTTTTTTAGCAGAGACACTAGAAAATAAAATGGCAGTCGTTGCAATATTATGTGTCGCACTGTATTTGCACAGCGGTCTTTCAAAAGCAATTTTTGGAGAAAAAATACACTTCAATGTATTAAAAAAAAAAAATGAAATGGTAAAATTAGCCCAGTTTCTTTGTACAATGTGAAAGATGATGTTACGTTAAGAATCGTGAGAGAATCGCGATCTTTATTCTAAGCAAAAAAATCGTGATTCTCATTTTATCCAGAATCCCGCAGCTCTAAATTCTTCTGGTCTTTAGCCGTCATGGGCCGGCACGGGGGGACACCATTCCTGCACATGTTCTCCTGGAGTACAGTCTCCCAGTCACGCAGGCACTGTGCTGGAATGTAAACCAAGCTGTGCATGCGCATCTCTGTATACATTCTGCAAACAGGCAAATACGTTTATTTTATTGCAGGAAAGACATGTCTCTTCTGCAATAAAGTTCCTGTCTGTTCACAGTGTTTTTTTGTTTATTTTGTTTTTTATAATGAAAATTTTAGTTCTGCTGTTAACCACTTGACCTCCGGAAGTTTTGCTACATGTTTTTGGTAAAAGAAATCCCAATAAGCTTATCTTGGTGGGTTTTACGCAAACATTATAGTGTCTACAAACTATGGGATATATACTGAGATTTTTATTTATATTTTCTACCAGTAATGGCGACAATCAGTGACTTATAGCGGGACTGCAATATTGCAGCAGGCAATCGGACACTGACACTTTGTGGGAACCAGTGACACTAATACAGTGATCAGTGCTAAAAAGTATGCACTGTCACTGTACTAATGACACTTGCTGGGAAAGGGTTCAACATCTAGGGTGATCAAACCGCTGTGTGTGTGGCATCTAGTGCCCGAACCTGCAGATCGCCTTCAACTGTAAATAATAGCAGCCAAACCGGCCTGTCAGCAGCATCCACGCTCCCTCTGCAGGCGGAATTGCAGGATCACATGTAAATATACTTGATCCTGCATAGAGGTCGACCGATATGGGGTTTTCTCTGGCCGATGCCGATATTTAGAAATCGCGGTGGCCGATGGCCGATATGTGATGCCGATTTTTTGGGCCGATATATTTGGCCGATTTTTTTTTTTTTTTTCCCTTCATCTCATAAAATCTAACAGTTAGACCCCTTTCACACTGGGGCATTTTTCAGGTGCTTTTGGGCTAAAAAGAGCGCCTGTAAAGTGCCTGTAAAACGGCTCCCCTGCAGTCTCAGTGTGATATCCTGAGTGCTGTCACACTGAGGCGATGCGCTGGCAGGATGTAAAAAAAAGTCCTGCGAGCAGCATCTTTGGAGCGGTGTATACCGTTCCTCCACCACTCTTGCCCATTGAAATGAATGCGCACCACTGCCGAAGCGCCTGCAAAGAGTTTTGGCAGCGGCGCTTCAGGGGCGCATTTAACCCCTTCCTCGGCCGCTAGCTGGGTTATAAGCGCCCCGCTAGCAGCCGAATAGCACCTCTAAAATGACGGAAAAGCGCCGCTAAAGCTAGCAGCGTTTTACCATCAACTCCTGCCCGCTCCAGTGTGAAAGCAGCCTTAAGTAATAAGTGATACAGAAATTTTTTTACATTTAAACATTAAACAAAACAAACCTCCAATCAGTTCACTTGTATGTATAATTTAGAAAAAAAAAAAAAAAAAACTATCTTAAAGTGGAGTTCCACCCAAAAGTGGAACTTCCACTCATCAGATTCCTCCCCCCCTCCGGTGACACAGTTGGCACCTTTCAGGGGGGAGGGGGGTACAGATACCTGTATATTACAGGTATCTGTACCCACTTCCGGCATAGATAGCCGCAGAATCTGCGGTTATTTACGCCACTTCCTGCTCGCTCCCCACTGCCTGCTGGGAAACACACGGGTCCCAGAGGCAGCAGGGACCATCCGTATTGCGCTGCGCGACTCGCGCATGCGCAGTAGGGAACCGGGAAGTGAAGCCGCACGGCTTCACTTCCTGATTCCCTTACCGAAGATGGAGGCGGCAGCACCCGAGGACGGAGAGACGCTTCGGCCTCGGGTGCCGACATCGCGGGCGCTCTGGACAGGTAAGTGTCCATGTTTTAAAAGTCAGCAGCTGCAGCATTTGTAGCTGCTGACTTTTAAAAAAAATTTTTTCGTTGGCGCTCCGCTTTAAATATTAAATACACAAAAACAGGTAATCAAAACTTTTGGACGAAAAAAAATGGGCTAACTTTACTGCTTAGTTTTTTTTTTAAATTCATTATTGTATTTTTTTTTTTTTTTTTAAATTGCGTTTGAAAGACCGCTGCGCAAATACCGTGTGACATAAAATATTGCAACAACCACCATTTTATTCCCTAGGGTCTCTGCTAAAAAATATATATATGTTTGGGGGTTCTAAGGGATTTTCTAGCAGAAAATACAGGATTTTTACCTGTAAGCAACAAGTGTCAGAAAAGATTTAGTCTTTAAATGGTTAAACTGAGAGCTTCTACATGCGGAATTCAGTCTATTGATAAAAAGAACTTGAAAAGATACAAATGTATCTTCTTATCAGACTTGGCAGGCTGCCCAGAGGAGGAGAGAATCCTCTCCACAGGCAACTTGCATTGACTTCTATTACAGAAGTCATTTGCAAGTCACGGCTGAAGTTACAATCGGCCTTTTTTATCAGCACAATCGGCCGATGCCGATTAAGTAAAAAACGCCAAATATCGGCCGATATATCGGTCGACCTCTAATCCCGGTTAAGAAGAAAGATCTTGTGTCCTGTACTATATAACATAAAGGATTTTTGACTTGCCCTGTAAAATCTTTTTGTTGGAGTACAGGACACTGGTTTTGCATCTTAGCTAGAGGGGCCCAAAATCCAAGAAGAATCTTCAGGTTTTTAAGGGGGCATAAATTAAGTGTCTGATTTTTGACTACCTATCACTTTCAGAGGTCCTGAAGTATCAGGACCATAGAAACACCTGCAAAATTACCATATTTTGGAAATCATGGTGAGTCTTTTGAATATATAGTTATATGCCTCAAGTTTTTAAATATATATAATTATTTTTTTTTTTTTACACAAAGCTGTCAATGTATCAGATATCTTGCACATATAGAACGCATAGATATAGATAGATTTACACTCCAAAGTATCTGGATTGCCTAGCCATATAGAGGAGCCCAAAATCCAAAAAACAACTTTAGGTTTTCAAGAGGCACTAATTACACATCCGATTTCCTACCTACATATCGCATTTTTAGAAGCCCTGAAGTTTCAGGACAGTAGAAACATCCACAAAATTAAAGCATTTTGTAAAGCAGACCTCTCAAGGTAGAACAGTGTACATTAACACTGGCTGTGAACAGAGATGATGGAAATACTGACTGAAATGCTGTAGACAGCAGTATTTTCTTAAAAAAAAAAAAAAAAATTTTACAGTATCTCACAAAAATGAGTAAACCACTCACATTTTTGTAAATATTTTTTTATCATTTCATGTGACAACACTGAAGAAATGATATTTTGCTACAATGTAAAGTAGTGAGTGTACAGCTTGTATAACAGTGTAAATTTGCTGTCCCCTCAAAATAACTCAACACTAAGGATGAGCTCCGGCGTGTTCGCACATTCCACGTGCAGAGCCCGCCAGGAAGTCCGCACGGTGCTGCGCTAATCACAGGCATTGAGACATTTTGCCGATGTGTGACTGCAGAGATCGGGAAATGTCTCACTGCCTGTGATTAGCGATTAGTGATGACTTCCTGGCGGGCTCGGCACGTGGAGTGTGCGAACATGCCGGAGCTCATCCTTACTCAACACACATCCATTAATGTCTAAATCGCTGACAACAAAAGTGAGCAAACCCCTAAGTGAAAATGTCCAATTAGCCATTTTCCCTCCCCGGTGTCATGTGACTCGTTAGTGTTACAAGATCACAGGTGTGAATGGGGAGCAGGTGTGTTAAATTGGGTGTTGCTCTTACTCTCTCTTACTGCTTACTGAAAGTTCAACATGGCACCTCGTGTCAAAGAACTCTGGGGATCTAAAAAAAATAATTTTTGCTCTACATGGGCTCAGGCGTGTTAGCAACTCCACGTGCCCGCGAGGAAGCTGACACTCCACAGCGCTAATCACAGGTAGTGAGGCATTTCCCGATCTGTGCAGCCGCGGATCGGGAAATGTCTCACTGCCTGTGATGAGCGCTGCAGAGTGTCAGCTTTCTGGAGGGTACAGGCACGTGATGTTGCTAACATGCCTGAGCCCATCCTTACTTTAAATAAAGATGGCCTAGGCTATAAGAAGATTGGCAAGACCCTTAAACTAAGTTGCAGCATGGTGGCCAAGACCATACAGCAGTTTAACTAGACAGGTTAACCAAAGAAGTTGTGGTTAACCAAAGAAGTTGAGTGCATGTGCTCAGCGTCATATCCAGAGTTTGTCTTTGGGTAATTGATGTATGATTGCTGCAGAGGTTGAAGGTGTGGGAGGTCAGACGGTCAGTGCTCAGACCATACGCCGCACACTGCATCACATTGGTCTGCATGGCTGTCATCCTAGAAGGAAGCCTCGTCTAAAGACGATGCACAAGAAAGCCTGCAAACAGTTTGCTGAAGACCAGCAAACTAAGGACATGGATTACTGGAACCATGTCCTGTGGTCTGATGAGACCAGGATAAACTTATTTGGTTCAGATGGTATCAAGCGTGTGTGGCAGCAACCAGATGGGGCGTACAAAGACAAGTGTGTCTTGCCTACAGACAAACATGGTGGTGGGAGTGTCATGGTCTGGGGCTGCATGAGTGCTGCTGGCACTGGGGAGCTACAGTTCGTTGAGGGAACCATAAATGCCAACATGTACTGTGACATACTGAAGCAGAGCAGGAGCCCCTCCCTTCGGAGACTTGGCTGCAGGGCAGTATTCCAACATAACGACCCCAAACACACCTCCAAGACTATCACTGCCTTCTTAAAGAAGCTGAGCAGCAACCTGTGAAGCTCTGGTGAACTCCATGCCCAAGAGGGTTAAGGCAGTGCTGGAAAATAATGGTGGCTTCACAAAATTATTGACACTTTGGGCCCAATTTGGACATTTTCACTCAGGGCTATACTCACTTTTGTTATCAGCAGTTTAGACATTAATGGCTGTGTGTTGAGTTAATTTGGGGGACAGCAAATTTACACTATTATAGAAGCTTGCTATCAGGGCACCTGAGCCCTGCCCCCTCTCTCTTCTGATTGGCTAACTGACAGCCAGTGGCGCCGCTGCTGTGTCTCAGCCAATAAGGAGGGAGAATCTGGGAAGGCCCAGGCACTCAAGGATTGAGATGAGGCTCAGGTAAGTATTTTGGGGGCTGATGTACATTGAAGGTTTTTTTAACTTCGTGCATAGACTGCATTAAGATAAAATACCTTCTGCCTTTAGAATCACTTTAATACTGACATTCAGCAGCCACCTCTTACTTTCTTCCTACATTAGCTGTGTATGTGTGTGACAGGAAGGGGTGAGCTGCAGGTCACTGCAGCCGGTGTTATCACTTGTGATCGCTTACAGCGATCAAATGGTACAGGGCAAATATAATGTAGAGACTTGTTTTCAGGCCAACTGTCTAAGGCAAGTCATACAGTAGATGACTGTATTTTCTTCACTTCCCCCACGGGTGGAAGGAAGGAAGGAAAATCGTTTGTTCTCCCACATCAACATGCCCCATCAATGCCTCCCGCAGCGCTATTGTATTCTGCCGCCTTGGAGGTAGATGGTGTGGTAAGCTTTCATGGCCAGCAGAATGCAATGATTACTGCTAGCAACTAGTAATCACATGTACAAAAATCTGACAGGCTGGCCATACCCAAGTCTTACCTGCTGAACCGGCCGAATTTCGAACCATGTTGGCTCTAGCATGTTCAAGAACAGTAAGGACTTTTCGTATGTTGGATGATGCAGTGCGCCCTTGAGTGAACCCTGCCTGTGAAGGATGTATAAGAGTAGGCATAATCGTCACTAATCTACTGACGATTTTTGAAAAGATCTTGCTGTCTAAATTTAGGAGGGAGATATGCCTATAAGTGCTCGGTTCTGTGGAATCTTTGCCTTTTTTGGCAATCAATTTTGATATGGGCCTGGTTCCCAGTTGGTAGGTAATTACCCCCGCTTGAATTCCGTGGTAGACGTTAACTAGGGTTAGGAACCACTTTGTTTACAGGCAGTTTATAGAATCCAGGGGTATAACAGTCGGGATCTGGGGCCTTTCCATTGGCATGGGTGGAGATGGCTTTGGACACCACCTGGTCAGTGACCCGGGCACTTAGCTAGGATAGAAGTGAAGTATCTCTTTTTGGGAGAGAGACCCTATCCTGAAGTCAAGTCTGTGGGGTCCTGACCGTACAATTTGGCATAGAACTGCTCCAAAATTAGGCTTTTTTCTTTTGCGGACGAGGTGAGTTTGCCTTGGGCATCCTTAAGGGCCGAAATATGAGTGGGGGCATGAGTAATTTCCCTGACTTATATCCAAATATATGGTATTGCCGATCGAGATAAGATTGGTAGATGCGTTCCTGTGCATCAGCCCACAGGTCACATTGTTGTTTGGCTTCCTGCCAGAGCTGTTGGTTAGTGGGGGAACTGTGTTGCATCAACTGTGCTTGGGCAGAACGTAGGTGGTGCCTCCTCTCATTGTAGCCTTTGAAAACATTATTTTTATGTGGCTGCAAAGGTGATAATTCTGCCACGCAAAGCAGCTTTACCTGCTTCCCAGATTAGATTAGGGTCTTAGCTAGGGTTGTCCCGATTCCACTTTTTTAAGAGTACAAGTACCGATACTTTTTTTCAAGTACTCGCCGATACTTTTATTTTTAATGTCACGTGACAGTGTTTTGTTTTTTTTTTGTTTTTTTAGGGGGGGGGGGGGGATTGGAGGGTCGGTGTCTGTGGTTTTTTTATTTACATTTTTATTTTTTTTAAAAAAAAAATTATTATTTATTACAATACTATGTGCCTTTTTTTTTTTTTTTTTAATCAGCCCTGTTGGGGGTCTTTGGTGAGATATCAGGGGTCTTAACAGACCCCTGATATCTCCCCCTTGAGACAGAGAGAGAGACCGAGGATAGATTCCCCAGTCCCTTTCTCTGCAGCCTCAGCTGCACTGAAAATGAATGGAGAGAAGACAGCGGCTCCTCTCCATTCATAAACTGAGACATCGTAATCACAGGAGGTTACAATGTTTCAGTTATGTGAATGGACAGAGTCAGCTGACTCTGTCCATACAGAAAAGGAACGAGGAGGACACAGAGGGGGACAGCATAACGGAGGGAGCATGAAGGATGCGGTGACAGTCAACGGTGATCGCCTGTGGGGGAGTTACAAGCACCGATCACTGCTGTATAGATTTCACTAAAGCAGCTGAAAGCCGCAGGGGGAGAAGCTTGTAACTCCCCCACGCGCCGGTCACTGCTGACTGTCCAGGTATCGGGTGAAGCATCGGGAGCATTTGCCTGAGTACAAGTACTTGGGCAAATGCTCGGTATCGGTACCGATACTAGTATCAGTATCGGGACAACCCTAGTCTTAGCTATGTACTGAGTTTGGGGCTTCATAGTCTGTCCAGGTTTCTTATAGCACCCTTTGAAGGTCCTGATTATGTGCAAGGTAGAATGGAAAGCATCAGGTCTTCAGGGGATGTGGGGGGGGGGGGCAAAGTCTAGTATACGAACAGAGATCGGGCCATGGTCCTTGATCACAATCCCGTGTATTAAGGACTTGGGGGTATGTTTTAAAAGGGCAGCATTACAGTGGAAATAGTCTATTCTAGACAGGGTGGTGAGGTGGTGACAAAAAGGTGTATTCTCTGCCTTCAGGATGCGCTAAATGCCAGATATCAATTAGCTGGAGGACATCGAGGGTTGTGGAGGTTGGGGGAAAAGGGGGTTTACCCAAGAACTTGTCTTCAAGTATATCCCTGGCAACATTTAAATGTCTGCCTACCATAAGAGGGAGATATTGGTAATGCCGTGTACACACGAGCGGATTTTCGACGGACTGAACTCCGAAGGACTTTTTGACAGACTGAGTTCCGACGCAACTAACTTGCCTACACACGATGACACCAAAGTCCGACTGATTTGAGCGTGATGAGGTACGACCGGACTAGAATAAGGAAGTTCATAGCCAGTAGCCAATAGCTGCCCTTGCGTCGTTGTATGTCCGTTGGATTAGCATACAGATGAATGGATTTTGTTCTATTTCTAAAGTCCGTCTGATTTTTCAACAGCAAAGGTCCGATGAAGCCCACACACGATCGAATTGTCCGGCGGATTCGTTCCGTCGGACCTTTGCTGTCGAAAAGTCCGGTCGTGTGTACATGGCATAAGGGGACAAGTGGGAGGACACTTTCTGGAGAAAAGATTTGGTGGGAGAGTTGGGAGCATAGATGTTGGTTAAAGCGATATCCCTGGTTGAGATGCGTAGGTGTAAGGTCAGGAGACGACCTTCGTCATCATTGACCACTGGTACTACCTCGCAGGGAAAATTTTTGTAAATAAGCATCAGCACGCCTGCTTAATTCCTTCAAGGCAGTCACTTATGCACAACATCTCACCAGAGATATCACTGAGCAAAGGAATCCAAGTTCTTGCTGTTTCACTTTCCCTTACTGCTGTCTGGGAAGTTCTTTCTGCCTCTCTTTTGCAAGAGCCTCACAACACAATTGCCAGTCTGTCAGGGGGGAGTTCTAAATCAGCTGTCGGATCAAGACCTAGGAAACAAGGCTCTGCATTCTGGACCTCAACTACCCCCTCCTAATACCTCTGGAGACTAACCGGTGTAATAAAGATGTACTGTATATACTTGCCTTAGTTGCAGCCCACTCCAGTCACATGATCCAGCTCCCCTGTATCAGTTAGCAACACTTTAAATTCCACGGCCAATATTCATTAATACGGATGGTCTTGAGAAGGAACAAGCAGCCTTGCCATCTATTTCTTGGTGGATTTGTCAGACCATGGTTCAGGCTTACATCCTCTCGGTTTGGGAACCTCTGAAACCTATAACTGCTCATTCTACCAGGGCTCTCAGCGTGTCCTGGGCTTTTCATCACCATGCCTCTGTTTCTTGGTTGTCTGTTTATACCTTTACCTAGTTTTACAAGGTTTCTTCTGCAGATGCTAGTTTTAGTTTGCTGGCAGTGGTTTGAGCTCTAAAGGAGATGGTTCTTACATTGTTTAATTACCTCTGACTCCACCCTAATTATTCTGGCACGGCTTTGGGATGTCCCATTGGTCATGTTCTTCTGACCCGTTTGTGTCCTTCAACAAAGAAAAGAGAAAATCGGATGTTTGTACTAACAATACTTTTCTCTCATTTCTCACAGATTATTGTCTGTTTATTACTGGCTACTGAACTGTGTGTTGCAGATAGAGGGTTTGGCCACCAGTGGGAGCTGCCCCTAGGCTGTGTTTATTTCTTTTCATACATCAGGGGACACAGAGCCATAGTAATTACTATGTGGGTTATAGGCCACCTTCAGGTGATGGACACTGGCACGCCCTAAATTAAGAAGTGCACTCCCTATATAACCCCTCCCACTACTGGGAGTATTCAGTTTTTTCGCCAGTGTCTAAGGTGTTGGTCACGAGTAAAGATGTGCTGTGCTGAGCTCCACTGGAACAATCCTTGCTGGGGCTAGCCATGCTGACGGATCCATTCTGAGTGTCTTTTAGACCAGGTTGAGTGGTACCCGGGCCTCGTATCCGAAGAAACGAGGTTTTTTGCTTGCAAATGCTTCTCTTTCTAGAGAGCTGGACCCTGGGATCCAGTACTTTTGGTAGTAAGGCCAATAAAGTTTTACTGGCAGGGTGCTATTGCAGGTCCAGGATTGTGGGATACCTCAAGGTTCCCCTGTTCCTGAAGGTTTTACGGAGCCTACTGTGAAGGGTAAAGATTGGATCTGATGGTTTACCACAGATAACCCTGCGGCGGGGAAAAGGTAAGTGGAGATTTTTTTCTGAAATTTTTCATGTAAAGTCTCCTTTAACTAAATAATGTTGTCATGCCTATGTGTCACCACTGGGGGCTGTGTTGAGCACTCACCTCATGCTGTTAATAGCACGGTGCCAGGAGCCGAACACTTCCTCCTTCTCCTCCGGCCAAAACAGCAGATCCTCCAGTAAGAAAAGGGGTGAATTGTCTCATCGTCAATGGCCCCCATGCTGGGATTCCCCCCTCAGGGGGATTTTAAGCCTGGATTCAATTTTTAAAAACAAAACAAAAAAACGCTGCGGCCGCCTGGCGGCTTTTTTACTCCACCACCCCCCCCGCCAGTCTGGCTCTAGGTCCGAAGGTACCTGTAGTCTGCCGCTTGCGCGGGAAAATCCCATCCTTTTTGAAGGGAGGGCAGAGCCGCAGGCAACGTGGGGGGCGGGGCTAACGGCGCCGGCGTTCTCCGACGCCAGGAACACGTAGAGGAAGTGTTTAAAAGCACACTGTGTGCTGCTGCTGGCTGTGGAGGGACACAAGAGCAAAGAGGTGGCATTGTTTCAGGTTTGTTGACAGGCATTTCCCTTGAAACATTATTATTGCTTCAGGCTGGGCATTAATAGCAGCATTATATTGCTGGACTATAACCTAGCAGTGTATGCTTTCTTTTTGGTATTGCCTCTGTTTTGTACATTAAGGCTATGAGTGGAAGAGGGACCAGGAACTCCTCAAAGAGTTCTAAGGGTCCGAGTGTTTTACAACAACCTAAATCCATGTCCAAAAGAATGTCATCCTCCTCTGAGAGTGATGTGGTCGGTCAGAATGAGCCGTCAGGGGGGACTGGTGTTGCGGCAGCGCTGGGCACTTCAGCCCCTATATATATCACACAGGAGGTTTTTTCTTCTACCATTTCTAGTTTGGAAAAGAAGATTGATGCTATTATCACTCTCCATAGTGGGTCCAAGCGTAGCAGATCCCCATCTAGTGCTCAGGATCCTCTTTTTGAGGTACAAGGAGCAGGGGATCAGGAAGGTCTTCCAAAAGACCTGTAAGATACTAATATATCCTCTTCTGAGGATTTTAGTGGAGAGGGAGTAATCTCACAAGACAGTTTGCTGGTACACTCCCTTACTAAATTGGTTCGCTCAACCTTTTTGTTGTCTGTAGTGCAGTCTAGTGATGAGCCCACCTCTGGTTTGGGATCACTAAAGCCACCCCAGTCGGGGGATGCTTTTCCTATCCATTCTGGGCTAAAAAAGCTGATGTATTCGGAATGGGAACACCCGGATAAGCTGTTTTTTCCTCCAAGGAAATTTTCTACACTATATCCTATGGAGGAGGAAGTCTATAAGAAATGGGGGGTTCCAGCAATTGATGCTGCAATCGCCTCGATGAATAAGAATCTCACTTGTCTGGTAGACAATGCACAAATGTTAAAAGATCCAACAGATAAAAGATTGGAACTTCTTTTTAAGAACAACATGTCTCTGGCAGATTCAGTAGTGCAGCCGGTTCTTGCGGCAATTGGGGTATCTCAGTCCATAAAGGATCAGTTTCTGAAGATACTTAAGATTCTGCCTGATCAGCAGGCCCAGCAATGGGCTGGCGTATCAGATGCTCTATGTTTTACGGTGGATGCTATGAAAGATTCTATCATTCAAACCTCACGACTTATGCTGGGACTAGTACATACGCGCAGTGTCCTATGGCTGAAAAATTGGTCAGCGGAAGCACCATGTAAAAAGCTTCTAGCAAGTTTCCCTTTTCATGGTGATCGGTTGTTTGGAGACGATCTAGATAAATATATCCAAAGGATTTCTTATGGGAAAAGTTCTCTTTTACCGGTAAAGAAGAAATTCAAACATTTCTCCTTTTAAGCGTGCTTCTTCTCCAGTGCCAGGAACGTCTGCCTCTAGGCAGTCTCAACGGCCTCCGCCATCGAGTTTAAGAGGTAGACCTCAGGGGCAGTTCCAGGGCCCAAAGAGGTCTTGGGGCAGAAAGCCTGCAAAACGAAATACTAAAGCCTCCTTATGAAGGGGTGCCCCCGCGCGGGTGGGGGGAAGGCTTCTGCAGTTTTCAAGGATCTGGCAGCAACAATGTCAAGACAGATGGGTGGCTTGCTCAGTTTCTCTAGGTTACAAACTAGAGTTCTGAGAATTCCCGCCTCCTCGTTATCTAAAATCAAGTATTCCCAAAGATCCAGAGAAAAGGAAGTCTCTCCTTTTAGCTCTGGATCATCTCTTATCCCAAAAAGTGATATCAGAGGTTCCTTTAGAGGAACAGGGTTCAGGGTTTTATACAAACCTTTTCACGGTTCCAAAACGGGGAAGTAAGACCCATTTTAGATCTCAAAGATCTGAACCGGCACTTAAATATCCGATCCTTTCGCATGGAGTCAGTCTGATCGGTTGTTTCCATTTTACAAGGAGGAGAGTTTTTGGCATCAATCGATATCAAGGATGCATATCCCCACGTGCCGATATTTCTCGCTCATCAGAAATTTCTGCGCTTCGTGGTAGAAAATCGCCATTTTCAGTTTGTGGCTCTGCTATTTGGTCTAGCCACTGCACCACGGGTGTTCACAAAGATCCTGGCACCTCCCTTAGCCAGGTTAAGGGCCCAGGGCATAACGGTCCTAGCCTATTTAGACGATCTGCTTTTTATAGATCAATCAGTTTCTGGTCTAAACCAAAATCTAATCTCTGCTGTAAGCTACCTGGAAAGCCTAGGTTGGATACTCAACCTAGAGAAGTCTTCCTTGACCCCATCAAGGAGATTACAGTACTTGGGGCTAATCATAGATACAGTGCAAAAGAAGGTATTCCTACCCCAGGCAAGAATCAGTTCCATAAAGGAACTAATTCATCTTGTCAGAACAAAGAGAAATCCTTCCATTCGGATGTGCATGAAATTGTTAGGGAAGATGGTGGCCTCCTTCGAGGCCATCCCTTATGCGCAGTTTCATTCAAGACTGCTACAAAACGCCATCCTGTCGGCCAGGAACAAGAAGGTTCAGGCCTTGGACTTTCCAATGCTCTTATCCCCCTAGGTGCGTCTGAGCCTCAATTGGTGGTTGATATCCTGCAACCTCCAAAAGGGGAACTCTTTTTTACCAGTATCTTGGAAAGTGGTAACAACGGATGCCAGCCTTCTAGGTTGGAGAGCAGTCCTGGAAGAAGCTTCTGTCCAGGGGAGATGGTCTAAGTCAGAGAGGACCTTATCCATCAATGTTCTAGAGATTCTGGCAGTACGTCTGGCCCTAGAATCCTGGACGTTCAGGCTGCGGAATTGTCCTGTCAGGATTCAATCTGACAATGCCACGGCGGTGGCCTACATCAATCACCAGGGGGGCACGAGAAGTCGTGCAGCCCAAAAAGAGGTGAATCATGTTCTAGCTTGGGCAGAAAGCAACATACCTTGTCTATCAGTGGTTTTTACTCTGGGGATAGAGAATTGGCAGGCGGACTACTTGAGTCGCCAGCAGTTGTTTCCGGCAGAATGGTCTCTTCACCCCGACATCTTCCTGTCGATATGTCAGAGATGGGGTGTTCCGGACGTAGATCTGTTCACGTCCAGATTCAACAACAAAGTCGACAGCTTTGTGTCAAGGATGAAGGACCCGCTAGCGTGCGGAACAGACGCCTTGGTCTTCCCATGGGATCAGTTTTCAATAATCTATGCGTTTCCTCCAGTTCTGCTACTTCCGCGCCTTCTCCGCAGGAACGGAAAGAGGTGATTCTGGTGGCCCAGAAGATCTTGGTTTGCCGAGATCATAAAGATGGCGATAGGAGTCCCTTGGACCCTGCCATTGTGGCCAGACCTTCTTGCTCAAGGTCCGGTATTCCATCCTACCTTACAAATGCTAAATTTAACGGTTTGGCTATTGAAACCCACATTCTAAGGGATCATGAGTTATCTCCTTCAGTAGTGTCTACTTTGGTTAATGCTAGGAAGCCAGCCTCCAGAGTCATTTATTATAGAGTCTGGAATGCATATGTTTCCTGGTGTGGATCCAGTGGGGGTGAAGTATGTCATAGGTAGGATCCTTGAATTCCTGCAAATGGGATTAGAGATGAAGCTGGCTTTGAGTACTATCAAGGCCCAGGTCTCGGCCTTCGCAGTATTTTTTCCACGGCCTCTTGCTTCTCACTCTCTGGTGCGTAGTTTTATTCAGGGGGTAACAAGAATTAATCCCCCTGTCAGGGCACCTCTAAATCCTTGGGATTTGAATCTAGTCTTATCGGCTTTACAAACTCAGCCTTTTGAACCTATACGGGAAATTCCCTTAGTTCTTTTGACAAGGAAAATAGTCTTTTTGGTCGCCATATCTTCTGCCAGAAGAGTATCGGAATTGCTGGCTCTGTCTTGTAAGGAGCCATATTTAGTCATGCATAAGGATAAGGTGGTATTGCGGCCTCATCCTGAATTTCTACATAAAGTGTTGACAGGTTTTCATTTGAACCAGGATATTATTCTGCCTTCTTTCCTTCCAAAGCCTCGATCTAGGGAAGAGAAGGCACTACATTCCCTTGATGTAGTAAGAGTGGTTAAGATATATTTAAAGGCGACCGCTCAGGTTCGCAAAACAGATATTTTGTTTGTACTGCCAGAAGGTCCTAAAAGAGGACAAGCTGCATCGAAATCTACTATTTCCAAATGGATTCGTCAAGTGATTGTTCAAGCTTATGGTCTAAAGAGGAAGATTTCATCCTTTTCATGTCAAAGCGCATTCCACCAGGGCTGTTAGTGCCTCTTGGGCAGTGCATCACCAGGCCTCTATGGCTCAGATCTGCAAGGCCGCAACCTGGTCTTCAGTCCATACATTTACCAGATTCTATCAAATAGATGTTAAAGGTCATGAGGATATTGCCTTTAGGCGTAGTGTACTGCAGGCTGCAGTATAAGTCCTCTAGCCTCTTAATGCCCTACCTTTTTTTGTTGTCTCCCTCCCTTCAGATGCCATTGATATGGGACATCCCACATAGTAATCACTATGGCTCTGTGTCCCCTGATGTATGAAAAGAAAACAGGATTTTTAAAACAGCTTACCTGTAAAATCTTTTTCTTTTGAGGTACATCAGGGGACACAGAGGTCCCTCCCATCTTTGGTCTACACGTGTATTGCTTGGCTACAAAACTGAATACTCCCAGTAGTGGGAGGGGTTATATAGGGAGTGCACTTCTTAATTTAGGGCGTGCCAGTGTCCTATAACCCACATAGTAATTACTATGGCTCTGTGTCCCCTGATGTACCTCAAAGAAAAGGATTTTACAGGTAAGCTGTTTTAAAAACCCTGTTTTTTTTTTTAATTTATTTATGGTACTTGGAATTCTACTCTTGCAGGTCAGGATCTTCTGATCTGTCTGTGTCCCTCAATGAACAAAAATCCTGTTTTTCTTTTAGTGCCCATATTCCCACTTTATTCTGTGGTTATCCCGCAACTTTTTTTCAATTTAGCCAATGTCGTCTGTTCCTCTGTTGTAATACATAAAATGGTAATTATATTGCTGGTTAACTAAACATAGTGTTGCTTAACAAGGATATATGAGTTTCAGAACTTATTATACTTGCCCACTAACCTGTGGAATACATGAGCCATATGTCTCATTGCATTTTAAAGTGTTCCTATCCAGCTAAAAAAAATACCTTTTGTAATGTTAATTCTTGTTGTGTCTTGGCATTGTGCAGTTGACATAACTGCTTTTTTTTCTATTGCTTTGTCATTACCTGTTACAACTGAAAGGAAGCTGTGCATTCAACTAGCAGCAGAGACAGGCAATTGTATAACAGAAAGAAGCAGTTCTCTTAATGCCTCCAAAGTACTTGGAAGGTATTGCTATTCCCCATTATAATTGTAAGAAATTGCCCTTAACAGCTATGCATTGTTTACAGTTAAAGTTATGACAATTTTGTCTAATTGGTGATCCATCCTTTCTGTTTTAAAGGCCTGTATGTTTTCTCTTTTAAAGGTGAGAAACTTCAATGGTTCCAAAGTCATCTTGACCCTAACAAATCAGAATTTACCAAACAGGAAACTTGTGATCTAATCGAAAGGTAGGAAGGGTTAATTACATTCCATTAAAACTGAAGTGCCTAGTTGTAAAGGCTGAAATATTTCCAGCAGGGGTTACTGTACATGGCTATTAGCCTTAAATGCAAATCAAACACAGCTTGCTTTTAGGTGCGTACAGGGAGAAACATGTTTATTATGTTTGTCATGTATTTGCTATTCAGTCACATTGGCTTCCCAAGGATTTGCATAGAGGAGTGAAAGAAGTGAATTCCAGAAGAACATTCTTGTCATCCAAGGTGAAAATAACACAACAAAATACGATTTTATAATCCACTTTTTTTTTTTTTCTTTCCATTGTTTCATACCCTGTGAAATTAGACCAAAAGCCTTAATATTCTCCTTAATAGGAGGATAAAGCAACTTCTCATATAAGCATAAAGTGAAAGTGACCCAGATAAAAATGACATATATGATGCAGTCTGTCATTAGCATTAGTATAACCTCCATGACATAGTCTTATTAATCGTTCATCAACTTCCCATCCTTAGAATGTACCTGTATGTCTTTGCATGGGAGAGGTAATATCTGCAGCCATATACTTAGCCACTAACCTGTGGCTAAGTATATCATTTTGTTCAACCAGTGACTCCTTACAATGTAAAAGTAATCCAAGCGGCTATACAGCCGCCAATCACTTTTACAGGCAGCAGAAGGGGGTCCTCCTGGCGACGCCACAACCTTTACCTGGGACCCAGTAGTAATGTGACCCAAAAGCAATGAGGATTTTGTCACTTACAATTTCAGTTTGTTTACATGTAACACATCTGATCAAGGATTCTTGGTATGATCAGATGCTTTGGAGGGCAGAAGAGAGATATGGGGTCTAATTAGATCATAAAGGGAAACTGTCACAGCTCATGCTATTCCAAGGGATGTTGTTAATCCCTTGTGATAGCAATAAAGTTAAAGAATAAAGGTACAGTGTCAATAAAAATAGATTTAAATTAAAAAAAAAAAAGTAAAGTGTCCCTATCCCCCTATGATCATGTGCAAATGTGAATTTGCATGTAGGCACGCATATGTAAATAGTGATTGCACCCACACTTAAGGTATCACCGCAAACGTCAATATGACAGCAATAATTCTAGCACCAGACCTCCTGTGTAACGCTTAAAACGTTGCCTATGGATAATTTAATGTACCAAAGTTTTTTGCCATTCCACTGGCGTACGCAACTATAAAGCATGTTGTTGGGTCTCTATTTACTCATCATAACATCAACTTCTATACTTTAAATTTGCAACATAAAAAATTGCCACCGCCATTTTTATTCTCCAGGACCTCTGCTTTAAAAGAAAAAAAGTGTGTGAATATGTATGTATGTGTGTGTATATACAGTATCTCACAAAAGTGAGTGCACCCCTTACATTTTTGTAAATATTTTATTATATCTTTTCATGTGACAATACTGAAGAAATTATACTTTGCTACAATGTAAAGTAGTGAGTGTACAGCTTGTAAATTTGCTGTCCCCTCAAAATAACTCAACACACAGTCATTAATTGTCTAAACCACTGGCAACAAAAGTGAGTACACCTCTGAGTGAAAATGTCCAAATTGGGACCAATTAGCCATTTTCCCTCCCCGGTGTCATATGACTCATTAGTGTTACAAGATCGCAGGTGTGTTAAATTTGGTGTTATCGCTCTCACTCTCTTACTGGTCGCTGGAAGTTCAACGTGGTACCTCATGGCAAAGAACTCTCTGAGGATCTGAAAAAAAGAAATGTTGCTCTACATAAAAATGCCCTAGGCTATAAGAAGATTGCCAAGACCCTGAACCTGAGCTGCAGCACAGTGGCCAAGAACATACAACGGTTTAACAGGACAGGCTCCACTCAGAACAGACCTCGCCATGGTTGACCAAAAATGTTGAGTGCACATGCTCAGTGTCATATCCAGAGGTTGTCTTTAGGAAATAGACGTATGAGTGCTGCCAGCATTGCTGCAGAGGTTGAAGGGCTGGGGGGTCAGCCTGTCAGTTCTCAGACCATATGCCGCATACTGCATCATATTATTCTGCATGGCTGTTGTCCCAGAAGGAAGCCTCTTCTAAAGATATTGCACAAGAAGGCACACAAACAGTTTGCTGAAGACAAGCAGACTAAGGACATGGTCTACTGGAACCATGTCCTGTGGTCTGATGAGACCAAGATAAACTTATTTGGTTCAGATGGTGTCAAGCGTGTGTGGCGGCAACCAGGTGAGGAGCACAAAGACAAGTGTGTCTTGCCTACAGTCTAGCATGGTTGTATAAGTGTCATGATCTGGGGCTGCATGAGTGCTGCTGGCACTGGGCAGCTACAGTTCATTGAGGGAACCATGAATGCCAACATCTACTGTGACATACTGAAGCAGAGCATGGTCCCCTCCCTTCGGAGACTGGGCTGCAGGGCAGTATTCCAACAGGATAACGACCATTGTATGACTTCTGTCTTTTTATTTTTATATTTAATTTTATTTCATTCTCATTTTTATCATTCATTTTTTATTTACATGTTTTTTTCTTTTTTTCATTTTTGAATAGTATTATTTATAGAAGTAACAGAAAATTTAAATTAGCCCTATCGAATATGTATGCCATGTGGCAACAGTTATCATACGCATTCAATAGTGCGTACTTTAATGTACTAACCATGCACTACTGACGTATGAATTTACTAAATATTAACAATCCAATACTTCTTATGAATTCATTGTTTTTCCAACAAAATGTATTTTATAATTCATATTTTATTATTATTTTTTATTTTTTGTTTGTCTATTAAACCTTATTGGTTTTGTTCTTTCCCCCTTTTGATGTATTTCTTTGTGGTGTCTGCCGACTGTTGGATCCCATCGCTTTTCCCTCCCCAATATGCCTAACCTGTCACCCCTTTCTGTCCCCCCACTCCTTTCACTCACATATTTACCAATTCATGCAATTTCTTTATACATTTTCACACCATACTCATGTCCTTTAGTCATTTCTCTTTTCCAAATTCCATTCCCATTTCAATATGACAACTAAATCCTTCAAATTTTCATTTTCCTCTTTTTATATCCAATACTATTGAAATGAGCAATTCTGATATTTCTCTTTGATGCCTCCTTCTCCCCCATGCTGCCTCTCGCTCTACGTGCGGAGGATTGAGAGACGCGCGGCCACTGATTGGGGCATGTCTGCTCCTCTTGCTCTGTCTCTCTCCCCGTCCCCGGACCGCGCTGCAGCATGAAGACTGTAGTATCTTGATCTCCTTTCACCTCTGTGACGTTTCGCACATGCGCCGTGCGGCCTTGCGTGACGTCCGATGCTTATTATATGGCACTTACCTGCCTATATATAGTGCCTGTATACCACACTACATTGTCAGACACTCCAAAGGTTAGCCATGCTGGAAACTTGTCATACACAAGGTACAGTTCTATATGAAATCTTTTTTCCTTATCTCCTATCTTCTGGTTTATTACCATTACCATTCCCTAGATCCTAGTTTACATATTCAATTATCTATATATTTCTTTACCTGCTGCTGCCTGTGTTTTAAACTTTACCCCCCCATATTTGAGGAAAAAAAAGAAGCAAAAACTGTGCTAGATTAAATTATATGAACAATATTAATTAAAAAAAGAAAAAAATTGAAGAAAAAGAGAGTCCAAAGAGCAGCAGCTAATTGCGAGATATACAAAAATAGAATGGAGAAGAGAAGCTGCGCTGTGTGAAGGTTCAATCCAACAATAGCTTGTAGGTGTTAGATTAATGGATGAGTGACAGTTCAAACGGATCCAAACAAACACCCAAGTGAGCCCGATCAGCAAATAAGTGCTACCACCTTATAAAAACTTGCTTACCAGATGGCAAGCAAAACCAAACAAACAGCTAAAGCCCAGCCAAGGCCTTTGCTTGTGTGGAAAGATCGTCTGGACAAGTTGAATAAGATTGGTGCCTATATACTCCAAACGCCCTGATGCCGTGGAACTCTGATGGCCCTCATTATCTCAGCGGGGTATAAGAGAAAAGACCAACCATAGAATAATATTGCTTCAACAGGTTTAATAAAAAACAGTAATGCACTCACATTAAAACGATTAATGTGGCTGGTTGCAAAACAAATCCCGTCCTAGTGAGACAGCGTGGTGACGTCAGCACGTATCCTCCTCCAGAGGCGTTTCGTCACAGGTTGACGTTGTCAATGGGGAATGGGTGCGTGCGGAACCACCACCTTATAAATACACACTAGACCTCGTTCTTCTCCATATTTGAGGGGGGCAGGTGATCTGCAACAGGCTTTGGTCACCTTCATATATAAGATGACCTATCTATTTATATATAAGTTTATAATATGAACTATGCTTTTTTTCCCAACTCTTCTTGTACCTTTATCTTAATTCATATAGCCTTGTCCTTTCAATATATTTTTTCCAAAAAATATTTTTTTTTTTACCTCATAAATATCTTTTATACATCTCCCCAATAGACTTTGGTCTGCAAATCCTGGCACCTTTTGCCCCCTTCATATTTATTGTCCTTATGAATGTAAGTAAACGTCACTTCCTTTGGATAAGTATTAACACACTAGTCTGGGCACAGTCTCATCACTTTTTGTCTTTGATCTATGTCCTTTTTTTAGATCTCTAATTTTTTATTCACCCTTTCCCATACTCCCCAACAACCCTCCCCATTCACCCTGTATTGTCCCACCTCAACACCTACCTCCCTCTTCCCCTTTCCATCCCCTCTTTCCTTCCCCCCATATATATATATATATATATATATATATATATATATATATATATATAGTGTGTGTGTGTGTGTGTTTAATGTATGTGTGTGTAATATATATATGAGAATCTATAGGAGAATTGAACACTGGCAAACAAAGTGTAAGCCAGTATTATCACTCCCACTCCCATCATTCATCAGGTTCTTGGTATTGTCTTAAGAGAATGGATGTCTTCTCTCCACTGACAGAAACTAATTTCTTTAGCATTTTTCACACTTTTTTTTCCAGGATGATTTTTTCTTCTACCATGAATTTACCTATGCTTCAGAGCCTGAGGAAGCTCAGTTTGCAGCTTTTTTGCATTCTGCCTACAAGATGAAAGATTCACCACTGGCTCACTGCAAGCTCCAAGGTCTCTCCTCCTTGCTTCTGCCTCAAAGTAACCTTGTTGCAGATGGCCATTTACCTCCTTCTGCTCCAGGAGTTCCCCTATGGAATTTTTCTCACTTCTCATAGTGACAACATGAACCATAAGCATACGGACCTTTCCAGCTCATGATCCACTAACAGCTTTGGGGCAGCTTGAAGTGTCCTAAAGGCCCTGACATTGATGGCCTGGGTCAATGTCCCCTGGCAGTTGCACCTGCATTGGAGTCTTTCTTAGCTCCCTGATGAGTGGCTTCCTCCTCTGTGTTATGAGCATATTCTCTGCCATGTTAATGGGCTCAGAACGCAGGGAACACAACTGTATTTTTACTTCCTCTCCTTAAAGTGATACTAAAGTAAATTTTTTTTCTTTAAAAATAATAAACACGTTATACTTACCTGCTATGTGAAATGGTTTTGCACAGAGCAGTAGGGCTGAAACAACTAATCAATTAATCGTCAACGAATCGATTATGAAATTAATCGATTACTATTTTCATAATCGATTAATCGGCCAGTAACATAATGGGGTTAAAAAAAAACTAAAATGAGTCCTTTATTGTACAAAAAGAGCAAATAATTGCTACTGTAAATATTACTTTCACAGTTCTACAGTAAAAAAAAAAAAATAAATAAACCCCTTACAGTAGTGATTATTTGCTTTTTTTGTACTATAAAGGGCTAATTTTAGTTTTTTTAACCCCATTATGTTACTAAACATCTTAGACCTGGTTCACATCTATGTGTGTTTTTTGGTGCTTTTTGCAGAAACGCACTACAGTTCATTTACATGGTTTCCTACGGGACACGTTCACATCTATGCTTTTTCAGCCGCTGTGTATTTGGAAAGGGTCAAGGACTTTTAACGCAAAACGGTGCTTTTTTGGTTCAATATATTTCAATGGAGAAGCTGCAGAAAAGCATGTAATGCGTTTTTGCAGCAATTTGCGTTTTTTAATCTGCTCAACAACAAATTGGCCAAAAAAATTGCAAAAACACAAATCGCAGCATCAAAATCACGTGCGCAAAAATCAAAATGCACAGCAAAAAGCACTGCAGAAACAGATCACAAGCAAACTGCATAAGTGTGTACCGAGCCTTATGCTGGCCACATGGATCAATATAGTCAGTGTATCTCCTCTAATAGTATATACAGTATATCTCTTCTGTCTGTTATTCTCAGAGTGGATTAGATATTTGTTTCCGAACCATATAGTTGGTTATTTATATTTACCACTGCATAGAGATATTTAAGAATAAATTGCCTTTTTTTAAAAAAACAATTATACACCACACTTTTTTTCTAAGGTTATTAACCATTTAATTGATTAATCGAAACAATAATCGGACAACTAATCGATTATGAAAATAATCGTTAGTTGCAGCCCTACAGAGCAGGCTGGATCCTCCTCTTTTCGGGTCCTTCGGTGCTCCTGCCCCCCCCCCGTCCTTTAGAGTGCCCCCACAGCAAGCAACTTGCTGTGGGGGCACCCTAGCCAAGCTGCAGCTCCGTGTGTCCATTCAGACACACAGCCACGGTTCGGCCCTGCCCCCTCTCCTGATTGGCTAACTGACTTTGACAGCAGTGGAAGCAATGGCCCCGCTGCTGTCTCTCAGCCAATCAAGAGGGAGAGTCCTTGGCGGCCAAGGCACTCGTGTACATCGCTGGATAGAGATGGGTCTCAGGTAAGTATTAGGGGGGCTGAGGGGCTACTACACACAAAGTTTTTATCTTAATGCATTAAGATAAAAATACCTTCTGCCTTTACAACCACTTTAAGAATCTCTCCTGGCTTTCCTTCAGCTTCTGCCCTGTCAGCTGACATAACTCCCAGGCTTAAGTATGCCATTCAGTCCTTATTGATGTAGTATACACATACCTTGACTTTGAGAAGCCTACGTCGGCATTAAGGTTATTGGTTTGGATTCCCTTGAGAGTCCCCAACCTGTAAAAAACCTTTGCAGTACATTTGTTGTTGCAACCTGTTTTGTATGGTGACTGACCTAATCCTGACAAGCTATTACTTCTGCCAAGCATTTTGCTCAGAGTTATCCCATTGAGGAGGAACTTATCAAGAAGTGGGCTATCATTGCAGATCCAGCCATTGACCGATTCTATTGGGGAAATTCTAGTGTTTAAGGATCCTGTGGATAAGAGATTGGAGTCCCTTTTCAAAGCGTTATTCTCACTGATGTAAACGTGTTGGAGGACACAGTGTTTTTTGTTTTTTGTTTTTTTTTTTTGTTTTTTTGGGCGCTAGAGCAGGTTTCTTCCCACTGGAAGTGAAGTCTGGTGTGGGGACCCAGAAGGGAAATAAAGGTAGCCTTGAACTAGAGCAGAGGCACACATACCCCTGCTTAGGATTAAATGTTCTGAGTGTGGCTTAGATATCTGGCCCCTTTTCTGTTCATCATGTTATGTGACCTGCCATTGTTATGTGAATAAGCCCTATAATGGAATCTGTTATCAGTATCAATAGGTAAAGGGCCGAATGGGTTTAAAAATAAGCTATCTTTCATTCAAGCTAAGTGGCTTGATTTATGTGAGTGTGCAGATTTTGAGGTGTGACTTTTAAAATTAAACGATCATGGCTTGAGGTCCTTCATTTTTGTTTTGGTTGCTTTTTTCTATGTAAACCTTGTCTCAGAAGTATCCCAGTTTACACAACCTTGCCAATCATATTTTTTCATTCTTCTGATCTAAACGGGACACATACAATTCCGTATGTATTAGTTGGCTGACATTAAAAGTGATCACCACAGTAATTTTCTCTTATTTTTCAGCTACTTGCATCGATTCGATAGTGAGTTAGAACAAATTGAACTGCACAACAGCATCAAAGGTAGACAAGCAAGGCAGCATGGCTCCCGGGAGACTGTCATTAAACAGACCATAGAGCGTGAAAGGAGACAGTACAATGGATATGGAATGGGTATGATTTATACAATGTTTTTTCTTTGTCTTCTATTCTTTTCACAGAAGTGTAACAGCCATATCAATGATGTTCATAAATGCTGGATTGCCTTTTTGCATGAAACTTACCATGCTGTTTTAAAGGAGACATGTCATACCCTTTTTAAGCAGAACTAAAAGAACAAGCTGAACAGAACAGCTGTATTTATACTGAGAATAAATTGCACACAGATGGACTCTATTTTCTAATTAGGGGACTTCCGAAGGCAATTGGTTTCACTTGGGGAATTTAGGTAAAGGGGGCTGAATACAAATGCATGCCACACTTTCCAAATATATATTTGGAAAAAAATCTTGAAAAACATTTATCATTTTTCTTCCACTTCACAATTATGTGCCACTTTGTGTTGGTCTAGCACATAAAATAAATAAAAAAATAGTGCTGCGCAAATAAAAAAGTCCTTAAACATCATGTATCAGATGTGATGAGTAAATTGGAAGACAGAAACCACCAGTGGACACTCAGGGTGACAGAAAATAACTGATTGGTGACTATGATCCCTCCACCGGACATGGATGGCCCCTCACCTTAAATACTCGACCTGAAACAGGTCACACAGCATGAACAGCATACACTGGGTGGATAAGTCCTGGCAATGGTGGTATCGCCTTCACACTTATTTTTATTGCCGGCACGTCTCCGTTCATCACACCCAGATCTAGTGGCTTGAGCCCAAATTGCAGAGGGAGGCCTCCCTTATGGCTCCTATTCGCAGCCCCTGGCAAGGTAACAGGAGGCACAGAAGTGAGGAGTGGTACGAGTGCCTGGCAGGTTCAACAGCGGAGAAAGTCAGTCCAGAAGTCCAGGAATTCCCATCTACCATAAAGACATGGTTGTTTTGAGACCCAAGGTCCCCTTTTATTTTACAAGGTGGATTCTTCCCATCACCTTAGCTAGGACATTTACCATTTCCCTGTCCTGCTTCAAAACTTCCTAAGGAGTTCACCTTCCATTGTGTCTGGATGTGGTATATGATCGATTCTATCTCTTGGTTACAGCTCCCTTTCAACAGTCTGACATTGTTTGTCTTTCCCAATGGATCCCATAAAGGACAAACTGCTTCATGTTCTACTATCGGCCGATTTGAGAACTCATCATTCAAGCCTATGATCTCAAGGGCATAGTTCCAAATTTCCCTGTTAAAGAGTAGTTGGTGCTTCTTGGTATTTTCAGTATCTTTGGCAAGACTGCCAATTGGTCTTCTGTTCACAGGTTTAAGTTTTACTAGGTGAAAGTTCAGGCCTTAGTTGACACCACCTTCTGCCTTGTAAAGCTCTTCAAGAAGTCCTGATGGCTCTGTTGAGCCCCACTGTTAACCTGTTGGTTTTGGTGCATCTCTTAGCCTATTGTTTCCTGTGTCATCAACCCCTCATTTTAGACTGCTTTTGGTCATTCCATTGTACCTAAACTATTTCATAATCTGTCCCTTAATATACAATTATGAAAATAGAATCATATGATCCTTGGAGTACATTAACCCCCCCCCCCCCTCCCCAATATATGTAATATATTGCAGCTTTTCAATCATTAGATGGCTGTATTCATTTTCTTTTTATAGACACTTTTTCCCTTATTTGACTTGGTGATCCAGCCAGTAATACACTTCTTGTCTTTGGGTGTCTGCATTCCAGGTGAAGTAGTAAAGCAAACACCTTTCGACAGCAGCATTGTTAGTCTGAGGACAGGGCAGTGTTTGATTTTAGGTGGACTTGACTAACAAAGTTGAATTCCAGTTAACACTTCACAAACAGTTATAGCAAACCGTTTTTTTTTTCCTTTTGGGATAAAGGTTTTACACAAATGAATAAAAACTGACTATTGCAGGCTCCTTTGTTAGTGTTAAATGCTTTGTCTCAACCCTCTAAGTGCTACTTTGTCTAGATAGCTTAGTCTGTTAAAGTAAGTTAAGAAATAACAGATTTACTAGCCAGATCACCATGTGAAAATAAAGGAAAACAATCTAAAAAAAGAAAACAAATGCAGCCACTGCATCTACAAATTTTGTAAGCTGCAATTTAATATGTTTGTTTTTGGGTGTTAATACTGCTTTAAAGGAGTTATAAAGTCAAAAAACTTTTGCGTCGCCTCCTCCCCAGCACCCCCTAATACTTACCCTGAGCCCCTTCTCTCTCCAGCGATGTCCACGGTTCCTTCGGCCGTCGGGGAGAGAGGGGGCGGGGCCAGGTCGGGACTCTGTGTCTGAATGGATACACTGAACTCTGACTGAACTCTGACTGAACTCTGACTCGGCTCGGTTGCCCCCATAGCAAGCTGCTGGTCTTATGGGGGCACTCATCAGGAGGGAGGGGCCAGGAAGAGCGAATAGGGACCCGAGAAGAGGAGGACCTGGGCTGCTCTGTGCATATCCACTGCAACAGGGCAGGTAAGTATAGCATTACAATCACTTTAAGTTTCACTGCTTCTGTTGCTTGCTAGAAAACTGAGGCAGGCTGGAAGTGGGAGGGGTTTTACTGCACTGTCCTTACAGTTTTTCTTGTCTTTATCTTCTAAAGGCAGCAGCATAACCCAATGTACCAGAATTATTTCATCCTGTGAGCCTTAGGTCTTGTTCGCACCATACCTGAATGAAAACTGATGGGAAAACCACGCAGATTTCACTTGAAAAGACATCAGTTTTCATGCGTGTTGCAGTCAGTTTTTCTGCACGTTGACATCAGTTTTCATGTACATCGGTTAGTGCCCTATGCATATCAATGTTGATGTCACGTTGTTATTTTTTCCTGTGCAGAAAACTGCATACACGTTAGATTCCTGCGCAAAAAAAAAAAAAATCTGCATGTTATGGTGTGAACACATAGAAAACCATTGTTCTTTTGTGCCCTTGCAGAATGTATGCAGAAAAACTGACGTCTATGCACCATGGTGTGAACAAGGCCTTAACGTACGCCATGAAAATAATTTTACAGCCAAGTCAAAAATACTATTTTTTGTATTATATATTTTTTAAGTGTTAAACTATATAAACTTTAATGCCCAAATTACAAATAAAACATTTTGCTACTCTTGTTCTATAATATTCCTTTTCTTTCCCTTTAACAACTTCAGACCCGGAAGATTTGGCCATTTTTTGCGATCCGGCACTGCGTCGCTTTACCCAAACAAAATTGACGTCCTTGTTTACCACAAATAGAGCTTTCTTTTGGTGGTATTTGATCACTTCTGCAGTTTTTATTTTTGCGCTATAAACAAGAGAAGAGTGACAATTTTGAAAAAAATACAATCTCTTTTACTTTTTGCTATAATAAATATCCCACATTTAAAAAAAAAAAATTCCACAGTTTAGGCTGATATGTATTCTTCTACATATTTTTGGTAAAAAAAATCGCAATAAGCGTATATTGATTGGTTTGCACAAAAGTTCTAGTCTCTACAAAATAGGGGGTAGATTTATGTCATTTTTATTATTTTTTTTTTTTTTTTTACTAGTAATGGCGATTTTTATCGGGACTGCGATATTGCGGCGGACAAATTGGACACTTTTGACACGTTTTTGTGGGCCATTGACAATTATACAGCGATTAGTGCTATAAAAATGCACTCATTACTGTACAAATGTCACTGGTAGGGAAGGGGTTAACACTAGGAAGTGATCAAGGGGTTAACTGTGTTCCCTCACTTTGTTCTAACTGTAGGGGGGATGGGATAGGCGGATAGGCGATCTGTCTCTACTCCCCTGAAAGAACCGGGATTTGTGTGTTCACACACACAAATCCCAGTTCTGGATCTGTCACGAGCGATCGCGGGTGCCCGCCGGGCACTCGCATCTGCTCTGGGTTCACGCTGCAGAAGGAAAAAGCAACGTAAGTTAACGTCGATTTGTCCAGCCGAGCCAACCTGCCACAGTATAACTGCGGCGGATGGTGCTGAAGTGGTTAATGAAATGACATTCTTTGTGTGCAAATTAAAAAAAAAAAAAAAAAAAATACTCACAAAGTATGCTTTCCTATCCTGACCTTTCATGAAGTCTTGTTAATTCAGTCATCCATCTGTTTTCATCTCAAAAGCCAATATTACCCAGAAGAGAGTCATTAATGTAAGCTTTCTGCTACAAAACCTCACTTCAGGGGATCGCTGCTTGTTTTGATTTGTTACATCTCTGAATTCCTTTAATATTATCCTAACGTTCTTTATTAGATAGCCTTTGCTTAAGATGTAAGCCTTAGAAAATGCTTACTAACTGAAAACCAGTATTAATAATCAGCACACATTTATATGAAAGCATGGGTAGGCAGCCTTAGTGAGATGGAGATCTACTTGAATAACACTGACAAAGTCAAAGATCACCGGGCACGGTGTTCTGTTGGGGCCGGTTCACACCAGAACGCGATGCCATAAAGGCATGTTCCATGTGTGTTTCCTACACTGTGTTTAAAACGCACTACCTTTGTGATCTACTGCGGGTGATGATACATCGTTAAACCCAAATGTAGATCGCAAACGCAGTGGACATAAAGAAGTTACGCTCACAATGCAGAGTTATAGAGTACGTTACGCTCAGAATGCAGGGATCAGGAGCGCGTTACGCTCAGAATGCAGGGATCAGGAGTGCGTTACGCTCAGGCTGCAGGGATTGGGGGGGTGATCTGAAGGGTGGTAGAGGACACTGCTATGGGGGTGGCCTTGCCCAAAGCAGTGCCCACTGCCCCCTTAACATCATCCCCCCCCTCACCCGCGTGTGTCCTCTCCCCCCCCCCTTCCCTCCCATTTCAGTGTTCCATAGCATCCTACCTGTGCACACATGAGACAGAGAGGCAGCACAGTTCTGTACAGGGGGCAGGAGCAGGAGCTGGCCGAGTGACTTTTCGTATTAACAAGCCGGTGATTGGTTGTTTAGGACCTAGCAACCAATCACCTGCAGGTTTACTAGAAAAGTTAATTTGCCAGCTCCTTCCCCTCGCCTTCTAACCTAAACTATGCTGCATCTCGCTCTCTGCTGTTCACTGATGACAGCGGCAGAGGAGGTTGGATGGGAGGGAGAGAGAAGGACCCGAAGGTGCGGCGGAGGAGGCTGAGGAGAGAGGACCGGCAGCTAGCATTAGGAGGCGAGGGTCGACGGCGCAGACCTGGTCCCGGTATGCCTGTCACCTATCCGCAGTCAAGGTAGCCCGCGATTGGCGAGTCGCTAACCCCCTCCAAATTAAATGAAACTTGTAATCAACTAAAATTAAAGTTGATGTAAACCCTCACATATACCCAGTGAAGTGTACAGCCTCAGATAATACACAGAGATGAAACAAACCTCCCTACATAAGTTTAACATGTGTATCTGCTGTATTCAGCTTTATATATTCTTTAGAAAGTGCACATTGTGTTAGATTTTCTCTTCCTGGTTAGCACTGCAGCGAAGTCTGGGCATACAGCCAAGACAGCTGATTGGAGGAAAGGCACACACCCCCTCTCCTCATAGGTAGAGACTTGCAGATCTGTTTGTTTAATTGTTCAGCTCTGTGCTAATCTATTTATAGCATCCTACTCAACACAAAACTCAGGCTGCTTTTGTCTCCTATGTCTGAGAACTTGTCAGACGTTCTCATGCTGAATTCGGAAGAACGGAGCAGGAGACTGCTATGGGACATAGTGCTTTGAAGAAAGATAAGAAAACACTGCAGATATATGTGCCCAGCTCAAATTTCATGAATCAGGTTTACGTCCACTTTAAGAAAAGGCTCCTCCTATACAACATAAGGTGTTGTCTACTACCTTTGCCAGCCCGTTTCCCTGATGGCACTGCAGTAACCCTGTGTCAGGCCCAAACTCCCACATATGAAAGCACACATATACACTCTCACCACCGAAAATACAGTGTCTAGCCCAATGCAATGGCATGGTAGTAACAAGCGCTTAATGGTGCGTTTTCTAGTCTGTCCAGGACAGCACTAGAGAGGCTCCACCTCCGGAGGCAGGCTTCCTTTCTTTCCTAGTCTGTGTTTCCTCCACCGGAGGAGGCTGGATGGAGCTCTGTTTTTTCCCCTTTCAGAACCTAGGACCGCTTAGGGGAGGGAGGTCTGCAGGTACCTTAAGGGTATGGCAGAAGACGGTCAGGCGGAAAGTAGGCTGGAGATCGGCAGTTTTCCTCCAGATCAGCCCTGGGAGGGCTGGACACTCCCCGCGCGGAGACTTAAAGGGTACCTCACCCAGTCATACGTTGTGTTGAAAGGGAAACAATGCTCAATTTCTTTTGGCAGTACATCCAGGTGGTTACAATAAAACTTCAGACTTGATGATATCCGCCCTCAAAGCACTCAGAAAAATCTTGGGGGAGAAGGGTGCTGGTCGATTCCCCTTCTGGGCTGAGGAAGTCTGCCCAAGGATGGACAACCATGGACATTGCAGTGCTTGCATGGTAATTGTCAAAATTTCAGTGCATAGACAAGTGTAGCGCTTGTGAATTTAAAAACTTATATAAATTTATAAGAGTAAAGAAACGTCTATGTCGATCAACAATGAATACAAAATATGACAAATTAAAAAAAAAAAAGTCTTTGATGATCTTCAGGTGTTTTTTAGACTGAAAGAGGCTGATGTTAGTCCAAAAAAGTATATAATTCCTTATTCACCACGTGGGTAACGCATGCAAAGATGTGATGGACCCTCCACATAGAGAAAGAGTGAAGGCTTACCGGAAGGATTGAACTCATAGGAACGTACGTTCAATGAGTCAATCTAGCTTGTAGCCCCAACGGGCAATGAGAAGGAAGGGCCTCACGATTAGATGGCGACAAGACTCCCAAACATATCCAGACTCCTGACGGAACTTTAGAATGGATGGCAGACCTTCCCATAGATCATCTCAGATGGATTGCATGGTAATGTCATGGATGCAGTGATCATCATGAAGGAGGATCCATTAGAGGAGAAGCCAGGACCTCCCACCTTTTGCTCGCTCATGTCTGGCGAGAGCATGGTGTGCAGGCCATTCCCCGGCAGTGTGTAGTACCAAGGAAATATGGTATTGATGGGTAAGATTTAAATTACATGCTATGCACTAGCACTGTGATTAATAACTGTAGAATAGAGATTCACATGACATCAGCTTTTGTTTGTTTTCAGCCCTAGGTCCTTTTGGGGTCCCCAATGGAAGTTTGAGGGCATTGCTCTGAGGGTTGAGAACCAACAGTTCTCCCAATAGAAAGGGTAGAGCTGTGACCTACCAAGATTGGGATTAGAATTTATGTCCTTGGTAAGGGGCATTTTCTTTCTTGTACATTACGGGACATAGAGCAGCTATAGTAATTACTATCTGGGTTATATGCCACCTATAGGTGACTGGACACTGGCACACCCAAAAGACAGGAAGTCCCCCTCTATATAACCCCTCCTATACAAGAAGTACCTCAGTTTTTTTTTTTGCCAGTGTCTTTAAGGTGGTGGTCACTGATGGTGATATATGTGCTCTTGCAGCATACTTGGAGGTCTTGATGGCTCTATTAAGAATCATGAACTTCAGTCGGATCCATTCTAAAAAGCTGTCAGCCAAAATGGATGGTACCTGAGCCTCAATGGAAGGAGAGAAGATTCCTCGAGGTTTGCCTGTAATGTAGCCTTACTGCGCTGGACCCTGCATAATGGAACCCTGTGCAGTTTGTTCTGACCAAGGTGCTTTCCTGCAGGGTGCTGTACAGGTCCAGGTGAGTGGACCCCAGATTAAGGGGGGACCCAGTCTCCTAAGGTCTTTTATGACAAAGCTCGCCATGATGGGTGAAGATTGGACTCCTGTTATGATCAGTGTTGCGTAATGTTGCATAAACACGTTTCATAAATGCATGCTCGCTTATTGCGAAAATGCTTGTTTCCATGGGCACATGTTGCATGAATGGGTGTGTACAGCGCACGCTTTTATATTTTGCCTAAATGCATAGTTGCATAAGTGCATGCTTCCATAGATGCATATTGCTTAAACACATGCTGTCATGTTTTCATTTTTACTGCATACGTATGTTTATTTACATTAAGCTGTATACATATGTACTTGTGATCCTGGGACTACATACATATGCTTATTTGCATAGGACTACATGCATATGGGCTTATTTGCCTGGGTGCTTGTTTGCCTGGGGGTACATGCGTGTGTGCTTATTTTCCTTGTACTGCATACATAAATGTATGAATAGCAAGAATACTTGTATACCTGCATGTTTGCATACCTAGGTACTTGCATACCTAAGGGGTTGCATAGAGGTAAACCCACATTGTTTTAGGCCTGCATCCTGGGAGGACTGTATATTAGTTTGGATAATATAGTTGCTTCATTATTTTCCTGTTATACCAGTTAAATGGTTCCAGAAAAGAGAGGCAGCTGGGGGATGCAGGGGCACCGCTCTCAGGTTCAGATCTGAGCCACTGTGGTGTTTGGCATTGCAGTGTTTCCTGGCGCATTCATTTTTCATCAGACTGCGGCCGCATACCTTGATCATTCCTGATCTTGGTTGATCAAGCCTAAGCAGGACCAAGCATGGTTAGTATCTGGACTGCCCGAGAATACCACATGCTGTAAGCTTTCCCCACCTGGGTGAGGGAGGCATCTGAGGCTGCTGGGTTTTGAGAGGCCAGAAAATCGTAGGGCAGTCTCTGAGGTGGTTTGTTCCATCTTTAGCAGGCAGAAACCTGGTAGGTCAAGTACACCTCTTGAGACTGTCTGGGTCTGTCACAGAGTCATCAGTCTTTTGCCTTGCATTTGCTCTTGGAGCAGAAGTTATGGGCTCATTATTTTGAGACAGTTAAATGGTAGCAGTTTCAAAGCCAAATAGGGACATGTGAGGTCTATCTTAAGATCTCAAGCTACTGAACAACCTTCTATTTCAGATAAGCTTGACTGTTCAGTTATAACCTCTCTGCAAGAGGTAGATTTCAGGGTCCATAATCATCTGTAAACGCACATCTTTGTGTGGAGGTCTGTTTCCAGGTTCGTCAAAGATTTTTGTAATTGCAGTGGAAAGCCGGTTTGTTTGTGAATCTTTCCTTTGGGTTGGCCACAGCTCCGGAGGGTTCTTAAATTGTCTAGCCCCAGTGCTGGGCTTGCTGAAGACACCTCAATAACCTTTACCTCAATAATCTTTGCTCAGGAAGCAGTCAATTCCAGGGTTTCCTTTGATATATTTCTACAGGAGGAAGCTATGTTTAGGTCAAAGCACGTTTTCTACATACATCCCTACTCCAGATCTTGGTAGTGGTTCATTCTCTGTCTGGAACTTGAAGATCCAGGCATTGCATTGCTGGAAGGCTCTGTTCCGGGATGTTGCCAAGCAAAATTGGTGCTTGATATTCTTCCTGTTCAGGAATTTGGAAAATAACCACTGATGCCAGTCTCTCTAAGTTGACTTGAGGCTGGCTACAGTTCAGTGGGCTTGGTCTCTACAGGAGAGAATACTGTCCAATAGCTTGTAATTTTTGGCCAGTATGCCTTACTCTGGAGTATAGGACAAACCTGTTGTAAGTTCAATCTGGAAATGCCCAGAGGTCATGTGACTCACGGAGGTGTACCACACCCTGTCTGGGACAGTACCGGTGCTGTCTCTACCGCCAATACATATTCCAGATATAGGATAGTGGCAAGGGGAACTCTGCAGGGGAATCCTAGATTCCAAGTTCTACAACAGTTTGGGACAGGTGTGTCCGGGACAAGAGTCCCCCTGCCAATAAGGGTACATGTACTGGTAACACCTTAAGGTCTGGTTCTCCCTTATTTGACGACTCCCCCCCGTTTCACATTCTGCAACATCTTTTGCAAAGAATCCGTAATGTGGTAACACTGATATTAGTGTTGGCCGAATTAGACCGGGGGGCTTGGTACACAGGCATAGCGAGTCTTGCAGGGGTTGCTCCTTTGGACACTCCCAATCCAGCGGGAGCTGATGGTCTTGAGTCCTGTATCTCAGCACGGTTGAGCCCCTGGAAGACCGCTTCGGGGAACTTCAATTACAGGACTTGAAATTTTTTTTTTTGCCTGGGGTTAAGCCAGGAAATGGCACCCGCAGAAATATGTGGGTGGGAGATTTTCTTTTTCTTTCTCCAATCAGTAGAGGAAAGGAGTTTGGCCTTAAGTACCGTTAAGGGTCAGAGTTCGTCCCTATCCATTTTTTTTTTCCATGGGCAGTTGTTTCTCACTCCTTGTTTCATACAGCATGGCCATTCTTGTGTCCTTGGGCCTTGAATTGATCTTGACTGTCCTTGCAGAGGCCACTTTTTAAACCAATCAGGGGATTCTGTTGGTCTTTTTATCTCCAGAAGTTGGTTTCTTTGGTTGCTATCACTTCACGAAGTGGAGTGTCAGAGTTGGCGGCTCTTTCATGCAAGGAGCCATTCTTGGTCTCACATCATAAGGTGATGTTGTGTCCTCATCCATTTTTATTGCCTAAAGTGGTTTCTAGTTTTTCACTTGAATCAGGACAGTGTCTTGCCTTTTATTTTTTTCCTAATCCACAGTCGGCAGGAGAAAGATCGCTATCTACTCTAGAGGTAGTCCCAGGCGCTCAGGGTCTACTTTGTGCTGCCAGAAGAGCCCAGGAAGGGTAGGCAGTCATCCAGGCCGAATATTTAACAGTGGATCTGACAGTTTATCAATGATGTGGTTTAAATGGCAAAAAACTCATTTTTTTTCTGGGGAGATACTCCCACACCTGGTAGAGAATATCTTGGGCCATCCACCATCGGGTGTCAGTGGTCCAGGTGTACAAGACCACTATTTTGGTCTTTTGTTTATACATCTACGGGGTTTTTACCAGGTTGATGTCAATCACTTAGAACAGGAGTCTTCAAACTACAGCCCTCCAGTTCAGGATCTACAATTTCCATCATGCCTAGTCATGTCTGTGAATGTCAGAGTTTTACAATGCCTCATTGGATGTGTAGTTAGGCAACAGCTGGAGAGCCGCAGTTTGAAGATTCCTGACGTAGAAGATACTGCCTTTGGCCTCAGCGTATTACAATAGCAGAGTAGGTCCTTCTTTTATGGCAGTTTCTATGATGGTGTCTCCCTCCCCTCAGGGGCTTTGCTTTGGGTCATTCCAGATAGTAATTACTATAGCTGCTCTGTGTCCTGTAAAGTACAATAAAGAAAATAAGATTTTTTTCTACAGCTTACCTGTAAAATCCTTTTCTTTGAGTACATCACGGGACAAAGAGGCCCCTCCCCTCTTTTGGGAATTGCTTGCTACAAAACTGAGGTACTTCCTGTATAGGAGGGGTTATATAGAGGGGGACTTCCTGTCTTTTGGGTGTGCCAGTGTCCATTCACCTATAGGTGGCGTATAATCCAGATAGTAATTACTATAGCTGCTCTGTGTCCCGTGTGTACGATAAAGAAAAGGATTTTACAGGTAAGCTGTAGGAAAAATCCTATTTGTTATGCTTATTTTGTTCTTGCAAATGCAAGCACAGTATTGGTATCTGGGACCTCCTATCTATTTAACACTTTGGACCCTGAAATAGGGAGTATCCACAGTCTGCATTTTGAAAGAATGGTAACTGGATGTCGACCAGTTTTGATGCAACAAACCATATATGATACAGGGTCAATTTTTAAAATCGTATTTCTTAGGCTGAGTTCACATATGTGTATTGGATGCATTTTAAACCGCATCCAATTTGCATTATATGTGAATGTGACTCGCTCTCAATGAAATCGGTTCACACATGTCCAGTGCAGCAATGGTACCGTTTAAAAAAGTGTCCTGTGCATTTTTTGGTCTGGTTCAGGTGGGAATCCAGGCAAAAAATTTGCATCAGAAATGCACCAGACCCCGGACTGCAAACCGCAGCTGTACATACACTGTTACCAAAAATATTGGGACGCCTGCCTTTACACACACATGAGATTTAATAGCATGAACTTTAAAAGCAAGGTCCATAAAGACTTGGATGAGCGAGTTTGGTGTGAAGGAACTTGACTGGCCTCCACAGCGTCCTGCCCTTAACCTGATAGAACGCCTTTGGTATGAATTAGAGTGGAGACTGTGAGCCAGGCCTTCTTCTTCAACAACCTCATAAATGCGCTTCTGGAAGGATGGTCAAACATTCCCATAGACACGCACCTAAACTTTGTGGACAGCCTTCCCAGAGGAGATGAAGCTGTTATAGCTGCAAAGGGTGGGCCAACGCAATATTAAACCCTACAGACTAAGACTGAAATGCCATTAAAGTTCATGTAAAGGCAGGTGTCCCAACACTTTTGGTAATATAGTGTATGTGAACCCGGCCTGAATCTTAATGCCACCTTCAGATGAATGGACACTAGCCAAAACAGGCAGGAATCCCTGCCCAGGCATAACTCCTCCCTAGTGACTGAAAGTGATGGATGATTTCCTGAGTCTCTCTGAAGATCTCTTCTTTTTGGGACTTTGTTCCTATTTCTCTAGGCCTAATAATTACACCATTACAGAGGAATAGGCGGGCTCCATCTGGAGGCCAAATGGGAATGTACGCAATCCCTTGGCACAAAAGCGGGGATGGCCTGTACTATATGCCACTCAGCACCAAATCCTGTGGGTAGGGACCTCCGGTGCTCTGCTACCCATTAATTTCACTGGCAGGGTGCTTGGTGCTCCACAGCTCCAGGGCAGTGTTCCACCTTGAGGGGAGTAAATTCCTTAAAGGCCCTGCAAGGCACACCCACTATAATCACATTTTATATATATATATATATATATATATATATATATATATATATATATATATATATATAATTTTGATATAATAAAGTTTTGGGCCTGAAATAGCTTTGCAGCAGGACTGGTGAGTTTAATGGGTAATTGTGACAGTACCCCTTGCAGTGTTCCCTAGGCTTGTGGAGGCTTTGAGCGGTCAGGGCAGTAGTATACTGTGTGTTTCCTCTTGGAGTATTAAATAAGCAGTGACGTGTGTAACAGGGGCAGTGCAGTATGGCGTGCGTCTGCATATGCAAAGGTACCATTTTGACTCTGGTTCCTATACATGTAATTTTCCATGCCTCCCACTGACTCATCTTTTATATTTTACCTAAAAAAATGAGTATTAGTGTATATTGTGTCTGTGCACTAAAAGTAATTTCATTGTATTGTTTTCCTAAGAAATATGCATTTGATGAACAGTTAAATACGGTGCAAATAGGAAACATATTAAAAAATTGCAACTACTGTCTTTTTATTCTACAAGACCTCTGCTTTCAGGAAATATACGTATAATGTTCTAGAGATTTTAAGTCATTTTATGGGCAAAAATTTAGATTTTTACAAGTGTGCAAAAAATGAAAAAAACTGCGCTAGCGCAGAAGTGGTCAAAGAATTGCAATAGATTTCTTTTTAGTGTAAATAAATGATATACATTAAACTTTTGAATGTGCATGGCAGAATCCCAGAGGACTTTTCTTTGTGCCTTGGTTGAAAAACCTTGGTTGACATTAGAGTTTTTTCCTGTTAAAGTTTTGAGGTAGCTGAGTGAATTCTAGTATAAGATCTTTTTTTAATTTTTGTCTTATGACTTTAACAATGAAATTAAGTTGATACATATTTTGTCATTGTGACTGTCATCTGAGCAGGCTGAAAGGGTGAGTTTGAGAAAAGTGTTGAGAGACAAATTTTTTTTGTATTTATTTGTTAATTTTTTCTTTCAGAGATACCAGATATTGTGAATTCAAAACATCTAAAGACTTTCAGGTATTTTTATAGCTTTGTTCTATGCATCTGTGTTTTACTATCTGTCAATGCACTTAGGCCCCATTCACACCTCAAGCTCCAAAACGCTGGTGGAGAAAGAATCAATTCTTCTCTATGGAGCCGGTTCACTTTAAGTCACCTGAAGCCAAACACCTGAAGCTCAAAAACTTCTGTAGCTTTTTTTGTAGCTTGAATCGGGCAGATTTGAGCTATTTTGGTGTGTTTTTTTATTCCCATAGAGATGCATAGAAACGCGCCATTTTGCACGGTTTAGTGAGCATTCGCGCTTTTTGTCTCACTTGTGCGAGCAATTTTTTTGCTCAAACTAAAAAATGTAAAACATAAAATAGCAAAAATATATGAATAAATAAATGTAAGCTAAATTCACAAATGGCTAAAAATCATCATAATTAAAATAAATTAATATGTAATAATACATAAATGATAATTGACCCCTAACCTTAAAAAATATAAAATTATTATAAATAACAATAAACACCCGAACAAAAAAAAAGATTAATAATAATAGTAAATTATTTATCTATTTTGTGTTATGGTGTTTAGTTATTATTGTAAGATTTTTTAAGGGTTAGAGGTTAAGGTTAGAGGTTAATTGTTTATTTACTATTAGTATTCATTTATTGAATTTATTTATGAATATTTGTATTTATGTGTGTATTTATTTTACATTTATTTATTCATTACTAGTAGTATTAACATCTTAATCTAACAAAAAAAAAATGACCCTATGTCAGGAAGCTAGTTCAGCTAATACTAATTCTCATACAGCTAATGCAAACTGTAAATTCTAAATAATGAGAATTAGTTTTAGGGAATGAGCAGTAGCTGCACAAAAATTAGCATTAGCTGCAGAAAAAATGTCATTAGCTGTATGAGAATTAATATTAGCTGAACTAGCTTCCTGACCAAGGGTTATTCATTTATATATATATATATATATATATATATATATATATATATATATATATATATATATATATATATATATATATATATATATATATATATATATTTTGTTAGGGTAACGGTTTAATATTACTACTAATAATAGTAATACTAATGTAGCCATGCCTCCGTAGGGGTTGCTGAATGTAGTTGTTCACCTGCCACCCTGCCCAGCCACAAATCCATCTCCCAGTCACTCTGAGACATAGAACAGTCCATAAGCTTTGTTTTGTTATTGAAGAGATTAAACTTGGATGGGAAATATGGGATGCCCAGGAAATTCAGTGCAACTTGCTTGGGACTTCTATATACACTTCCAGTATATACACTCCAGTCTTCTCTCTAGCACAACACTTGCTGTAGACCTCCCCAGTCCTCCCGACTGTGCTTCACTCACTAGCCCTCCTGGCTGTGACCAGTTGTTTTCCTTGGAGTCTCTTAGTGTTCTCTCCCACTGTCCTCTCATTGCTCTCTCATGTGCCTCTCTTTCCAGGATCTCTTCACTCCTCCTGGATGCACCTGAGCCCCAGCCCAGGGTCACCCCCCCCTAGACTGGTGAGCTCCGCGTGGGCCCAGACAGCCTCCGCACATTCATTCCAGCTGTCAACCCGACAAATCTTCCCCAGCCGGGCTGACCCTGTGTATTTCAAGGAGGCCTGCCCCTGCCAATCCAAGTTGGGGGATTGGTCAAGGTTCCTCAAGATACGATAAGATAAGTCACCTAGCCCTACCCTGAGCCACTCCCAGCCCAGAATTAAAGCAAACAGGCCTAGCCACAGCTAGGCCAACCTAAATTGTCCTACTCTCCAGAAAACACTCACTCTAGCACCTACCTAACTAGAGGGTGCTACACTAATAATTATTGAAAAAATTATTGCACAAATACATAAAAATAATTATAAATAAATGATAAATTTAATAAATGAATACAAAGTAATAGTAAATAAATAACCCCTAATCTTAACCCCAACTCATAATTCTAACACTAACCTAACCTTAACTCTAACCCCTTACCCTAATGAAAAAAAACGGAAAAGCTAAAAAAAGCTGAAATGCATAGCAACAAATGATGCAATAGATGATAGTTTTCTCTATTGGCTAATAAAAATATGTCAATATGCTCAAAAACACGTGCAAGTCACACATAAAAACACACCAAAATCGCATGAAAAACGCTGTGACGCTACGCTCAGGTGTGAATGCAGCCCTAATGTTGAGGACCATCAGGAGTGATTTTAGCCTTTTTCCTAAATGAGGTAAATTTTACAACAAATCCCCATGAAAGAAGCTGCATTACATTACCTTCACAGTGAAAATGCTGCCTATATTCGGGCAATATTCGGGGCTTGAAGCTGCGTATTGCTCTTAGCTGGAAGGGGATTGAGAATAAAGCCGGGTAAACACTACAGTTCTTTTTTTTTTTTTTTTTTTTTTTTTTTGTGCAGTCTAGCAGTTTGCATGAAACAAAACTGACAGCTCCGGTCGGAGGCGCTGTACTAACCATGCAAGATTAGTTCAGTGATCTTCCCTGCTGAGCTAAAGTGTTCTGACAGGGACAGCCCCCCGCCAGAACACTCCAATCAGTGCTCTCTGCCTTTGGCTGAGAGAGCTGATCGAGAGTCGGTCAGTTGCTGGTTTTCCAGCATACACGTCCCAACATACACACAGGCTGAATGTCGGCCATTTTTTTTTTTTTTTTAACCAGCCGTTGTCTCCCAACATCGGGCCCATGTGTACAGGGCTTAAGAAGTAGTCATTTAGCAAGTCAAATGTGGTGAGCTGGGTAATGATTACACAAAAAAATCTAGAAGCATTATTGCAACGCATACATTAATGCTTGCGCTCTCTCACTTCACTTGCCGTTCACTCCTCCCATGTAAAATAGACAGTCTTCCCAAAAGCATTCTCCACTACCTATAACCACCTCCCCTGTGCACACAATCTTCTTTGAATTCTCCCATATGCTTATGATTCCCCTCTGTTCAGTCTTTTTAATTTATATGGTCCACCTCTACTTACCTTCCTGGTTCACATTATTCCTCTCAATATTTCATCTCTGCTTTACATTATCAGACATCCCTGTGTAGCACTACTTCAGACTGACTATTCATGTGTTACATGCTTATCTCACATTGTGCCAAGTAATTTCACCCCTTTACAATTACCAGATTGAGAAGGCTAAAATCAGTGCAGCCATCTGCATATTGTTTGTTGCACATGGCTACAGGTTTGAGTTGCAAACCCCGTGGGTTTCTTTGCTTAACTATTGGTATTGAAAATCTACGATAATATATTAGCTGAATAAATGTAGCTGTATTATAAGTGTGAGTTTTCCATTGTACTGTTTTACAGAACTCTATACGGTAACTCTCCAGTATAATGGGCCCTGTATTAAACCAGGGTTAGCGTTGTGTGCAGTACAGATCATTCATGTAATAACCAAATAAGATTAATGAACATTCCCAGTGCAGTGATTCACCTTTTGAGATTGTGTGTCATGCAGAGATGGCATATGTATCACTCCTGTCCTTCAGAATATGACAGAGACATAAGGAAAATGTTACATTTGTTCTATGATAGTAGTACAACAGTAGAAATATATACTTCTTGGTGTCCTTATTTGTAACGTCAGTATCTCTCCCTGCAGCAAATTCATTCATTATTGGGTAAACTAGGATAAGGCACAATTTGATTCCTCATTGAGTCCAATACATTGATAACACCCACCGTCGCTAAACAGCTTTGCAGATCCTTGAAAGGGGTGTGCAAAGAGGAAGTCAGCAATACCTTGCTTGTTAATGTTGATTATTTCTGGGCCGTGAAGCAAAGGTCCTGACAATTTTGGAGATTAAAGAATACTGAAATATAGAAATGGTGGTTATTCTTTTTTGGACTTTCAAATTTTAACCCCTTCCCGCCGACCGTACGCAGATATGCGTACTCGGCTTTCCGGGGTTATACCGGGATGATGCCCGCAGCTGCAGGCATCATCCCGGTACCGTTGTTTACAGCGGGCGATCGGCTACCCGTGTATAACAACCGATGCGGCTAAAAGCCGCTCGGCTGTTATACCGGAGGAGCGGGAGGGGACATCCCCCCCTCCCGCCGCCTCCCGCTGCTGTTACCGGGCCTCCCATGCGATCGGGAGGCCCGGTGTCCGTTCGGCTGCCTTCGGCGGCTGGGGGCGGGCTGGAACGAAGCTGCGAGCGGCTTCGTTCCAGCCTTCTTGTTGTAAACGCGGAAGCGACGTCATGGCGTCACTTCCCGTTTACTCGGCTGCCAATGGCGCCGAATTTAAAAAAGTACACAGTATTCAGAATCGCCGTTTTCGGCGATCTGAATACTTTGAAGTGTAAAGGAGGGATGGGGGGTCTTTTAGACCCCCCATCCCTCCATAAAGAGTACCTGTCACCACATATTACTGTCACAAGGGATGTTTACATTGCTTGTGACAGCAATAAAAGTAAAAAAAAAAAAAAAAATTTTAAACACAATTTATAAAGTACAAAAATAAATAAAAAAAAAAAAAAAAATTTTTAAAGTGCCCCTGTCCCCGCGAGCTCGCGCAGCGAAGAAAATGCATACGGAAGTCGCGCCCGCATATGTAAACGGTGTTCAAACCACACATGTGAGGTATCGCCGCGATCGTCAGAGCGAGAACAATAATTCTAGCCCTAGACCTCCTCTGTAGCTCAAACCTGGTAACCGTAAAAAATTTTTAAAGCGTCGCCTATGGAAATTCAAAGGTACCGTAGTTCGTCGCCATTCCACGAGTGCGTGCAATTATAAAGGGTGACATGTTTGGTATCTATTTACTCAGCGTAACATCATCTTTCACATTATAGAAAAAAATTGGGGTAACTTTACTGTTTTTGGATTTTTTAAAATTCATGAAAGTGTCACTTTTCCAAAAATTTGCGTTTAAAACACCGCTGCACAAATACCGTGTGATAAAAAATATTGCAACAATCGCCATTTTATTCTCTAGATTCTCTGCTAAAAAAATATATATAATGTTTGGGGTTCTAAGTAATTTTCTAGCAAAAAATACGGATTTTAACTTGTAAACACCAAATTTCAAAAATAGGCTTAGTCATGAAAGGGATAAACACACAAGACTTCTGCTATAAAATTCTTTCACTTGCAAACTGAGGTCATTATAGAAAATTGCTGTAAAACTGACATTTAAAAATATGGAGTGCCATTTCATCCACTTATGTAATTATTGGAGTGATCATTATTTTTGTCTGTAAAATATGGCGTTTTCATTTGGCTTGGTCTTGTTGGTTAAAGCTAATAACCAGTAACCATTGATTACCAAGTTTTATGATTATTTTGATATCATAGATTGGCAGTCTTCAGTCTTGAATTTTCAAATCACATTTTTTATCATAAATTATTACAATATTTGACTTTTTTTTTTTAGAATATCAAGCAGTTTCAAAGTCTAGAATGTGCATTTCATTTAAATGTGATTTCAGTGACCATTGTGCAACTGCAGGTTGTTCTGGCACCTCTAGCCCAACCCTTTGTCTTTCTGTGTTGTCTTCTGCTGTTCCTTGATATGATACTGCAGCCACAGAATAGGTAAAGACCTTGAACTGAACTTTGCATAGTTGTATTATTAGCTGGGTAGCATTAGTGGCTCATTTTGGTCTGTCTTGATGCCTTAGGCACCAGGTATTAGTTACTGGTGATGATTCCTAAGGGTGCCACTTCAGGCTCTTGTAGGTTCTTAAATGCTAACAACCTCTGGGAGTGCAGGCAGGGAAAGAGCTTGTCTCGGCTCCATAGAAGTCAGTGAGGAAGGAAAAGAAGTCCCAGGAGCCTCACATCACACAAAACCCACATCTAAAAAAGTGGAAATGGCCTCAGCCCCGGCTGTGTCTAGGCCACCCACCTGACATTTTTTTTTTTATGTAATTGAGGCCTGCATGGCATCAGTGATCTCCTAATGAGGAAGAAAAAGTCATCCCAGGAGCTGTACATCACACAAAACCCTCATGTAATGAGTGGAAGCAGCCTCAGCCCAGACTGTGTCCAGGCCACAAACCTGACATGTTTTGCCCCACCCACGGGGCTTAGTCATGGCTGCCTAAGCCTCGTGGTTGGGATGAAACATGTTGGAGGTGTGGCCTGGATAGAGACTAGGCTGAGGCTGCTTCCACTCATTACATGACTCATTACACACAGTGTTACAGATTGTATTGGACTAAAGGGCTTTACTGATGTGTTAGGTGGGAATATGTATTTAAATGGAATGGTTGGTGGTAACATTTGTTGATCTGACCAAACATAAAAGAAAAAAAAAAACATACTACTTATGGGCAGCTTAGTATTTGTACTCAGCCTGAACTTTACTTTTCTCAGTCTCGTCCAACCAAGGCAATAAAAATTTCCATTTAATTTCCTATACACAAGGTGTATTTCAATAATGGGGATATGTGTTATGTACTTGTGCTTTACATGATTTACCTAGCTGCTCTAGCCTCTTGTACAGTTTTAGGCACTGAAAGTATGTTTGATTAATGAACCATTTTCTAGAATTCCTCAGGGCAGCTCTGTGCGGTTCGGATAAATTAACAAACTTTTTTTTTTCTCCCCTTCCCTTTTGTTTCCTCTCATTTCACTTTTCAGAGAATGGGATTTGGATCTGAAGAAGCTGCCAAATATTAAAATGCGCAAATTTTCTGTCAGCGATTCACTTCCTAAAAGTGAGAGAGATCTTTCAGCCAAAGACGATAAAGAGGAAGAAAACCTGGAAAATGAAGACAAGTCTTCTCTCGAGTCAGACAGCGGAAGTGAGTGAAGTGTACAGAGAGACTGTTCAAATATGAAAACGGCAAAACTACATAGAAACGGCTTCGAAGGCAATACACTTGGAATGCGAAATGAATGTTATTTGAAATGTGTCACATCTTGCTTAACTGTTATTCATAACAGAACTTCATATACCTAATGCTTGCAAGATCTTTTGGTGTTATTAACCCAGATTGGTGGGAACTCTTCATACAAGGCCCAAGTGAAAAAATAATAGTTTTTCTGATGTGCCATGGCATACAGCTCTATATGTCTCAAGTGAGATGATTAACTGAAGAGTGAGCTTATTTCAATAAGTGTTAGACTCACTTGATGTGCTACAGATAATTGCTGTCTTGAAGTAAAGACTGTGTATGAATTTTAAACATTTTTTTCCCTGTGAATATAAATCTGTATATTTAACCAGGTATTTGTCTTCTATTTGAACGTGTGTATTGTCAATAAGACTGGTATCACTATTGAAGCCCAAGCACTGGACAGGACCTTATATAATTGGGACTTTTAAAATTAAGGAGCCTCAGACAGACTGTCTAGTTTACTAAAAGAAAAGTGTTTGCTTGTGCAACTCTTTGTACATCTGATTTAAAAAAAATGTTGCATGGACCATTATGATGTGAAGTTGCACATGCTTCTCTGCCAATAATTTTTGTGGGTGAACTTTTTCCCATGCAGACTGAGGCGTGTGCAAACACACTCACATGCTCAGATGCCGGAACTGTGTGTTCCTGGGGTTTGAATGCTGCCCTTTGATTAATGCAGTAGGCAGTACAGTTGTCAGGAGCCATTGCAACTATGGAGTTATCCAGAATTATTGACCAAATGAAACACAATAATATAAAGTGGAATGCAATCTGGAACACTGTAGACCAAGAAACAAAGTTTTAAACCTTAACTCTAGCCTGCCTTACAGTCTTGAATAGTTGCTTACTCTAATTTCACTGCATACTGTGAGCTTCTCACAGTGTGCATTAGAAGCAGCCACAAGTTAAATAAAGCCTGCATAATTTCTGGACTGGAGGATGTCCAGCATCTTCTAGTACTTTCCTGTTTAGCATGTGTGTACTTGGTCTGCCCTTTTCATACAATTTATGGGTTTCAGCTTCAATAACGGTGGGTCTGCATCACATGTGGGCATTACCCACCACAGTCTGCATGCAATTACAGCCTGCCTATAAATGTCTTCTCCTCCTGACTGACCTTCACCCAACAAGGGATTTTGATATTTCCATAACTTTCCCCAGGAGCCAGCCTTTCTTTTTGCATCAGGGCATAGAATGTTTTAGGCTACATTCCCACAGAAGTTTGTATCAGACACCAGTAATCTGCTCTTGAAAATGTTGAAATATTTCCTGCAGATAGCTGTGCTTTGTAAATGAGTTTAGCTGCAGATAGCAGTGTCAGCGTTTTCAGGCATTTTCCCCAATATCCCCATTCTTGGAGGATGTTATAAACCAAGCACCTCCTCTTACTCTTTTGGTTGATTTTTGGAGCACACAGATAAAGCTATGCAATGGAAATTGAATACAGTTCAAATGCTGGTGCTTACTATTGTGTGCCTGCTTGAAGTGGTTGTAAACTCTCCCCCACAACTTTATTACATTTAAATCAGCATAAAGAAAATCCTAATGATCACTGCTTGCAGATTTCTCTTTACTTGCTCAGTGTTCTAAACCGTCCTGTTCTTTATAATGACATCACCAGCGCATGCCTGTGTGTAATTTAATCTCAGTATGTATATATATATATATATATATATATATATATATATATATATATATATATATATATATATATATATATATATATATATATATATATATATACACACACATATATATATATATACACACACACAGCTGGAGTACCTTAGTGAACAAGAAAAAGAACCGCTGCTCCAGGTATATAAAGATAAGGCTGATTGGAGTATCTTGCAGAGTGCTAGCCCCAGCCCGCCTCTGTGGGAAACTTGGAAAGAAGAAAGACATGGCTGCACATCCAGAACTTCCGATTGCCTTTTATTTTGCTTCACTAAGATAACACCAGACTGTGGTCACATAGATGCGTTTCACACATACATCTTGTGCTTAATCATTACGTACCTTAGTGAACAAACGGCATTATGAAGGCCAAGGAACACACCAGACAGGTCAGGAATAAAGTTTTGGAGAAGTTTTAAGCAGGGTTAGGTTATAGAAAAATATCCCAAGCTTTGAACATCTCACGGAGCACTGTATAATCCATCATCCTAAAATGGAACGAGTATGGCACGACTGAAAACCTACCAAGACATGGCCGTCCACCTAAACTAACAGGCTGGGTAAGGAGAGCATTAATCAGAGAAGCAACCAATAAGCCCATGGTGACTCTGGAGGAGTTGCAGAGATCCACAGCTCAGGTGGGAGAATCTGTCCGCAGGACATTAGTCATGCACTCCAGAAATCTGACCTTTATGGAAGAGTGGCAAGAAAAAAAGCCATTGTTGAGAAAAAAAAGCCATAAGAAGTCTCATTTGCAGTTTGTGAGAAGCCATGTGGGGGACATGGCAAACATGTAGAAGAAGGTGCTCTGGTTAGATGAGACCAAAATTGAACTTTTTGGCCTAAAAGCAAAACGCTATGTGTGGTGGAAAACTTAACACTGCACATCACCCTGAACACACCATCCCCACCTTGAAACATGGTGGTGGCAGCATCAAGTTGTGAGGATGCTCTTCTTTAGCAGGGACAGGGAAGCTGGTCAGAGTTAATGGGAAGATGGATGGAGCCAAATGCGGGGCAATCTTATAAGAAAACCAGTGATGCTGCGCACACACGACCGGTTTTTCCGTCGGAATAAACTCTGAAGGTTTTTCAGACGGATTTCCGTCGGACTTTTTCTGCCGGAAAGTCTGACCATGTGTACGTGGCATTAGAGTCTGCAAAAGACTTGAGACTGTGACATCTGCCCCAACACTGAATCCCGCCCCGCTCATCTTTCCCACCACTGTAACCTCCTGCTCATCTGCCCCATCACCGTACCCCCCTGCTTTTCTGTCCCACCTCTGACCCACCTTCTCATCCCTCCCACCACTGTGCCTCCTGCACATCTGCCCCACCACTGTACGCCCTTGTTCTTCTGTCCCACCACTGTAACCCCTTGCTCATCTGCCCGATCAATGTACCCCTTTTCTCATCTGCCCCACCACTGTACCTCCCTACATATCTGCTCCACTGCCGTATCCCTATGCTTTTCTGTTTCACTACTGAATCACCTTATCTGTCCTAATACTGAAAACATCTGCCCCACCACTGTAACCAGCTTTCTTATCTGCCCCACCAATGTTCCTCCTGCACATCTGTCTCACCTCTGTTCCCCCTGCTCATCTGTCCCATCAATACACCTCCTTTCACATCTGCCCCACTGCTCTCCCCCGTCTTTCTTTCTCATCACTAAACCCCCTTCTAATCTGACTCAACACTGAACCCCCCTGCTCATCTGTCCCACCACTGTAACCCCCCCTCTCATCTGGCCCAACACTGAACCCCCCCTGCTCATCTTTCCCATCACTGTACCCCCCTGCTTTACTGCACCATCACTGTACCAATTGCTCTTTTGTCCCACTGCTTGAACCCCCTTCTCATCTCTTCCACCACTGTACCTCCCTGCATATCTGCCCCACCACTGTACCCTCCTGCTCTTCTGTCCCACATCTGAACCCCTCCTGCTCTTCTGTCCCACATCTGAACTCCTCCTGCTCATCTGCTCCAATGCTGTACCCTCTTCTCATCCATGATATGCGTAATATGCAGAGTGGTGAAAGGAAGCAGAGATGAGGCACATCTACCTGCCCTGGCAAACTCATGCTGCTGATCCACCTCTCGTATCCAGCCCACGTGCTTGTATGCGATGTCTGATACCAGCATCTGGAATTGATGTGCAATGATGAGCTCAGGTCAGGGGCATTTTTTGAAAGCAGTGGGCCTGTGTGCAGGAACATAAGTAAGTGACGCCAAGGTTCAGGAATAATTTCAACAAAGTTCCCAGTAGCTCGCCAGTAATTCCACAAACTCACCAGATTGTGGTTTTCTCAATCACAGTGACAGCAAAGTTAGAGAACCAAACAATGTTTCCCATCTTTTACAATGTGTGGGGGCACAGTGCCTCCCCCTCATCGCGGCGTGGGAAATTCTGAAATTGTAATGCATTAGTGTCTCACTGACACTTCCCTGCGCTGCTCTGCTGATGGGGAGGGACCAAGTGCCGGCTAAAGAGGCTTTGCGTGCCACTTGTGGCACCAATGGCGGGGGTTGCCTACCCCTGTTTTAGATCAAAGCATATTCATGTGTTAGAATGGCACAGTCAAAGTCCAGACCTAAATCCAATTGAGAATTTGTGGCAAGACTTGAAAAATGCTGTTCACAGACGCTCTCCATCCAATCTGACAGAGCTTGAGCTATTTTGCAAAGCAGAGTGGCCAAACATGTCACTCACTAGATGTGCAAAGCTGGTAGAGACCTCCCCAAAAAGACTTGCCGCTGTAATTGCAGTGAAAGGTGTTTCTTCAAAGTATTGACTTAGAGGGGCTGAATACAAATGCACACCACACTTTTCACATATTTATTTGTAAAAAATGTTGAAAACCATTTATCATTTTCCTTCCACTTCACAATTATGTGCCACTTTGTGTTGGTCTATCACATAAAATCCCAATAAAATACATTTACATTTTTCGTTGTAACATGACAAAATGTGGAAAAATTCAAGGGGTGTGAATACTTTTTCAAGGCACTGTATCTGCAGCTAAATGCAGTGCACGTTTGGCTGCAGATAATTGGCCCTGGATGCAGCACTTCTTTTCCTAAACGCAGCTAAACTTTACTAATCATGTATGAATAACATGATTACTTTGCATTGTATGAGTCCAACTGCTTTTAGAAAAGGCTTTTAAACTGTAAAATTTAGACACCCGTGCAAATGTAGCCTTAGAGGAGTATTTGAGGCATGGCGTTGTAATGTTTTCAGGAAACGCAGTATAGCATTCTGTTAGCCCCTTACAGCAGTCAAGATTTGCCTGTCCTTGGAGAAGCATAAAGACACAGCAATGACAGTACTGGGTCTAAAATTAGGTATTTGATAAAAATGGAAAGGTTTTATGTACAAAATTCATTAGCATGCTGAGAAAGGAGGAACCAGGCAAGGTAACATATAACCAGATTAAACTTCAGCTTTAATATATAACATGCAGCACAGATTGATTTGATCATCTTTAACTACATAAAATACAACACCCACCCAAAAAAAATGTAAGTACGTTACGTTTATAAGTTGGAGAATACAGCTATGTTTTAATGCCTCCTAATTGGACTTTGATTCATCACCTGTTCAATGAATAGCGATCTGACCCAGAAAGCAGCAGAGTGATTCTAGCTGAGTAGCAGATATTGGTCTATCACAAAATTTGTTGGCCACAATTATGAAAAGTTTGGCAGGTACAACAGTAAGCCTTTATCTTTTACCCATGTATTTAGCAGTTTTCCTATTTTATTTTACTGTTAAACAAAAGGCAACCCTCCAGTGTATAAACTGAATGGCAATTTTCAAAGAAATTAGGCATTTTTTCCTGCTGAACTGGCCGAATTTTGATCCATCCACAACAAGAGAAGTCTTTTTTTTTTTTTTTTTAGGCCGGCCATAGACGGAGCAAATGTCTTTCTGCAACCACAGACCGTGTTGAGGGGAATCCCTCCCACTGTGCCAATGTGTTCTTCCAGCGGGGGAAGCCACAGTGATTATTGTTAGAGCTGCTAGCGATGGGTTGGGCATGTTGATTTAATTGATGGACTGTAGGACTTTTGTGTAAGAAGTACTTGATGCCTTCAAGGGATCTCTGTAATGATTTGCAATGGCAAGAGCACCTGTATTCTTCAGCAGGAGATACCCAAGAAATATACTTTCCTTGCTCCAGTTCCTTTGGCATAATGACTCCAGGAGTTTTACTCAAACCTGTTCATTGTTCCCAAGACCACAGGGGTCATCCCTCATATTTTGGTTCTCGAAGCTCTAAATGTTTTCATTTGAGTTTAAAAATACCACTTGTAAAGCTTCTCTGAGGCCCCAAGATGCTTATTTTCTTGCCCCATCTCTCCTGCACATCAGCAACTCCTACACTTTGCTGTGGGCCCCTGCAAGTTTATGGTCATGTCCTTCTACCTCTAATTTTCACCAATGAGTTTTTACAAAGGTACTCACACCTGTATCTGCCCTGCTGTGTTTTTTGTGAAATACCCATTGTATACTTGGATGAGCTTCTGTTCAGAAATCTTCATTGGAACTGACTCTGTATCTGGGTCTAGTCCCAGGCATAGCTTTGACCAGAGTTTTCTTTCCAGAGGAGAACTTTGGACACTTGCTTTGTGCACTGCTCATAATCATTTGGTGGTAATGGTGAGGGGTTGTTTTTTTTTGCAGGGGTTGGGCTTGGCCCCTTAGTTCCACTGAAGGGAACTCTTAAGGCGTCGCCATGCCAAGATATTTTGGACAACTTCATGCTCCCAACTTTGTGGGAACAGTTTGGGGATGGCCCCTTCCTGTTCCAACATGACTGCACCAGTGCACAAAGCAAGGTCCATAAAGACATGGATGCGCCAGTTTGGGTGGAGGAACTTGACTGGCCTGCACAGAGTCCTGACCTCCACCAAATAGAACACCTTTGGGATGAATTAGAGTGGAGACTGCGCGTCAGGTCTTCTCGTCCAACATCAGTGCCTTACCTCCCAAATGCGCTTCTGGAAGAATGGTCAAACATTCCCATAGACAAACTCCTAAACCTTGTGAACAGCCTTCCCAGAGTTGAAGCTGTTATAGCTGCAAAAAGTGGGCCAACTCAATATTGAACCCTACAGACTAAGAGTTGGGATACCATTAAAGTTCATGTGCATGTAAAGGCAGGTGCCCCAATACTTTTGACAATATAGTGTCTATGCCCCCTCCAGATCTTCCCCTTATAACCATCTCAATATCATGGCTACATCCCTCTTGTCGCTCTTTAGCAGAAGAAAGCTGGTACTGTAATAGAACTCTAAGAAAAAAGTGTAATATTTGCGCTAGTAATAAGTGAAACATCAAGGTGTCAATCATCAAAAAAAAATTATATATATGTGAATTCAAACAAGGGGATAGCAGCACTTAAATATATTGCACATAACAATAAAAAATACCATGTATAGAAATTAAATGCCCTTATTCAAAACAACCGTGCTAAAAAAAGCATTGATAGTATCAGTTATAAAAAGTTGTTTTTCACAAACAAACAGAGTGAATTAATTAAACCAAATGTGAGTCAATGGTTTAAATAAATGAAAAAAAAATCCCATACACAAGATAGTGTGATCATCCATTCAAAGATGATTCTTCCTGAATATATCTGTATTCCATTTAAATGCATCGTGCTCCATGCACACAAAAGAGGATTTGCCTCTTACCAGATGGATCAACCTTTGCAGGTCTAACGCAGCCTTTTTGCAGCTTTTTCAGTGCAAGCAAAGGTCTATGGGATGACACTTCCTTAGCAAATCCAGGCTCTCAGTATGGATGGAAAAAACACATCTCATTAACACCAAGCTGTGCTAGTAATCCACACTCCAGTTCGTTGTGTCACACATGAAAAAGGAAACAACTCATTGCGCAGACATCCTTAAAAAAACGATTAATTAGTATAGACATATACTTACAAGAAAGAAGGTTATTATAGGCAAATCGGTTATACGCAGTGTAAGGTGTCCTTAAAGACGATAAGACGTCACCGATACCACTAACGCCCGACGTACGTTTCGTTCTAATGAACTTTGTCACTGGGGCAACACCATTACATTGCTGTCAGTGTGTGTGGGGGGGGGGGGCAGGGCATGTTGTCCCTTGCATGGGGGGGGGGGACATGTTGTCCCTTGCATTGGTGTCAGTGGGAAGGGCATGTTGTCCACTAAATTGCTGTCTTTGGGGTTAGACAATCCCTTACATTGCTGGCAGTGGGAAGTCAGCAGTCAGTTCTAATTTTACAATAACACCTGGGCATATTTATAAAAAGAGTTCAGAATTCCGCTACCTGATTGGACCCCACTGCTGACATTTGCCCTTGCTTCATTTTCAGTATGTTGAATGTGCAACAAGTAAGCGGATCATCCACAGATACTCAGACGGGCATAGGGATGAAGAATCTAGCTAAATAAAGGACATGTAATCTTTTAGTGAATGTATGGCAGTAAATTAGTAGATCTGCAATAAAAATGTGGCCCAAAATATGTACTTGCTAAAATGCACTGTGGTTTCCTTTTTAGCATACAGTATTTTTCCTTGTAATATTAAATTTGACCATTTACTAGTAAACCTACAGTATACTGTATATGTATTTCACGTTGTTGGTTTTAGTTAGTAAAGAAGTTTACATACTGTATATACCCCAAGCATTACACTTATTAAACTATACGTTCAAAGCTATCTATTATATTTAAAGAGCAGTTCGTGTCTTCAGCAGCTGTAGACATTCACTGAGCGCACAAGTCAAAGATCCATTCATATTGTCTGCCTTATTCTTGCTATTGTGTACACTGCAAGTTACAAGGTGTATTGTCTGATTATATATTGGCAGACAGAGATGACCTAAGTATCAACTCCATCTGGGAGATATCAAATTATTATGTGTCAGATCGCAACAGCATCATTTATCTTTGTGTCTTCCTAAAGCACTGATGTATATATTCTTTATTAAGAAATATAGAAAAATGTGTATTTTATGTATACTGTCTAGGGATGAGCTTCGAGTTCGAGTCGAACTCGTGTTCGACTCGAACATCGGCTGTTTGCCAGTTCGCCGAACAGCGAACAATTTGGGGTGTTCGCGGCAAATTCGAATGCCGCGGAACACCCTTTAAAAGTCTATGGGAGAAATAAAGTGCTAATTTTAAAGGCTTATATGCAAGTTATTGTCATAAAAAGTGTTTGGGGACCTGGGTCCTGCCCCAGGGGACATGGATCAATGCAAAAAAAGTTTTAAAAACGTTTTTTCGGGAGCAGTGATTTTAATAATGCTTAAAGTCAAACAATAAAAGTGTAATATCCCTTTACATTTCGTAGCTGGGGGGTGTCTATAGTATGCCTGTAAAGGGGCACATGTTTCCCATGTTTAGAACAGTCTGACAGCAAAATGACATTTCAAAGGAAAAAAAAGTCATTTAAAACTACTCGCAGCTATTGCATTGCCGGTCCGACAATACACATAGAAGTTCATTGATAAAAACGGCATGGGAATTCCCCACAGGGGAACCCCGAACCAAATTTTTTTTTTTTAAATTACGTGGGGGTCCCCCTAAATTCCATACCAGACCCTTATCCGAGCACGCAACTTGGCAGGCCGCAGGAAAAGAGGGGGGACGAGAGAGCGCCCCCCTCCTGAACCGTACCAGGCCACATGCCCTCAACATTGGGAGGGTGCTTTGGGGTAGCCCCCCCAAAACACCTTGTCCCCATGTTGATGAGGACATGGGCCTCATCCCCACAACCTTGGCCAGTGGTTGTGGGGGTCTGCGGGCGGGGGGCTTATCGAAATCTGGAAACCCCCTTTAACAAGGGGACCCCCAGATCCCAGCCCCCCGTGTGAAATGGTACTACCATTTCACTAAAAAAATGTTAAAAATGACAAGAGACAGTTTTTGACAATTCCTTTATTTAAATGCTTCTTCTTTCTTCTATCTACCTTCATCTTCTTCTTCTTCAGGTTCTTCCTCCGGTGTTCTCATCCAGCATCTCCTCCGTGACGTCTTCTTCCCTTCTCCTCGGGCTGCTCCGCATCCATGGCATGGAGGGAGGCTCCCGCTCTTCTCTTCATCTTCTTCTCTTCTTAATCTTCTTTTCTTCTTCTCTTCTTCATCTTCTTCTCTTCTTCATCTTCTTCTCCGGGCCGCTGCGCATCCATGCTGGCATGGAGGGAGGCTCCCGCTGTGTGACGCGTCTCCTCTTCTGACGGTTCTTAAATAATGGGGGGGGCCACCTGGTGACCCCGCCCCCCTCTGATGCACGGTGACTTGACAGGACTTCCCTGTGACGTCACGGGGAATGCCACAGGGATGTCCCGTGCGCCAGAGGGGGCGGGGTCACTGGGTGGCCCCACCCCCGTTATTTAAGAACCGTCAGAAGAGGAGACGCGTCACGCAGCGGGAGCCTCCCTCCATGCCAGCATGGATGCGGAGCGGCCCGGAGAAGAAGATGAAGATGAGAAGAAGATGAAGCGAAGAGCGGGAGCCTCCCTCCATGCCATGGATGCTACCCCAAAGCACCCTCCCAATGTTGAGGGCATGTGGCCTGGTACGGTTCAGGAGGGGGGGCGCTCTCTTGTCCCCCCCTCTTTTCCTGCGGCCTGCCAGGTTGCTCGGATAAGGATCTGGTATGGATTTTTGGGGGGACCCCACGCCGTTTTTTTTTATTTTGGCACGGGGTTCCCCTTAATATCCATACCAGACCTGAAGGGCCTGGTATGGAATTTAGGGGGACCCCCACATCTTTTTTTTTTTTTTAATTTTGGTTCGGGGTTCCCCTGTGGGGAATTCCCATGACGTTTTTATCAATGAACTTCTATGTGTATTGTCGGACCGGCAATGCAATAGCCGCGAGTAGTTTTAAATGACTTTTTTTCTTTGAAATGTCATTTTGCTGTCAGACTGTTCTAAACACGGGAAACATGCGCCCCTTTACAGGCATACTATAGACACCCCCCAGCTACGAAATTTAAAGGGATATTACACTTTTATTGTTTGACTTTAAGCATTATTAAAATCACTGCTCCCGAAAAAACGGCCGTTTTTAAAACTTTTTTTTGCATTGATCCATGTCCCCTGGGGCAGGACCCAGGTCCCCAAACACTTTTTATGACAATAACTTGCATATAAGCCTTTAAAATTAGCACTTTTGATTTCTCCCATAGACTTTTAAAAGGTGTTCCACGGCATTAGAATTTGCCGTGAACACCCCAAATTGTTCGCTGTTTGGTGAACTTGCGAACAGCCGATGTTCGAGTCGAACATGAGTTCAAATCGAACTCGAAGCTCATCCCTAATCACCACCATTACCAGTAAAAACAATAAAAAATAAAGTCCCTAAATCTATCCTATAGTTTGTAGACGTGATATCTTTTGACAGGGAGTCACAAAACCAGGAGCCTATGTCGGTGTATGTGCTAGTTTACAGCCCCAACCTAAATTCTTGTTCCTATAGGATGGGAAGCCCTGCCTAAGAACATTAATCTAAGAATTGAAGGTGTCTAGGAGTAAAGATAACCTGCCATAAACCTGTGGGGGTTGAGGGGAATTCCTACATTCTCTTCACATGTGGATGGAAGAATCCCAGTAGTTTTTTTTTTTTTTTTTTCATTCAGAGCACTGCCATCTATGGCCAACTCAAGCATATGAAGAATAAAATACAGGAATATCTACAGTAATAACCACATGTCAAAATGAACAACAGGTCCAGAGATATGATCAAATGTGATCAGTACATGACAGACACATTGCTCAGGGGCTTTTACTTCATAGTTAATTGGTCAGATGCCTAAGGCCTGGTTCACACTGGTGCGACATATGTTCCGACTTTGGGAGCACATGTCGCATGACCTGTACAAATCAATGGTTCACACCGAGAGCCCTCTTAACTGGTCCGACTTTGAAAAACGTTCCTGCGCTACTGTGGTCTGAGTTTGGTCCGTCTTCAGCCCTTTTAATATCATTAAAGGGGTTGTAAAGGTTCACGATTTTTCACCTTAATGCAGCCTATGCATTAAGGTGAAAAAACATCCGACAACGCCGGCCCCCCAGCACCCCCGTTTTACTTACCTGACCCCTCGAAAGTCCCAAGCTCGCTCCCGACATCCTCTTCGCTGCTCAGCCTGGCCGTTGATTGGCTAGAGTGGATGGATTGAAAGCAGCGCAGCCATTGGCTCGTGCTGCTGTCAATCCCATCCAATGATGCGGCGCGCCGGGGGTGGGGCCGAGTGATACAGTCAGCGGCTACGGGAGCGCACCCGCAAGAACTAAACACCATGCGAGAGAGCTCACATGAAGGTGTTTCGTTCTTGCAGGGAGGAGCTGAGACAGCCGCCGAGAGACCCCAGAAGACCAGGTTCGGGGCCACTCTGTGTAAAACAAGCTGCACAGTGGAGGTAAGTATAGTTAAGTAAGTAACATGTTTGTTATTTAAAAAAAAAAATACCTTTACAACCCCTTTAAGATCAGATCCTCATCCTAACTATCTGACTTGTGACATCCAACGTGGTGATTACAGCAGGAGGAAAAGGAATTTATGCCACACTGGAATTGCTTTGATTGGTCAAAGGACAAGTCGGACTATCTCAAAGTCTGAGCAAAATTGTATCCTGTTCATTCAAGTCGGATGGAAGTAGGAACAATGTAGGACCGATGTCGCAGGGCAAAGTTGGATCCACAGTTGTACAACAGTCGTGTCATACCAGTGTGAACCCGCCCTTACTCTAGACCTTTTCAAAACCTCACTATTGGTACCACTGTGATGAACAGCCTTACTGGCCAAGAGTAAAATTTAGGAGACAGGAAAGGTTGGGGTCAGGACTCCTACCCATTGATAAATGCAGTAAGTTTATTTGAGATCAGGGCTGCTCAAAATGAGGATAAACCTGATGCATAGACACCTCCCATGTGCTGACGGTTTTGGAATAGGGGCTTAAAGTGATATTAAAAGCATTTAAAAAAAAAATAATAAACATGTCATACCTGCTCTGTACAGTGGTTTTGCACAGAGCAGCCCCAATCCTTCTCTTCTTGGGCCCCTAGCCTTTTCTCCTGCCCCCCTGTCAAGTGCCCCCAGAGCAAGCAGCTTGCAATGGGGGCGCCCAAGCAGGCGTACTCCCAAGTTGCTATTCTGTGTGTCCATTCAGACGTTGGTCGCTGCTGTCTCAGCCAATGAGACGAGAGTCCCCGGAGAGCTGAAAAAAAACTTTTAGCCTTCAGAACCACTAAAAGGTATGTTACATTTTGGGTTTAGTTTAGGGCTTATTTTAGCAAAAACGTTAACGGTTCAGGCAGGGAGCGTGTCAAGGTTAGTGTTAGGAATTCTGTATAGAAAATGGTGAAGCGCTTGAAAAAAGTCCAACATGAACTCAAAATATACTGCTGGCACAGACTCAACTGGCAAAAACATATAGATATAATCCACTTTTAAAAAGTCTAAAGTAAGCCAAAGGGATGTATCTTAAGGCATCAGATAAGTGAAGAGACCGTCACCCAAACACACTGCCTCTTACCCTTAGGTAGATGATAACAAGCATGGATATAAATCACTGACAGCTCCTCAGCAGCACGGAGATGACTCTGTATCTCCTTCACAGTCTCAATACCCAGTTAAGAGAGAAAAAGAGACTCCTCATAGTGCAGACATCCAAATAATAATTTATTGATAAAAAGCTAGGCTTGGCTTGGCGTGTGCTATGCTCAATATATATAGGGGACGGCTTATTAGTGGGTGGGCATTACCTGCGTTTCAACAACAGGAAATACTTATGCAATCCATTGACAGGAAGCATCAATACTTGTAGTGAATCTTAAGCAACCAAGCCAGGAAGCAGCGCCATCTTGTGGTACAAAAAAATATTAACAAATTAATAACATTACAACATTTATACACAATTCCTTACATAATACGAAGACATTAATAAAACTTTAAATCAAAAATGTTGTCTAGGAGGATACAATGGTGTAAAAAGCCCAAAACAAATTAGCTATTATTGATTAATGAATTAATATCCCACTCTATGTTCATACCATGTGGGGCATAGCACCTAACCTGATAAATCCACTTTGTTTCTAGACGTGATACCTCTTGCACCACATTACTACCTCTCCAGTTACTGGTGAATAGGGATGAGCTTTCTGTTCGGGTCGAACATGAGTTCGACGCGAACGTTGGCTGTTCGCCCGTTTGTCAAAAACCGAACAATATGGGCCGTTGGCACTAAGTTCGAGTGGCACGTAACGGCCCATAATGCACTGCTTGAGCGGAGTGCATTTCTGTATGATGAATCGCCAAAGCATGCACCATGACCTTCATGCTTTGGCCAATCACAGCGCCCTCAGCTAAGAGAGCCATAATTGGCCAAAGTTAGGGTGCCTTTGCCAATCATGGCTCAGGGGGTCTAAGTCCACGACCCACACTATATAAGGCCGCCTGCACGTCAGCCTCGTGCAGTGTGTCGTTGACGTGGACAGAGAGAGAGTGTAAGATTGAGCAGGCAGGCAGATTAATCAGTTAGCTGCAGTGTAATATATATATATATATATATATATATATATATATATATATATATATATATATATATATCCACATCCACTGTATCCAGTTTAGCTAGATCCGACTGCAGGCCGTTCCTGGTGTACTGTTTCTAATATACTTCAGGTAGGCAGGTGATTCAGTTAGCTGCAGTGTATTTAATATATATATATATACAGATAGTCTCGTATATATATATATATATATATATATATATATATATATATATATATATATATATATATATATCCACTGCATACAAATTAGCTATATCTCACTGCAGGCCGTTCCTGGTGTACTGTTTCTAATATACTTCAGGCAGGCAGGTGATTCAGTTAGCTGCAGTGTATTTAATATATATACCGTATTTATCGGCGTATAACACGCGCCGGCGTATAACACGCACCCCAAGTTTAGGAGGGCATTTTAAGGAAAAAAAACTTTTAGGAGGGAAGTTTAAGGAAAAAAAAACTTACATTTAAATGCCCATCAATGCAGCTTCATCAGTGTTCATCTGTAGCCTTATCCATCATTGCAGAATGATCAGTGTTCATTTGCAGCTTGCCCAGTGCTGTTTGCAGCCTTGCTAAGTGCCATTTTCAGCCTTGCCCATTGTCATAAGCAGCCTTGCCCTTAGTCATATGCAGCCTTGCCCAGTGCAGCCTTGCCCAGTGCAGTCTTACCCAGTGCAGCGTTGTCCAGTGCAGCCTTGCCCAATGCAGCCTTGCCCAGTGCAGTCTTGCCCAGTGCAGCCTTGCCCAATGCAGCCTTGCCCAGTGCAGCCTTGCCCAATGCTGTGTGCCGTTTGCGCCATTTAAATCTGCCGCTCGTCACGCCGCCCCGCCTCCCTGCTGAGGATGAGAAGCGAGCGCTTTCGAGAAAGACCGAGCCGAGTATACTGTGTACTCCGCCCGGCTCCGCTCGCAGTCCCGTCCAGTCCTGCCATTGGACGGAGTGTTATGTCCATCAAAGGAGCTGGGCCAAGTACACAGTATACTCGGCTCTGTCTTTTTCGGAAGCGCTCGCTTCTCATCCTCAGCAGGGAGGCATGACGGCGTGACTGCGAGTGGAGCCGAGCACTCGGCTCGGTCTTTTTTGTCGGCGCTCGTTTTTTTCCGTCGGCGCTCGTTTTTTTTCGCGGCGCTCGCTGTTTTTTGGCACACAGAGAGTGGGGATTGGCGTATAACACGCACCCACGATTTTCCCCTGATTTTAAGGGGAAAAAAGTGTGTGTTATACGCCGATAAATACGGTATATATATATATATATATATATATATATATACAGATAGTCTTGTATATATATATATATATATATATATATATATATATATATATATATATATATATATGTATATATCCACTGTATCCAGTTTAGCTATATCTGACTGCAGGCCGTTCCTGGTGTTCCTAAGTGTAGCGCTAATATGACAAAAATCAAATAACCATATGTTATATAGTATGAAGACCATTAGGTTCCTCAAATCAGCACATTTCCCCCCCAGACGATGTCCAAGGAGACGAAACGTGTTGGGTAGGACCCCACTGCCGCCATTTTACTTGCACAGTGCTGATTTTATCCATTTTCATGTGAGTGTATTTCCTTCCTTTTAATAAATTTGGTATACATTTTCTATACGGGATTACACTATGTGGCCTTTTTTTGTTTCTCCTTGTCCAATGTAACCACCACTCACTTCGGACATCACCCCTGAGGCTCACACCATTCCACAGATCATCCTAGGATCTTCTTCCATCTTCTACGAACTCCATCAGCCATTTATGACCCAAGCTTGTTTGACCCAATTGAACGTAGGTTTCATTGGGTTCAAACGTTCCGGTAAGCCTCCCTATTGTCGGTGGTGGTGTGTTTTTTCAGTCCAGATGTTTTCTACATATTGACATGCTTTAATATGAAGTTACACATATATTGAGGACTATTATCCTAATATTTTGCATGCTACATTCTTTGAGGACTTTGAGGACTTTTATTATCTTTTGATATATTTTTTATGTCCCCTCCTGTATATTTTGGATATGCTGATTTGAGGAACCTAATGGTCTTCATACTATATAACATATGGTTATTTGATTTTTGTCATATTAGCGCTACACTTATTCTGTTATCTTGTTTATGTTTATATCCTACACATCTCCAATGAGGTAGAATGCCCTCTAAGGGGCAGCTTAAGGGCAGCCACCCTATTACATCACACCGCAGAGTCAAGCAGGTGCAGAGCGCTGCTGACACCCCACAAATTTTGAAAAGTTCTTTGGTGTGGGCCTTTTTTGACATGTGTGCAGCAGATCGCACCGTTGCTGTTTGCAACATATGTCTGAAGCGTGTCAAGCGTGGCCAAAACAGCAGCCGCTTGGGCACCACATGCTTGACCAGACATATGACAATCTCCCATGCAGTCCGTTGGCAACAGGAATTAAAAGACCCACATCAAATGAACAAGGCAGACCTCTCCTTGTTCCTCATCAGCTGGGATCTCCAACCCCACTATAACCAGTCCTCTCAGAAACCTGCACTGAGAGGAATGAAGGTATAGAAATAGGTGTCCCAAGTACTTGAGGCCAATCTGCTAGCGGTACACCAACATCCGGTTTTAGCAGCCAAATTTCCCTACCCCAGTTGCTAAACCGTCGAAAGAAATTTGGTCCCAGCCATCCACATGCACAGCGTCTGAATGCTAGCTTGGCCAAATTGCTAGCACAGCAATTGCTACCTTTTCAGTTGGTAGACTCTGCCCCCTTTCGTGAATTTGTGGAATGTGCGGTACCTCAGTGGCAGGTTCCCAAACGCCATTTCTTTTCACGGAAGGCCATTCTGGCTCTCTACCAGCATGTGGAAGGCAATGTTTGGCCTCGTTGGACAGAGCGGTCAGCAGTAAGGTGCATATTACCACTGACTCATGGTCCAGCAGGCATGGACAGGGACGTTACCTTTCTTTCACGGTGCACTGGGTAACTCTGCTGGCAGCTGGGAAGGATGCAGGACAGGGTTCAGTATTGTTGGAGCTTGTTCTGCCACCACGTCTCCAAAATGCTAGTGGTGATTTTGCCACAGCTCTCTCCTTCACCCCCTCTTCTTCTTCCTCTATGGCCTCTTCCTCTGCAGATTTCTCCTCTGAACCAGCGGTGCTCCATAGGCGTTCAAGGGGCTACGCAAGCACTCAGGCAAAAAGATGCCATGCGGTGCTTAAGTTGGTCTGCTTAGGGGACAGGAGCCACATTGGGGCAGAGATTCTGTCAGCTTTGCAGGGGCAGGCTCAGAGGTGGTTGACGTCACGCCAGCTTCAGCCAGGAATGGTTGTATTCGACAATGGCACCAACCTCCTCTCCGCCCTCTGACAGGGACACTTGACCCATGTTCCCTGTTTGGCTCACGTCCTGAATTTAGTGATGCAGCGGTTCTTGAGCAGGTTCCCGGGCTTACAGGATCTCCTTAGGCAGGCCAGGAAAGTCTGTGGTCATTTCTGCTGGTCATATAATGCCAGTGCTTGGCTGGCTGACATTCAAAGAGAATGCAACCTGCCCAAGAACCGCCTCATTTGTGACATGCCCACCAGGTGGAACTCAACATTGGCAATGCTGCAGCGGCTGCACACACAGCAGAGGGCCATCAATGAGTACCTGTGTGAGTATGGCACCAGGACAGGGTCAGGGGAGCTTGGCTTTTTTTCGGCAGGCCAGCAGCTACTGATCAAGGATGCATGCACTGTCCTGTCACCATTTGGGGAGGCCACGAGGATGGTGAGCATTGACAGTGCATGCATCAGTGATACTGTCCCTCTTGTCTTCCTATTGGAGCACACTCTTTGTGGAATAATTGACAGGGCATTTGAGGAAGAACAGCGGGAGGAAGAGGAGGAATTCCTTACCTCTCAAGGCCCCCTTTATCCAGATACTAGTATTCCTGCAGGCCCGCCGATTACACAGGAAGAGGAGGAGGAGGATAACACTCAGCAGCAGTCTTCCAGGGATCATTTGCAGTCCCCAGAAACCCATGGAGTTGTACGTGGCTAGGAGGAGATGGTTGAGGATCATGTGATCCTTAGTGACCCAGAGGACTCAGGATCGAATGCCTCTGCAAACCTACGCTGCATGGCCTCCCTGATCCTGCAAAGCCTACGAAAGGACCCTAGGATTCGTGGTATCAAGGAAAGGGATCATTACTGGCTGGCAACCCTTCTTGATCTACGTTACAAGGGTAAGGTTGCAGAACTTATCCAGCCTTCGCAGAGGGAGCAGAGGATGAAACATCTTTGGGAGGCCTTGCAGAAAGGTTTGTGCAATGCGTTTCCAGAGCCTGGGAGGTTACAATTTCCTGGTGCTGGACAACGTGTTGCTGAGGCTTCGTTCAGTCACAGAAAGAGAGACCGATGCCTTCAGGCAATTCTTCAGTACTCAGCGCCCAGGTCTGATTGGTTCCATCAACCATCGCCAGCGTCTGAATTACATGGTGCAGGAATCTCTACCTTTCCACCAGAACATCCACTGGGTTACTGGGTCTTGAGGATGGACCACTGGCCAGAGCTTGCTCAATATGCAATTGAGCTACTGGCCTGTCCTGCATCCAGCGTTCTTTCTGAACGCACATTCAGTGCTGCTGGAGGCTTTGTAAGCAATCACAGAATGCGCCTGTCCACAGACTCTGTTGATCGGCTCATATTCATAAAAATGAATCAGTCTTGGCTCACCAGCTACCAAGTACCTGATGCTGATGTAACCAAATGATTTCTCTATGGATGTGGGATCCCTTGAAGACTGCATATGCTGAGTGACTATCCTATTCCTCAATTTTCATGATGATAGCTTCTAAGAATATTTTTGGTTCAGGGCACCACCACCACTACCTAAGGCCCAATTTTTCTGCCCCTGTTTAACAGGGCCATGTAATTACAATTTTTGATCAAATATTTAACAGCAGGGCTTGTTCCTGCGCTCAACAAGAGTATCTGTGAGGGGTTGCAGTGTTGTGGCACCACCACCACTGCCTAAGGCCCAATTTTTCTGCCCCTGTTTAACAGGGGTGTGTAATTACAATTTTTGATCAAATATTTAACAGCAGGGCTCGTTTCTGTGCTCAACAAGAGTATCTGTGAGGGGTTGCAGTGTTGTGGCACTACCACCACTGCCTAAGGCCCAATTTTTCTGCCCCTGTTTAACAGGGGCGCGTAATTACAATTTTTGATCTAATATTTCACAGCAGGGCCTGTTCCTGCACTCAACAAAAGTACCTGTGAGGCTTTACACTGTTGTGCCACCACAACTACTGCCTAAGGCCCAATTTTTCTGCCCCTGTTTAACAGGGGCATGTAATTACAATTCTTGATATAATATTTCACAGCAGGGCCCGTTCCAGCGCCCACCAAGAGTAACCGTGAGGGCTTACAGTGTTCTGCTACGACCAACACCTAAGGCCCAATTTTCCACAGAGTGTATAGGGCAGGCCATATAGTATATACAGCCGGTCCCCTATTTTCAAACATCCGACTTACAAACGACTCATACTTTCAAACAGAGGGAGACAACATGAAGTGAGAGGAAATCTACCCCTAGGAATGGAAATTCTCTCTATTAGGGAAATCCTTGTTTCCCTAAATACCCAAAATTTTCAAAATCCAATTGTCATTGGGATAGAAAGTGAGGTGAAATCTTCTGAACAGGTGCACAGACAGCAAAACAAATGTTACAGGGGTGATGATAACCCTTCCCTATGTTATCCAAAAAGCCTAAATATAGATTTTTTGGCTGGAGCTACACTTAAAAAAAAGTACCTGTTCCAAATTACAAACAAATTCAACTTAAGAACAAACCTACAGTCCCTATCTTGTTTGTAACCCGGGGACCGCCTGTATACTGCTGCTGTTGAGAGTATATAGGGCCTGGGGGCCCCAAGCCTTTTTTTTTATTTGGGTGCGGGGTTCACCCTAAAATCCATACCAGACCCAAAGAGGAGAGAGAGGAGGGGGGGCAACATTACATTACAGCCGCGAGCAGATTTAAATGACTTTTTTTTCTTTAGAAATGTCATTTTGTGCAGGGACTGTTCTAAACACGGGAAAAATGTGCCACTCTACAGGCATACTATAGACACCCTCCAGGCACGATATTTAAAGGAATATTGCACTTTTATTGTTTCACTTTAAGCATTATTAAAATCACTGCTCCTGAAAAAATGTCCGTTTTTAAAACTTTTTTGCATTGATACATGTCCCCTGGGGCAGGACCCGGATCCCCAAACACTTTTTATGACAATAACTTGCATATTAGCTTTTAAAATTAGCACGTTTGATTTTTCACGTTTGAGTCCCATAGACTTTAACGGGGTTTGCATGTTCGCACAAATTTTTGGTCTGTTTGCATGTTCTGCCACGAACCGAACTGGTGGGTGTTTGGCTCATCCCTTCTGGTGAATCTGTCAATGCCTATAAACACAGTACCACTAGGATCTCCATTATGACACGGGTCATAATGCTTGGATAAACTGTGCTTAGGAACCCCTTTTTTTTTATATTGGCCACATGTTCACTTAATCGCACCTGTAACATCCGTATCGTGCGACCAATATATTGAAGCCCACACAGGCACCGGACAACATACACGACATTTCTAGATGTACAGGTGATAAAGGGTTTAATGGGGAACTCCTCATTGGTGGAAGATGATTGAAATGACTCTGTCCTTCTGCACATATGTGCGCTAATTTTACATATGGGGCACTTCCTGCGAGGGTTCAATGACATTGGTGCTACCTGCAACCTTAGTGGGGGGACCCCTCTAAACACCACAAGAGGTTTCTCGGGGAGATGAGGCCCCAGAATTTGATCATTGCGGAGTACGCCCCAGAGTTTGCTCATTATTTTCTTAACAGAAAAATGTTGGTTGGAATAGGTGGTTAAGAGCGCAAACTTAAAAGAGTCATCCTGATCCCTAATCCTAGAGGCCAGCAGATCATCTCTGACCCTCTTATCAGCACTTTTGATAGCATCCTCCAATTCTGATAGCTGATAACCCTTCTCAAGGAATTTCAACTTGAGAGATGAGGCCTCCCAGAGAAAGTCACTCCTATTGGTGCAATTTCTCTTGAGTCTTAAGATTTGACTCTTGGACACCGACCTCAACCAAGCTGCATGGTGTCAACTGTTGGTGTTAATAAAACAATTTCTGTCAGTTTCTTTCAAATAAGTGGATGTAGAGATATTACCATCCACAGCTTTGATGTTAATATCCAAAAAATGGATTTCCGACTTGCTAGCCTCATGTTTTAAGACTATACCTTTAGCCATATACAGGTCAAGCGATTCAAAATCACCATCCCATAGGAGGAGGATGTCATCGATATACCTTTTCCAGAGCATCAACTCCGGTCTATGCCTCTGATAGACAACATCCTCCTCCCACTTGGCCATAAAGAGGTTAGCCATGCTCGGGGCAAACTTAGCCCTCATGGCCACACCTCTATTCTGTAAATAATAAGTGCCGCCGAACCAGAAATAATTATGGCCATTGCAAAATCCAAGAGCCTTAATAAAAATTCTCTCTGAACATCCAACAGGTCACTCAAGCTGAGAAAATGATCCACTGCCTCATGGCCATGTTGATGCGAGATGATGGGGTAAAGAGACGTTACATCTGCCGTAGCCACTATGTAACGCTCCTTCCATTTGATAGTTTTTAGGATATTTAAAACCTGAAGGAATATGTGCTACCAAGGGCTGCAAATAGAAGTGGTCTATATATCTACCAACTAGAGGGGATCGAGTCGATACCACTCACAATAGACCTTCCAGGAGGGTGCATTGGATCCTTGTGAACCTTTGGCAGGTAATAGATCACAGGCACCCTTGGAGCCACTGGAATCAAAAACAGCTTTTCTTTTTAGGAAACCAAATTTCTGCTGAAAACTTCATCAACCAAACTCAGTAGTCCTTATTTAAATTTTATGGAAGGATTTCCCTTTAATGGAATATAGGTCTCATCATCCGATAATAATCTAAGCATCTCTGTCTGATAGGATGCCCTATCTAGGATCACAATTCCTCCACCCTTGTCAGCGGGTCGCACCACAATGCCATTCCGCTTTTTTAGACAATCAAGTCCTTTTCTGAACATATAATCGCTTCTACCGTTTCTAATGTGTAATTGTTCTAAATCATTGCTCACCAAATCCCTAAAAACCTTAAGGGATGCCATCCTATTAGACCTAAAGGGATTGGTAATCATATACCTTTTAATATTAATCTTACGGACAAACTTGTGGAGATCAATAAAGGTTTGAAATGTATTTATTGGTCTAAAAGGGTGGGGAATTTGAGGCCATGGTTCAGCACATGTTTTTCTTCTACTGAAATCGTGGCTGTACTCAAATTAAAGAGGCTGACGTCTTTCAGACCCGCCTTCTTTTTTGAGCGGATCCGCCACCCCCCTCTGGAACCCCCTTTAGATCTATTGATCTTTTTAGATTTGGACCCCGGGGAAAAAAATATTTATACTTTCAGAATATACTATATCATCTCCTATAAACGCCTCTGAGGAAGGGATTTTTTCCTGAAACATGTCAGGCTATTTGGAGGAAAACTATATTCATCTTTGGAATATGTAAACAATATAATGTGACGACAATGTATTTTTTCTGTTATGCACCAAAAAGTGCTGTAGTAATAGTTGTCTTGTTTTTTTTTTAATCTTTCTAATAAATGATATTTTATGACACACCAATATATATTTTTTGTTCGCCCTTAAAGTCCCTCTGTACCGGGGGGTACTAGTGTCCCCATTTAGGGTCCTAATATAATGAATACTGGGATGTTGGCAACACTCTTTTGAGAATATTGCAAAATTGGAAAATGTATTATGACACAGAGTGGTGCTGTGGATACATGAAAAGTATGCTTGTGCCACGTTCTATAACTTGTATTAACACTCGAAAATCAGAAAAGAGGGACTTAGTTTATTGAAAAATACATACAAATAGGACATTAATTAAAACCACAAATCATATGTATACATCAAAGTATAGTGAAGCGATAGCTATACAAAACCATCTAAATATGTAGTTGTTCGGATGTGAGGATAATCATCCCAGGTAGCAATAGGTCCGAGAAGATGGCTGGATAGCAAATCCGCAATCGATTAATTCATGTCATGTAGGTATTCAATGCTCAACATGTTTCGCGTGTCTTCACGCTTCTTCAAGAGCGAAAAGATGTATTGTGGCTGACAAGATACATAACATGTAATTAGTACATAAAACCCTGGCGGCTGGCTTCTGAGAAGATGCAAAATATTGCAAAGTCAAACAATTCCATGCTGATTGGACCAATGCGGTAGAGTGTGGAGCACCAACCCAAAGAGGTGACGAAAGGCTACCATGGGGGCGTGCACAACATAATACTAAATGGTAACTAAAAACTGTGACGGGGTAGGAAGATTTAATTACTAAGTAAAAGACCCACTGATAAAAAGAGGGGGGGGGGGCAAGAGGGAAAAAAGGGGATGTGAAGGAAAGAAAAGGAAAGAGAATATTATTTCTCCTTGTGGTTCACCACTTATAGGGAAAAAATACTGGTCCCCCTGTTGTAATTATTCAGCCTATCATGACCCATAGGTCCAGGTAAATAATCCGGTTGTTGCCAACCGTTATTTCCTTGATGCATCCTTGAGGAATGAACATCCCTTTGATAAGGTTGAGAATCACAATTTCTAGGGTGCTCCTTCATCAAAATACCCATTATCACCCTCCAAGGGATCATATCTATTATGGGTACTCACGGGGTATACATTTGGTGGGTTAGGGTGTCCTCCTCTTCTCCCACCGCTACCTCTACCTCTACCTCTAAAAAATCCTCTGGTTTGAGGCTGAAACAGTTGAGAATTTGATGGATAGAGGGAGTGTGAAGGTTTAGGTGTATTAGGTGGATGGACTGATGCTGTTGACATAGCAACTGCCGTTTCGCCATTAGGATGATTCACTCCCACTGTCACCTCTTTACTCTACGGCTTAAACACTTTATTATTCCTGTAATCATCTAAGTCCTTTATGTACTTTTTCTTTTTCTTTATTTTCTGATCTGCCTCCTCCTTTTCTAAATGTTTTTTTTATTTCTGACCTTTTAATATAGTCTTCATTAGCTCTAGATGGGTTAAGCTTATCCCTAAGGGAAGTGATTTTATTATCTATTTTCAAAAGTTTTTGTTTTTTCTTGGTCAACATGAACTGCAACAAACCGAGCCCCGCCTTATTAAAATATTGGAACCATTCAGTGATATCTAAGATGTCACTTTGAGGGGATACCTCCCAACTCAGGCTCCTGGGGACCATTTTTTCTGCCAGATACTGTTCAAAAAAGGCAATGTCCCAGTGAGTATGCAGCTCAGCAGTGACCAGGTTTTTCAGCCTAATAAACATTCCACCAATATCATGCTGAGAGGTATTAACCTCAGAGACGATACCTCTGTATTTATAGCATGTAATGCTCTAAAATCAAATATATCCATTAGCATGTATTCCCTGCTGCAACACAATAATCCAAAATAGAAAATAGAAAAACCCAATTTTTTTGTGCTGAGAGCATATAGTATCTTAAATTAAAATTAGTATTAAACAGCAGCTATCACAATATGCATGGACAAAACACAAACAAAATATATGGAAAATGGTGAAGCGCTTGAAAAAGTCCAACATGAACCCAAAATATATTGCTGGCACAGACTCAACTGGCAAAAACATATAAATGTAATCCACTGAGGAGCTGTCAGTGATTTATATTCATGCTTGTAATCATCTACCTAAGGGTAAGAGGCAGTGTGTTTGGGTGACAGTGACCGTCTCTTCACTTATCTGATACCTCAAGACACATCCCTTTGGCTTACTTTGGACTTTTTAAAAGTGGATTACGTTTGTATGTTTTTGCCAGTTGAGTCTGTACCAGCAATAAATTTTGGATTCATGTTGGACTTTTTTCAAGTGCTTCACCATTTTCCATATATTTTTTTGTGTTTTGTCCATGCATATTGTGATAGCTGCTGTTTAATACTAATTTTAATTTAAAATACTATATGCTCCAAGCGCAACAAATTTGTGTTTTTCTGTTAGGAAGGTTTATACTTGTTCTATATCTTTTTAATGGGGATCATTCACACCAATATACTGCATTGCTGTACACTGGAAAAAAAATCGTCAAAGTTCTTGCTCTTTATAAGATTTTGACATATAGTGATGCAGATTTTACCAGATGCCGAATGACCAGTATCACCAAAAATAGTAAACCCCTTTATAGTGAATCTAGCTCAAACTTAGCCAAGTTAAAAAGAAACATTTCTCTAAGGCAAGGAAGATGTCCTCTTAAAATGCTGTCACCAGAACAAGGGTTTCCACTGGAAAGTTTCCATAATAGCCCATTACTGGTGACAACTCAAACTTTGGCATTTTCCCTCTCCTTAATTGTCTGCTTTCATCAGGACAAATAAAAGAGTAAATCTCACTAGTAAAGACACAGACAAAACAAAAACCTGAATTCTAAGATCTCGCCACTCTAAAAAAAAAAAAAACAAGTTGTGGCTTTAGATACATAAGAGTATTTTTTTTAGTTTCGGATAGAGTGAGGAAAGCATACATTTACCATAATGATTTTATTTCTGTCTGTGCCCCTGCTGGGAGGAGTCACCCTGACAATTTTCACCCTAGGAAAACTATATGAGGAACGTTTTTCAGTTATAGACTGTACAAATGACAGGATTGTGCCATCCCACCTCCAACCTGCTGACTGGACAGTAAAAGAGAAGCACCAAACTGATAAAGTTAAAGAATATGTCAACCCAGGATTTCATATTCCTGATATGTGCCTGCTGTACCAAGTACTTGTATGAAAATGTATTCTGTTCTCTTTGTTTTGTTTCCTTTGTGTGAATCCCTTATGTTCTTTCCAGTCCCTCTGCTTCCCTATTAAAAACTGACCACACTAGACATGATAGCAAAGCATGGTCAGTTTTCTGGTTGCACTGAGAACTGAGCCTGCTCTTCTCCAATGATTAGACTTATTTATTTATTACAGATACTTATATAGCGCCATCAATTTACAAAGCGCTTTACACATATATTGTACACTCACATCAGTCCCTGCCCTCAAGTAGCTTACAATAGACTTGTGCTGACATGCCCCTCCTCCATCCCCTTGTACAGCCGTTCACTGGGAAGATTAGTGTGCTGCTGCTTCTCCTCTACCAGCTCTCTAAGATCTTTATGCAGCTGAGAACAGAGGGTATGTGATCACTTATAAAAAAGGGGAAAACAAGGTATTTGTTTTACACAAATGTTCCGCCTTTCATTCCTATTTTAAACTGAATGGATTGTTTTACAATGTGAGGGTTTACATATGCTTTGTTTGCACACTCTGCTCCTTCCTACTACCACCATGTTCCTTGTCAACACAATTGCATGTATCACTCCCGATTGGCTTGCAGTCCCACCCCTCCCTCTTCCAGTCTTCCAAAATGCTGCTGTACAGAGGATTGCATGATATCAAATGAAAGTCAGATATACTAGTTACAAATGCATTTAATGATTTATTAATAAATACCTAGCTGCCTTAATTTATGCATTTATTTCTTGGAATTCATCTTTAAGAGCACTGTCTTAAGGAAAAAATATTCTGTACCATTTAAAGATTATATTTTTTTCAGCTTAAGCACGTGTTAAGAATAACTGCTATCCACTGATTTCTCTACTCTGTGCCCCCAAAACCTTGTCACTAATTTGTAGCAACTTCTGCAGTTCTTTACTATTTATTCAAAAATAGCATTCCTCGCATTTCATGTGAACTCTGGAAACACTTGCCAAGCCAAAACTTTGCAGAGTCCTGGGATTTGGCTTGAGAACCGCTTTGTAAATATTTTCTCACTAACTATATCACAATTCCATCAGGGATAGAACCAAACAGATCTCACTGCACGATCCAAAATTAAACAAAATTCCCCAAGATAAATCAGAATTTCATACATAAATAAAAATAATATAATTTGTGTGAATATCAGTGTCTCCAAATTGCCCTTTCTTTTGTGTATTAAAAATCAGTAATCTGTGTTCTGTTTCTAAGGATTTTTCTGGAAAATTGGGAATCACTTGTTTGCGTTTGGTGCATAAAATATTAAAGTAATTGTAAAGTCTTGTTTTTTTTTTCTATACAAATAACAAACGTGTTATACTTACCTGCTCTGTTGCAGTGGATTTGCACAGAGCAGCCTGGATCCTCCTCTTCTCAGGTCCCTCTTTTGTGATCCTGGCACCTCCCCCCTGTTCAGTGCCCCCACAGCAAGCAACTTGCTATGGGGGCACTCGACCTGAGCCTCAGCTCCCTGTGTCCGTTTAGACACAGAGCCCTGACCCAGCCCCCCCCCCTTTCTCCCTTGATTGGCTAACTGACTTTGATTGACAACAGCCCCAGCCAATGGCACCACTGCTGTATCTCAGCCAATCAGGTGAGAGAATTTCGGACAGCTGAGATGCTCGTGGACATCGCTGGACTGAGATGGACCTCAGGTAAGTGTTAGGGGGGCTGCTGTACACAGAAGGTTTTTTATCTTAATACATATGCATTGAGATAAAAAAAAACCTTCTGCCTTTACCACCACTTTAAAACTGATTACCAAATAAATTCCCTAAATGTCTTAAAGCCAAATTATTTTTAGCGTTATTTTTAAGTTGACCATGCAAGCTGATACTGTTAAATCTTGCCCGTGCATCAAGGCCTCAATGGCCTTTGTTCATGAAAGGGTTAAAGCCAGCAGGCTGAACAAAAAAAGACAAACAGATTCCTGCATTCACACAAGGAAACTGGATGCAGGAATCCCTCTCACCAGAGACTTCCCGCTGTCAGAATACACTGATCAGTGCTGCAGCCAATATTCAAATGAAAACTTTCCAGCAGGTCCGTTTCACAGAACCCAATCTAACAATTGGCTTCTAACAAACAGGGAAGGCTACGCACAGATCAAAATTCGGCAAGTCCCCGCTGAACAGCCCACATCACAAAATTGTCATAACAAGTTATGACAGCCCACAAATCACACCCCAAAACACATTCTGCTACTCCTCCTGAATTTGGCGATACCACGTGTGAGACTTTTACACAGCGTGGCCACATACAGAGGCCCAACATGCAGGGAGCACCATCAGGTGTTCTAGTAGCATAAATTACACATCTAATTTCTTAACTACTTCTTATGCCGCGTACACACGATCAGGATATTGGTCGGAAAAAGATATGATGGCTTTTCCAACAGGATTCCGCTTAAGCTTGCCTTGCATATACACGGTCACACAAAAGTTTTCGGAACTTTCGACCGTCAAGAACGCGGTGACGTACAACACTACGACGAGCTGAGAAAATGAAGTTCAATGCTTCCAATCATGCATCGAATTGTTTCCAAGCATGCGTAGGAATTTTGCGCAGTGGAATTGCTACAGACCATCGCATTTTCGGATAGGAACTTTTTCCGACCGAAAAATTGAGAACATGTTCTCAATCTTTTGCTGGCTGGAATTTGGCCACCAAAAGTCTGATGGAGCATACACACGGTCGCATTTTCTGACCAAAAGCTCTCATCGGTCTTTTGCTGGCCGAATTTCCGATCGTGTGTACGCGGCATAACACTTTTGAAGGTCCTGGAGCACCAGGACAATGGAAACGCCCAAATGACCCCATTTTGTAAAGTAAACACCCCAATGTATAAACTATGAGGCATAATGAGTCTTTTGATTTTTGTTTTTGATGTGATTTTTCTTCCCACAAGTTCTTGGAAAATGTGTAAGAAAATGAAAACGCATTTTTTTTTTTTTTTTTACACAAAGTTGTCTGTTTATAAGATATTTCCAACACATAGCATGTACATACCAAAAATTACAACTCAAAATACATTCTGCTACTCTTCCCGAGTATGGTTGTACCACATGTGTGAGACTTTTACACAGCCAGGCCACAGAGAGAGGCCCAACATGCAAGTAGCATCGTCAGGCATTCTAGGATCATAAATTATATGTATAATTTGACTACCTATTACACTTTTGTGAAACACAGATGGGCACTGTAGTGACACGGTTGAGAACTGATGTGGCATGAATGTGGCATGGATGAGCACTGATGTGGCACGGATGAGCGCGGATGTGGCACGGATGATCACCGATGAGCCATGAATGAGCCATGTATGGGCACGGATGAGCCATGGATGAGCATTGCTGGGGATGGATGAGCATGGCTGGGCATGGATGAGCAAGGATGAGCATGGCTGGGCATGGATGGATGAGCTTGGCTGGGCAAGGATGAGCATGGCTGGGCATGGATTGAAGTATGAATGAGCATACGCGGGTATGGATGTAGCATGAATGAGCATACCTGGGCATGGATGTAGCATGAATGAGCATACATGGGCATGGATATGCATGAGCATACATTGGTATGGATGTAGCATGAATGAGCATACCTGGGCATGGATGCAGCATGAATGAGCATACATGGGCATGGATGTAGCATGCATGAGCATACCTGGGCATGGATGTAGCATGAATGAGCATACCTGGGCATGGATGTAGCATGAATGAGCATACTTGGGCATACCTCCCCATGTCGTCACCTGAACTAGCTAATCTCCATGTTGCTCTTGCAGACTTTTTGCTCCATTTGTTCTGCCCCTGCCTCTACAAAAGAATGGCCATTCAGGGCCTTTATTCCAACAGTTAGTCTGTCAAACCAAAGGGAGGTGTCAGCCTAATTTGAATCTTACGGCCTTATATTTCTTCATTCGGGCTCAAATACTCCACCTAGACTCCACCAGCCCCTGCACCTTCTCAGTGAGTCTTTTGGTCCCAGCAGACCTCAGAAATACATGCTTGCAGATCTTCACAACTGTTGTGGACTTCCAGAACTGTTGTGCTCTTGACAATTGACAATTTTGCCTGTTGCAAGGCTATATGTTTTTTGGCCAGGGAATAATTGTTGGAAGCTTTACCTGTTTACGGTCATTTTTGTAGCCACATTTGCACCTGAGTTAGATAAAGGGTGTATATCAGTTATTGAGATCTTTTTTAAATGCTGCTAGCCTTCCATTCCTTGTTAAAGCTTCTAGGGTGTATCCTATGTAGTTCCTCTGGAATACCCTCTTGTGGCTGTTAGATTTTAGTTTAGTTTTCTCAGTGCCTCTGCTTCTTTAAACCTATTTAGTATTCCTTTTTATTCTTCTACCACTGGGTTGCTTTCATGGTTGCCATTACCTCTGCAGGGTGTGGTGTCTGAGCTGGCAGCATTCACTAATAAAATCTCTCGGGCCTACACAGTGATGGAGTGTTTTTTAGGCCCAGAGTCCCCTACTTCCTTTCATGGTTTTGGCTTTTTTGCCTTGACCAGGACATGGCCTCTCATCTGTCCAGCTAAAGTGCCTTAAAAGAATATTTCCCTTGGCTATGTAGATGTAGTTCATGCTGTGTGGGTTTTACTGACAGCCTGTGCTTTAGTTTGAAGTCTCACTCTTTTCATGGTCCCTAGTGGCGGCCTTCAGGCACTAAGTTCATTTATCTAGTTGGACCGGGCCCTTGCATGTTACTCGGTCAGGGGACCTGTCATCTAGGGCAAGTTCCATATTTTATTTGCAGCTTGCTTGTCTTGTCTCACAGGCAGCATTGTACTGTTTCTGTCCATTTGTCAGGAACTATTTCAACTGCTGATGGCATTGTGGTTTGCAGATCTGAAGAGTGTAGTCCCAGTGCCCACCAGTAAGTCTATGCCAGTAGTCAGCAGATCCCTGCACTTAGCCCCCACATGAGGCTGATGGGTATGTAACCCCTCCCCCCAGCTTTCCACAATGCTTAAGCGTTTTGCCTGTGTGTCCATGTGCTTGGTTCCTGTGACCTGTAACAAGTCATCCTGATCCTGCCTGTTTGTACCTGCTCCTATGTACCTTCAACCCATTCTGGCTCATTCCTGACCTGCTATCCCTTGCTCCTCAGCCTGCCCAATTTATCCTGCTGTCTTTACATAGCTTAGTTTATTAGTTTAGGTAGGTTTGCTCTTGTTTGCTTTAGGCCCCTCTCTCAAGGGTCTGTCTGATCAGGTCCGCCTGTCAGTATTTCAGGCGGACCTGATCGGACTATAAATTCTCCTCTATGGAGCAGCAATTGTCAGCGGACACATGTCCGCTGATACCCACCGCCATCCGATTCATTCCTGTCCTCCAAAAAAATGGATGGTGGTCTTATTTTCTATCTGTCCGGCAGATCGGATGGAAATGGTCAGGCGATCCATTTCCATCTGATTTCCCCTTAGAGGAGGGCGAGACTGTGTCTGTGTCCGCTCTCTGCATAGCAGAGCAGAAACGGACCTGTCATCTGCCTGCTCAGCCAAGAAATTGCCTAGCTGAGCAAACAAATTCCGCTTTGCGGAGGCGCCCATGTGAAAAGAGCCTTATGCCGCATACACACAGGCGGACTTTTCGATGGACTAGGTCCGGCGGACTTTTCGATGGACTTTCCGACAGACTTTCGAATGAACGGACTTGCCTACACACGATCAACCAAAGTCTGACGGATTCATACGTGATGACGTACGACCAGACTAAAATAAGGAAGTTCATAGCCAGTAGCCAATAGCTGCCCTAGCATCGGTTTTTGTCCGTCGTAGTAGCATACAGATGAACGGACTTTTCGACCGGACTCGAGTCCGTCGGAAAGATTTGAAACATGTTTTATTTCTAGGTCCGTCTGACTTTTGGGAAAAAAAAGTCAGCTGGAGCCCACACACGGTCGGGGAGTCCAGTCCGCCGGACCTAGTCCGTCGAAAAGTCTGCTCGTGTGTACGCGGTATTAGTTGGTTTCACTTCCACACGCTTCACAGAGTTTTTGTATTTTTGTTGTATTTGGATGTTGTTATTGATCGTTGTGTTTATATTACTTGTCACTTATGCTGTTTTCCTAATAAATCCATTTATTTTCACTAAGTTTTGAGTCTGTTTTTCTCTGTGCAGATACACACATACAGTATCTGGTCAAACCTGCCCTACAGGATGTTAGGTATCCTAATATTTTGGGAAGTTGTTTTTTTTTCTGGTTCTTTTCCTTTGGTAATTTTTTGTCTGTGACCAGCTGTTTTCTTTCTACTGTTTTGTGACTAAAGGTGGGTACACACTATAAGAAAATTAGGTGAACAATCGTCCGGTTTTCCTCGTTGTTTCACAACCAGAACTGAGGGTGGAAATAATGTATGAAAATTCTCGTACGACAAAGGCTTTTTTTTTGTTGTCAATTGTTTCTGATCATGGGCAGTCTTTCGTATCAGATTTTTCTCGTACGAAAACTGCATGAAAACAGTACATCGTTCATTCTGTTCAGAAAAATTTTGGAGTTTGTCCCTTAGGAAAGACTGAATCAGATGTCGAAAGTTGTGTACACACTATACGAAAATTGAACGATAGTGCCATACAGAATTTTTATTCCAATTTTCTCATAGTGTGTACCCAGCTTAACAAAGCTGCCTCTAGCAGTTGGGAGTTTTGTCCACCTTCAGGGGCCACCCCGATGCTGTTCTTTGGTTTTTTACCTAGTATACTGCTCCTGAAGTTGGCACTATAATCTAATGGTTAGAGATTAAGATCTCAGAAATGCCCTTCAATTACATTAAATAATTCATGGAGGCATTTTAACCCATTCCTGTATATAGTACTACTATAGGTAATATATGGGTGTTGATTTACAAAGGGCAAAAAGGGTGTTCACAACTGTCTCATCACCTTCCGAGATGGGACAGGTGTTCCGGGACTTTTATCAATCCCTATATAATATACCTGCAGCGAGCTCCACTGATCCTCCCCTCACTACAGCGGAAACACAAGCCTTATACATCGAGCAAACTGCATTACCCACTCTAGATGGCGAGACGATAGAGGACCTTGAGGCCCCGATTTCGGAAGACGAGGTTGCCCACGCCATTACTTCTACCCCATCTGGTAAAAGCCCGGGTCCTGATGGCTTTACTCCGAAATTCTATAAACAATTTGCTACCCTTCTTACTCCCTTCTTGACAAAAGTATTTAACTCCATCTCTGAACGATCAGTGTTCCCACCACAAACCTTAGAGGCACATATTACCCTCATCCCCAAACCAGACAAAGACCTGAATGTTTGCGCTAATTACCGACCTATTTCGCTAATAGGAGTAGATCTAAAGGTGTACGCAAAAATTTTAGCTAATAGGTTGCAACCATTGTTACCCCGTTTAATACACCTAGATCAGGTTGGCTTTGTGAGTGGAAGGGAGGCGCGTGACAACACCCTAAAAACACTCCTCATTGCTGATTATGCTCGGGCCCACAATATCCCATTGTGCCTTCTCACAGTCGATGCGGAAAAAGCCTTCGACCGTGTCGACTGGCAATTTCTCCGCTTATCATTACAACAACTAGGTCTAGGCCAAAACATGATCTCCAGAATAATGTCCCTCTACACATCTCCTTCCGCTAGGATTAGACTAAACGGCTCCCTATCCCCTAAGTTTACTATACACAACGGAACGCGGCAGGGGTGCCCCTTGTCCCCCATTCTTTATGTAATTGTCATGGAACACCTAGCCATTGCCCTTAGAAACAATCCGGCCATACATGGCGTTAGAGTAGGCCCACTACACACTAAAATTGCCCTATTTGCTGATGATCTACTCATATTTGTAACCCAACCACAAATTTCTCTACCCTCCATTATGCAGGAGTTTCAGAGGTATGGAGAGGTTAGTAATTTTAAAGTTAATCTAAATAAGTCAGAAATCCTCAACATTTCACTCCCAACAGCGGTTCTACAACAGCTTACGACTTCCTTCCCTTTTAAGACAAGCTCCACATCTATCCGCTATCTAGGAATCCATATTCCAACAGTCTCATCCCAACTATTCTCCAGCAACTTCACCCCTTTACTTACCAGAACTCAAGCGGATCTGACCACATATGCCTCTAAACAGCTCTCCTGGCTGGGTAGGGTGAATGTCTTGAAGATGGATGTTCTCCCTCGATTCTTATACCTTTTCCAGACCATTCCTATCTATATCCCCACCTCGTTCTTCAAAAGGCTCCGTCAGATCTTCTCTAAATTTATATGGCAGGGACGTCGCCCCAGGATAAAACATGACACAATGATTCTCCCGAAAGTCAGGGGGGGTGCGGGGGTCCCAGATGCCTCTATATACCATAAGGCAGCGGTACTCATGCGTATAGTGGATTGGTTCCACCACTCTTCCTCCAAACTTTGGGTTCAACTAGAGAAATATCTTAATGAGGCTGATCTTTGCGCCCTGCCATGGACCCCTATGGCTGGGCGTGGGGACGGCTTATTCTCCACTGCTCTTACTCGCCAAACTCTCCAGATTTGGGACCGCATGATCTCAGCGAGTAAATTGTCTAAAATCCAGGGCCCAATGACCCCTCTCTTCGGGACTCCGGCTTTCCCCCCAGCAGCGAACAAGTTAAGATTTGGACCCTGGAGTAGGGATAGCCATAGACGTTTAGCACAGGTCTTACGCGCTGACCCATCCTTGAGAACGGACATACCCTCTCGGACGGAATTAGGGACCTCAACAATGTGGTTACAAAGGGGTCAAATAACGTCATACATACGCACTTTCTCATCCATCTCAGAGATACTGGCCGACCCATCAGACTTTGACGAACTGCTTTTACAACCAGACCCACCAATACATGTAGTATCACTGTTGTATTCCCTACTACTGAACGAATATGCCCCTGACCTTCCAACATATACACAGAAATGGGAAGCGGAGCTGCAACACTCCATCTCCCCCACTGATTGGCAAAAAAGCTTTATCCTAACGCATAGGATTTCCCTGGCAACCAAGAACCAAGAAAAAGGGTTTAAATTATTAACGAGGTGGTACAGATGCCCAGTAGATATTAAAAAGTTTAACCCCTCTTTGACAGACGTGTGTTGGAGATGCCTGTCCTCTAGCGGGACAATGCTTCACATCTGGTGGGCTTGCCCTCCAATCTGGAAACTATGGCAAAAGGTCTTTGATCTTTACAGCAGGCTGATGGCGACATCAATCAAACCCACACCAGAGATAGCCCTATTATCTATACTCCCAGGCCCCCTCAAGTCGATTAAAAAAGATGTACTGCGCCATTTTCTGGCAGCAGTTAGGACAGTGATCCCCCGACATTGGAAAACGACAGATGTGCCTTCCTTGGGAGAATGGGTGGTTGAAGTGGACCAGATAAGAGATCTGGAGCGCCTGTTGGCGGAGGAAGTGGGAAAGGAGGAGCAGTTTACCGCCACCTGGACCTCATGGTCCATGTTTCGCTATTCTGATGAGTTTTCCCTTTGGGTCAGAGATACCCCACCCTTACCCGCCGATTAGCCATGCTGGAGTGCCTGGTGCCTCAGGTACCATCCCACACTTCTACTCACGTTCTTATTTCTGACTTTTTCTGTCTCCTCTTTGTTAAGTACTGAACCGACCACTCACATATATAGTTAAAGATCATATTTTTGGACTAGCTAAATGACTTGATTATCTATAATAGGTGAATAAAAGACTTCTACAGCAGTCTAATTCGTTGAGAGGGAACCCTCAGATAACACCAACCCGCGAAACTACAAGGTTCATTATATGTTGGCCCCCACCCGTATATTATTCCTCTCTTAGAATAAAGATTTCAATATACAATATGATATACCAGTAGTTCACCGAAAGCTGTATGTTAAAATGATCACTCCTGTTTATACATGGGTAAAATACACCTCACTATTCTATGTATACTATATGTGTTGCCAAACTGTAAAGAATGGTATTTTTCTGTTATATTCTTTGTGTTCTTACTTTTGAAAATAAACTAAGATTGAAAACAAAAAGGGTGTTCACTTTGAAAGGGAAGTTGCACTTTGCAAGTTAATTTTCACCAGAGCTTAGTGAATTTCATAAAATTTTACTTTGAAAAGCATGCTCTATCATGTACGAGGAAAAGAAAAAAAATATATTTTTGCTTGCACGTGATTGGACAATGGAACTCAGCGCAACTTCATTTTAAGCTCTGGGGAAAATTTCCTGTGAAGTGAACAATTTATTCTATTTAGTGAATCAGTGCTATAGTTTTGATAGGCCTTCTTGAATTGCCTGCTTCATAATGCCAAAAAGCACTGCAGACACATTACAAATACATGTAAATGTGCACATGGAATAGCAGACTGTGCACAGGTAATGCGATATATATAAGCCCTTTAACAGGCCCACTTTTACATTTATTTACAGACCATGGTTCTGTGGTAGTGCTGTGAAACAGTCATGTCATTTTTAGCAAACCTGAAATTGTAGTTTTTCTGAGACAGCCATGGCTTTAGTGGTAACCCCCCATGGATAGAACAACCTTTGTTAAAAGGGGAGTAAACTCCCATGCATAATTTGTACATATAGATAAGGCCTACCTATATTTAGTACTGCATTTTGGGGCCTGAACGTCCTGGCTAGAGCACTGGATCACAGTTCATAGATCGTCATATTGGCAGTGGAGCTGGGGTATCATTTTGCTTCTCAAGGCTTACCTATAGGTTTTAGTAAATATCTCCTAAACGTACACTGTTTTTGAGCTATTTACTGTACATGCCACCGGCGCATGCGCTCTGAGGGAACGGCCACCCGTGCCATTCCTTCAGAGTCCTGTGCCATAAACGGTGGCTCCCGCACAGGAGTGAAGTCATCGCGGCTCCGGCTACTCACACAGCCGGAGTCCACGAACCCGGAAGGAAGAAGGGTGAACATGGAAGCCTTGTCAGCGGTGACAGCTCGCCGCTGAAAGGGCTTTGTTCTAAGGTAAGTTTCACATAATGTGCTAGTATGCAAAAAACACAGCAGTTTACTACCGCTTTAAGTGTTTGACGTGTTTTATTTTCTGGTAAATTTATAGGCAGAGAAGATATTGAATGCAACAGATTCCTGAGATCCTTGGTTGTAATGACTCTTTTCCAGTCTTGCAAATTTCAACATCTACTAAGGTCATCTGAAATCTGTTATGATCAAGTTATACTGCACTTCAACAGAACTTGGTGATGGAGAGTAGATAATCAACCTGTTTTTTTTTTTTTTTTAATTGATTAAATTGATTGCAACTCCAAACTCATTGATTGGATAGCCTGACTCCAATTAATCTCTGTCTAAAATTGTAATTAATTACAAAACAATTACTGTTTCAATTTGTTTTCTGAGTTTATTCATACTGCCTGATTATTGGGTTTCTTCTGAATTATTTTTGACAGAACTGACAAAGCATGGTTACAGAAATGAATAAACTCCCATTTTTTTCATGTATTCTTATAAATCTATCCATGCTATTTATCACTACCAGATTTGTTTTTCTATAGTGAGTGAGCTGTTTGCTTCATGTAATGTTAAGCTAATGAGTAAGCTGTTGTCTTATAAAATAGTTTGACTGGTTTGGATTTTAGTTGTGCTGGCCTTGAAGTGCCAATGACCATAACAGATAACCGGTAGTGCACCTCTTCTAAAGCTTATTTTCACGGGTGTGAAAACAAAAAAGGCACATGAGCTTCCTTTCTACCACCCCCCAATCACCCTTCAAAGGATAACATACAGCTGGAGGGGACTGTACACATTCCATGGTTATGAAATTTGCATCACGGATGCAGCAGGTTTAGCTCGGCTTGTTGGGTTTGACAGGCATCACTGCCTGACAAATTCACCTATTGAAGTCAAAACCACAGGGCAAACACTTGGCTTGCAATTTTGGAGTAGCAATCCCATTTAAATTTAGCAAAAAAAAAAAAAAACAGACATTTAGGAGGCGGCAGGATCAACTTCTAAATGCCTGCAGGCAACTGCTCTACCACTTTCTGAAATGTGACCCACTACAGATCACTGAAAATGCCTGCCAGCTGCTGCTGACCCACTACAGATCTCTTTTCAAAGCGGTGGGAGAGATTGCCACACTTAATCTTACAGTTAAAGTAGACCCTAACTGTATAACATTTAAATGTTTAAACGTTTATAACGTATAAAGCGCTGTGCATCATAAATAATTGCCCCCTTTTAAATGAATACTCATTTTTACCGTTATCCTTTGTTACATCTCAGTGCTGCAGCCTCTTTGCTGTCACTTCCGGTCTACATGCATGCACTCCAGTGAAGGCTGCATGCCATTTCTTGAGGGTGGGTTTCCTAATGGTAACAGTGGACCATGGCTGTCTGGAGGTCCATGTGACAGGGTGAGAATGCAGGAACACAGTAGGGGGGCAGGAACAGGGCACTGTCACCCTATAACAGAAAATGCCTGAACAAGGACCATAATGGCAGGCTCACCAGAGATTCTTTAGGTTTGAAAGTTGCAGATTTAAAAATATTGAAAATTACTTTTACTTTACATTAACATAGCAAAGCTTATATGAGATTTTAATGAAAGGGTTTACATATACCTCACCACCTACTCTCAGTTACCAAAAGTATTGTGACGCCTGCCTTTACATGCACATGAATTTTAATGGAATCCCAGTCTTAGTCCATAGGGTTCAATATTGAGTTGGCCCACCCTTTGCAGCTATAACAGCTTCAACTCTTCTGGGAAGGCTGTCCACAAGGTTTAGGAGTGTATCTATGGAATTGTATAACCATTCTTCCAGAAGCGCATTTGTGAGGTCCAGCACTGATGTTGGACAAGAAGGCCTGGCTTGCAGTCTCTGCTCTAATTCATCCCAAAGGTGTTATATTGGGTTGAGGTCAGGACTCTGTGCAGGCCAGTCAAGTTCCTCCACCCCAAACTTGGTTATCCGTGTCTTTATGGACCTTGCTTGATGGATTTTCAGCCCTGACTATTTCAAGCTCCTCAAGTTCTTTGGTGTTAGCCATAATGATTTCGGAAATGGGCTTAATAGATTTATGATGGTCTCGACATCCTGTTGATTCCCAGTTTTCATGTTTTTCTAAATCCTTTATGACCCTATCCAGAATTGGTTTGGCTTTGGTAAATAGTTCATTGCTTCTACTGTTTTGGAATTCAATTTTCTACCACATGGTTTATCAGATAATTCTCCTATGCAGATAGTAACCTATATGGTGATCAACCCAAATCGATTGGCTGGAAGTTTAGGCCCTTTTGACTTACATTTTTTTCAAAGCCTGAACCTGTTCTGCCTATGTTAGAGGAATTGATTTAGTTAAATAAGGATTTAACTCTGATTACAGTTGTGTGGGACACCTTTAATGCTTTTTTGAGGGGTCTTCTCATTTAGGAAGTACCCATGGGAATCTGACCTTTTAGGGGCAGTATCCAAAGCAGAATTTATTCTGGATCTTGGTCCACTGGTTCAAGCTGAATTGATACAATTACAAGATGCATTGAGGGATATTTTTCTGATATTGGCAGAACAGACATTATTTGTAAACAGTTTATGGAAGGGAAACAAGTGGGACACTTGCTTGCTCAGGTCATAAGTATACAGAGGGAATCCTCTCATGTTTGTCATCTTAAATCTTCCACTGGAGAGGCTTTTTTTACCTCCACAGAAATTGTTTTTAGTGGTACTGTCCTTGAAGTGCCAATGACCATAACAAATAACTGGTAGTGCACCTCTTCTAGGGCTTATTTACACCGGTGGTGATAGAAAGTAAAAAAAAAAGGCACATGAGCTGCCTTTCTACCACCCCCTGATTACCCTTCAAAGGATAACATACAGCTGGAGGGGACTGTACACATTCCATGGCTATGAAACGTTGCATCACGGATGCGGCAGGTTTAGCTCAGCTTGTCAGGTTTGACAGGCATCACTGCCTGACAAACTCACCTATTGAAGTCAAAACCACAGAGCAAACACTTGGTTTGCAATTTTGGAGTAGTAATCCCATTTAAAATCTCTGTTTAGCAAAAAAAAACAGACATTTAGTAGGCGACAGGATCAACTTCTAAATGCCTGCCAGCTTCTGCTCTACCACTTTCTGAAATGTGACCCACTACAGATCACTTTTCAAAGCGGTGGAAGAGATTGCCACACTTATAAACATAATCTTACAGTTAAAGTAGACCCTAACTGTATACTGTTTAGTTTTCTAAAGCTCTGTGCATCATAAATAAGGATTATTTGACCTTGAATCTGACACCAGTGATTGGAAGTTTGCCTTTAAGTGTAAAAATTGGAACCGCCTCCCACTTTCAGTGGCTGGCGGAATCAACTTAATTTAAAAGAGTTGCTATATTTGTTACAGAATGCTCCCATCTGGATTCCCAAGCATTGGTTTAATATCATTGATTCTTTATTTTGGGAGCTGGTATGGAAGGGAGGCTCACCAAGAGTGAAGTTAAAAGTTTTACAAAGACCTTTAGATCTAGGAGGATTGGCACTCCCTAACATGCGACTATACTACATGGCTGCTAAGATTCAACATTTTAAAGGTACTTATGCAATATATTTTGGGTGGCGTGAGGGTGGTATCGAAGTCCTTTACTACTTTAATAATGATTCAAAAATCCGGGACACAGTTACATTTGTGTTTTAAAAAAAAAAAAAAAACGTAAAAAAAAAGCATTGGGCCTCTACACGCACATGAATTTTAATGGCATCCCAGTCTTAGTCTGTAGGGTTCAATGAGAGAAAGAGAGAGAGAGATTTTCTATATACACCCCTCTGTCGGAAGTCGCTATATTGGGTACCATGGTACAATGGGAATCCAAAGGCATAAGACACATCTATCAGCTTTGTTAAGGATAATGTTTTGAAATCCTTTAAACAATTACAAGATGAGTTTCAAATCTCTAGAACTAGTCTCTTTCAATATCTCCAAGTTCGAAACACTATACATGCTCAACAGAAGCTAAGTTGCATTAGATCATATACACCAACAGAGTTGTTTAGGGTGCCAAATGCTTCTTCTAAAAGGGGTAACGTATCATATACATACACAGTGGGGTTAATAATTATTTGATCCCCTAGAGATTTTGTAAGTTTGCCCACTTACAAAGAAATGAAGGGTCTATAATTTTTATCATACGTGTATTTGAAATGATAGAGACAGAATATTAACCAAAAAGCCAGAATAAACACATGATACAAATGTTATAAATTGAGTTGCAGTTCAGTGAGTAAAATAAGTATTTGATCCCCAAGCAAAACATGACTTTCTAGTGCTTGGTGGAGAAACCCTTGTTGGAAAGCATTTTCCAAAAACTTGTGGCAAAAAAAGGCATTTTCAAAAGACTCATTATGCCATTCAGAAAATACCTTGAGGTGTTTACTTTCCAAAATGTGGTAATTTTGTGGGTGTTTCTCCTGTCCTGGCACTTCCAGGACTAAAGAAATATGATAGTTAGTCGGAAAATTCGACTTTTCAATTATGCTCCTTGAAAGTGCAAAGTGCTCTTTGAATTTAGGGCTGTTGTATGCATCTAGGCTGTGAAAAAGTCTATGTGGTATCCCATACGCAGGAGCCTATGCTGTGTGTGAGAAATAACTTGATAAAAAGACAGCTTTGTGAAAAAGAAAAAAAAAATCTTTAATTTCTTAATTTTTCAAAAAGTTATAACTTAAAAATCTCACCATGCCGCTTACCAAATATCTTGGACTGTCTGCTTTTGGGGTATTTGGGGTATTTTGCACTGTCCTTGTATTTTAGGGCCTTAATAAATGAGATAGGCAGTCAGAACATCAATCATCAAATATTTTCACAGACTAAATAATATACACCAACAGTTGTTCTCATAACTTTGCATACTCTGGCAGAATTTATGATTTCTTGGCCATTTTCAGAGACTATGAATGATAACACAAAAACTTTTCTTTCACTCATGGTTAGTGTTTGGCTGAAGCCATTTATTATTAATCAACTGTGTTTACTCTTTTTAAATCATAAGGGCAACAGAAACTACCCAAATGACCCAGATCAAAAGTTTACATACCCCCATTCTTATTACTGTGTATTGCCCCCTTTAACATCAATGACAGCTTGAAGTCTTTTGTGGTATTTGTGAATTAAGCTCTTTATCTTCTCAGATGGTAAAACTGCCCATTCCTCATGGCAAAAAGCCTCCAGTTCCTGTAAATTTTTGGGCTGTCTTGCATGAACTGCATGTTTGAGATCTCCACAGACTAGCTCAATAATATTGAGGTCAGGAGACTGAGATGGCCATTCCAGAACCTTCACTTTATTCTGCTGTAGCCAATGACAGGTCGACTTTGCTTTGTATTTTGGATCATTGTCATGTTGGAATGTCCAAGTACATGCCTTTGTAGCTCACACATCCCCAAAACATCAGCTATCCACCTCCGTACCTTTCATCATAGGCCTTGTGGACTCCTCTCCAAAGGCAGCATTTATGGTTGTGGCCAAAAAGATAAATTTTGGTCTCATCACTCCAAATGACTTTGTGCCAGAAGGTTTGAGGCTTGTCTATGTTGTTTGGCATCCTGTAAGCGGGATACTTTGTGACATTTGCGTAGTAATGGCTTTCTTCTGGCGACTCGACCATGCAGCCCATCTTTCTTCAAGTGCCTCCTTATTGTTCATCTTGAAACAGCCACACCACATGTTTTCAGATAGTCCTGTATTTCAACTGTGTCAGAATCACTTAGGGAAAGGGGGCTGCTATAGGTGAAATACACAGTAGCTAGCTATAGTGTCTGACCACCTGCATTGAAGTAAACGTGACATTCGTGACAACCTGAAGTTATTTGTGGGTTTTTCTTTGCATCCCGAACAATTTTCCTGGCAGTTGTGCTGAAATTTTAGTGTACCTGACCGTGGTTTGGTTTCAACAGAACCCCTCATTTTCCAGTTCTTGATTAGAGTTTGAACACTGCTGATTGGCATTCTCAATTCCTTGGATATCTTTTTATAAGCCTTTCCTGTTTTATACAGTTCAACTACCTTTTCTCGCAGATCCTTTGACAATTCTTTTGCTTTCCCCATGACTCAGAATCCAGAAACATCAGTGCAGCACTGGATGAAAGATGCAAGGGTCTGTCAGGAGTCCAGAAACTCATTGACCTTTTATACACACACACTAATTACAAGCAAACATATCACAGATGAGGATGTTTACCTTTAATAGCCATTCAAACCCCTTTGTGTCAACTTGTGTGCATGTTATCAGGCCAAAATCACCAGGGTATGTAAACTTTTGATCGGGATCATTTGGGTAGTTTCTTACATAGTTACCTCTTTTCTTCTAATTTTAATGAGTGGCCACGAGTCTTGTTAAACTCCCTTCCGCGAAAAAGTTTTATTCCTATTGTGGGGTCACCAGTATGGTATTTGTAAATTAGATCATATCCCCTCTCAAGCGTCTCTTCCCCAGAAAGAATAAGTTCAGTGCTCGCAACTTTTCTTCATAACTAATGTCCTCCAAACCCTTTATTAGCTTTGTTGCCCTTCTTTGTACTCGCTCCATTTCCAGTACATCCTTCCTGAGGCCTGGTGCCCAGAACTGGACAGCATACTCCAGGTGCGGCCAGACCAGAGTCTTGTAAAGTGGGAGAATTATCGCTTTATCCCTGGAGTTAATTCCTTTTTTTAATGCATGTAAATATTCTGTTTGCTTTGTAAGCAGCAGCTTGGCATTGCATGCCATTGCTGAGCCTATCATCTACTAGGACCCCCAGGTCCTCTTCCATCCTAGATTCCCCTAGAGGTTCTCCCCCCAGTGTATAGATTGCATTCATATTTTTGCCACCCAAATGCATTATTTTACATTTTTCTACATTAAACCTCATTTGCCATGTAGTTGCCCACCCCATTAATTTGTTCAGATCTTTTTGCAAGGTTTCCACATCCTGCGGAGAAGTTATTGCCCTGTTTAGCTCAGTATCATCCAAAAATACAGAAATTGCACTGTTTACCCTATCCTCCAGGTCATTTATGAACAAATTAAATAGGATCGGTCCCAGCACACAACCTTGGGGGACCCCACTACCCACCCCTGACCATTCCGGGTATTCCCTATTTATCACCACCCTCTGAACTCGCCCTTGTAGCCAGTTTTCAATCCATGTACTCACCCTATGCTCCATGCCAACGGACCTTATTTTTTACAGTAAACGTTTATGAGGAACTGTGTCAAATGCTTTTGCAAAATACAGAGATACTACTTCTACGGGCCTTCCTTTATCTAGATGGCAACTCACCTCCTCATAGAAGATTAATAGATTGGTTTGGCAAGAACAATTCTTCATGAATCCATGCTGATTACTGCTAATGATACTGTTTTCATTACTAAAATCTTGTATATAGTCCTTTTTCATCCCCTCCAAGAGCTTGCATACTATTGATGTCAGGCTAACTGGTCTGTAATTCCCAGGGATGTATTTTGGGCCCTTTTTAAATATTGGTGCTACATCGGCTTTTCTCCAATCTGCTGGTACCATTCCAGTCACTAGACTGTCAGTAAAAATTAGGAACAATGGTCTGGCAATTACCTGACTGAGTTCCCTAAGTACCCTGGGGTCCAAGGCATCCGGTCCCGATGATTTATTAATGTTGTTTCCCAAGTCTAATTTTAATTCTGTCCTCTGTTAGCCATGAGGGTGCTTCCTGTGATGTGTCGAGGATAAACACTGCAGTTTTGGTTATTGAAGCCCCCCGATTCCCTTGTAAAGACTGAGGAGAAGAATAAATTCAATACCTTCAACATCTCCTCATCCTTTGTAACCAGAACCACATGTGGTATCCCCATACCCGGGTGAAGTAGAAGAATGTGTATGGGGTTTAATTCCATATACACCCATAGCATGTGTGAGAAATGTATCATTAAAGTGACAACCTTGTGTAAAAAAAAGAAAGAACTTTTTTTTTCATTTTCCAAAAACTTGTGGCAAAAAATAAAATCTTCCATGCACTCAACATGCCTCTAAGATAATACCGTGGGGTGGCTACTTTCCAAAAAGGGGTCATTTGGGGGATGTTTGTACTGCCCTGGCATTTTAGCACCTCAAATGTGATAGGCAGTCAAAGTAACAGCTGCATAAATTAGCAGAATACATTTTTGTCTAAATTTATGACAAAATTTGATTTTATTGGATTTTATTTTTATAACAGAAGGTAGAAATTATTTTTTTCTAAATAAGAAACCATGTGGTTATCAAATACCATCAATCTATTTGTGTGAAAAAAAATGATAACAATTTAATTTGGGTACAGTGTTGCTTGACCGAGCAATTGCCAGTTAAAGTGGTGCAGTGCAGAATAGCAAATACTGGTCTGGTCATAAAGGGGGTGAAACCTTCCGGTGCTTAAGTGGTTAACTACCCTGAGATCCTCTATTCGTTTTTAGGAGATTTTTTTTATCTCATTTAATATTCATTCTTTAAAGGTGTTAAAACTTTTTTTACCATTGTTTACAGGATTCTTTCAAGATGGTTTGGCAATCTAGTATGTACAAAATTCTCCTTCTGCTTCCTTCTAATAATGGGATTAGAAATAAAATACTTCTGATTAATTTTTGAATAAATATACGTATTTCAATAAGGTTATCAAATGTAATTACCTTTTTTTGAGAAGTATATTTCAAACAAATCAATTAATTCAAAATGGTTCAAGTGTTTACTTACAGTGTAACAGTACATGGGATCAACATTACAAGTGCAAAGTACTAAAAAATCTGATGGTGCTACGTTAATATATATACAGCTTGCTCTTTAGTGGGTTCGTTTGGAGTCATTCCTCTCTCTCTCCCTCACTCACACAGAAACACAAACAGTGAAATTCCGACCGTGTGTAAGCTCCATCAGATATTTTCCATCAGAATTTCCGTCACACAAAATTTGAGACCTGGATCTCAAATTTTCAGACAACAAAATCCGTTGTCGTAAATTCAGATCGTGTGTACACAATTCCGATGCACAAAGTTCCATGCATGCTGGGAATCAAGCAGAAGAGCCGCACTGGCTGTTGAACATTTTTCTCGGGCTCGTCGTACGTGTTGTACGTCACCATGTTCTTGATGTTCAGAATTTCCGACAACATTTGTGTGACCGTGTGTATGCAAGACAAGTTTGAGCCAACATCCGTCGGAAAAAATCCATGGATTTTGTTATCGGAATGTGCGATCATGTGTACGGGGCATTAGAGTGTGAAAATGTACTGCAGTGAGTAGTCTTTCTAAACAAACAAGCGTCAAGTAATTTATTCTGGATAGACTCAGCTTTGTAGGTGTTCATATTTATAGGGAAAAGGTAGAATGGTTTCTTATTATTATTTCAGATACAGATTTGCTATTATCTGTGGTGCTGCCCAAGATTTGGAGGAAACGTGGATTCTCTGATCTGAAGTATTTAACCACTTGCCAACTGGCCCATAGCCGAATGACGGCTATAGGGCGGTTGCATAACTCTGGGAGGGCATACAGTGACGTCCTCCCAGAATCCCACTCTCGCGCGCCCCCTGGGGACCCGGCGCATCATGGATCACGGTAAATGGCCACTGATAGTACTTGTAAACAAACCGGCGTCATGACGCCGGTTCCTCTCTCCCCTCTGTGTACCGTTCCGTACAGTGTGAGAGGAGAGGGGGAGAGATCGGATGGCAGCAGCGCTGTGGGCTGGATCTGTAGTGCCCACAGCGCTGCTCTGTGACAATTGCAGTCACATCCAGCCATCCATCCAAGCTCAGCTATCCTTCCATGCTCAGCCATACTCTGCAATACTCTGCAATACCCTGCAATACTCTGCAATACCCTGCAATACTCTGCAAAACTCTGCAATACCCTGCAATACTCTGCAATACCCTGTAATACCCCGCAGTACTCTGCAATACCCTGCAATACTCTGCAATACCCTGCCTTACTCTGCCATACCCTGTAATACCCTGCCATACTCTGCAATGCCCTGCCATACTCTGCAATAACCTGCAATACTCTGCAATACCCTGCCATACCCTGCAATACTCTGCCATACCCTTCCATACCCTGCCATACCCTGCAATACCCTGCCATACTCTGCAATACCCAGCCATACTCTGCAATACCCAGCCATTCCCAGCCATACCCAGCCATACCCAGCCATACTTTGCCATACCCAGTCATACTCTGCAATACCCAGCCATACTCTGCAATACTCGGTGATACCCAGCCATACTCTGCCATACCCAGCCATACCCAGTCATACTTGGCAATACCCTGCAATACCCTGCAATACCCTGTGTTTTAACCATTTCCCGCCCGCCATTATATGACGTCCTTGACTTTGTGTGGGGATATGTGAATGATGCCTGCAGCTACAGGCATCATTCAGATATCAGCTTTTTCAGCCAGTGATTACCTAAACCATAAGAATGATCATAGCGGCTGTTCCGCTGCTTGATCGTTCTTATGGGAAGCAAGAGGGGACTCCCCCCCTCCCACCGACTCACCGCTACGATTGAAGCCAGGATTGTTTTTTTTTATTTCAGGCTTCCCAGCCTAGAGGTGAGATGTAGGGTCTTATTGACCCCATATCTCACTGTAAAGAGGACCTGTCATGCCATATTCCTATTACAAGGGATGTTTATATTCCTTGTAATAGGAATAAAAGTGATCAAAAAAATGTATTTTTTGGAAAAAAGTGTCAAACTAAAATAAATAAAGTAAAATGAACAATACATTTTTTTTTAAAGCGCCCCTGTCCCCGTGTGCTCGCATGCAGAAGCGAACGCATACGCAAGTCCCGCCCACATATGAAAACGTGTTCAAACCACACATGTGAGGTATCGTTGCAAACGTTAGAGTGAGAGCAATAATTTTGGCCCTAGAACTCCTCTGTAACTCAAAACATGCAACCAGTAAAAAATTTTATAGCGTCGCCTATGGGGATTTTTAAGTAGCGAAGTTTGGTGCCATTCCACGAGCGTGTGCAGTTTTGAAGGGTGACATGTTAGGTATCTATTTACTTGGTGTAACTTCATCTTTCACATTATGCAAAAACATTGGGCTAACTGTACTGTTTTGTTTTTTTTAAAGCACAAAACTGTTTTTTTTTTTTTTTTTTAAACGCGTTTGAAAAATTGCGCACAAATACCGTGCGAGATAAAAAGTTGCAACAACCGCCATTGTATTCTCTAGGATCTTTGCTAAAAAAACATATTTAATGTTTTGGGGTTCTATGTAATTTTCTAGCAAATAAATGATGATTTTTACATGTAAGAGAGAAATGTCAGAATTGGCCTGGGTGCTCCAGAACGCCTGAAGGTGTTTCCTGCATGTTGGGCCTCTGTATGTGGCCACGCTGTGTAAAAGTCTCACACATGTGGTATCACCATACTTGGGAGTAATAGCAGAATGTGTTTTTGGGTGTAATTTGTGGTATGCATTTGCTGTGTGTGAGAAATAACCTGCTAATATGACAATTTTGTGAAAAAAAAGAAAAGAAAAAAAAATCTTGATTTTTCAAAGAATTGTGGGAAAAAATGACAACTTCAAAAAACTCACCATGCATCTTTCTAAATACCTTGGAATGTCTTCTTTCCAAAAAGGGATCATTTGGGGGGTATTTGTACTTTTCTGGCATATTAGGGTCTCAAGAAATTAGGCCGTCAGTACTTCAGGTGTGATCAATTTTCAGATATTGGCACCATAGCTTGTGGACTCTATAACTTTCAGGAAGACCAAATAATATACACCGATTTGTACTTATTTTTACCAAAGATATGTAGCAGTATAAATTTTGGCCAAAATTTATGAAGAAAATTTAATAATTTGCTAAATTTTATAACAGAAACAAAGAAAAATTAATTTTTTTACAGAATTTTCAGTCTTTCTTCTTTTATAGCGCAAAAAATAAAAAACCCAATGGTGATTAAATACCACCAAAAGAAAGCTCTATTTGTGTGAAAAAGGACAAAAATTTTATATGTGTACAGTTTTTGTATGACTGAGTAATTGTCATTCAAAATATGAGAGCACCGAAAGCTGAAAATTGGTCTGGTTAGGAAGGGGGTTTAAGTGCCCAGTGGTCAAGTGGTTAAAAGACTTTGGTCCGGCCTCACCTGGAGTATGCTGTCCAGTTCTGGGCACCAGGCCTTAGGAAGGATATACTGGAAATGGAGCGAGTACAAAGAAGGGCAACAAAGCTAATAAAGTCTGGAGAATATTAGTTTTGAAGAAAGGTTGTGAGCACTTCTCTCTGGAGAAGGGGTGCTTGAGAGGGGATATGATTTCAATTCACAAATACCATACTGGTGACCCCACAATAGAGATAAAACTTTTTCGTGGAAAGGAGTTTAATAAGACACATGGCCACTATATCCACCATTAGGAGCTCTGGGGAATACTAGTTAGTGCTTCGACCCCTTACCTTGGGTGAGCCTGCATCACCCGCCAGGGTGACCTGCTTGTGTACTCATCCTGCTGGTTGGTAGCTGGCAGCTAATGTTCTCCTAGTCTGACCCCTGACCATGACACATGACATTTCCCAGGTCTTTCCTGTCCTCAGGGAAAGTTCTAAGGGAGGAGTTTCTAGTACTCTGCTAATGTATGAATGTGTCTGCACAGCACTGATTGTTGCTGTGCCGTTCACATGACAAAAAAAGGCTTTTAGAATAGAGAATTAAAGAAATTACACCAACAAAGTGTTTTAAAGCTTCATACAAATCAATATTTCAATGCAAAGGTTTATTATTTTTTTGGAAGTAACATGGTGTAGATGTAGTTTAAGTTTACTGACAAAGCTTTCACCTTGTTCACACTGTAAAGAGATCTGGAGGAGGTTCTGCCAATCACAGGCTGTGTCACGACCCTCCAGCCTGTGTCTGTGGTATGTATTTGCTAGGACTACCAGGAAGGTGAAGCCTCTATCATTCAACATCTTATATCACACCCCCATTGTGTTTAGCAATGTAGGAGGAGAGAGGGGGAGTGTCATTTACCACTGTGTATACAACCACATGTGCAAATCTATACAGTAGCCACATGGGTTGCATGGATAAGAAAAAGGAGGAAATTAACAGTTTAGAAGGGAACTGAAACTTGAGCATGCTCAGTAGATGTCTGAGTAGTTTGTCTACACAATCTCAGGTTGCAGTAGGGACACAGAGATAGAGGAAAGGACAGTGATGTCCTTCCCTCTATAGAAGTGACAGTCTATAGAAAACAAATCCTCTAGTGGATGAGTGAGCATGAATGCAATGTAATATAGCATGTACTGACAGTTTTTGGGTGACTTGAGTTTTAATGAATGGGGGTTTATTGAAACTTTTAAATCTAAACTGAAAATATAGGGTACCAAAATGTGTTGTTGTTTCATGGTGTTTAAAGGCTTAACATTGGGTAGCTATTTACTCGGTGCAACACCATCTTTTATATTTTACAAAAATTGGGTAATTTACTTTGTTTATGTGCCCTAAATTTAACTAAAGGTGACAATTGTAACCAAATCTGTCAAATTAACCCCTTGATGCCAACCTCACACAAATATATGACCCCACTAGACTGGGCTTTTTTCCGTGGGGCCACATATTTCCATATCTCCCTTTTCACTGGGAGTACATGGCACACTCCCAGCACAGAGACCGTGCTCTCACCAAGAACCCCGGCCCCGTACTGACGATCGAGACCCGGAACACCTGATTCTTCGTCACCTGATTGCTGTGATAGCCTGTGATTGGCTATCACAGTGATCAGTCATTGTTAAGCCCACCCCTATGTTTTCTCTCTCTCTCTGAATGGAGGAGAGAGATACATCGTATCTCTCTTTCCTTACAGAGAAAAAAAAAAAGAAGTGTGTGTAAAAAATAAAATATAAAAATAATAATAATAATAAAATAAATCAAAATACAAAAAAATACCTAGATTAACCCCTTCAGCCCCGGAAGATTTGGCTGCTCAATGACCAGAGCATTTTTACAATTTGGCACTGCGCTGCTTCAACTGGTAATTGCGTTGTCATGCAATGTTGTATCCAGACGAAATTTGCATCCTTTTTTCCCCACAAATAGAGCTTTCTTTTGATGGTATTTGATTTCCCCTGCAATTTTTATTTTTTGCGATATAAATGGAAAAAAAACAAAAATGTTGAACATATATGATATTTTCTACTTTTCTTATAAAAAAAATTCAAAAAACTCAATTTAAGTCATACATTTAAGCCAAAATGTATTGAACTACATGTCTTTGGTAGAAAAAATGTCAATAAGCGTATATTTATTGGTTTGCGCAAAAGTTATATCGTCCACAAACTAGGGTACATTTTCTGGAATTTACGCAGCTTTTAGTTTATGACTGCCTATCTAATTTCTGGAGGTGCTAAAATGGCAGGGCAGTGCAACCCCCCCAAATGACCCCATTTTGGAAAGTAGACACTCCAAGGAAATTGTTGAGAGGCATGTTGAGCCCATTGAATATAAGTGATTGAAAAATGACAAAAAAAAAATGACACAAAGTTGTCACTAAATGATATATTGCTCACACGTGCCATGGTTATATGTAGACTTACACCCCAAAATACATTCTGCTGCTTCTCCTGAGTATGGGGATACCTAATGTGTGGGACTTTTTGGGAGCCTAACCGCATTCAGGACCCCGAAAACCAAGCACCGCCTTCAGGATTTCTAAGGGTGTACATTTTTGATTTCACTCCTCACTATCTATCACAGTTTTGAAGGCCATAAAATGCCAAGAAGGCACAAAACCCTCCCCCCAATGACTCCATTTTGGAAAGTAGGCACCCCAAGATATTTGACGAGAGGCATGTTGAGCCCTTTCTGATACTTTTTGTTTACATGAAAAAATATTATTTTTCTGCAAGAAAATTACTTTGAACCCCCAAACATTATATATTTTTTTAAAGCAAAGGCCCTACAGATTAAAATGGTGGGTGTTGCAATTCTTTTTTTCACACAGTATTTGTGCAGCGATTATTCAAACGCAATTTTTTTTGAAAAAACACACTTTTTAAAATTTGAATGCACTAAAACTCACTATATTGCCCAAATGTTTGATGTAATAAAAAAGATGATCTTATGCCGAGTACATGGATAACAAACACGACATGCTTTAAAATTGCACACAAACGTGCAGCGGCGACAAACTACATACATTTTTAAAAGCCTTTAAAAGCCTTTACAGGTTAGCATTTTAGATTTACAGAGGAGGTCTACTACTACAATTACTGCCCTCGATCTGACCTTCACGGTGATACCTCACATGTATGGTGCAATTGCTGTTTACATATGACACCAGAGCGATGCTTGCGTTCGCCTTTGCGCATGAGCACTGGGGAACAAGGGGTACTTTTTTTTAATTATATATTTTGCTTTTTTATTTTATTTTTAAACTGTTCCTTTCATTTTTTTTAATCATTTTTATTGTTATCTCAGGAAATGTAAATATCCCCTATGATAGCAATAGGTAGTGACAGGTACTCTTTTTTGAAAAAACTGGGGTCTATTAGACTCTAGATCTCTCCTCTGCCCTCAAAGCATCTGACCACACCAAGATTGGTGTGATAAAATGCTTTGCCAATTTCCCAATGGCGCTGTTAATATTCGGCAAAACCTTAGTCATTAAATGCTCGTAGCTTCCGGTTTCTTAGGCCATAGAGATGATTGGAGCTGTTCTGGTCTCTGATCAGCTCTATGGTCAGCAGGCGGAACCACCGGCTGCATTCTCGGGTTCCGTGTTGAGACAGGAGAGCCCGAGAAAACCATGGAAGATGGTGGGAGGGGGAAGTTCCCTCCCACTGCTTGTAAAAGCAGTCCAGAGGCTAATTAGCCGCTAGAATTGCTTTTACATGAAAGCCGACTACTGGCTGAAAAGAATGATACCAAGATGATACCTAAACCTGCAGGCATCATTCTGGTATAACCACTCAAAGTCCAGCAACATACCAGTAAGTTGCTGGTCCTTGTTGGGCATACATTGTAATGTTCTTTTTTTCATGCAGCCTGTGGGCTGCATGAAAAAAAGAAATTGATCGGTGGGTATGCCCACCATTAGAATACCGCCCTTCATCCACCCACTTCTAATGATGGGCATACATGCACTATTCTCAAACTTGTCTTGCATACACACGGTCGCACAAAGTTGTCGGAAAATCTGATCGTTCTGAACGCGGTGACGTAAAACACGTACGTCGGGACTATAAACGGGGCAGTAGCCAATAGCTTTCGTCTCTTAATTTATTCTGAGCATGCGTGGCACTTTGTGCGTTGGATTTGTGTACACACGATCGGAATCTAACCGGATTTTGATGTCGGAAAATTTTATATCCTGCTCTCAAACTTTCTGTGTCGGAAATTCCGACGGAAAAAGTCAGATGGAGCCCACATAGGATCGGAATTTCCGGCAACGCTATCCAATTGCACTTTTTCCGTCGGAAAATCCGACCGTGTGCACAGGGCATAACAGTACAGAACAGTAAACAGTAAAGTATAAAATAATTATATACCTAAAACGCAAACGTGATAAAACATAGTAACAATAAAACATTCCATTGTAGAATACAATACAAAAGAGCAGAACAATAGAGAGAGAAGAGAGAGAGAGCGAGAGAGAGAGAGAGAGAGAGAGAACAATAAAACAACTATTTTTGATTTTTTTATTATATATATATATATATATGGTTGTAACGGTTCGGTTCCAGGTTCGGGTCTCTCAAAATGCGATGGAATCTTTGAAGATCCTGTGAAAGTGTGTCCTAGTCTGTGCAGTGCTGTACCCTACACTACTAAAAAATCCTGTCCAAAAAAAAACTTTGACCCTCACCTTGACCCAAACACTAACCCTGGCACTGACCTAGATCAAACCTTAACCAGTTGCCGACCACTGCATGCGATTTACGTTGGCAGAATGGCATGGGTGGGCAAATGGGCGTACCTGTATGTCCATCCCTCCCCGTGGGCGCATTCGCGCCCCCCCATCCCTGCGGTGGCTGGATTTGTTAGCGGACCAATCAGTCCTCAGGGCCTGGCCAATGTTTTATGGCCTGGACCTGCTGATCGGTCCTAAAGAATGAAATCCTTCCCCTGTCTGTGTAAGTGTAAACACAGACAGGAGGAAGTGATGTCATCTCTCCTCGTGGAGTCTTTTCGATTCCAGTGAGAGGAGAGAAGACATCTTACCATGAGTTGCACAACACTACACTAACACCAGTACATGTAGGTATACTTGCCACCCCCCCGATCGCCCCCCCAGTTAACCCCTTCACTCCCTGTCACTGTGTCACCAATTGCAGTTTTCAGATTTTTTACTGATCACTGCATTGGTGTCATTTGTGACTATAATAAGTGTTACACTTATTTAGCCAGGCCCTGAGGACTGATTGACGAATCCAACCACCGCAGGCATGGGGGGGGCGTGAATGCGCCCCCCGCCCACGGGGAGGGAGGGACGTACAGGTACACCCATTTTACCACCCATGCCATTCTGCCAACGTAAATCGGCATGCAGTGGTCGGCAACTGGTTAAGGTTTGATCTAGGTCAGTGCCAGGGTTAGTGTTTGGGTCAAGGTGAGGGTCAAAGTTTTTTTTTGGACAGGATTTTTTTTTTTTTAAATAGTATCAGTATCAGTTTGTGTTTTAGGTAGGATAAAAAAAGCAAAATGTGCACTATTGTTTCTGGGCTGTTTTACATGTACAAACAACAACTAACATACTCATATGTGGTATGGCTGCGATTGTCAGTAAAAGGAGAATTGTTGTTGTTATTAAAAAAAATGAGAGTAAGGGACTTTGGACTTTGTAAGCACAGTAACACAAAAGTCACTAATTAATACAAAATTTATTGAAAAAAATATCTAAAAATACAATTTCATAAAAGCCACAATGGATCTATATACATAAATACTACATAAAGCCGCTGCTGTACAGAGCCATACAACTGCAAAACAAGACTTGGAAGATGAAGACGTCATTCCATAGTGGCAAAGGTCTGAAAATATGGCTAAACGACATACAGACGGTAGAGATGTTGGAAATTCAACATAAAAGTGGGCTCAACATGTTGCGCGTGCAACCGCCCTTCTTCAGGAGAATAGACTATTGTGGCAAGCAGACATAAAGAGAGAAATATGATTACTAAATAACAAAAATAGAATTATGAGCTCAAACATTTGTCATAGCTAGCAAACCCCTGTGTAACCAAGTTCAACCAGCATCAGAGAGGCAATAGGGAACAGGTATGATCACTATGGGGGCGTACATAACAGTGTAGATAATGTCAGTTAATGCTGGCCTGGTTCATGTATATAAAAAATTGAATAAGTGGGCCCAATATCAATAAAAGTATATAAAACTGTATATAGCTATATCCATAATAATGGGAATGTAATTATAATCAAACAACTGAATAGTGCAGAAAGAAAATACTTACTGAATTTTATGTATTTAAGCAAAAAAGTTTAAAAACCAGGAAAAAACAGCTAACCAGGACAGTTATATGAGGCGCTGGTGACATGGGGTACATGTAAGTAGCGTCGTTCAAGGACCACTCTCATAAGGAGATTCCCTATGAAAAAGGATAAGGAGTTTTTTGTTAAGTAATAAATCAAAAGAGAACATAACAACCCATAACAAGAAATCATGTATTAGAGTAGGTAGGCCATAAACGAGACTCACCAATTTGAAGGTATATTCACAGATGGGCTCGGTAGGCAAGGAGGGGGGGGGGGTGAAGGGGGGAGGAAAAGGGGGGAAGGGGAACAGCAGGAAGAATTGTCCGAAGAGCCTCAGGATAATCATATGATAGGGAAGGGCTCGGAGCTCTTTGATGTAGATAAAGAGAGAGATACCGCCCTGATGGATAGATAGCGGGGCAGTCAATGTAGCGATAAAATGAGCTAAAAGGTAAACAATACGACCAGATCAGGATGTAGAATAAAGGAGGGTGGACATTGACTAAGCCGGCTTGATAGCATGAAAAGGCAGGACATACCTTAATCCATTAGACTCCCTGGAAACAGCAGCCCATATAGAACCAGCAGCCTTGAGTGTAGTAAGCTGGTGGAGCGCAGTATGGACGTGTGCCATTTGTATGCACGTCCCGTCCGTAGTCAGTGAATCGGAGGAGCCGACGTGACGTAATCCGGACCAGCCAAAGGAATCACTGCGCATGCGTCCACTCAGTGAGAGCGCCAGCCAGGTGCTGATGCTAACGCCAAAGAGAGGAGAGCGTGCGGAGTGACTAGCAAAGGCCAGTGGGAAAGGAGAGCCAAGGGCTTCCCCCGCTGGTCAAAGCATGCATCACGCCAGCACAACGAATGAGTGGCATGATGCTGGGTGGCCGTATAGTGATCAAAAAGGAATCACAAACACAGGGGACAAACTGCCAGACAATGTTGGGATATAAATATTGGTATATGAGAGCAAATAAACCATAGACAACAATTTAAAAAGATACAAGAAAAAGACAAACTTTCCAATAATTAAACAATGACAGCAATGAGTGCCTAAAAAAAGGCAGCCAGGTACTGTCATGCATGTATGTATACGAATCATATAAAAACATGGTAAATACAATAAAGGTCAACCTTGTATGGATGGAAAAATGGATGGAATAATAGGTCAAAGCAAGGAAAATAGGGACAAAGGGCCAAAGCAGAATTGATGTATGGTAAAACTGAATACATGTGTGTAAGCAAAGCAACTCTAGTAGATCAAGATCGGAATCAGATATCTTACAGCAAGGGTTTATACGATTGGGCTTCATTAATGTCAGGAGCATGCATGGCATCGAAGCGCTCTATCAACAACATTTCGTTTCTCAAGATCTGTTTGTCCCAATCGCCCCCGCGTGGGTCTTTAGGAATGACCGCCAGGGCAATAAAGGAGGCTACTGAGGTATCAAATTTGTGGTACAAATCGATATGTCTGCTTACTGAGGTGACCATTTTGCCACCCGCAGAGTAGTAGATATGGACCTTGATACAGGATCGAAAATGTCTAAAAGTTTTGCCCACATAAAATGCTTGGCACCTGCAGGTCATTAGGTACACAACACCCTGTGTATCACAATCAGCATGAAAGGTAGGGACAAAGACTTCACCATTGGGGAGTACAAAACGGGTGCCTGTACGAACCCAGGGGCAAAAAGAACATTTGCCACATCTGGTAATCCCTTTAGGGGGATGTTGGGATAATTGATTGTTAACATAGTGATTTGAGGTAAGTTTATCACCTAAAGATCTTGACCTATGAAAGGTAATGTCAGGGGATGGACTGATGTATTTAGTAGGAATAGGATCTTCACGTAACAAGGACCAATGGGCTGTCAAAATTTTACGCAATTTGAAATGGTATTCAGAGTACCTGGTTTTAATATCTTACTGTCTGATTAGATTTGATGGTCTTAGTTTTGTATAGCAAGGAAATGCGTGATTGACGCAATGCCCTGTTATATGCCTTACGCAATAGAGATTTGCTGTAGCCCCTTGCTTTAAGGTGGTCGCGAAGTTGATTAGCTTGTGATTGGAACTCTTCAGTATGTGTGCAGTTTTGGCGTAGCCTCAAATACTGTGGGTAGGGTATGCTACGAATTAATGTGTATGGGTGGACACCATCGGCATCTTTTCTAAATAGTGTGGAAGCCAAGCGACCATCACTATCCTTGATGATAGTAAGGTCAAGAAAGGTAATCTTGGATCTGTCACTGGAAACTGTAAACTATAGATTGAAGTGATTGTGATTCAAGATGTCAATGAAGGTTTTTAGTGTAGCTGCGGTGCCCGACCAAATAATAAAAATATCATCAATAAAATGTAGCCAGCATAACGCCTGGCTCATAAATATCGATAAAGAATCATCAGAAAAGATGGTCCTTTCCCACCACCCCAGGTACAGGTTGGCGTAGGCCGGTGCACAGCAAGTGCCCATGGCCACCCCCTGTACCTGGAGGAAGTGGGAATCCTTGAAGATAAAACAATTTCATGTCAATATAAACTGCAAGAGATCCAAAATGAATTCACAGTATTCCCACCAGTGGTGATTCTGTTCACTCAGAAAGATACGTACTGTCCTGATGCCCTGTTCGTGAGGGATGCTAGAGTATAGCGCTTTAACATCCAAAGTCACGAGCAGGGCATCAGGAGGTACTACCATGCCCTTGATGTGTTTAAGAAGGTTGAGTGTGTCCCTTGTGTAGGATGGTAATGCTAATACATGTGGCATCAGGATAGAATCTACGAGGCGACTGGCATTTTCTGTCAAGGAACCAATACCCGATACTATTGGTCTCCCGGGGGTCTGGTGGGGTGTTTATGTATTTTAGGTAAGGCGTCGAACATGGCTACTGGGGGGTGTCGTACATTTAGATAGTTATATAGGTCTGAATCAATGAGGCCTCTCTGATGGGCAGAGCCAATGATGGACAGAAATTCAGCTCTAAATTGGTTGATTTTTGTTACATTAATGTGTGCATACCATTCTTTGTTACATAGAATATTCATGACCATGTGTTCATAGTTAATTTTGGTCATAAGGACAATATTGCCACCATTGTCAGCAGCCTTAATCTCCAAATCAGGGTGGTTTTGTAAACGCAAAATAGCTTGTGTCTGTGCAGGGGTAAAATTACTTGGTTTTCGGGGTGATGGTCAACTGTTTTATATCATTGACTGTCCCCATCAGAAAGGCCCAAATATTAGGATTGGTCATGAGATCGGGAAAACGTTGCAATTTACTTTTAAATTTAACTGGAGGTATGGGTACCAAAGGATGGTGATGAGGTACTGAGAAACTATCAGTCTGGTCTATATAGTCATTTTCGTCTAGTAGCAATATTAAGTCTCAGAGGGCTCGAAAGTCTTCCATTTTGTAGCTCTTAACTTGTTCCGAAATTTGTTTTGTCCTGGATCGAGCAAAGAAAATTGCTGTCGAACAAGAATTTGTATGTCAGATTACGCGAAAATAGGTATAGATCTTTAATGGCTTCATATTTGTCGATCATCATTGATGGACAGAAACTCAAACCAAGTTGAAGAACCTCCAGTTCTTGTTTGGTGAATGCATAGGGTGTTAAGTTAATGACATCAAGATTGGACATCATGTGGGGAGTGGAGTGTTGAGGGGTATCTGAAAATTTGATGAAGAATTCCTAGATTAATAAATGTGTGAGTCCAAAGTGCTTTGGTGTGTAAACATTTGTAATTGTGCTACTAGTGCATTATTAACCAATGAATTAGTGGGTAGTGATTGTATGTTATCGGTGGTAGTAGCCCCCTGTGGAGCAGGTGTAGCTATGTCACCGGTAATTGGGGTAGAAGTGATGTTAGGAAGTGTGGTCTGTGACTGAATTTGAGGGTTAAGTAAATGGATAGCTTGTAAAGCAGTAGCCCCCAGTAGGGATGAGATTCGTGTTCGAGTCGAATCCATGTTCGACTCGAACATCGGCTGTCGTTTGTCGAATTCCGAATGTTATGGGCCATTCGCGCCAAATTCGTGTGGCGCGTCACGGCCCATAATTCACTGCGGCATCGCAGTGCATTGCTGGCTGATGATTGGCCAAGCATGCACTATGACCCGCATGTTTGGCCAATCACAGCGTCGTCGGTAGAGAGAGCTGTAATTGGCCAAAGCCAGGGTGGCTTTGGCCAATTATGGCTCAGGGGATTTAGAACACGCCCCACACTATATAAGGCCGCCTGCACGACGGCCCTGTGTAGTGTGTGTTCCGGCGTTGAGATACATAGATAGACAGAGAGACAGTGTCATTTCATTTGAGTTAGCTAGATTAGGCAGGACAATCAGTGAGTTAGCTGCACTTACAGTGTATTGTGTATATATATGCATCCCAGGTGTTGCATATATATATATATATATATATATATATATATATATATATATATACACTGTATTCAGTTTAGCTAGATCCGTTCCTGTTATATTCCTACTGACAGGCAGGCTTGTCTTGTTATAGTATTTACAGCTACCTGAAGAAAATTGCTGGTGTTCTTTTGATCCTATTAGTACCACAGTCAGGCAGCTAGACTATTTACAGTTAGTGTAGTGCGTTCTGCTCACAGTGTTCAGCTAAAACTACAAGTTAGTGTAGTGAGACCTCTGCACAGTGTTCAGCTAAAGCTACAAGTTAGTGTAGTGCGTCCTGCTCACAGTGTTCAGCTAAAACTACAAGTTAGTGTAGTGAGATCTCTGCACAGTGTTCAGCTAAAGCTACAAGTTAGTGTAGTGCGTCCTGCTCACAGTGTTCAGCTAAAACTACAAGTTAGTGTGGTGCGTCCTCCTCACAGTGTTCAGCTAAACCTACAAGTTATTTTTTTGCGAGCTCTGCACAGTGTTCATCTAAAGCTACAAGTTAGTGTAGTGCGTCCTGCTCACAGTGTTCAGCTAAAACTACAAGTTAGTGTAGTGAGACCTCTGCACCGTGTTCATCTAAAGCTACAAGTTAGTGTAGTGCGTCCTGCTCACAGTGTTCAGCTAAAACTACAAGTTAGTGTAGTGAGACCTCTGCACAGTGTTCATCTAAAGCTACAAGTTAGTGTAGTGCGTCCTGCTCACAGTGTTCAGCTAAAACTACAAGTTAGTGTAGTGAGACCTCTGCACCGTGTTCATCTAAAGCTACAAGTTAGTGTAATGCGTCCTGCTCACAGTGTTCAGCTAAAACTACAAGTTAGTGTGGTGCGTCCTCCTCACTGTGTTCAGCTAAACCTACAAGTTATTTTTTTGCGAGCTCTGCACAGTGTTCAGCTAAAGCTACCTGTAGAAGGTTGGTGGTGTTTTCCTGATCCTATCACTACCACAGGCAGCTAAATAAGCTGCAAGTTATTTTTTTGCGAGCTCTGCACAGTGTTCAGCTAAAGCTACCTGTAGAAGGTTGGTGGTGTTTTCCTGATCCTATCACTACCGCAGGCAGCTAAATAAGCTGCAAGTTATTTTTTGGCGAGCTCTGCACAGTGTTCAGCTTAAGCTACCTGTAGAAGGTTGGTGGTGTTCTCATACTACAGGCAGGCAGTTGATTTTGCTAGCTGCAGTATCAGTATGTATATATATATATATATATATATATATATATATATCCCAGCTTAGTGCAGCTACAGGCCATTAGTATGTCTGGAAGGCCAAGAAGGAGAGGCAGACAGTCACAAGCCAATAAAAGAGGGCAAGCAGGCTCTGTGTCTAGTGCTGGTCGTGGGGACGGTGCATCCTCATCAGCACATGGCCGTGGGACACGCTTGGACTTTTTTTCGGCAGCTGGCCGTGTTGAGCCGCAACATGTGGAAGACTTGGTCGAGTGGATGACCAAGCCGTCCTCATCCTCTCTCACCCATGCTCAGGGTACTTTGTCTGGCAAAGCAGCGGCCTCTTCCCTTGGCTCAATGTCACCAGTGACTCCTTCCCTAGCCCCACCATGTCCTCCTGAGGAGTCCCTCGAATTGTTTGACCACAGTGTTGGGTACATGCTCCAGGAGGATGCCCAGCGTTTGGAAGGCTCTGATGATGATACTGAGCTCGATGAAGGCAGTAACATGAGCACGGACAGAGGGGGTGCCCAAGAAGGACAGCAATCTGGCAGTCATGCTCCCCCTGCTGCAGCATACTGCCAGGTTTGCTCCAGTGATGAGCAGGGAGGGGATGATGAGGTCACTGACTCAACGTGGGTGCCTGATAGGAGAGAGGTGGAGGAGGAGGAGGCGGCACATCACCAACGAGGCAGGATGCCCTCCAGGGGCCAGCCTAAGGGCAGCACACTGACTGCATCACACCCCAAAGCTCCACATGTGCAGGGCGCTGCAGTCTCTGCGCGTTATTCAAAAAGTTCTTTGGTGTGGGCCTTTTTTGAGACGAGTGCATCAGATCGCACCGCTGCTATTTGCAACATATGTCTCAAGCATATCTCGCGTGGCCAAAACATCTCCCGCTTGGGCACCACATGCTTCACCAGACATATGTTGACCTGCCATGCAGTTCGTTGGCAAGCAAATCTAAAAGACCCACAACAAAGAACAAAGAGGACCTCTCCTTGCTCCTCATCAGCTGAGATCTCCAACCCCACTATACCTTCAGTCCTCTCTGAAATCTGCACTGAGAGGAATGAAGGTGTAGAATTAGGTGTATCACAGCCAAGTACTTGTGGGCAATCTGCTTTCGGTACACCGACGTCAGATTGTACCAGGCAAATTTCCCTGCCCCAGCTGCTGCACCACCGAAAGAAGTTTGCTCCCAGCCATCCACATGCCCAGCGATTGAATGCTAGCTTGGCAAAATTGCTAGCACTTCAACTGCTGCCTTTTCAGTTGGTAGACTCTGCCCCCTTCCGTGAGTTTGTGGAATGTGCGGTTCCTCTGTGGCAGGTACCCAAACGCCACTTTTTCTCACGGAAGGCGATTCCAGCTCTCTACCAGCATGTGGAAGGCAATGTCCATGCCTCGCTGAACAGGGTGGTCAGCGGTAAGGTGCATATTACCGCTGACTCATGGTCCAGCAGGCATGGACAGGGATGTTACCTAAGTTTCACGGCGCATTGGGTGACTCTGCTGGCAGCTGGGAAGGATGCAGGACAAGGTGCAGTAGTGTTGGAGGTTGTTCCACCACCACGCCTCCAAAATGCCACTACTAATGATTGTGACACACCTCTCTCCTCCACCCCCTCCTCTTCTTCTTCCTCCATGGCCTCTTCCTGTGCTTTGTCCTCGGAACCAGTGGTGCTCCGTAGCCGTTCAAGGGGCTACGCAAGTACGCAGGCCAAAAGATGCCATGCGGTGCTTGAGCTGGTGTGCTTGGGGGACAGGAGCCACACTGGGGCAGAGATTCCCTCAACTCTGCAGGGGCAGGTTCAGAGGTGGTTGACCCAATGCCAACTTAAGGCAGGAATGGTGGTTTACGACAATGGCACCAACCTCCTCTCTGCCCTCCGACAGGGAAAAATGACCCATGTGCCCTGTTTGGCTCACGTTCTTAACTTGGTGGTGCAGCGGTTCTTGGGCAGGTACCCGGGCTTACAGGATGTCCTGAGGCAGGCCAGGAAAGTCTGTGTGCATTTCCGCTGGTCATATAATGCCAGTGCTCGGCTGGCGGACCTCCAAAAGGAGTTTAACCTGCCCAAGAACCGCCTAATCTGTGACATGCCCACCAGGTGGAACTCAACGTTGGCCATGCTGCAGCGGCTGCACACGCAGCAGAGGGCCATCAATGAGTACCTGTGCGACTATGGCACCAGGACAGGGTCAGGGGAGCTTGTTTTTTTTCCCCACGCCAGTGGGCCATGATCAGGGATGCATGCACTGTCCTGTCACCATTTGAGGAGGCCACGAGGATGGTGAGCAGTGACAGTGCATGCATCAGTGACACTGTCCCCCTTGTCCACCTGTTGGAGCATACGCTGCGTGGAATAATGGACAGGGCACTTGAGGCAGAACAGAGGCAGGAAGAGGAGGACTTCCTTAGCTCTCAAGGCCCCCTTTATCCAGACAGTGTTCCTGCGTGCCCGCCGATCACACAAGAAGAGGAGGAAGAGGAGGAAGATTGTGTCAGTATGGAGGTGGAGCCTGGCACTCAGCATCAGCATCAGTCCCAAGAAACACATGGACTTGTACGTGGCTGGGAGGAGGTGGCTGCGGACCATGACGTCCTTAGTGACCCAGAGGACTCCGGACCGAATGCCACAGCAAACCTACGCTGCATGGCCTCCCTGATCCTGCAAAGCCTGCGTAAGGATCCTCGTATTCGTGGTATCAAGGAGAAGGACCAATACTGGCTGGCAACCCTCCTTGATCCACGTTACAAGGGTAAGGTTGCGGACCTTATCTTGCCATCGCAGAGGGAGCAGAGGATGAAACATCTTTGGGAGGCCTTGCAGAAAGGTCTGTGCAACGTGTTCCCAGAGACTGGGAGATTACAAACTCCTGTTTCTGGACATCGTGTTGCTGAGGCTTCGGTCAGTCAAAGAAGGAGCGGTGGAGAAGGTGGCCGTCTGACCAATGCATTCAGACAATTTTTTAGTCCGCAGCCCCAAGGTATGATCGGTTCCAGCAACCATCGCCAGCGTCTGTTTTACATGGTGCAGGAATACCTAGGGGCAAGATCTGACTTGGACACCTTTCCCACCGAAAATCCTCTGGGTTACTGGGTCTTGAGGATGGATCACTGGCCAGAGCTTGCACAGTATGCAATTGAGCTACTGGCCTGTCCTGCATCCAGCATTCTTTCAGAACGCACATTCAGTGCTGCTGGAGGCTTTGTAACCGATCACAGGGTGCGTCTGTCCACCGACTCGGTCAATCGACTGACCTTCATAAAAATGAATCAGTCTTGGATCACCACCAGCTACCAAGCACCTGATGCTGATGTAACCGAATAATTTTTTTTGAAATCTCAGATCCCTTCAAAGACTGCCTATGCTGAGTGACTATCCTGAGTAATTATCCTCTTCCTCCTCAATGATCACGCTGATAGCTTGTAAGAACATTTTTGGTTCTGGGCACCACCACCAGTGCCTAAGGCCCAATTTTTCAGCCCCTGTTTAACAGGGGCGTGTAATTACAATTTTTGATGCAATACTTTGCAGCAGGGCCCGTTTCTGTGTTCCAGCTAGAGTATCTATGAGGGGTTGCAGTGTTGTGGCACCAGCACCAGTGCCTAAGGCCTAATTTTTCAGCCCCTGTTTAACAAGGGCATGTAATTACAATTTTTGATGCAATACTTTGCAGCAGGGCTCGTTCCTGCGTTCCAACTAGAGTATCTGTGAGGGGTTGCAGTGTTGTTTCACCAGCACCAGTGCCTAAGGCCTAATTATTTTTCAGCCCCTGTTCAACAGGGGCATGTAATTACAATTCTTGATCTAATATTTCACAGCAGGGCCCTGTGAGGGCTTACAGTGTTGTGGCCACAACAACACCTAAGGCCCAAATTTCTGCTGAGTATATAGGGCAGGCCCCTACTTTCAAACATCTAACTTACAAACGACTCCTACTTGCAAACAGAAGGAGACAACAGGAAGTGAGATGAAATCTACCCCTAGGAAGGGAAATTCTCTCCTGTAAGAGTTAATATGGGAAAAACATTTCTCCTTTCCACTGATGCTTTCCAATCCTTGTTCCACAAAAAACCCCAAATTTTCAAAAAACATTTGTCATTGGGACAAAAAGTGAGGTGAAATCTTCTGAAGAGGAGGACAGACAGCAAAACAAATGTCACAGGGGTGATAACCTTTCCCTATGTTTTCCAAAAAGCTTAAAAAAGATTTTTTGGCTGGAGCTAAACACGTTAAAAATGTACCTGTTCAAAATTACAAACAGATTCTACTTAACAACAAACCTACAGTCCCTGTCTTGTTTGCACTGCCTGTATACTGCTGTTCAGAGTATATAGGGCCTGGTGGCCCCACACCTTTCCTTATTTTAATTTATATTAAATTACGGGGTTCCCCTTAATATCCATACAAGACCCAAAGGGCCTGGTAATGGACTGGGGGGTACCCATGCCCTTTGTCTCACTGATTTTCATCCATATTGCCAGGACCCGACATTACATTAAAGCCGCAAGCAGTTTTAAATGACCTTTTTTCCTTTAAAAATAACATTTTGTGCAGGGACTGTTCAGGTACCTGCACTGTTGTGCAGGTACGATATTTAAAGAAATATTTCACTTTTTTTTTTTTTACTTTAAGCATCATTAAAATCACTGCTCCCGAAAAAACGGCCGCTTTTAAAAGTTTTTTTTGCATTGATACATGTCCCCTGGGGCAGGACCCAGGTTCCCAAACCCTTTTTAGGACAATAACATGCAAATTAGCCTTTAAAATGAGCACTTCTGATTTTGAACGTTCGAGTCCCATAGACGTCAATGGGGTTCTAACGTTCGTGCAAATTTTCGGTCCGTTCGCAGGTTCTGGTGCGAACCGAACCGGGGGGTGTTCGGCTCATCCCTAGCCCCCAGGTATTGACCTTGTGAATGTCCATTGGTACCATGAGGTTGAGGAATATCATGAAAAGATTTGTGAAGAGTAAGAGTAGTATCTATAGTAGGAGAACGTTTTTTAATGTAGGGTGTAAAAGACCCACCACCAAGATCCCTCTTACGTGCTCCTTGATGAATGTGAGAAGTTGTCAGATTGGCCTTTCTGGAGGTCAGCTGTGAAGGAAAAAGAGAGGAGTCAGATTCTGTGTCATCATCAGTTGTAGATTGAACATTAGCCTGATTTTTTGGTATACGATATTTAGTCCTAGAACCTTTGTTTTGTGAAGGTAACTGCCAACGATAGGCAAAGCTCTCCATGAAGGCCAGCCTATCCTTGGATAGTTTATTTTGTTTCTTATAGATGATATCTTTAGTGATTCTAGTGACAAAATCTTTGATTTCTTGCCTACGTTTCCTATAAAGAGCATGGGTCTTCATATTTTCATTAGTAGATTGTAGTAACACAATATCCTGATCTAATGTAACTAGTTCAGATTGATATTGAGTGATCAGTAATTTCATCAGATTAGTACTACAAGTAATGAATATGTTTTCCCATGCTAATTTAAACTCTGGGGTGGCATTTTGGAAGGAGGGATAAACCTGTATTCTTAAGCCTAGTGGACTTATATTTTCACGGACATATTTATTAAGGAATTCAATATGCCAATAAAGATTAGATTTCTTTTTTAGTAGACGTTTCATCTTAGCCATATACTGGTTAATACCAATCTCCTGCTCTGTCTCAACATTACAATTAGTTTGGATTTTCAGACATATAGCCAGTCCAGGCTGTGCCTATAAAGTCCATAATGGTTGACTCAAATAGTAATGTTATTGGAAAGTTAACAGTGTCTAGAATTTAAGGTAGATAACAATGGTAATTGAAATTACTAATAATCGCAAAGATGCGATTAGCTGCCCGGGTGTTCCCACCCAAATTCTTGTTGTTCTTCTTTGGTGGAAGGTTATGGTAGTAGCAAGAAATATACTACTAAATTTAAAAAATATATATATATTTTATATATTTTGGGCCAGTTTTCCTTTGATAATAAAAAAAAATCAGGAGATATCCATTACCATGTACCACCAAATAAAAGCCCAATTTGTCCTGAAAAAACTAAGCATTTTTCACCTGGATGCACAAAGTAGTTGTGATGATATATATGGTTTTACTAACACATGTTAAAGTTGCAAAATTGTTCTATTATTGTTAATAATTGTTCGTTATTATTTGTTTTACCCTTAGGCGCAAAGAGGTTAAAAATGGCCATTTTCTGTGCTAGACAAGGGATGTAAAAAATTAGCAAGGGGAACACATTGACAAATTACTTTGACAACTGTCATTAACACGTTCTTTGTTTAAATAAAAAAACACACACAGGCCCCTCTAAGGGTCTGAGGGACCTTTGGAGGGGTTTGTGTGCTGTTTTTTTTTCTTAAGAAGCTAACAATCAATATCATTTGCTAGATAAATTGTATATACATTTTTCTTTGTAAATATCATTTTTGCTGTAACACATCTTACGGCAAGAATGAAAAAAAATTGAGTAGAGCCCTTCCCAAAATTCATACCAGACCTTTTGAGTCTGGTGTGGATATTAAAGGGGTACCTCTTGCAAAAAAAAAAAAAAAAAAAGCGTGAGGTCTCAGGAAATCCATACTAGACCCTTAATGTTGATAAGGACAAGGGCCTTCTCCCCACAACTCTTGCCCAGTGGTTGTGGGTAAATGGAGGAATGGGGCTTATTGGAATCTGGAAGCCTCCTTTAATAAAAAGATGGCCCCCATGCACCGAATCCTCCATTCACAAAAAAAAAAGTTATAACCTAGAAATAATGTCCTTTATTAAAAAAAAACAATAAAACGTCCATAAAAAAAGTCCCTTGGAAATCCATCATTAATCATGATGACTGCCACCTGATGACTTGGCGGGGGATAGTGGTGACTTCATTGAGCAAATATGGCCAGTGACCAAATTTGGGAAGTGATGTCACTGCTATCCCCACCCCTTTGCTTTAAAGGAGCAGGGATTCCCTGTGACATCAGTGGTTCCTAGGAATGGGCTTACATCCGCGGCTTACTTAGGAACCAGTGACAGTGGGAAGCAGGAACAAATACCATTCTATATATGATGCAAAGCTCCTGCAAAGGGGCCAAATTAGTCAAAGTTCAGGCAGTTTGGTCCTACGTTCAGACCATACCATTGACTTATCCCTAGTCCTTGATAGGACACTATGAGCATGGAGTTTGCATGTTCTCCTTGTGATTGCATGGGTTTCCCCCAGGTACTCAGGTTTCTTCCCACACGCCAAGATATTCTGGAAGGTTAATTTGCTCTTGTATAAATTGACCTCAGTGAGTGCAGGTGTTTAAACTGGCCTCAGTACAGGTGAAATAGGGACCTTAGATTGTAAGCTCCTCTAGGACAGAGACTGATGTAAAGGTACAATATGTAAAGCATTGCATTCATTGTTAGTACTATATTCTTGTGTACCCCCTGTGTTCACAGTTTGGACCCCAAATACCTTTTTAGAATTAACGTTTTGTGTGTCAGTAATTTCTACTTTTATTTCACGTTTGTCCATATTAGTATTTTAGGGTTGATTTTCTTGGGAGGCATGTTTTATTTTATTTTACTAGGGCTTTTTTTATTTCGGTGTACACAGCATACACTTGTTGCTGACACAAGCAAAGTTATGCTAACTTGTGCAATAAAATAGTGTGCACCATAACTCTATATAAAACTGTTCTCCCTTTAGCAATAGCTTTACAGTTGAGTAGCTCTCAAAGCCTTCCCTTTCTTCCTCCTCCCAGGTGCAAAATCAATTGTGTGCAACTGCTTCTAATACACCCTATTTTTCTCCTCCATTTCTGCTAATCCTGCCATAGGTCAACAAACTGGCAATGAGGAGTCAGTGGAATGCATCGATCACACAATCACTGACTTGCTGCCGGAGGATAATATTGGCCCTCCTCAAGCAAGATAGCTCCAGGACTAGGGATGAGCCCCCGTTTCGAGCCGAACGTATGTTCGACTTGAACATCGGGTGTTCTTTTGTTCTAAAATGAACCAAAAAATATGGGGCATTCGTGGGAAATTTGAGCGACGCAGAACGTCCCATAATGCACTGCGAGATCGCAGTACATTGTTGTACGATGATTGGCCAAAGCATGCACCTGACCTGCATGCTTTGGCCAATCACAGCACCCTTTGCTGAGAGAGCCATAATTGGCTAAAGGTATATATATATATATATATATATATATATATATATATATATATATACTCTGCATTCAGTGTAGCCTATATATTCAGTGTAGACTCTATATTCAGTCAATGCAGGCAGTGTAGTTTAAGTAACACAGTGTATTAAAGTAGTTAAGTGTTTTTTTAAAGGCATGGGGGTCCCCCCCAAAATCCATACCAGGCCCTTCAGGTCTGGTATGGTTTTTAAGGGGAACCCCGCACCAAAATGTAAAAAAAAATGTCGCGAGAGTCCCCCCCAAAATCCATACCTGGCCCTTCAGGTCTGGTATGTATTTTAAGGCATGGGGTCCCCCCAAAGCACCTTGTTCCCATGTTGATGGGGACAAGGGCCTCATGCCCACAACCCTTGCCCGGTGGTTGTGGGGGTCTGTGGGAGGGGGGCCTCAGGGGGGCCCCAGATCCTGGCCCCCTCCTATGTAAATGTGTATGGGGTACATTGGGGTACATACCCAGGGCTTGTCAACAGAGCTTTGCAGCATGGACCTTTTTTATTGTATCTGCTGCTGACAGAACCATTGTGGTCTTCAGCCATTGCCTGCAGCATATGAGCTGTGAAAGTATAATTCATTTGGGTATCATGTGCATGAGCAACATGGCAACCACAGAGCTCGATGGGAGCAGAATCTTATGGAGTCAAGTTGGCAGCAAAAGGTCTGCACTCCTCCTCCTTGTTCCTCACTTTTCCACCTCTCCCCCTCCCCAGGACATTCTCCTGTTGTATCCATCACAATATCCATCTAGTGATTTCACAAGAGGTTTCAGAGGCTTTGGATTCACCACACTAAGAGAGAAATCAAGTCATGTGGCCACGTACAAATAAAGATTTAAACCTCTGTAAAATTCCCCTGTACCCACACCCTCTCTTCTTCAGCTGCTGTCCCCAAATTACCTCCATGCCCAGTGCCTTAATGCCACTTTGGCAAAACTTGTGCTGCTCCCATTCGAGCTTGTAAAATCAGCCTTATTCCTTTAGTTTTATGGCCTGTGCTACACCACAGTGACAGGGACCAAGCTGCTATTAATTTACTCAGAAGGCCATCCCTGTCCTCTACATGCATGTGGAATGCCATGTGTCCATGTTGCTAGACCACCCTGCTAGTGTCGGGGGTACACATGGCCACGGATATGTGGTTCTATAAGCATGGGCAGGGACCCTACATATTCTTCACTGCAACTTAACCTGTTTGTTCTCTTACACTTGGGAAAAAAATCAGCCATTTACCTCGCCTGATACCTGTCCTCAATCTGCTTCCTTAGTCAGGCGAGAAGGTTTTGTGACCACTTTTGTTGGACATACAGTGCCTTGCAAAAGTATTCACCCCCTTGGCTTTTTACCTATTTTGTTACATTACAGCATTTAGTTCAATGTGTTTTTAACCAAACACGGCCATGAAGACCAAGGAACTCTCCAACAAGTAAGGGACAATGTTGTTGAGAAGTACAAGTCAGGGTTAGGTTATAAGAAAATATCCGAATCTTTGATGATCCCTAGGAGCACCATCAAATCTATCATAACCAAATGGAAAGAACAAGGCACAACAGCAAACCTGCCAAGAGAAGGCGGCACATCAAAACTCATGGACCGGGCAAGGAGGGCATTAATCAGAGAGGCAGCACAGAGACCTAAGGTAACTCTGGAGGAGCTGCAGAGTTCCACAGCAGAGACTGGAGTATCTGTACATAGGACGCGAATAAGCCGTACACTCCATAGAGTTGGGCTTTATGGCAGAGTGGCCAGAAGAAAGCCATTACTTTCATCAAAAAACAAAATGGCATGATTTGAGTTTGCGAAAAGGCATGTGGGAGACTCCCAAAATGTATGGAGGAAGGTGCTCTGGTCTGATGAGACTAAAATTGAACTTTTTGGCCATCAAAGAAAACGCTATGTCTGGCGCAAACTCAACACATCACATCACCCAAAGAACACCATCCCCACAGTGAAACATGGATGGTGGCATCATGCTGTGGGGATGTTTTTCAGCAGTCGGGACTGTGAAACTGGTCAGAGTTGAGGTAAAGATGGATGGTGCTAAATACAGGGATGTTCTTGAGCAAAACCTGTACCACTCTGTGTGTGATTTGAGGCTAGGACAGAGGTTCCCCTTCCAGCAGGACAATGACCCCAAACACATTGCTAAAGCAACACTTGAGTGATTTAAGGGGAAACATGTAAATGTGTTAGAATGGCCTAGTCAAACCTCAGACCTCAATCCAATAGAAAATCTGTGGTCAGCCTTAAAGATTGCTGTTCACAAGCGGAAACCATCCAACTTGAAGGAGCTGAAGCAGTTTTGCAAGGAGGAATGAGCAAAAATCCCAGTGGTAAGATGTGGCAAGCTCATAGAGAATTATCCAAAGCGACTTGGAGCTGTGATAGCCGCAAAAGGTGGCTCTACAAAGTATTGACTTTAGTGGGGTATAAAGTTATGCACATTGAATGTTTCTGTTATTTTGTCCTATTTGTTGTTTGCTTCAAAATAAAAAAAGAAAAAACATCTTCAAAGTTGTGGGCATGTTCTGCAAATTAAATTATGCAAATCCTCAAACAATCCATGTTAATTCCAGGTTGTGAGGCAACAAAACACGAAAAATGCCAAGGGGGGTGAATACTTTTGCAAGGCACTGTACCTCGACAGTATTTGCCTGGTTAAAATACAGCACCAACATCAGCTGACTGTTAACCACCTCATCTGTGAGACTCCTCACATGCTGTAACTCAACATTAGCAATGCTGCAGAAGCTGCTTCAGGCTGCATGCTATAAATGAGTACCTGTGTGAGGATGAGAATTGAGGTGTGAGCTGTAACACGGCAGGGATTCATGATGCACAGCAGCAGGACAACTTGCTCTCTCAGGGCCAGCAGAATTTTTTGCATAATGCAAATTTTTACTGTCATTTCTGAAAGGGTCAGGATCCCCTCTAATGATGCTTCCATGCCCCTGATTCTGGAAAGAAGGAGCAATGGAGGTGGTGGCTGTTTGAGCTCCGCATTTTAGAATCTTTGTAAACCACAGTGGCCGGGCTCAGCTGCACGCAATACTCGCAGGCAGCTTATGAACCACATCATTGCTAACTTCATCAGATCCAAGGTTGATGCATGCATTCTCAGAAGTTAAGAACTATAGGTGTCCAGGCTAGACCACAGACCAAAGCTTGAACTGTATGAGGTGGAGCTTACAGCTTGCTAGGCAGTCAGTGTGCTGTTTAATGATCCTTCAGTATAGCAGGATGTTTTGTTACAGAGAAGCAAATCTGTCTTGGATTAACAATGACTGCAACATTTCTGCTGCTGTTTACAAACTAAAAATGTAATTGTTTTCCTGACATTACCCTCTCAAAAAAGGTACTTGCCACCATTACCAACTCCTTCCACATCTCCAGGCCTAAACCTGCCTTGTCTCTTCCTCTTATATTGTAGTTTTAACATGTTGCTCACATAATGTAAGCAGTTTGATTAGGCCATATTATAAAAGGGAGAGACATGGCTGGATTTTTCCTAAACTAAAGATTGCTATATATTTTTTGAGAGATAATAACAACAAATTTTGTACAGTGGCTGTATAATGCACCTCTAGATAGAAATGGGCATTAGTTACCTTCTAAAGTTGCAAAAAAAAAAAACTACACTATAGCCACCCCATGTCCAGCAGTCTCACCTTTTCTTTATACAAGTTCTTTGGGCTCCAACCTCTCCCATATAATTTAAAATTTCCTGGCCTGGTTTGCCCCAGAGTGGCAGATTCTCATATGCAAAATATATATATTTTTTGTGGTTTTTACTTGATATTATACAGCTGTGTGAAAAAGTATTTGCCCCCTTTCTGATTTTTTTTTTTTGCATATTTGTCACACTTAAACGGCTCAGATCATCAAACGTATTTTATTATTAAACAAAAAAAACCTGAGTAAGTACAAAATGCAATTTTTAAATGATGGTTTCATTTATTAAGGCAAAAAAGATGCCCAAACCTGCCTGGCTTTATGTGAAAAAGTAATTTCCCCTAAACCTAATAACTGGTTGTGCCATCTTTGGTGGCAACAACTGCAATCAATTGTTTGCAATAACTGGCAATGAGTCTTTCACATTGCTGTGGAGCAATTTTGGCGCACTCTTCTTTGCAGAATTGTTTTAATTCAGCCACATTGGGGGGTTTTCCAGCATGAATGGCCTGCATGCTGGAAATGAAGCATGAAGGTCATGATAGAGCATCAATCTGTTTTGGATCATTGTCCTGCTGCATAACCCAAGTGCACTTGAGCTTGAGCTCACAAACTGATGGCTGGACATTCTCCTTTAGGATTTTCTGGTAGAGCTGAGAATTCATGGTTCCATCAATTATGGTAAGTTGTCCAGGTCCTGAAGCTGCAAAGCAGCCCCAGACCATCACGCTACCACCACCATGTCTGACTGTTGGTATGATGTTCTTGTTATGAAATGCTGTATTAATTTTATGCCAGATGTAACTGGATACACACCTTCTAAAAAGTAACATTTCTGATTCATCAGTCCACAGAATATTTGTCTAAAAGTCTTGGGGATAATCAAGATGTTTTTTGGTAAATGTGAGATGAGCCTTTGTGTACTTTTTGGTCAGCAGTGGCTTCTTCCTTGGAACTCTCCCATGGATGCCTTTTTGTTTCTTATGGTTGAATTCAGCCATTGATTCTAATGGAACAATTCTAACTTTCACAAAAAAAAACCTTTTAATGTTGAGATGAAATGTATCTTTCTGTGAAATAAATTTTCCTTTGCAACATTGTTGCTTCTACTTAAAATATTTTGATTTTAAGAATACTAGAATGTGGAATGCTTTGATGTTTTGTTAAAATATATTTTTCTCTGTAACTTTCACTTGTTACTCTCAGTCTCACAACAATCTTTACCCAATCTCACACAGGTGTCTTTATAATCCACACACAATACCATTGCTGATGCAAATTTAAAATGAATCACAATTTTTTGTGCTTTTTATTATTTTCAAATATTCATAATTTGAGCCCAAAAAATGTTATATGTGTACCAACATCAGAAAGCAAAATGTAATTGCCAAAAATTTGAGGGTAATATTCTACTCTCACCCACAAAAAAACACCAAATATCACAGAATAAAACAAGAAGAATAACTCTTGACTAATGTAATTCCTTCACTTGTATGTCCAAAGAAATGCAGTATTTATGTGTTTTTATGTGTATTTATGTGTAGTTATGTGTAGGCAGTTCTCACATGTGGCAGCTCTGTGGCTTAGAGGTTAGAACTTCTGCTTGCTATCCCTGATGGTCTGGGTTCAAATCCCAACCATGTTGCTTCATCTAGAGAAGTTGTCTTATCTCCCAGGTCCTATAAGTATGTCTAAATGTAGTATTTATGTGTAGGAGGTTTCCACCACCATTGTAAATCTTTTCCAGATACATTATTTAGCCAAAAGTATTGGGACGCCTGCCTTTACACACACATGAACTTTAATGGCAGCCCAGTCTTAGTCCGTAGGGTTAAAATTTGATTTGGCCTACTCTTTGCAGCTAGAACAGCTTCTGGGAAGGCTGTCCACAAGGTTTAGTGTGCCTATGGGAATGTTTGATAATTCTTCCAGAAGTGCATTTGTGAGGCCAGGCACTGATGTTGGATGAGAAGGCCTGGCTCGCATTCTCTACTCTAATTCAGCCAAAGGGTGTTCTATCAGGTTGAGGCCAGGACTCCGTGCAGCCCAGTCAAGTTTCTCCACCCCAAACTTGCTCATCCATGTCTTTATAGACCTTGCTTTGTGCACTGGTGTGCAGTCATGTTGGAACAGGAAGGGGCTTTCCCCAAACTGTTCCCACAATGTTGGGAGCATGAAATTGTCCAAAATGTCTTGGTATGCTGACGCCTTAAGAGTTCCCTTAACTGGAACTCATTTGGACCAGTGCACAAAGCAAGGTCCATAAAGACATGGATGAGGGAGTTTGGGGTGGAGGAACTTGACTGGCCTGGACAGAGTCCTGACCTACACAACAGAACACCTTGGGGATGAATTAGAGAGGAGACTGTAGGTCAGGCCTTCTCGTTCAACATCAGTGCCTGACCTCACAAATGCACTTGGAAGAATGGTCAAACATTCCCATAGACACACTCCTAAACCTTGTGGACAAGAAGAGTTGAAGCTGTTATAGCTGCAAAGGGTGGGCCAAATGAGTTTTGAACCCAATACTAATACTGGGATGCCATTACAGTTCATGTGCGTTTAAAGGCAGTCGTCCCAATACTTAGGCCAATATATTGTATATTGCTTGTGACACTGAGCATGGCTATGGACTTAGGGCTGGTTCACACCACAGAGATGCAGAGAAATTGTGGGGGGCTGCCTGGTGGTTAAGTGGGTAGTAGTTCTGTCTAGCAGCACCTGGGATGTTGGTTCAATTCCCCAACATGCTAATCCTTGAGTTGAAGTTTATATGTTCTCCCTGTGTGGGTTTCTCACCACAATCCAAAGACATGCTGGCATTTTATTTGTCTCCTGTTGAAATAGGTTCTAATCTAAGAAAGTTAATTTTGGACTTTAGATTGGAAGCTCATTGCATTCAGGGACTGATGTTAATGTTTATTAGCACTAATCATGCCCAGGGACTTAGACATTTCAAATTTTAGGGTACATTGCACTGCACGGGTACATATGCTTAGAAAACTGTTGCTTTGTTTATGTGGATGCAAATGGACTTTGATGTTTGTCCTGTAGTTGGAGATTTGATACACATAGCCAAGGGCTAACACAGTTGCAAATACTATTATGTGTTCCTGCTCATCACTTTAGACATACATGAAGAGACAGATTGAAAGATACTGGTGGGCGTGTACTTCTATTGGGTGTGTCAGTGTGCTAACAATACAACCTCTCTTATATAAAGGCCTGCAGTAGGGAGGTTTGTTTGGCCTGAGAAGGTCAGGTTTTTTGCTGTGATTTGTGGGGGAGAAGGAATGATATTGGGAGATTTGCTGAAATTCTTGTGCATTTTTTCAATCAAAAGTGGGTTTATGTGGCCATGCTGTCAATGTTGTGCGTGTATTGTTCCTGTCTGATCATGCAAACATCATTTGGAAGCATCTGCTGACCTACTCTTTTTGATCTTGTTTAATCGTGTACACCGAAATGCAGCTTCCAGCAGAACATGGTCACCAATGTATGTATGTGTGAATTGTGGGCTTGTGGTGGGTGTTTTGAATAAGTCTTTTAATATTATGTTGGAATGCTTTGTAAGAATGACTGTTAAGTATGTTTCTATAATCTTGCAGATAAAAATGTGATGTGTTGCCCCTTATACACTGAAATTAAAGCTGTGTCCACTCTAAGGTTTTGTAAAATTTTAGATTGTAAGCCCCTATGAGCAGGGCCCTTAAAATCCCATTGCTAAATGTAGCATCATATATCCTGTCCAAATTTTTTTTGAAGCCAGTAAATGAATGTAAATTTTTTTTTTGTTGTTCTGCTGGTAAAATAAAAGTACATTATTGAGCTTTGTTGTGGTTTTTTTTTCTTCTACTTTTCTTGATCCTTACTTTTTGTGGGTGGTGGTTTTGCAATATCTCTTATATTTTATTTCAATGTGTATTTGTGCACCAAAAAACAAATCTCTTTGCCCTGGTTCACATTGATGCTACTTTGAGATTGCGCTACTTCACTTGAAGTAGCACAATTTCAAAGTAGCAAGGTCAGCGTGATTTCAGGTGTGACTTGATAGACATCCGTGTGGCTTCATACACATGTCTATTGAAGTCGCACCTGAAATCAGCAAAAGTAGTTCAGGAACTACTTTAGCAAATTGGTGCGGTGCCACAAAAAAATGTTGCATCAATTGGAACAGTGCCATTGCTGGCAATAGTCATGCAATTTGATCTCTCAAATCGCATGACAAATTGCTCCAATGTAAACCTAGGCTTTTGCACACCTGCAAGTAAATGATAAAGGTGGAATCTTTATATATAACTGTGGAGAATTGCAGGTAATGAATTCAGCTGGTGGATAGGCAGTGTTGTATGTGTCAGCTTTAGTTCACAGTGGTGCGATTTGACATATCAAAGCGGTGACAATTGCACTTTTAATTTGTGCAACTTTGGAGTGCAATTTGTATATATATCAGTGCAGAAACCTGCACAGATGTCTCTGAAATTCCCCCTGCAGTCGGGACTGACATGCGGGAATGAAAGTGTGTGATTTCAGCTGAACGATTTCCTCCCTTTGTCAGTGTGAACCAGGGCTCAAACTGGGCCTTTTGTTTTTGTCATTCACCTGCTGCTAACCCAGGGACACCATTTCTTATCGAACGCCTTTAAATATCATAAGTAGAAATACAAATTTGCATATCTGCAAATAAACAAAAATAATACAATTCTAATAGTGGTTGCGATCAAATATTCGCAGCAGCGATCAAAAGAGTGTGGTTTCGCTTTCTGACCCAGAAATAAGTCATTGTAATCACCCGGAAGTCCTTGTGCTGGTCAAGATCTCCATCTAGGTAGACATGGCGAGTTACCTCTTTAGCAAAGAGGAGGTGCTGCTTATTTTCCGGATAAGGGTATGATATGTACTTGTGCTTAAGCAATGCGGCGGTGGATGTGGTAGTTAGATTTGGTGTGGGTGGCGTTCATTGATTTGTTTGGCATCCCTACACATTTGCTTCTGGCCCATGTGCACACATCACTTCCTGCATTTGTCCTGCTGATGTAAATGCAAGTATAAATGAGAACTCCTTTCTATTAAAATATATATGATTTGTTTCACAGTTGGGCGACTTTGGACCTCTGAGTTGCTTGACAAGTTGCACCCCATGATTCTCAATGATAACTAGGGATGGGCCGAACATCCCCCCTGTTCGGTTCGCAGCAGAACATGTGAACAGACCAAAAATTTGTGCGAACACCGTTAAAGTCTATGGGAGACGAACATGAATAATCAAAAGTGCTAATTTTAAAGGTTAAAATGCAAGTTATTGTCATAAAAAGTGTTTGGTGACCCGGGTCCTGCCCCAGGGGACATGAATCAATGCAAAAAAGTTTTAAAAATGGCTGTTTTTTTGGGAGCAGTGATTTTAATAATGCTTAAAGTGAAACAATAAAAGTGTAATATTCCTTTAAATTTCATACCTGGGGGGGTGTCTATAGTATGCCTGTAAAGGGGTGCATGTTTCCCATGTTTAGAACAGTCTGACAGCAAAATGACATTTCAATGGAAAAAAAGTCATTTAAAACTACTCGCGGCTATTAATGAAGTGCCGGTCCAACAACACATATAAAAGTTCATTGATAAAAACAGCATGGGGATTCCCCACAGGGGAACCCAAACCAAAATTAAAAAAATGGCGTGGGGGTCCCCCTAAATTCCATAACAGGCCCTTCAGGTCTGGTATGGATTTTAAGGGGAACCCCTGAGCCAAAATTAAAAAAAAATTGTGTGGGGTCCCCCCAAAAATCCATATCAGACCCTTATCCGAGCACGCAACCTGGCAGGCCGCAGGAAAAGAAGGGGGACAAGAGAGCACCCCCCTCCTGAACCATACCAGGCCACATGCCCTCAACATTGGGAGGGTGCTTTGGGGTAGCCCCCCAAAACACCTTGTCCCCATGTTGATGGGGACAAGGACCTCATCCCCACAACCCTTGCCCAGTGGTTGTGAGGGTCTGCGGGTGGGGGGATTATTGGAATCTGGAAGCCCCCTTTAACAAGGGGACCCCCAGATCCCGGCCCTTCCCCCTGTGTGAAATGGTAAGGGGGTACAAAAGTACCCCTACCATTTCACAAAAAAACTGTCAAATATGTTAAAAATGACAAGAGACAGTTTTTGACAATTCCTTTATTTAAATGCTTCTTCTTTCTTCTATCTTCTATCTTCTTTCTTCTATCTTCTATCTTCCTTCGGTTTCTTCCTCCATCTTCTTCTTCTGGTTCTTCTGGTTCTTCCTCCGGTGTCCTCGTCCGGCATCTTCTTCCACGGTGTCTTGTTCTCTGACGCCACGGGGAATGCCACAGGGAAGTCCCTGTGCGTCAGAGGGGGGCGGGGTCACCGGGTGGCCCCCTGCCCTCCATTATTTAAGAACCGTCAGAAGAGGAGAAGCGTCACACAGCGGGAGCCTCCCACCATACCATCATGGATGCGGAGCGGCCCGAGGAGAAGAAGGGAAGAAGACGCCGTGGAAGAAGATGCCGGACAAGAACACTGGAGGAAGAAGAAGATGGAGGAAGAAACCAAAGGAAGATAGAAGATAGAAGATAAAAGATAGAAGATAGAAGAAGCATTTAAATAAAGGAATTGTAAAAAACTGTCTCTTGTCATTTTTAACATTTTTGACACTTTTTTTGTGAAATGGTAGGGGCACTTTTGTACCCCCTTACCATTTCACACAGGGGGGAGGGCCGGGATCTGGGGGTCCCCTTGTTAAAGGGGGCTTCCAGATTCCGATAAGCCCCCCGCCTGCAGACCCCCACAACCACCGGGCAAGGGTTGTGGGGATGAGGCCCTTGTCTCCATCAACATGGGGACAAGGTGTTTTGGGGGGCTACCCCAAAGCACCCTCCCAATGTTGAGGGCATGTGGCCTGGTACGGTTCAGGAGGGGGGCCGCTCTCTCGTCCCCCCCTCTTTTCCTGCAGCCTGCCAGGTTGCGTGCTCGGATAAGGGTCTGGTATAGATTTTGAGGGGGACCCCACGCCATTTTTAAAAAAAAAATTTGTCCGGGATTCCCCTTAATATCCATACCAGACCTGAAGGGCCTGGTATGAAATTTAGGGGGACCCCACACACCATTTTTTTTTTTTAAATTTTGGTTCTGGGTTCCCCTGTGGGGAATTCCCATGCCATTTTTATCAATGAACTTTTATGTGTATTGTCGGACCGGCAATTCATTAATAGCCGTGAGTAGTTTTAAATGACTTTTTTTCCTTTGAAATGTAATTTTGCTGTCAGACTGTTCTAAACACGGGAAGCATGCGCCCCTTTACAGGCATACTATAGACACCCCCCAGGTACAAAATTTAAAGGAATATTACATTTTTATTGTTTCACTCAAAGCATTATTAAAATCACTGCTCCTGAAAAAACAGCCATTTTAAAAAAAAAATGTGGCATTGATACATGTCCCCTGGGGCAGGACCCGGGTCTCCAAACACATTTTATGGCAAAGAACTTGCTTATAAGCCTTCAGTAAGAACTTAGGATTTTGCAGGTTCGAGCCCCATTGACTTCCACTATTCCAGCATATGTGATCTGACAGGCATTATTGCCGCAATAGCGCTGCTTTCCATTTGCATTAGCGCTGACTTTCTGAGAGTTGAAGTCTTTCTGGCCTTTTTTGAGAGTAATTTTTTGGTACTGCAGGAGAATTTTTTGGCGCTATAGTAAATGACCCCCATTGTGATTTTTTTCAAAATTGTCGCTCTTTTTTTGTTTATAGCGCAAAAAATAAAAACCACAGAGGTGATCAAATACCACCAAAAGAAAGCTCAATTTGTGGGAAAAAGAGGACGTCAATTTTGTTTGGGTGCAACATCGCATGACCACGCAATTGTCAGTTAAAGCGACGTAGTGCCGAATCGCAAAAAGTGCTCTGGTCAGGAAGGGGGTAAAATCTTCCAGGGCTGAAGCGGTTAAAAGCAAATATATTGTTCAATTTGCAAGGAAAATTGCAGTTTGTGCAAGGAAAATAAAAAATAAACAGCATTTTTGCTTCCACATGATTGGGTGAAGGAGAGTTAGCAGAGCTTCATCTCATTTGCTAAGCTCTGGGGCAACTTTGCAAAGTGAACAGTCTATTTGCCTTCAGTAAATCAACCCACTGAATCTAATTTCCTTTTCATTTTAGTCTACCTTTATAATTTAATATATATTTAACTTTTATTTCTCAGCCTCATTTCTGCATTTTTTTTCTCTGTATTCCTATTTTTAATCTTTTTGACACCCTTCCCTGTTTAAGGGTTATGTATTAGGGCTATCTCACTCTGTTTTGCCTTTACACATTTATCTGACTATTTTTTGCCACTAGTCCTTATGCCGCGTACACACGACTGGACTTTCCGGCAGAAAAGGTCCGACAGAATGAATCCGTCGGACATTCCGATCATACGTGGGCTTCATCTGACCTTTTCTGTGGAAAAATCTGATGGACCTTAGAAATAGAACATGTTTCAAATCTTTCCGACAGACTCGATTCCTATATAAAAAAAAAAAAAAAGTTCATCTGTAACGAAACGATCAGACTTTGGTGGGATTGTGTGTAGGCAAGTTCATTTTGTCGGAACTCTGTTGGAACTCCGTCGAAAAGTCCTTCGGGGTTCAGTCCGACGAGAAGTCCGCACGTGTATGTGGCATTAGTCGCAAATGTGAATGCACAATTAGTCCTTTCAGGTTTATTGCCATCACAACCTTCGTACTCTGTTTCATATATATACTATATATATATATATATATATATATATATATATATATATATATATATACAGGGGTCCTCAAACTATGGCCCGCGGGCCACATGCGGCCCGCCGAGGTCATTTATCCGGCCCACCCCACCCAGGGCCGGATTCCTGACAGGCCAGGCTCGGGCCGGGGGCCAGGTCGGCTCGGCTTGGGCAGGTCCACTCTGCTTCAGGAGGGAGCATATCCGCTCCGCTCAAGCCGCCTCCCCCACCCCAGTAATGGAGGGCTCCGTGTGTCGCGCTGCATGCTGGGAAGTGTAGTTTCCAGCACAGTCCCGCGCGATTCACAGCACAGATTCACGTCTTCCTCACGCAGACAGGAGGCACGGAGGGTGTCATCGAGAGCGGAGGCTTCAGGCAACAGCCTGCTAACAAGTGAAGACCCCTGTCCATCCCACTGTCCCCCTGTCCACCCCTCTGTCCCCCTGTCCACCCCTCTGTCCCCCTGTCCACCCCACTGTCCCCCCCTCTGTCCCCCTGTCCACCCCTCTGTCCCCCTGTCCACCCCACCGTCCCCCTGTCCTCTGTCCACCCCACTGTCCCCCTGTCCATCCCACTGTCCCACTGTCCACCCCTCTGTCCCCCTGTCCACCCCACTGTCCCCCTGTCCACCCCACTGTCCCCCTGTCCATCCCACTGTCCCCCTGTCCACCCCTCTGTCCCCCTGTCCACCCCTCTGTCCCCCTGTCCATCCCACTGTCCCCCTGTCCACCCCTCTGTCCCCCTGTCCATGCCACTGTCCCCCTGTCCACCCCTCTGTCCCCCTGTCCATCCCACTGTCCCCCTGTCCACCCCACTGTCCCCCTGTCCACCCCACTGTCCCACTGTCCCCCTGTCCACCCCTCTGTCCCCCTGTCCACCCCTCTGTCCCCCTGTCCACCCCACTGTCCCCCCCTCTGTCCCCCTGTTCACCCCTCTGTCCCCCTGTCCACCCCACCGTCCCCCTGTCCTCTGTCCACCCCACTGTCCCCCTGTCCATCCCACTGTCCCCCTGTCCATCCCACTGTCCCCCTGTCCACCCCTCTGTCCCCCTGTCCACCCCTCTGTCCCCCTGTCCACCCCACTGTCCCCCTGTCCACCCCACTGTCCCCCTGTCCACCCCACTGTCCCCCTGTCCATCCCACTGTCCCCCTGTCCACCCCTCTGTCCCCCTGTCCATCCCACTGTCCCCCTGTCCACCCCTCTGTCCCCCTGTCCATCCCACTGTCCCCCTGTCCACCCCACTGTCCCCCTGTCCACCCCACTGTCCCCCTGTCCACCCCACTGTCCCACTGTCCCCCTGTCCACCCCTCTGTCCCCCTGTCCACCCCACTGTCCCCCTGTCCACCCCACTGTCCCCCCTCTGTCCCCCTGTTCACCCCTCTGTCCCCCTGTCCACCCCACCGTCCCCCTGTCCTCTGTCCACCCCACTGTCCCCCTGTCCATCCCACTGTCCCCCTGTCCATCCCACTGTCCCCCTGTCCACCCCTCTGTCCCCCTGTCCACCCCTCTGTCCCCCTGTCCACCCCACTGTCCCCCTGTCCACCCCTCTGTCCCCCTGTCCACCCCACTGTCCATCCCTCTGTCCCCCTGTCCACCCCACTGTCCCCCTGTCCACCCCACTATCCCCCTGTCCCCCTATCCACCCCTCTGTCCACCTGTCCACCCCTCTGTCCATCCCACTGTCCCCCTGTCCACCCCATTGTCCCCCTGTCCATCCCTCTGTCCCCCTGTCCATCCCTCTGTCCCCCTGTCCATCCCCTCTGTCCCCCTGTCCATCCCCTCTGTCCACCCCTCTGTCCATCCCACTGTCCCCCTGTCCATCCCACTGTCCCCCTGTCCACCCCACTGTCCCCCTGTCCACCCCACTGTCCCTCTGTCCACCCCTCTGTCCCCCTGTCCACCTAGGGTTGCCACATCATCCCTTTAATCCAGGACACATATTAATTACACAGGTTCTGAGGCTGATTTAATGCAGATAAGGCACCAAGTGAGTTTAATTACCACCTTAATCAGCCACAGAAACTGTGTAATTAATTTGTGTCCTGGATTAAAGGGATGATGTGGCAACTATATGTCCACCCCTCTGTCCCCCTGTCCACCCCACTGTCCCCCTGTCCACCCCTCTGTCCCCCTGTCCACCCCTCTGTCCCCCTGTCCACCCCTCTGTCCCCCTGTCCACCCCTCTGTCCATCCCTCTATCCCCCTGTCCACCCCACTGTCCCCCTGTCCACCCCACTATCCCCCTGTCCCCCTGTCCACCCCTCTGTCCACCTGTCCACCCCTCTGTCCATCCCACTGTCCCCCTGTCCACCCCATTGTCCCCCTGTCCATCCCTATGTCCCCCTGTCCATCCCTCTGTCCCCCTGTCCATCCCCTCTGTCCCCCTGTCCATCCCCTCTGTCCACCCCTCTGTCCACCCCACTGGCCACCCCACTGTCCCCCTGTCCATCCCACTGTCCCCCTGTCCACCCCACTGTCCCCCTGTCCACCCCTCTGTCCCTCTGTCCACCCCTCTGTCCCCCTGTCCACCCCTCTGTCCACCCCACTGTCCCCCTGTCCACCCCTCTGTCCACCCCTCTGTCCCCCTGTCCTCCCCTCTGTCCCCCTGTCCACCCCTCTGTCCCCCTGTCCACCCCTCTGTCCCCCTGTCCACCCCACTGCCCCCCCCCTCTGTCCCCCTGTCCACCCCTCTGTCCATCCCACTGTCCCCCTGTCCATCCCTCTGTCCCCCTGTTCATCCCCTATATATATTATTATTTATTATTCATTCTTTTATTCTTTTGCACTACAAAAAACATGTGTCCATAGGAATTTAGGAATTAGTTCATATTTTTTTTATACTATAGTGCGGCCCCCCAACAGTCTGAGGGACCGTGAACTGGCCCCCTGTCTAAAAAGTTTGAGGACCCCTGTATATATATATATATATATATATATATATATATATATATATATATATATATATATATACTCTAATATGTTTACACACACATATATTTTATTTGTGTGCTGCAGATTTTTTTTTTTAATTATTTACTTATGAGCTTTTCTGGTCAAGTTATTTCATTAATCTTTATACTCGTTATATCTTCATTGTTTGTTCCCTGTAATCTTGTATAAATCCACTGCAAATTAAATGTTTGTTTATTTTCTTTGAATAAAGAATGATGATTGCCTGCTGTTCTAGAAAAAATCAATCATTTCTATATTCAATACTTATTGCTTGTCAAGACTATTTTAATGAAATGCCTTGGAAAAACAGGACAATTATAATCTGGAAAACAGGAAGATAGTTCAGTCAGAAGTCTCTGTGGTATTGCTGCATGTTCCAGTCTGTTACATGCATGAAACATATGTCACACTCAAAACCATTAAGAAAATTAATGTCTATAAACAGAAATTAAAAGGGACATGTATATTATGAACAATCCACTATGAGGTCCAAGCACCTAGTTATTAATCCTACAAAAGAATGTATTGATAATCATAATTAAATAATTAAAAACAGTTGCATGGTATGAAAATTCTATGGTAATATACAATAGATGAGATTTTCTGTTTTCTGCATATGATCAAAGGCAAACTTACCTCACTCACTTTGCCTCTGCATTTTGCCTGTATGCCTGCATCTACTGTGTATTAACCTGATCCTAAAGGTCCTATTTACTTTACCCCTCTATCTGATATTTTTTATATAGTTAGCTTAGTAGTATCAACTCGCACACGTATTTTCAATAGGTTGTATAGAGGATTGAAGTTGAATATGTGTGCTGTTCAGGGTTTTTAAAATTAGGTGCAGGTACTCCTCTCTTCTGAGTCACCCTTTGTCTCTGCCCCTACCCTCCTCCGAGCACCGTCCCCTGCAGCAAGCAACAATAGTCAAATAGATTTCCAGCCACAATAGATACTCGTAACAACAACAAGCCCTCCAACAACAAAATTCCCCCTCCCACCGCACCAACCCCCCCCCCCACCCTGCACAGCATTAGATCCACCCCAGCAACACTAGACACCATACATCAACAGCAGATCTCCCAGAAGCCAGCAACAGCTGATCCCTCCCTCAACAATAGATCCCTCCCAAAAACAATTGACCCCCAGTAACATAAGACCTACCCAGCAACAATATACCCCCGCAAAAAAAGAGGCCTCCCAGTGACAATAGATTCCCAAGCAGTCAGCATTAAAGGACCTTCCAGCATACCCTGAACCCACCTCTTGCCATTCCATATATCCAGTGTTGGAGGAGCCAGAAATACTTTCCCCTGAGTTACTGCTGAAAATAAGCCCTGGTGCTGTTATTTGCTATCTTTTCCTAAATCAAGAGTGGTAGTTTGGCTTCTTTTGTATGGTTACACAAAGGATGTCACAGCAGCAACAGGATACTGGCAATTGGTATGATGACATTTTTCCACGTGACATGTACATGTTTGCCCATAGATAATTCAGGAATTGAGCAGTGTGAAAAAGGGAAGAGTAGTACCTTATGGTGTGTGTTGTATAGCATCATTGTTTTTACACTATGTAATTAAACATAGTAGTTTAGCTTAAGTCCTATGACATTAGCAGTGATGTTGCAATAGCAGGGTGACTAGAAAGGAGTCAAGGATCTGTCTTTTGTGCAAAACAGTGAATGACCGTTGTACACCCATTCTGGGTTTAATTTACTTAAGGCAAATAGACTGTTCACTTCAAAAAGGAAGTCCTGTTTTGCAAAGGAATTTGTTCTAAAGTTTATAAAATGAGGTGTAGCTCTGTTGACTTAAATTATCCAATCATGTATAAGCAAAAATGCTGTTAACCATATTCACTATGCTCTGGGGCAAATTTCCTTGCAAAGTTCAACTTCCTTTGCAAGGTAAATGGCCTATTTACCTTTAGTAAATCAACCCCTCTGTGTATGCAGACAGTGTCATAATGGCCATAAAGTAATAATAAGCCACTGCCTACAGTTACAGTTGACATTTTCATTTAAGGCTTCTATGTCTGACCACCTAATTTTTGTAAATATAGAGAAAGAACTGAATGGGGGAGCAGTAAAAAGAGGGACTAGACCAACAATAGATCATGTGACGTGTAACTTTCCATCCTTCTTTGCAACCTATTATTTGGTGGCTATACTGCCGTTACAACTGAACTATCTGTGCAATGCCTTTAGTGGTACATTTTGATGTTCATTTTTCAAATGACTCCATAGAATTAATGACAAAATAGGGGGGGGGGGGGCTCCTCATTCAGGAACAGCTGTAAAATTACATTTCAAAAGCCTTTTTAAGGACCTGTGCTGATGACTTGTGTTCTTGTGTTGATGGAAAAATGCATCTTTTTTTGATAAGTTTGTTACAGTTGCATTTGATATCAGTTTGAGCTGCTTTTTGAATCATTCATAATTCATTGACAGGTGGATTTGACCTGCCGTTAATCTCCTTTTGGCCTGCATTTGACTTCCCTCTATATAGCATTAACCTGCTTCATGCTGCTTTTGCATTCCTATTGACTTGTACAGTAGGGGAGGCAGTTTCAATGCAAACAAAAGTCTGTTACAGGCTGTAGCAGACATCCAATATTTCCTTACCCAACAGTTATTGGAATACATAGAATATATGTATTGGCTCCCTCTGATTTGGATTTGTAGTTCATCTTCTTTGGTTCATCCTTTCTCTATAGCCCCTTTATAGTTGTCTCCAGCATGCAGAACTGCTAGATCTGGTATAGGCAGCAGCAGAAGAAAGTTTTAACTAACTGATCTTAAGTGTTTAGTAAGACATAAAATCAGTTAGTTAACACCTTCTGCTGCTGCCGATACCAGATCTAGAGGGGGATTGGAAAACCAATCTTTTGAAAAATATAGTTATCCTGTAAATATAATCAATGTTTCCTGGCCATGCAATTTATATGTGTTGGGCTGTTTTAAAACATAAATGCTTCCAGAACAAAGGTCATTATCACATCGTACTAACATTGGTTTAGGTTTATGGTTAGGACTAACTGGATGAAATCGTTATTTTTCTTTTGGGTTTTTTTTTAATGTTATGCATAATTTGTAAAAATAAAATTACTATCTTAAAAAAAAAGGTGCCTGCTTCCTAGAACACCTGGCAGCTGGGATAAAAGGCTCCCTCTTACAGTTTCACCAACGCTTCATGAGAATCCTGGTGAGACCACTATCCTGGTGAGTCTGTTGCCAATATTCTTTTGCTCCCTTTATGAAATGGCTCTGCATAAATGATAATATTTTCTTGGAATTATGGAAACAGAATTTAAGGTCATTGTGTTTCCTGAGATGTGAATTTAATCTCATATAATTTATCTTTGTAATAAAATATTTTATAACCTCATATAGTGTGAAATGTAATCACCCCTGTAGGCACTGTGCTATCTCTGTAGCCCATTTGAATAATTATATAATACAATAAATGTGCAGAGCTTTTCCATGATCGATGTCATGACAATGCAGAAACTCATTTGTTTGTTAGGAAATATGTATGCTGTTCTATTTTGAGTGTCACAGTTGTGAGAAATTGTTTATATTTGTTTGCATCTGGTGTCTGTAAAAAATATTTTTGTAAGGCTGAATTCATGACAATAAAGTGGATTTACCTAAATAAAGATAAAGATGATGAAATGTTTTTGAAACACAATTTATTTGTGCTTTCAACTTTTAGTATTAGTGGTATTATTATTATTATGGTAGTAGTTACAGCATATTATAGTAGTAGTAGTAGTAGTAGAGATGATCACAGTGAATTTGGTGAAACTGAATTCAATTCAAAAGTATCAATTTTGCCACCTGTGAAATTTTTAAAGCAGAAACTTTTAATTTTGCTCATTTAGCTGCATATATGAAATTTACGTAAAATATGAAATACATCTTTTTTTGCTTTTTTTCATTCAGAGGATGTGTAAGAGGAAAAGGGAAAGGGGGAGGGGTGTATTTTGTTGGGGGGAGGTGAATTTTGGGTAGTTTATTTTTTTGTATTTTGTGGTCTTTTTTTTCTTATGTGTATTTCATTGTTGTATATGGACACTTCAAAATACTTTTTACTTCCCCTTCTTGTTTCTTTTTTCTGTAAAAAAAAATAACAAGGCTAGTGAGGGGCTGTTTTGTGGCACAAGAAGAAGTCCTGGATTATTGAAAGCAGCTTTTGTGACCTTCAGGGGCCATTTAAAAACTATTTTACTCTTACAAACCACCAAAGCCACCTTGATTTCAATTTTTCCCAATGACTCCAATGCAATTTGTTAAAATTGCGACGTTTCAATTAAATCTTTTCAGAGAAATGAAAACTCTGTTTTACTCATCCTTTCTTGTGAGCTGTGTTTCTATTTGGGGATTTCCATTTTGGACAGAGAAAAACACAGGTCTCTATGTCCCAGTGTGTTGCTTAGGCTATTTTAGTGATTTTTCTAGCATAAATATATGAAATAACACATTTTAATTACCATATATTGTTTTTTGAAGCTCGACTTCCTCTACTCATAATTAGGCAACTTGACTGGTTTTATGGAGCTCATAGAACAGGAAGTGATGTTGGCAGGAAGTAGCGGGATGGAACAAAGGATTTCAACATCATCCATCTAGACAGTAATAACCAAAAGTGCTTGGACGTCTTACCATTTATAGATGCTAATTATCCATAAAATGTTCCAAAGCACAAACTCATCATGTGCTGTGGGTATATGTCCATAAAACAACCATTTAGTCATCAAAAAAGATTTTATTGAAATACACATTTAAAAGATACTACCTGCTAGTAGAATAAAAGCCACACATTGGCGTGCATCACAGGCAGGAAGGAACTTTACCATGCATAGCAGCAATGAGGGAAAAAACTCTAATGCCCCGTACACACGGTCGGACTTTGTTCGGACATTCCGACAACAAAATCCATGGATTTTTTCCGACGGATGTTGGCTCAAACTTGTCTTGCATACACATGGTCACACAAAGTTGTTGGAAAATCCGATCGTTCTGAACGCGCTGACCTAAAACACGTACGTCGGGACTATAAACGGGGCAGTGGCCAATAGCTTTCATCTCTTTATTTATTCTGAGCATGCGTGGCACTTTGTCCGTCGGATTTGTGTACACACCATCGGAATTTCCGACAACGGATTTTGCTGTCGGAAAATTTTATATCCTGCTCTCAAACTTTGTGTGTCGGAAAATCCGATGGAAAATGTGTGATGGAGCCTACACATGGTCGGAATTTTCGATAACAAGGTCCTATCACACATTTACGGTCGGAAAATCCGACCGTGTGTACGGGGCATTATACCAACTGTAGACATATCTGGAACTGCAAATGTGGACACACAAATCAAAGTACAATATCCAATGTAGTCCCCCACTTTTATACATCAAAAGCAAAGAGCTTCAAAGATAAATAACAAAATGGAGTTCAGTCCTGTGATCCATAGAGGGGATGCAACAGCACACCTAGATCCTTAACCATAATAGCAATATATGTATTCCAGGAAGTTTAAAAATCTAAGGAGTATAAAGTATAGGTTGTCAGGGGATATCCTAAATATCCCCCTTACAAGTATATATCAACAGGGAAACATGTTGAAATGGTCAGCATAAAGGTGGCTCACCAGCAGACCAAGATACTCCAAACACCATCCCCCAGGCAGATCCCATCAAACTAAATTACAGACACAGGAGGGCTCCATTTAAACATTTAAATTGAGCCCTCCGGTATCTGTAATTTTTTTCCCTCTAAAGCTAGCTAATTGAATTATATGTATTAAAGAAGAACTCTACTTTTTTGACAATCACAGCTTAGTGCAATGTATTTATCTAGAATAAGCATCCAGCAACTTTTTCTTTCCAGCAACTCATTTACCAATGTATAGGCAAGGATATTGTGCTAAGGTTAATGGGTTGTTGAGGGAGGTACAGACAACCATTCAGTATGTCTGCATGTGTTGCCTTGTTTATATTAGAAAGAAAACAGCTGCATTTTTATTGGTTTTCATGTGCAATAGTTCCGTCTTCCTCTCTGTCTTCTGTTCTAACATAATTTTGATGAATAGCCAAACTAGTTTTTTTTATTATTATCATTATAATAATTAATATTATTACATTAGCTAAAATGAATAAACTCACAGTAAAGAAAAAAGAACAAAGACATAAAGTTTAAGTAGATTGCAGAGAAAGAAAAACAAAAGAGAAAAATGTTATGATTGTATTATTCAGTAGCACAGCTAGAATTATAAAAAGCATCTTGTTACCATTGTACATAAAATACATGATCTCCCTATGGATACACAAAGGCTTTCTGTGTTTACAGTATCCATTTATACAATCTTTTGGCCCCATAACCATATAACTTGGGCTTGGCATGTCAATTTATACATAGATAATGCTGTGTTTATTGTTTTTTTCTTAGTTGCTAGATATTGTATATTTTATTAAAGCTCTAGCTACTATTGATTTACACCAGTGATTATACATGGTGTCAAGCCCTCACTATTAAACTGTTTGATTGTGATTGGCAAAATGCATGGATTGTCATTTCTGCATTGTTCAATTTCATTGTAGAAAATGAGAAATATTTACATTTTTACTGAATGCCCAAAGAATACAAGAGCATTAAAAAAATATACAAATTAGAAACCACTGTACTTAACATCTGCTTTTTGGTATATTAATAATACATATCCTTGCAGTGAGATTAGGGTTTTCAAACTATTTCACTTGCCAAATTATTACTGCCTTAGTTTGCATTTGATGTATTTCTTTAAACATGTTTATGATGGAAGATTGCTTTATTGCTCTATTAAATCACTTGACTTTAACTATGGAGCTAAGGGAGCCATACAAAATTATGTTTATTACATCTCTCCCTTACAAGCTGTCCCTATAATATACAATTTCTGTGAATACAGCAATTATTTCCCACGTGTTTTGAACTCGCTTGTCGGTAAATAAACATTTTCCTAGTATAGGAAAGGAAAAGATGGCGCAAGAACCAGAACACGCACAATATAAATAATTGCAATTAAAAACACAATATAACAATTATTAGAATGTAAAAAAAAAATTAATGAACAAGTCCCAGCAGATGATAATAAAAGTTGATGTTAGGCACCAGCGGCAGCTCCCTTGGGAGTTGAAGCAAACTCTAGAAGACAGGGTGAAAAGTAGAATAAGGTGCGCCAGACTAAGTGCCGTATGTAGGAAACAATTTATTTAAAACAAAAGCCAAATGGCTACTCACACAATATCGGTGAGAAATAGGCATATGGTAATGGTCCATGGGGGTCACTGCAGGATCCGGAGCTGTGTCCAAAGAGGCGTCCCAGTGGGCTGCAGCAGATAGCTCGGCAGAGCGATATACACGACCAGCCTTGTGTCTGCTTATTGGCACGCGCACCAGCGTGGAAAGGAGTCCATAAACCGGAAGTGACGTTTAGGCGTGTCATATGACGAGTTTCAAAGCTTCCGCTTTTTCTTCGGATCTAATTGCTGGTTAGAAGTGTCTATCTTTTATAGAATGAAGCCGACAGCATGTGACGGAGTCCGTGTTAGCAATGAAATTTAAGGGGCCAGAGACGTACCATATCAAAGGAGAACAAGATAACCACTATAATACACTAATAAATAGATAAAAACAAATAAACTTATACACAGAATGTGAAAAGTGGATGCAAAGATGAATATTATCCATATATTTGTATCATTAAACATAATATCCTAAAGTAATTTAATGATAAATAATAAAATGATGAGTAGAAAAATAATATTAACAGAAAATCTTAATAAAAATTCCTAAATTAATTTAGGAATTTTTATTAAGATTTTCTGTTATTAATATTTTTTTGTCGTGAATAATAAAAATTTAAATTTGCGCTGAATGGTGAAAAAACAGTGAAAAGCGCTCACAAATGTTATTAAACATGTGTGACTAAGTGTAGATGAGTGCAGATGTGAATATACAAAGCCCCGTCGTACGTTTTGTACGTCACAGCGTTCTTGATGGTCAGAATTTGGTGTAACCATGTGTATGCAAGACAGCTTGAGCGGAATTCCGTCGGAATTCCATCGGAAAAACCTTCAGAGTTTATTCTGACGGCAAAACCGGTCATGTGTGACTATGTATGCAAGACAGCTTGAGCGGAATTCCGTCGAAAAAACATTCAGAGTTTATTCCAACGGCAAAACCGGTTGTGTGTACAGGGCATAACAGTATAGGTGCATCTCATAAAATTAGAATATCATCAAAAAGTTAATTTATTTAAGTAATTCAATTCAAAAAGGGAAACTCATATATTTTATATACAGTGGGGAGAACAAGTATTTGATACACTGCAGATTTTGCAGGTTTTTCTACTTACAAAGCATGTAGAGGTCTGTAATTTTTATCATAGGGTACTCTTCAACTGTGAGAGACGGAATCTAAAACAAAAATCCAGAGAATTACTTTGTATGGTTTTTAAATAATTAATTTGCATTTTATTGCATGACATAAGTGTTTGATCACCTACCAACCAGTAAGAAGTCTGGCTCTCACAGACCTGTTATTTTTTCTTTAAGAAGCTCTCCTGTTCTCCACTCATTACCTGTATTAACTGTATCTGTTTGAACTCGTTATCTGTATAAAAGACACCTGTCCTCACACTCAATCAAACAGACTCCAACCTCTCCACAATGGCCAAGACCAGAAAGCTGTATAAGGACATCAGGGATAAAATTGTAGACCTGCACAAGGCTGGGATGGGCTACGGGACAATAGGCAAGCAACTTGGTGGTAAGGCAACAACTGTTGGCGCAATTATTAGAAAATGGAAGAAGCAGGACCTGGTCAATGACCTGAAGAGAGCTGGGACCATAGTCTCAAAGAAAACCATTAGTAACACATTACGCCGTCATGGATTAAAATCCTGCAGCGCACACAAGGTCCCCCTGCTCAAGCCAGCGCTTATCCAGGCCCGTCTGAAGTTTGCCAATGATCATCTGGATGATCCAGAGGAGGAATGGGAGAAGGTCATGTGGTCTGATGAGACAAAAATAGAGCTTTTTGGTCTAAACTCCACTTGCCATGTTAGGAGGAAGAAGAAGGATGAGTACAACCCCAAGAACACCATCCCAACTGTGAAGCATGGAGGTGGAAACATCATTCTTTGGGGCTGCTTTTCTGCAAAGGGGACAGGACGACTGCACCGTATTGAGGGGAGGATGGATGGGGCCATGTACACGAGATCTTGGCCAACAACCTGATTCCCTAAGTAAGAGCATAGAAGATGGGTCATGGCTGGGTCTTCCAGCATGACAATGACCCGAAAAACACAGCCAGGGCAACTAAGGAGTGGTCTCTTTAAGAAGCATCTCAAGGTCCTGGAGTGGCCTAGCCAGTCTCCAGACCTGAACCCAATAGAAAATCTTTGGAGGGAAAGTCCGTATTGCCCAGCGACAGCCCCGAAACCTGAAGGATCTGGAGAAGGTCTCTATGGAGGAGTGGGCCAAAATCCCTGCTGCAGTGTGTGAAATCCTGGTCAAGAACTACAGGAAATGTATGATCTCTGTAATTGCAAACAAAGGTTTCTGTACCGAATATTAAGTCCTGCTTTTCTGATGTATCAAATACTTATGTCATGCAATGAAATGCAAATTAATTATTTAAAAATCATACAATGTGATTTTCTGGATTTTTGTTCTAGATTCTGTCTCTCACAGTTGAAGAGTACATATGATAAAAATTACAGACCTCTACATGCTTTGTAAGTAGGAAAACCTGCAAAATTGGCAGTGTATTAAATACTTGTTCTCCCCAGTGTAGATGTGTTATACACAGAGTGATATATTTCAAGCATCTCTTTCTTTTATTTTGATGATTATGGCTTACAGCTAGTGAAAACCCAAAATTCAGTATCTCAGAAAATTAGATACACCAATAAAAAAAAAGGATTTTTAATACAGAAATGTTGGCTTACTGAAAAGTATGCCCTTGTACAGTATAGTATGCACTCAACACTTAGTCAGGGCTCCTTTTGCATGAATTACTGCATCAATGCGGTGTGGCATGGAGGTGATCAGCCTGTGGCACTGCTGAGGTGGTATGGAAGCCCAGGTTGCTTTGACAGTGGCTTTCAGCTCATAAGTATTGTTGGGTTTGGTGTCTCTCATCTTCCTCTTGACAAAATCCCACTGATTCTCTATGGAGTTTAGGTCAGGAGTGTTTGCTGGCCCATCAAGCACAGTGCTACCATGATCATTAAACCAGGTATTTGTGATTTTTGGCAGTGCGGGCAGGTGCCAAGTCCTGCTGGAAAATAAAATCAGCATCTCCATAAAGCTGGTCAGCAGAAGAAAGCATAAAGTGCTCTAGAATTTCCTAGTAGAGGGGTGAGCTGACTTTGGACTTCATAAAACACAGTGGACCAACACCAGCAGAGGACATGGCTCCCCAAATCATCACTAAATCCGTAAACTTTACATTGGACCTCATGCAACTTGGATTCTGTGCCGCTCCACTCTTCCTTCGACTCTGGGACCTTGATTTCCAAATTAAATGCAAAATTTTGCACAGTCTGTGATGATTTGGGGAGCCATGTCATCTACTGGTATTGGTCCACCGTGTTTTGTCAAGTCCAAAGTCAGCGTAGTCCTCTACCAGGAAATTCTAGAGCAGTTCATGCTTCCCTCTGCTGACCAGCTTTATGGAGATGCTGATTTCATTTTCCAGCAGGAAGCTGTAGCTGTACATCGGCCCCTTTAAGAGCTCTATGCGGCGCGACAACGGAGAGAGGCTCCTGAGAGAGACAGAACGGAGATCTGTCAACGTACACAGACACCTGCCCACACTGCCAAAAGTACCGATACCTGGTTTAATGATCACGGTACCACTGTGCTTGATTGGCCAGCAAATTCACTTGACCTGAACCCCATAGAGAATCTGTGGGGTATTGTCAAGAGGAAGATGAGAGACACCAGACCCAACAATGCAGACAAGCTGAAGGCCTCTATCAAAGAAACCTGGGCTTCCATAACACCTCAGCAGTGCCAGAGGCTGTTCGCCTCCATGCAATGCCGCATTAATGCAGTAATTCATGCAAAAGGAGCCCCGACCAAGTATTGAGTGCATACTATACTGTACATGGACATACTTTTCAGTAAGCCAAAGTATATTAAAAATCCTTTTTTCTTATTGGTCTTTAGGAATGAGCTTCGTGTTCGAGTCGAACCCATGTTCGACTTGAACATCGTCTGTTCAATTGTTCGCTGAATTGCAAACGATCGCAATTAATTGGCATAATTGGCATAATTGGCCAAAGCCAGGGTGGCTTTGGCCAATTATGGCTCAGGGGGTTTAGTACACGCTCAACACTATATAGATTAGTCAGGACAGTCAGTCAGTTAGCTGCACTTACAGTGTATTGTGTATATATATGCATCCCAGGTGTTGTATATATATATATATATATATATATATATATATATATATATATATATATATATACTGTATTCAGTTTAGCTAGATCCGTTCCTGTTATTATCTTCCTACTGACAGGCAGGCAGGTGTTGTTACAGTATTTACAGCTACCTGAAGAAAATTGCTGGTGTTCTTCTGATCCTATTAGTAAAGTCAGGCAGCTACAGTATTTACAGTGCACAGTGTTCAGCTAAAGCTACAAGTTAGTGTAGTGCGACCTCTGCACAGTGTTCAGCTAAAGCTACAAGTTAGGGTAGTGCGACCTCTGCACAGTGTTCAGCTAAAGCTACAAGTTAGTATAGTGCGACCTCTGCACAGTGTTCAGCTAAAGCTACCTGTAGAAGATTGGTCGTGTTTTTCTGATCCTATCACTACCGCAGGCAGCTACATTATTTACACGTTAGTGTAGTGCGACCTCGGCACAGTGTTCAGCTAAAGCTACAAGTTAGTGTAGTGCGACCTCTGCACAGTGTTCAGCTAAAGCTACCTGTAGAAGATTGGTCGTGTTTTTCTGATCCTATCATTACCGCAGGCAGCTACATTATTTACACGTTAGTATAGTGCGACCTCGGCACAGTGTTCAGCTAAAGCTACAAGTTAGTGTAGTGCGACCTCTGTACAGTGTTCAGCTAAAGCTACAAGTTAGTGTGGTGCGACCTCTGCACAGTGTTCAGCTAAAGCTACAAAGTAGTGTAGTGTGACCTCTGCACAGTGTTCAGCTAAAGCTACCTGTAGAAGATTGGTGGTGTTCTCATACTAATAATACAACAGGCAGGCAGTTGATTTTGCTAGCTGCAGTATCAGTATATATATATATATATATATATATATATATATATATATATATATATATATATATTTATAGATAGATATCTATATATATCTATATAGATATAGATTTATATCTATATCTATATAGATATATATATATATATATATATAGAGAGAGAGAGAGAGAGAGAGAGAGAGAGAGAGAGAGAGAGAGAGAGAGAGATAGATAGATATCCCAACTTAGTGCAGCTACATCTCACTGCAGGAAGGAAGGCCAACAAGGAGAGGTAGACAGTCACAAGCCAATAAAAGAGGGCAAGCAGGCTCTGTGTCTAGAGGCAACAGTGCTGGTCATGGACACGGTGCATCCTCATCAGCACGTGGCTGTGAGACACGCTTGGCCTTTTTTTCGGCAGCTGGCCGTGTTGAGCCGCAACATGCGGAAGACTTGGTCGAGTGGATGACCAAGCCGTCATCATCCTCCTCATCCTCTCTCACCCATGCTCAGGGTACTTTGTCTGGTAAAGCAGCTGCCAACGTGGCCTCTTCCCTCGTCTCAATGGCATCAGTAACTCCTTCCCTAGCCCCACCATGTCTTCCTGAGGAGTCCCTCGAACTGTTCAACCACAGTGTTGGGTACATGCTCCAGGAGGATGCCCAGCGTTTAGAAGGCTCTGATGATGATACTGAGCTAGATGAAGGCAGTAACGTGAGCACAGACAGAGGGGGTGCCCAAGAAGGACAGCAATCTGACAGTCATGTTCCCCCTGCTGCAGCAAACTGCCAGGTTTGCTCAAGTGATGAAGAGGGAGGGGATGATGAAGTCACTGACTCAACGTGGGTGCCTTATAGGAGAGAGGAGGAGGACGAGGAGGAGGAGGCACATCACCGATGAGGCAGGATGCCCTCCAGGGGCAGCACACTGACTGCATCACACCTCAGAGCTCTGCAAGGGGCTACGCAAGTACGCAGGCCAAAAGATGCCTTGCGGTGCTTGAGCTGGTGTGCTTGGGGGACAGGAGCCACACTGGGGCAGAGGTTCTGTCAGCTCTGCAGGGTCAGGTTCAGAGGTGGTTGACGCCACGCCAACTTAAGGCAGGAATGGTGGTTTGCGACAATGTCACCAACCTCCTCTCCGCCCTCCGACAGGGACAAATGACCCATGTGCCCTGTTTGGCTCATGTCCTTAACTTTGTGGTGCAGTGGTTCTTGGGCAGGTACCTGGGCTTACAGGATGTCCTGAGGCAGGCCAGGAAAGTCTGTGTGCATTTCTGCCAGTCATATAATACCAGTGCTTGGCTGGCAGACCTCCAAAAGGAATTTAACCTGCCCAAGAACCGCCTAATCTGTGACATGCCCACCAGATGGAACTCAACGTTGGCCATGCTGCAGCGGCTGCACACGCAGCAGAGGGCCATCAATGAGTACCTGTGCGACTATGGCACCAGGACAGGGTCAGGGGAGCTTGTTTTTTTTCTCCACGCCAGTGGGCCATGATCAGGGATGCATGCACTGTCCTGTCACCATTTGAGGAGGCCACGAGGATGGTGAGCAGTGACAGTGCATGCATCAGTGACACTGTCCCCCTTGTCCACCTGTTGGAGCACACGCTGCGTGGAATAATGGACAGGGCACTTGAGGCAGAACAGAGGCAGGAAGAGGAGGACTTCATTAGCTCTCAAGGCCCCCTTTATCCAGACAGTGTTCCTGCGTGCCCGCCGATCACACAGGAAGAGAAGGAGGAGGATTGTGTCAGTATGGATGTGGAGCCTGGCACTCAGCATCAGCAGCAGTCTTTAAGGGATCATTTACAGCCAAGAAACACATGGACTTGTACGTGGCTGGGAGGAGGTGACTGCAGATCATGTCGTCCTTAGTGACCCAGAGGACTCCGGACCGAATGCCTCAGCAAACCTACGCTGCATAGCCTCCCTGTTTCTGAAAAGCCTGCGGAAGGATCCTCGTATTTACAGTATCAAGGAGAAGGAACAATACTGGCTGGCAACCCTCCTTGATCCACGTTACAAGGGTAAGGTTGCGGACCTTATCTTGCCATCGCAGAGGGAGTAGATGATGAACCATCTTCGGGAGGCCTTGCAGAAAGGTCTGTGCAATGAGAGACTGGGAGGTTACAAACTCCTGTTTCTGGACAACGTGTTGCTGAGGCTTCGGTCAGTCAAAGAAGGAGCGGTGGAGAAGGTGGCTGTCTGACTGATGCGTTCAGACAATTTTTTAGTCCGCAGCCCCAAGGTATGATCAGTTCCAGCAACCATCGCCAGCGTCTGTTTTACATGGTGCGGGAATACCTAGGGGCAAGATCTGACTTGGACACCTTTCCCACCGAAAATCCTCTGGGTTACTGGGTCTTGAGGATGGATCACTGGCCAGAGCTTGCACAGTATGCAATTGAGCTACTGGCCTGTCCTGCATCCAGCGTTCTTTCGGAACACACATTCAGTGCTGCTGGAGGCTTTGTAACCGATCACAGAGTGCGTCTGTCCAACGACTCGGTCGATCGACTGACCTTTATACAAATGAATCAGTCTTGGATCACCACCAGCTACCAAGCACCTGATGCTGATGTAACCGAATAATTTTTTTTGAAATGTCAGATCCCTTCAAAGACTGCCTATGCTATGCTGAGGCTGAGTGACTATCCTGTTATGCTGAGTAATTATCCTCTTTCTCCTCAATGATCATGCTGATAGCTTGTAAGAACATTTTTGGTTCTGGGCACCACCACCAGTGCCTAAGGCCCAAATTTTCAAAAAACATTTGTCATTGGGACAAAAAGTGAAATCTTCTGAAGAGGAGCACAGACAGCAAAACAAATGTCACAGGGGTGATAACCCTTCCCTATGTTTTCCAAAAAGCTTAAAATAGATTTTTTGGCTGGAGCAAAAAACGTTAAAAATGTACCAGTTCAAAATTACAAACAGATTCTACTTAACAACAAACCTACAGTTCCTGTCTTGTTTGCACCACCTGTATACTGCTGTTCAGAGTATATAGGGCCTGGGGGCCCCACACCTTTCTTTTTTTAATTTGGGTGCGAGGTTCTCCTTAATATCCATACAAGATCCAAAGGGCCAGGTAATGGACTGGGGGTACCCACTGATTTTCATTCATATTGCCAGGACCCGACATTACATTAAAGCCGCAAGCAGTTTTAAATGACTTTTATTCCTTTAAAAATGTCATTTTGTGCAGGGACTGTTCTAAGCACGGAAACACGCGCCATTTTACAGGTATACTATAGACACCCCCCAGGTACGATATTTAAAGGAATATTTCACTTTTTTTTTTTTTACTTTAAGCATCATTAAAATCACTGCTCCCAAAAAAACGACCGTTTTTAAAACTTTTTTTTGCATTGATACATGTCCCCTGGGGCAGGACCCGGGTCCCCAAACCCTTTTTAGGACAATACCATGCAAATTAGCCTTTAAAATGAGCACTTTTGATTTCGAACGTTCAAGTCCCATAGACGTCAATGGGGTTTTAACGTTCGTGCGAATTTTCGGTCCGTTCGCAGGTTCTGGCGCGAACCGAACAGGGGGGTGTTCGGCTCATCCCTATTGGTCTTATGTAATATTCTAGTTCACTAGCTGTAAGCCATAATCTTCAAAATGAAAAGAAAAAATGCTTGAAATATATCACTCTGCGTGTAACACATCTATATCAAATATATGAGTTTCACTTTTTTAATTGAATTACTCAAATAAATTAACTTTTTGATGATATTCTAATTTTATGAGGTGCACCTGTATATTTAAACCAAATCACTAAAATCTCATATAAGCGTGTGTTGTTAGTACTAGTTTCCTATTCAAACTATAAGCTACAGTATGACTTTTATTTAGTTGTTCCAGATACCTTAGGTCTATTTTATAAGGCCAAAATAGGATCAGTAATATGGTCGGTCCACTATATATATTTAAAAAAAAAGTGCCTTTAAGTATTTTTCTGATACTATTTCTGTTATCAAAGTTTGCATTTCTTATTTCTCAGTATTTATTTTTGTATGTTTAACCAGTTAAGGACCAGCCGCCGCAGTTATACTGCAGCAGGTTGGCTCCCCTGGGCAAATCGCTATAGCTGTACGCCGGCCACTTTAAGAGCTCTATGTGGCGCGATGACAGAGCCGATGCACGTGTCCGGCGGCCACAATGTAAGCCGGACACCCGCGATCGGTCCTGAGAGAGACAGACCGGAGATCTGTCAATCTAAACAGACAAATCTCTGTTCTGTCAGGAGAGAGGAGATAGATCTGCTGTTTATACTGATTATGAACAGCGATCGGTCTCCTCCTCCAGGCAGTCCCATCCCCCCACACTTAGAAACACTCCCTAGGACACACATTTAACCCCTTGATCGCCCCCTAGTGTTAATCCGTTCCCTGCCAATGACATTTATACATCAATCTGTGGCTATTTTTAGCTCTGATCGCTGTATAAATGTCAATGGTCCCAAAAAAGTTTCAAAAGTGTACGATCTGTCTCTGTGGTCTGCACACAACACAGTCATGAGTCAACCCCTCATTAGCGTGGCTTCCACCAAAAAGAAGGCCAGGCAAGATTTGCTCTCTTTCCCTTGCAATGGATAAACGCCACAAGATTCATATCCATAATCACTCCCCTGAGATTCTAGGAAAAATTAACCAGAAGAGGGCTAGTGCTGGAAACTCATCTTTTAGAAGGCACTGAGAAGGCCTTGAGATGGACTAAAGCTAAATTTATACACAATAACTCCGCTTCTTCAATGTTTGCCAAAAAATTTAACCATTCCAAAAAACCTCTTCATTTTCATAAACTTCAAAATAGTATTAGCCTTGCTTCCTCTCACCCTAAAGAAGTTCTCATTATTTTTGCAGCATTTTATGAAAAATGTTTTTTTTTATCTCCTCAGTTTTTGCCCCACCCACCCTCCTTAGGCCTCTTGTACACTGCTGCTGCTAAACGGACGTTTAGAAGCAGTTGGGCATTTTTTTCAACTGCTCCTGAACTCTCCTCTATGTTATCTTGTCAGTACATGTACACAGGGTTGTTTATAGTAGTTTCTAGGCAATTGAGTTTAAAGGCCTTTTTTGGAAAGCAAAAAAATGAGTTCAGACACAGTTTAGAGGCATTTTAAACACCAAACGCTTCTAAACTCGGTTAAACATTTACAGGCATTTTTCATTTTTGGCTATTTAAAAAAAAAAAATTAAAAATTTTTCTCAAACGCTTCTAAACCCAAACGCGGCAAAACACAGCAAAATGCCTCTAAACGCCGAATGTAAATGCGGCAAAATGGAGAGGTTGTAAAAACATCCCGTGTCTAGATAAACTTTCTTTCTCTACATTATCCAAACAACAGCTGAAAGACCTCAATGCCCCCTGCTCAGTCCACGAAACAGTAGAAACTATATAATCTCTGAAGTCCTCCACAGCTTCGACCCTGACGGGTTTTCCATGACATATTATAAGAAATTAGCACACCTTCTAGCTCCTAAATTGGCAGTCCTTTTTAGTTTTATTCTGAAAGGTAAAGTATTCTCCACTGAAATGCTGCTTGTCAACACGTCCATTTAGCCTAATAAAGATCATCTTCTCCCCAAAATGACTTCCCAATATTTGTTATAAATAATGATTTAAACATTTTTGGTCAATTGTTGGGTAATATGTTGGTTGTTATTTTTCCTAATCAAATGGGTTTTATCCATTCAAGACACATCACCAATGACATTAGACTGGCTTCCAATATAATTCAAGATGCTAATTTGTTCTCCCCTGTAGTTCTACTACTTAGCCTAGATATCCATAATGCATTCCACAGCATTACTTACTCTGACTAATTTCCTAACCAAATTTGTTAAATGGGGTTCAGGCCCTGTACCTATTCAAGCAAACTAGAATCAAAACTCCAGGTTGTTACTCTGAATTTTTTTTTTGTTGGGTCAAGGCACTAGACAATGATGCCCTTTCTCATCCCTTTTGTTCGCTTTAGCTATCAAACCCCTTGCTCTTGCTGTCAAACAGAATGTTAACATAAAGGGCTATTTTGTGGATGAAGAGGAGTTTAAGCTCAGTTTGTATGCTGATGATGTGTTACTGACCTTAACATCTCCTACTACCTCCCTCCCTAATTTGATCTCCACTTTAGATATTTTCCATAATCTTTCTGGCCTTGATGTTATCACCAACTGCTCAGCAATGCCAATCAACCTCACTCATTCAACTATATCCTCTCTTCAGGCACACTTCCATTTTACCTGATGTTATAAATTCTTTCGTTATTTGGGCATTCATCTTACTCCATACTTTAAATCTTTGTATTCAACTAATTATCCTTTTGGTGCTTTTATGCAAAATTAATCTTTGAAAGCTATGGTCTTGATATCATTTCTCCTTCCTTGTCAGAATTGTGGGCATTAAGATGTTTACATTACCTAAGCTGCTTATTTCAGATCCTTGCCCATTTGCCCTTTTAAATTTCTAAAGTTACCATTGATGGCATTCAAAGAGAGCCTCCTTTCCCTGTTGATGCCTAGTACAGAGAAATGCAGTGTTGGGTGGAGCCTTAGGACCTGACATCACCACACACCAGCTTGCTGGCTCAAGCCGCAGCTGTGTCTCTCGTTTTGCATTGTCTGCTAGTGCTTTTTAGATGTCAATTGTCCATGATATGGAATAAAGGAACTGTTGTTTAAAACCCACTGCACTATGAAGCCTTCTCTCTTCCTTTCATAACAAAATTCCATGAGTGCACCCTTCTGGAACAGATACTACGGAATACATTGCTGCATTTGAACTTGCCGGTGGAGGAGGGGATCTCGATGGATGTGTGATTCAGCCTCCCCTGCCTGAACGATCCCTCCAGCATATGCCCATTTGATTTCCGTAACAGAGATCCTACAGAACCGGTAAGCGGCCACCTGGCATTTATCATCCTTGGCCTAATAATTTTTTGGCTATTCTGTGGGGAAATACTGTGGAGAGAAGTGTTTGCCCTCTTATTGAAGTGTTTACTGAAGGATTTATACCGAATGGAGTTATATTGAATGACACATTATATGGACGTTATTCACACTAGTTGTGATAGTTTTTTCTTTACACTTATGTGAATGTCATTTGTTATTTTGGCACTTTTTATGTTGCACAATTATTTGCACCTTTGGTTGCACATATTTGTTTGTTCACTTTTTTGGTTGCACATCTAACTTTATATTACACATGTTTCTGAGCTGAATATTCCAGTTTTTTTTAGTTGCAGCATCTGTCACTTTACTGGTTTGATACCAAATACATATTTGTTTTATTAGCATTATTACTTTGGGGCAGCACGGATTATCCACATTACACATTCAGAGAGCCCATTTCCTACAACTCTGGGCTTTATATAAAAACAAATACTGTTTAGTTTTTTTAGTCTTGAAAGACCCTGTATAGGGGCCCCTGATTTTCCACCAGCTTTCAAAAAATAGCTAATAACCCAATTTCTTTGATATTCTTTATGGCTAACTCTAATTATGGCTAACTCTAGTCTTACTCCTTCAACATCAATATAATCTCTCCTCCAGAGATTTTTTCAGGTTCCCACAGATTAAACATTTTTTTTGATCATTATGCCCTGACTTTATGTAAGCCATTTACACATTTTGAAAAGCTTTGTCTTTCTGATCCTTGAGAAATGGGTATTATTTCTTCTGTTTATCAGCACCTAAATGGTCTCCAGCTCCTGAAGAAATCTAAGCCCATGCTACAATGGGAGTTTGATCTATACACAACCTTTTCCTCTGAGGATTGGTAAGATATGCTCACAAATCTTCAAGAAACAGCCCTGAAATTGAATGCCAGATAGTATCTGACAGCTACAAGTTCACACTATCTCCTCTACCATCTCTGGACACTGCTTCTGAGGTTGTCGGGACCCTGACACTTTTGTTCATGTGTAAACCCTTTTGCAGCAGATAACCCAGAATCAGACTGTATGGGAGGTTTCCTACTTACTCTCACTATACAAATGTGCCTCCTGTTTGCCCTATCCATGATTCCTCCCCATGAGTGTTTGTTGCATACTTTGTTTTGTGTAGCGCAGTGGGTAATTACATTGGACTGTCACTAAACAAAAGCTTCTTGGGCCTAGGTTCTGTCCAGGATGGAGACCATAAAAATGATGGAAAAAATGTATCATACTATTTACGATACCATGTAAATGTTCCACAACAAATGGGACTGCTGAAATGTTTATTGATGTTTTTATGTCATTGCACATTCTTACATGAGCTTTTTGTATTCTTTAATATGTATGACCCTCTGACCCTCATTCAAGACCCTCTGCCTCACCCACAAATGCCTACAAGGAAATGCTCCTCAATACCTATGCGAGAAAATAAAACGCTACTTACCTAATCGCAGTCTTCGATCAACCAACCAAAACCTCCTCCACATTCCCAAATCCTGCTACAAATCAAAGGGAGAATGAAGATTCGCAGTCCAAGGACCACAGCTATGGAATACTCTACCGATCAACATCGATATGGAACAAAACCATCAGGCCTTCAGGAAAAAACTCAAGACCTACCTCTTCTAACAAGCTGGACTACACAGGATGGACCAAGCACCTTGAGACGATTCAGTTCACATTTGCAGCGCTATACAAGTCATTCATTCATTCGTGAAGTTCTTAGATATCTTCTTGATACCAAGCATTCCACAGTTTTTCTTAGTTTCTGTTATAAAATTTTGTAAATCATAGCAAAAACATTGCCGAGCCATAGAACAAGGCTCTACCAACTAAAGTGTACCCAAGCACTTCAAGGAGGTCCATGAGCAATCCACCCAGGGTCTTATGCCCCGTACACACGGTCGGATTTTCCGATGGAAAATGTCCGATCGGAGCGTGTTGTCGGAAATTCCGACCGTGTGTGGGCTCCATCGGACATTTTCCATCGGATTTTCCGACACACAAAGTTTGAGAGCAGGCTATAAAATTTTCCGACAACAAAATCCGATCGCTTCAATTCTGACCGTGTGTGGCCTGTTCCGACGAACAAAGTGCCACGCATGCTCAGAAGAAATTCCGAGACAGAACAGCTCGGTCTGGTAAACTTAGCGTTCGCAATGGATACAACACTTTCGTCACGGTGCAATGTTAAAAATGGTTTAATGCAGCGCACTCTCTTCTTCTTTATAATGTGAGAAGAATTAAGTAGTTTTGCTGCTCATATTCACACAGACTTCTCACAAACTTATTTCTTTATTATTTATCGGGATTACCTTACTATATTTTGATTTGTCACATCTGACCAAAATTTTTATTTTTATTATTTTTTTTTTTAAGCCAGATTTTCTTTTTACTTTAGGTTTGTATTTTTTCCAAGGCTGCTCTTTGTTTTATTTTATTTTTTGTTTTACTCCAGAATATTTTTTGTGTGTGTTTTGTGTGTCAAGTTACCACAACACCATTGATATCTTGTATTATTTAATCTCAAGGAGATTGCTTGGTGTTGGTGTCCCTTGTTAATTTCACATTGTACTTTTGAAATGTACCTGAATCCTCACAAACAAACTGTCCTTTTTCAAGGAAAAAACACATAGGTGAGTATAATTGAAACAAAAATTCCTTTATTAAGGGCTCAGAACCAAACAAAGAGGGAGGCAACGCTGGATAAACAGCAGAAATTAGCGAACCCTTGGACCCCCAGGGCAGACATCAATTCTTGAACATCAAAATTGGTGGCCTGAGGAGTCCATATCTAAGGGAGTGCAGTCTGGTCCAGAAGTCCCAGAGATCCGGAAAGCAGCAGATGACATCTGTGTCCCCAGGCTATGGTACCACAAGAGGCTGCATCTTTTGCCAGACCAGACTGAACCCAGGGTCTTCACTTTCTGGTCTTCCTTCCATGCTTCCTTCCTGGCTGTGGCTCTGCTGTTGGAGATGGGGCAGGAGGAGGAGTAGGACCTGGAGGAGGAGGAGGAGGTCTAGTAGGACCTGGAGGAGGAGGAGGAGAAGTAGAAGGACCTGGAGGAGGAGGAGGAGGAGGACCATGTGTGAGGTCACAAATGTGGGTCTCAGATGTTATTTGGGCCCTCAACACCTTATTGAGAGCTTCCAACATTAATGACTCACACTTGAGTTGTTGGCCCTCCTCCATCTGCTGCATTTTACAGGCAATGATGGCAGCAAAGTCCTCCTCCATGGTGTGTGGTGCTCCCAGGGCCTCTGTAGCCTTCAAAAAGAGGCCTATGGCAGCCTCCTCTAGGGTACTCCTCTTCCTGCCACTTTCTGTTTGCAGGTAGGGGAGGGACCTGCATATCAGGCAGCCTGCTCGGCCCGGCCACCTCCTGGCTGAGACTTCCCTGTGTATGAAAAAAGGACATGGTTGTAATGTTTTGCATCATCAATCACAATCATAAATTAGTACTCCAAACTAATATCTAGTTAACATCATTGATTGGACAACCTGAAATATTTAGAGAAATGCTATACCTGGCTCAATTTGGGCTCCTCCACATGTTGCTGCCAGGAAGGCCCAGGTTGGGCGTCAGAAGCCTCAGCTGGGGGGGGAAGGAAGTGTGGAAGGAAGACTGAAGAGTGATGACCTGGGTTCAGTCTGGCCTGCCAGAAAATGCAGCCTTTCATAGTACCACATCCTGGGGACATAGATGTCATCTGCTGCTCCGGATCTCTGCGAATCCTGGACTTTCTGGCGCTCCCTTAGATATGTGCTCCTCAGGCCACCAATTAGGATCTTCAAATATGTGATGTCTGCCATGGGGATCACCTGCTTCACAATTTCCAACAATTGATCCAGCACTGCCTTCCTCTTTGTTTGGTTCCTATAATGTGGGTGGTTGATCTCCCACAGACAAGGCAGCTCCCTGAACATGTCAATGAATATTGCCATGAAGTTAGTATCTTGAAAAAAAAACATTTTCACTGCAAGACACAACACAAGACAAACCCTAATGTCAGCCAAAACTCTCCTAATCTTGTTACAATATAGGCCTCAATCTAGAAGCAGTATAGGCCCAAGTTTGTCTCTTACCTTCGTTCTTACGATCAGCGCCTCCGATGCTCCTTCCTCCGCTCACAGATCGTACGTAATACGCACGCGTGTTACGCTTTATACACACTGCGCATGCGTGGAACTCCGCCTGCCCCTGACATTCTTTCTAGTCTATTCCCACCCCTTTTCGTTCGGCGCAGTGGGGGAAGAGCACATGGCGGATACACAGCAGGTGCGTGTTAATTACAGGAACGAGGAGGAGGAGGAAAGCCCGGATCCGGACACGTCCCGATCCAGAAGGAGATTTAAGGCCTCAAATATGTCCTTTGGGGAGATGTTGGAGATGGTCGACATCCTGAAGAAGGCCGACTATGATGGGAAGTATGGACCTTACCCCAACCTCAATGTCAGAAAGGCCAAGATCATGGCGAAAGTGGTCAGGAGTCTGCACTGGCATTTCGGGGTAAGACGATCGAAAGATCAGCTCAGAAAACGGTGGTCAGACCTCAAATTAAGAGAACACGAGCAGTACAGAAAGATCCGGAGAGTGCTGCAAAAAAGTAAGTAGTTGTCCTGTGTTCCTATTCTTTATGTATATTACTTTCGTGCTGCTCCATGTGCTTTTGCTTTTCTTCAAATTGTACATTTTAAAATGGCAACTTTCATGTTCATGGGCACATTATTCGTTCGTATCAAACATTTTTCTTTCAGCCTATAAAACACCATTGTTTTGGCCATATGCATTTGGCCACATTTTTTACGCCCTACTTGTATGAAACTAATTTGGTTGTGTAGATGGCTTTGTTAATAGAATGAAATGCAAACTAGATTCTGTGTAAGGAGAGGACACTGAGCAGCTGTTTTCACATCTGGACACTGGAGCACTAGTGTGGGACCCCAGAACACCCTTTTTATTAGGGGGGCCACACAGGTGCTCCAGTGTATACTATAGGGGGGTCTCCATCTGTGAAGCTTGTACCAAACAGGTAAAGTATTGCAGCTTGACAAAGGACACTGAAAATGCTACATTTTGGAACTCTGCCAAAATAGACAATTGTACCCCACTTCCAAGCAATGTTTCCTATTTATAGTTCTGCCATCAAATATCTGTGTGCTAAGTATACCATTTCTGTTTTACATAGGGGAGAAAAGATTCGGAGGACACCCCTCATCCGAGGAGACCACAGACCCCCCACCTCTGGAAGAAGGGGAAATCCCCCCAACCCAAGAAGTGCAGGAGGAGGAAGAAGATGTGGTGGAAATTGTCACCACAACAGGTGAGTGTCTGCGACCACAGGCTCAGGTAAGAGATGGATGCCGGCATATTTTTGATACCTGTTTTGTTTTGGTTTCTCTCTTTTTAGGTGATCGTGATGTTGTGGATCCAGAGCTTTTCACATCAGAAAGTGCCCAGATCCTGATCGGGGAGATCATGGGGTGTAATTTACAATTGGAAAACCTCAAGAAAAACATCAATAATGTTATTAAAAAAAATAAAAACATCATTGATGTTTTGGGGCGAGTTTAAAACCCCTCCAAATCCCTTTGTTTTTTGTGTGCTACAATGTTAAAAATGTTTTAGCGATTATTCGAAAAGCCAAATTTGGAGGATGCACACAGTGTGCCAACATGTGCTATCTGCCATCACGGGAGATCAATGGACGCGTTTTGGGGGGTGCAACCCCTTCCTCAATAATAAAGTAGCTGAGAGGAAGGGGTTTCTCCCCCAAAACACATCCCTTGATCCCCCGTGATTGCAGCTAGCACATGTTGACATTGGTAAATTGGTGTGCATCTTCCAAATTTGGCTTTTCCTGGGGTGACTTCACCCCATCTGAACACAATATCAAACACAGTTCCTAAATACTCATGTCTGATATTGCCTTCAAGTTTTACCAAATGTGAACTTTGTAAGTTCAAGATTTGTGTCTTTCTTGTTGGTTTTACACATGCCTGTTTTATCGTAAATGAACATTTCTCTTTTTTATAATGCTACCCCAAAAATTGTTATACAACAAACATGTTGGTTTGTTTTAAAAACCTTTTCGAAATGCACATGTGATTGTGCAGGTATTAAAAAGATTGTTAATCAAGAATGTGTGGATTATTCTCTCAACGCTACAACACTTTTGTGGTGATGTAATTGCTGCTTTCTGTGAAAATGGGGGTTATTTCCTAAGGGCAAATCCTTTTTGCACTACAAGTGCAGTTTCAGTGCAGTTTCAGGTGCACTTGTAGTGCAAAGTGTCTTTGCCTTTAGTAAATAACACCCAACAGTGCTTTGTATAAGGTTACACAATCACGCCATTTTCAGGACTCCCCACATTTCTGTCAGGGTCAGCTAAAACAAACACAAGCTGTAAATGTCAACAAAGATTTGCTTTTTTTTGGTTTTTATTTGATAAAGGCTTCACAAATTTGCTGGCATATTGATGGCCCCCATACCCGCAAAGAACACAAGGTATTTTAACTGGACATCACGGGCACTCAGGGAGGGCAAGCCAGGACGGCCACTTTCAAGCGCCGTCAGGGTTGTTTCATTGATCATTCCGGCCTCAGGCCCAACTGAGCCAGCATAGTTGGCAGAATGTTGGCGTAAAAAGTTATGTAGAACACAGCACGCCAGGATTATATGATTAAGTTTATACTCCGCCATATGGATGGGTGTCAGAAATAGGCGGAACCGGCTGGCCAGGATTCCAAATGTGTTCTCCACCACTCTTCTGGCTCTGGCCAGCCGGTAATTAAAAACCCTCTGTTCCAGGGTGAGGGTCCTCATCGGGAATGGCCGCATAAGATGGTCCCCCAGCGCAAATGCTTCATCCGCAACGAACACGAATGGGAGTCCTTCCACATTCTCTTCTGGAGGTGGCAAGTCCAAGCTGCCATTCTGGAGACGCCTGTAAAATTCCGTCAGGGCGATGACTCCACCATCGGACATTCGGCCATTCTTCCCCACATCCACATACAGGAAGTCGTAATTAGCCGACACCACCGCCAACATCACAATACTATTGAATCCCTTGTAATTATAATAGTACGACCCCGAGTTGAGTGGTGGGACGATGTGGACATGTTTCCCATCAATTGCCCCTCCGCAGTTAGGAAAGTCCCACTGCTGAGCAAAGTGGGAGGCCACAGTCTGACATTCCTGTGGCGTGGAAGGAAACTGTTGAGGAAAACAGTGCACATAAACATGGAAAGCAGATTAGACACAAACATTCTTGGCCAACATCAATATAACATTTATTAAGGGGAATTTTACAACACCAAAGTATAAGGTACACCTATCATATTCCTCCCCCCCTCATGGGCCATTTCTAACATTATAGGGGGGGATCTTAGACAGGTAACCCTCTCCACTTCATTGAGAGATGAATGCCTAAATACAGGTTATTACTTGGAACTGCCCCTCCTTAGTTACACTATTGGCAGCCCACTGGACAGGTAAGAAGTGTCATAATACAAAGATATAAATACACATTGTACACATTTGAGCACATTTGGACATTCTGCTATTACCTATCAAGATAATAATATAATACAAAAACTTTAAACAGTACCATTTGAAAGTATACAGGCAGGCCCTTGCACTACATGCTTTGGGGAATTCATCCATAAATCTGACCACAAAAGAGATGAGTATAGTGTGTATGGGTTTAGCAAAGTCAGCAGATAGATGATTGAGGATAGATAGAGAATTGGTATCAGCTGAATTAGCAGTTGGGGGGAGGGAGGGTTAATAAAAATAATTTGGGGACACTACAAAAAAAAAAGCCTCTTGCACTCTGCCTGAATTTAAAGCACAAATCACATTTCTAAACATTTTAGGGGGTGTTTGGGGTAAAGCACTACTATGGAACTGATAAAATACATTGTTAAGTGACTAGATGAGGTGAATATAGGGGCAGGAGAGCATGCTGGGGAGGTAAGTGAAGGCAAATATGTATGAAGGACTAAAAAAATAATTACATAAAAATCCAGCATGCATGAGGACAAAGGGGACATTCACAGCATATTCCAATCATGGTAATTAGGGAATGAGGAAAGAAATACAATATATTAGCAAACATTCAATACAATAAAATGTATTGAACATTTTGTTCAATTGTTCATGGACTGGACTTGTGTCAAGGTTAGGACCCCAACACCAAGCCCCCGCACAGCACAAACTCTACGAGGAGTACGTATACGCAACATGGCTAGAAAACGGTCGGCTGCTCAGAACGAAGTAACAGAACATACTGAAGAACAGCAAAGCCTGTGAAGAGTGACCTGAAAAACAGTAACGAACGAACAAGAACACACTGACAAGTCAATGGTACTGAAGAGCAGATACAAACCCACAAGCACAAACTGAACCGCAGAAAATGATCTGAAAGCCATGAGTCTGAAAAAGCGCGAATCGTCTCTCACCAAACTTTTACTAACACGAGATTAGCAAAAGGAGCCCAAAGGGTACCGTAGATTGTGGACAAGGAAGAAATTACTCCTGCGCTTGTAAGGGTCTGATTGGGTTTGAGAAGAGTAGTATTGTGAACTGTAGCAAAGCTAGAAGAGATGGTATTGCATGTCCCGCTGCCCAGAGATTGACCCCGGGGTGGTCATGTAAGGCTATATGGAGAGTGATGGATGAAGGGCGCGTGATCAAGCTCACATCAAAACATATAAAATTTATTTCAGAGGAAATAAAGAGCAAATAAAAGCAATTGAATAATACCAATACTACGTATCATGCAAACAGGTGACAAAATGTAAAAGACATGAAAAATTAAAAATGGGTTAAGAATATCATGAGCCCATGTTAAGGCGGGTGTTTAGAGTTGGCTAACGCGTTTCGAGGATAACCTCTTCATCAGAGCCTATTGGGAACCAGGGTACAGTCTCTATATGCCAGTAGGCCAAAATATGTACATCAACATGATGGCTAGTTGGAAAAAACGGCCTGAAATGGAAGATGCGATTTTCTGTGTTCCATACCAGTCCACGTTCAAGCGTTCTAGGTGGAACAGAGATCAGAAAAGAAATATATATATATATATACACATGTGTACAAATTATAGACGCGTGTGCACCTGTGTGCACATGCACAGGCACACACGTATACACAAACAATATAAAAAAAAAAACATATATATATGTGTACATATACATACACACACATAGAGAGACAGAATATCAGCTAAAAATCCAGTATGAAGCACATGGCAAGAATATGCAACAAGAAATCAAACAAACGAACAAAAAACGCATGATGGGTAAATATGCACAAAACAATAACACGATAAGTGAATATAAATGGATCGATGAATGAATATGATAGACTGGAAATACATATGTGTACAGAGAATTGGTAAAGGAACAATATCTATCCCAATTGGATACGGCATAGTGTTTAGAAATAACATACATGAATGGTCAAAGATAGAAAAATATAAATACATACATACGCATACATGTATGACTCAGAGGAGTTTATTTGAGAAATTGTTGTATTAGTTGGAAGACATAAATATATTGGTGAGTGAGAAAGGTAGTGGGGAGATGACAAGCTGGTGCCTTGTCATGTGAAAACACACCTACCTATGTGACAATAGATGGTGTGGGTTCTCCTTTAAGTTTGTAGAGAAATGGTTATGGGGTGGTGTGGACCTGGAGGAGGGGGGAGGGAGAAAGGAAACATGATGTTAAAATGGACCCATGATTGTGACCTGGGGGGGGGGGGGGAGGATCCCCCAGGACACTGGCAGGTAATCATATCATGGCATATAGCTAGATAAATAGATAAATGGAAAGGCTGTGTACCTGTCACGGGCTGGGTGGAGGGGAGATCTTTTGACCTGTATACTCCTGGGAAGGTGCTGTCCAGTAAATGGAGGATGGAGGGGGGTGAAGGTCTCATGAGAGAATGCTGCAGCCGTGTGTGTCCGCAGCAGTCTCTCTGTCTCAGGTGAAGGAGGATGGCAGACGCGGATAGTTGCTTTAAAGCCGGTTGAGGGGGCGGGCCTGAGCGTGGGCTGCAAGAGGATAGGATGAATGGGAGGTGTGTGTGTGGCCAGCGGTGGGACGCACGCCGTCAGGCGGGTGGGCGTGGTTGTGCGCTCCAAGGGCGGTCACATGATCTGGCTCCTGTCAGCGCCTGGAGAAGAAAGGAGCTCCAGGCGGAAAAATGAGCCGGTCTGGTGTGTGTCGTGTGGAACGGATGTAGACACACACACACACACACACAGGCGACTCAGGTGTACAGGAGCATCGGGATGGGGAGGGGGGATGTGTGTTGGGATATAGATGTAATGAAAATGAAATAAATTTATTGAAATATAAATGAAATGAAAATGAAAATGAAAAATGATGATGATGATAATGCTGAAATTAATATGGAAAGAAAAACAGGAAGAAATGAAAATGAATAATGAAAATAATAATAATGGATGAAAAATATATATAGTTATAATAGAAATAACAATGAAAAATAAAAAATAAAAAATAAAAAATAGAAAAAATAGAAAATAAAAAATAGAAAATAAATAATAAAAAATAAAAAATAAAAACTGAAAAATGAAATATAAAAAATAAACTATAAAAAATAGGGAATGAAAAAATAATAATAATAAATAAAAAATAAAAATTAATAAAAAATAAAAATAAATAAATAAATAAATAAATAAATAAATAAATAAAAATAAAAATAAAAATAATGTTCCTTTACCAATTCTCTGTACACATATGTATTTCCAGTCTATCATATTCATTCATCGATCCATTTATATTCACTTATCGTGTTATTGTTTTGTGCATATTTACCCATCATGCGTTTTTTGTTCGTTTGTTTGATTTCTTGTTGCATATTCTTGCCATGTGCTTCATACTGGATTTTTAGCTGATATTCTGTCTCTCTATGTGTGTGTATGTATATGTACACATATATATATGTTTTTTTTTTTTTTTTTTTATATTGTTTGTGTATACGTGTGTGCCTGTGCATGTGCACACAGGTGCACACGCGTCTATAATTTGTACACATGTGTATATATATATATATATATATATATTTCTTTTCTGATCTCTGTTCCACCTAGAACGCTTGAACGTGGACTGGTATGGAACACAGAAAATCGCATCTTCCATTTCAGGCCGTTTTTTCCAACTAGCCATCATGTTGATGTACATATTTTGGCCTACTGGCATATAGAGACTGCACCCTGGTTCTCAATAGGCTCTGATGAAGAGGTTATCCTCGAAACGCGTTAGCCAACTCTAAACACCCGCCTTAACATGGGCTCATGATATTCTTAACCCATTTTTAATTTTTCATGTCTTTTACATTTTGTCACCTGTTTGCATGATACGTAGTATTGGTATTATTCAATTGCTTTTATTTGCTCTTTATTTCCTCTGAAATAAATTTTATATGTTTTGATGTGAGCTTGATCACGCGCCCTTCATCCATCACTCTCCATATAGCCCAAAGGGTACCGCGCTTGGTTCTGAACTGGCCTTTTCTAGTCTTGTCGTACGTGGTGTACGTGACCGCGTGGTTGGCGATCGGAAATTCCGACAACTCTGTGCGATCGTGTGTACGCAAAACAAGTTTTAGCCAGCATCCGTCGGAAAAAATCCTAGGATTTTGTTGTTGGAATGTCCGATCAATATCCGACCGTGTGTACGGGGCATTAGTGTGTGGGTACTAGAAAGCATTCCATTGAACTGTACCAAGGCAGGTAAATGTGAAGCGGTCTGGATTTTTACCTTAAAGAGTCTCAGCCCCCATGGCCTCAATGAAGAATTAGAACTAAATACAGTAATTAAAGCGGAGTTCCACACAAAAATGGAACTTACGCTTTTCGGAACCCTCCCCCCTCCGGTGTCACATTTGGCATCTTTCAGGGGGGAGGGGGGTGCAGATACCTGTCTAAGACAGGTATTTGCACCCACTTCCGGCATAGACTCCCATGGGAGTCTATGCCTCTTCCCGTCCCCACCGCGCTGTCTGCTGGGAACACACAGCTCCCAGGAGAGAGCGGGGACCATTTGGGACGTGCAGCGCGACTCGCGCATGCGCAGTAGGGAACCGAGAAGTGAAGCCGCAACGCCTCACTTCCTGATTCCCTCACCCAGGATGGCGGCGGCAGCTGCCGAGAACCGAGCGGGTTCTCGGCGTCCCCTGCCGACATCGCTGGACCCTGGGACAGGTAAGTGGCCATGTATTAAAAGTCAGCAGCTGCAGTATTTGTAGCTGCTGGCTTTTATTTATTTATTTTTTTGGCGGTGTGGGTGAACCCCCGCTTTAAACTCCCACTGGTATTTCACTCCATCCTGGGTTGCTTCTGAAAACCTCCCATACTACAAATTAAGTAAATAAACTGTAAACTCCATTTCACCATTATGCATAAGAGCACCTCCGCCATATTTTACATAAAGACCCCATTGTGCCGCAATCTTACACAAAATATTACTTTTTTTTTTTTTTTTTTGCTGTACTTGACTGTTCCACACACCATATGAACATTCCCACTAATTCCACTGTAGTTTACATATAGGTTTCCATTGATCTGCAACTGCTTCATTTTCTATATATTGCACTTGACTGTTCCACACACTATCATATAGCTGTTTATTGATGCCAATTTTTGCCATCTAAGCATGGATACATTCATAAGCCCAATCAGAAGTCTGGCCTATTTAGTATCTAATCATCAATAGAATATTTCATTTACTTTTAATTTTTTATTCACATTTTATTTCTCAGTTTTTTGATTATGGACAATATTGGTCGCTCTAGGGCCAACAGCCTTATGTATCCCATTGACACATCCAGCGTCTAGCACAAATTTTTGGTTAAAAAAGAGTTACTAGTACTGGCCTCCTACTCTCGCCCTCTCCCACTCATCACAGCATATAAAGACTTGTTCTTTGGCCAATCTCCTTCCTTTGGTTTGATAAAGGGGCCCTCCTTTCTGCCCTGAAACATGTAGCCACGTCCCCCCCACTTCCTGTCTTCACCCAGCCGAGAGAAGTGCTGTTTTGGAGCCGCAACCATCTTGCCACTTCTGGAAGCTGCTGATGATTATGTTCAAGCCTGAAGCCTGACAGCTGCACTTCCTTCAAGAACTCTGCTTTAACCAGCCATGTGCCTGCTGAGCTCTGCAGCCTTACAGTGATCATATGAAGGTCTGTATGGGTCTATGACAAGCCTTGATCTACTTTTATCTAGTGAGTGCATTTTAATTGATTTTTATGCCTTTTTAATTAAATAGCTACACCTAGATGGAGGCCCCCTCTTATGTTTGTTTTTTATAAATCCATATTTATACCTATTTTGTTGAAACAGATTGTCCAATAAACTCACATATGAATACGTTTAGTGATGTGGTATACTGTAAATTATAGTATGTCTTGCTGATTCTATGGCACTACTGCCCTCTGGGCTGACCTTTGGAGGGAAATCTGTAATTAAGCAGGGACCTCATCCTACAGACTTTCTTCATTTAACAGAATGGCTATCATTTAGGGTAATTCGGTGTAAAGCAAGAGAATACACATCTCAAAATACGAGTAGCCACTCATTTATCGTTGAAACCTCTCTGCAGTCTTGTGTTTCTCTCCTTCCAGCTGCAGGTGCCGACAACATCTGAGTTCAGTCATATCCCCACAATGTTTACACTCCGAAGTAATGAAGCCACACAGCACTGATCTCTCGCAAACAAAGACTTTTAACTGTCAGCAGTGACATAGACTCCTCAGAGAGTGGACGTGGGAGCAGTGTCTCTGTCATTGCTAACAGAATAAACTCTTTGAACATTAGAGATCAGCAGTGTGTGGCTTCAATACTTTTGTATGTAAACTTCTCAAAATAATGAAATCAACAATGGCATGTCAGGTCAGGAGCTATACAATTGTTCTCAGTCTCACGACCGGCTTCTGTGAAACAAGCATGTAGGAAAACCGGTGTGTTCTGGTGGGGCAGTCTCCCTGACAGAATACAATAGTTCAAGGGGGAGATCGCTGCACTAACATCACTTGTCTTGGGCTGATTGTCTGGACATCCACTGGGCAGGGGATCGGTGTGTGAAGATGTCTCCTCCCTGAGTTTCTGAGCTGTCTCCAGTCTTCCGATGTAGCAGCTGATGCGGTGTGCAGGACGCACTTGATGCTGATAGCTTGGTGTTGAATCTGGCTGCCCGGTTGTGCTATCCGTGCTCTTGGAATGGGTTCCTGTCGCCATTAGCGGGTCTTACTGATGGTATTTGGAGCTGCCCAGGCCATGAACATCATGGCTAGACGACAGATTGCCCTGCTGCTCGGGTCCACCCGGACTTGTATGGAGCTGCCTCACCACTAGTGCTGTCGGCATTGTCAAATGAAGCTGCCTCAAAGCCGCTCTGACATCATTGGTTTTGCTCAGAATTGTACAGAGCGGCTTTATCACTTATGCTGTCGGCTGTTTCTGTTGAAGCCACCCCCAAGCCACCCCAACATCATCCTTACTAGCTGCTTCCCCGAGTGAAGCCGCTCAGCTGCTTCTGAAGCTGAAAGGCCCCTCTGTCTTATTGCCAGCTGCCCTTCTGATCTTTCTTGACTAACTGCCATTGAACAGTTTTCCAGCCCTACAAAAGCTGTCCTCTGTAGGTACAGTGTTTAGTGCCGGAGAATTACAATTTAAAGCTGGATACACTCGGGCTGCCTATAGAATACATTAAAGTGGATGTAAACCCAATTCATGAAATTTGACCTATACACATATATCTGTAGTGTTTTCTTATCTCTCTCCAAAGCACTGAGTCCCATGTCTTTCTGCTGTTTCGTTGTTCTGTTATCAGCATGGTAACTTCTGACAAGTTCTCTGTCAACCAAGATAAAACCAGCCTGAAATTTGTGTTGTGGGAGGTTGCTATAAATAGATTAGCAGAGAGTTTGACTTGTCACAGCATAGCTCTACAAGTCTCTGCCTATGTGGAGTGGGGGGGTGTGCCTTTCCTCCAATTAGCTGTCTTGGCTTTATGCCAATAATCCACTCCCAGTGCTGATCAGGAAGAAAAAATCTGTAACACAATGTGTACTTTCTAAAGAATATATAAAGCTGAAGTCAGCAGATATACATGTAAAACTTATATAAGGAGATTTGTTTAATCTCTGTGTATCATCTGAGGTTGTTTACTTCACTGAGTATATGTGAGGCTTTTTATCCACTTTAAAGTGACTATTGTAAATTCCTTAATTGCCATCTGACTGTAGCAACTTTTACATCTAGAAAAGCCATTTGGCTATAGTTCCCACTGGTCTGTTTATCTGGGACGTTTACTTTTTATTATTTTTGCCTGGACTCCTCAAACTATGAAATTACCAAGTTACCAAAGGGACAAAGTTGAAAAGTGTCTACTCCAGGCTGGCTCTGTCTGTGGTGGTTGAAAGGCTTTACTGTTTTACTGTTTTATAACTGTTTTATAACTTGCCATTTGTCTCTGCAACCCTTGACTTGCTTCACGATTGGTGGCTTTAACTTCAATTTCGGACCAGCATATTTGTCATAAACCGCTGGTTTAAACTGCCAAAACTGGTGCTAGCTGGAATCATATAACTTGGGGTATCATGATGAGCAAAAGTAGCAAGAGGAAACCCTGAAAAACAATTATGCCAGAACCACCTGATGAAAGGGCAAATATAGGGACCTATTTTCACAATACCCGAGAACATAACACCTCTCATAGGTCTTCCAATATGGAGTCCGCTAGGAGCACCCATTGTGGATATGGGGCTCAACAACAACACTCCATCCATAGCCCCAGCAATGCCCCCCAGGTACCGGACAGAGCTGGCTCTGACTCAGACAGTGAATATGAACAATATGCCACTGGCGAATGTTTAGAGAAATATTTAAGTTTATTGCCCACAAAGAGAGATTTAGAATCCATCTTCCATTGAATGGAAGACAGCCATAAAAGAGATATGGCAGAGCTACAGAAAAGTCTTCATAGTTTTCATGATCGCGTGGAGGCTGTAGAACAAACTATTCCTTCTGTGATTACAGGTATCTCAGAAGCACAAACAGCCTTGATTGATCATCATTCTCAATTACAGGCACTATGGTCACACATAGATGATATGGAAGATCGTCATAGGCGGAATAACATACGTCTTAGAGGTATCCCTGAAGAGATAGGTCAAGAGGAGCTTATTCTATTGGTTTAAAGAGGTTTTTAATAATCTGCTAGGTAAACCATCTATGGAACACATTGAACTTGATCTGATCCACCGTCTACCTGGCCATGCCAATGCTGCTGCTGCCCACCCTAGAGATGTGCTTTGTAGGGTGCATTTTTATAAATGCAGGGAGGAGATACTGCACAAAGAACGTGGTCATGGTCTAGTGGAATCTAAAGGTGCCCAAATTACGCTATATTCTGATCTCTCACGTCGATCTCATGCCAAACGGCGATCGCTACGGCCACTGACCAAGGCCCTTGTAGAGGCAGGTATAACCTATAGCTGAAGTTACCCCTTTCATCTTCGGGTTATTAAAAATGGGTGAACCTATACATTACGATCACCTGTGGGCCTTCCAGTGTTCACAAAAAACCTAGGCATTCCACAAATGGAACTTGAACCCTGGCCTGACTCCCCTATGTCACTTCTATCTGAGCTTCCATAAAGGGAACCATGGATCCCAGTAAAATCACCACCACGTCATCTGACTTAACATACAGTATGTCACAAAAGTGATTACACCCCTCACATTTTTGTAAATATTTTATTAAATCTTTTCATGTGAGAACACTGAAGAAATGACACTGCTACAATGTAAAGTAATGAGTGTACAGCTTGTATAACAGTGTAAATTTGCTGTCCCCTCAAAATAACTCAACACACACCCATTAATGTCTAAACCGCTGGCAATAAAAGTGAGTACACCCCTAAGTGAAAATGTCCAAATTGGGCACAATTAGCCATTTTCCCTCCCCAGTGTCATGTGACTCATTAGTATTACAAGGTTTCATGTGTGAATGGTGAGCAGGTGTGTTAAATTTGGTAATATCGCTCTCACTCTCTCATACTGGTCACTGGAAGTTCAACATGGCACCTCATGGCAAAGAACTCTCTAAGGGTCTGAAAAACAGAATTGTTGCTCTACATAAAGATGGCCTAGACTATTAGAAGATTGCCAAGACCCTGAAACTGAGCTGCAGCACGATGGCCAAGACCATACAGCGGGTTAATAGGACAGGTTCCAATCAGAACAGGCCTCGCCATGGTCGACCAAAAGAAGTTGAAGATGAGGAGCACAAAGACAAGTGTACAGTCAAGCATGGTGGTGGGGGTGTCATGGTCTGGGGCTGCATGAACCATGAATGCCAACATGTACTGTGACATACTGAAGCAGAGCATGATCCCCTCCTTTCGGAGACTGGGCTGTAGGGCAGTATTCCAACATGATAACGACCCCAAACACACCTCTAAGATTACCACTGCCTTGCTAAAGAAGCTGAAGGTAAAGGTGATGGACTGGCCAAACATGTATCCCGACTTAAACCCTATTGAACATCTGTGAGGCATCCTCAAACGGAATATCGCCTCTACAGAATATCGCCTCTAAAGAAAGATGTATGAACTGAACTCCATGATTAGTCAAATTCAGCTTAACGCTAGGGGGGAAACACTCCTGGTTAGGGAGAATGGCAATATATAAGATGGAAATTCTACCTTTTTTTTATATCTATATCAAACATTACCTATAACACTCCCGAGGGCGTTCTTCTGTTCACTATGGTCTAGCTTATTAAGGTACCTCTGGCCGAATTCCACAGCTAGGCTCCGTTATGACATCTTAGTAAAGCGGAAAACAGAGGGGAGAGCAGGTATACCGCATATGGAATTATACCATATAGCATCCGTATTGACTAGAATAGTAGATTGGTTTTATCATGGTATTTACAGTGGTAAATACAGTGGGTAACTATGGAGCAACAAATAACCCCACGTCCCCTTGACCTCTTTTCTGTGGATCATGCCTGAATCTTGCCCCTCTAGACAAGCACTCTCACCTTTAACATTATCATTATTAAAAGTTTGGGATTCCACTATTCGAAAGTTTAGTATCTCTTCAACCCCTGGTCCATTTACTCCAATTATGGGTAACCCAGAATTCCCGCTGGGTTTATTTGTGACCAGGTTTCTACAATGGACAACTTTGACCCTCTCACCAATTAAACAGTGCTTACTTACTAAGGGACTTCAATCGTTTAACACAATAGCAACTGCAGAGTGTAATTATCCAGGTTGTTGGCTACATTCATTCCAGCTTCAGCATTTTTATATAAAATATTGAATAAGGGTTCACTCCATAGAGATTTAACTCCATTTGAACCCTCTCTGCAATGGGCTTCCAGTGTGTTCTCACACTATTTCTAAAATATATGATATATTGCTATCCCGTGCATTTCCTAACCAGCCATACTACATCAGAGAGTGGGAGAGGGAATTGGGCCATAGTATTACCACAGAAGATTGGAAAAAGTCATTGTTCCTAGCCTTTAAATCTAGTTTTTAAACATACAGGAAAATATATACAGGAAAAGAACAATAAAATATTAACTAGGTGGTATAGAAGCCCTGTGAGGCTTCATAGAACATCCTCAAACTATCCTGAAAATGGTTGGCTCTGTATGGGGGGGGGGGGATAAAGGCATAATGATCCACTTTTGGTGGACTTATCCCTGGAATTTAACATTTTGGGAGACTGTCTTCCAAAGTTGCTCTTTTGTTACTGGCATGCCATATCAGAAATCTCCAGCTATTGCTCGATTGTCTATATATCCAGGCTCTAAGGGTGAGACTAAAAAGGGGCTGCTTCACTTTTTCCTCTCTGCAGCGCGAATACTCATACCTAGATACTGAAATATCGATGTTGCTTCTACAACTAAACAGTGGATAGTTGAGCTGAACCAGGTAAGGAGGATGGAGGAATTAACAGCTAGCATACATGAATGCTATTCTAAGTATATGGCTGTATGGTCTCCCTGGATTGACTTTTTGGGCTCTGATGCTCTGGGATCTTTTTTATAAATAGTTTTTACTGTATGATGCGGTTCTGACTTAGGGTGGTGGTTCCCCAGATGGACTGTTAGAGAAATGGACAGATTTGTCTGGTTTGCTGTGCTTTTGGGCAGATTCGTGCCCAAGTGAAGTAATGGGTACCTAAGTACAGATGCTTTTCTTATATAGTTGATAAGACATGTTTATATTGATCTCTAAAATATTGGAAAGGATTGTTTTTGTCAAGCTCTATTAATGTCTTGATATATGGGATCTAGGTGATCCAGATTATGTTTTTTTTTGTATGTAACTTTGCAAATTATTGAATAAAAATTAATATTTAAATAAAAAAAACATTGCTTGTCTTAGTACGGCTATACGCTGAGTTGAGCATAAAAAAACAAAACTTATAGTGTGTGCCCAGCTTTACCAATTGCTGCTGTCCCCACGTTGGAGTCAATTTAGAAGGATAGAAAAATGATGGCAGGAAAAAAAAGACTAACTGGTCCATTGAGTCTGCCCATTTTCTTTTCTTTTTTTAAAAATAATACTGTTTGTGTTTGTTTGTTTGTTTGTTTTTTTGTTAACTTTTTGAGTATAGATCTATGTTTCTCCCAAGCATGTTTAAAGCCACTTACTGTCTGCTGGAAGTCTATTCCAAGCATTAACTTCCCTTTCAAAAAAATAAAACTTTCTAAGATTAGTTTTAAAATTTTCTCCTGTTAGTTTGAGGTCATGTCCCCATGTTCTTGATCTTGGTTTCATATTGAAAATCCTGCCCTCTTGAACCTTTTTCACCCCCTTGATATATTTAAAGATTTCAGTCATGTCTCCTCTTTCACTTCTTTCCTCTAGACTATACATATTAAGCTCCTGAAGTCTCTCTTGATATGTTTTATCCCTCAGACCTTTCATTATTTTTGTTACCCGTCTCTGAACTTGTTCTATCTTATCAATATGTTTTTGTAGGTGAGGTCTATAGAACTGGAGACAATATTCTAAATGGGGTCTCACTGAAGTTTGATATAGGGGAATCAGAACCTCCTTCCTCCTGCTGTTGACCCCTCTAGTAATGCATCTTAGAATTCTATTTGGTTTTCCCACTTCCTGGTCACACTGTTTGCTCATTTTGCAATCATCTGAAATAAGTACCCCCAAATCTTTTTCCTCTGTAGTGCTGGCCAACACAGTACCCCCAATGTTGTACTTAGCTATATTTACTTTGCACACAATACAGCTGTAGTGCTTTTCCTCTGTAGTGCTGGCCAACAATGTACCCCAATGTTGTACTTTGCTTTTTTTACTTTGCTCAGCACACAGTACAGCTGTAGTAATTAAACTTCCCTTGTTCGCACAGCAGGAACAAGAATTAATGTACTTATACTGCTGAGATCTCTACTTTCGATTCCCCCAGAAATAATGCTTAAGATGTCATCAATAACTCATAATAAAAGATATAGTTATCACATTTAGCAGATGTTTTAATAACAATGCTCATGTCATCTACATACATTCATAAAGATAAATCCAAATACACAAACATCATAGACTAAAAGCTTGTAATATTTCACTCAGTATTACATTCACATTTTCCTGAAAAGTTATTTTGTTATTGATAGCCAGTGCTGCTATATAGTTATGTTTATTTCATAAAGCAGCATTATACAATGGATATTACTTTTTTTCTAGTACATTGCTAAGAAGAGATCAACATTTAGCTAGAACACCTCAACTGTGTAATGTGTTTCCTGTGTGTAAGGAGTGCTCTGCAGTCATTGAATTTCAAGTCCCATAGGTATGCTGAGAACAGAAGCTGCATACCAATAACACGTAGTTGATATTGGAGAAATAATGCAATGACTTTATGAACACTACATGATTAGTTATCAGGCCACAGAGTAATGCAGCAAACTTATAGACATAGGTTTTGAAAGGCATATTAGAGGGTAGTATAAAACAAAATTCTTATATATAAGTAATGCTGGATGTTGTTATACTTACAAAGGGCATGTCATTGAAAAGAAGATTACATTTCCAAGAGCTGTGTTGCAAAATCACTGACAATGGTTTTCCTTTTGGTTACTGGAAAATTGCATGCTGGAGTTTTGAATTATAGCAAAATAGCAAGGTGTAGAATCTTGTATTCGATTTTCATTTTTTTAAAAAGATGAACACGAATGAATATAGCATAATTTAAAAAAAAAATCTTGCTTCTTTTAGAGATATAACCTACTAAGGGATCTAAAGTATAATTTCCAGTTTTGACATGACCTCCAGGCAAGTTATGTACTGAAAGTATGTTAGGAAACTTCATTGCAAACTTTTCTCTGCTGTTCGGTCTGAACTCACGGCTGAATTCCTTGTTTTTCTTGTAATGACATGATCACATTCAGGGTTGCAATAAGAGAAACATTGCTGAGAAAATCTATGAACCAATCAGATAAGCCAAAAATGACATTGGCTTGTTATATTATCTGTTAAACGAAAATGGAATTACCTTTTTTTTTTTTTTAAATCAAAGTATGTTTGTGAATCTAAGGTTACAAATCCTTACTTGTTAGTCGTGAATGAAAAAGGACTAGCTTGTTCCGCAGTGATTTGCCTGACTCAGATATGAGTTCATTTAAACAGACTCTTTCCCTTTAAGAAAATCAAACATTGCCAGAACATACCAGCAGCAGCTTTCAGTACCTCAATACTTGGTAAGTGAAATGGACAGTTCTGACAATTAGAGATACAACACTTCTGGGTAGTGTTGGAGCTAGCCAGGTCTCTTCCGCTCCCATACATTACTATTGACTTGTCACTATTATAGGTTGCCTAACTAGCCAATAGTAATGTGCATGAGGCAGGGAAATGTGGACCAGTTTCAGCACTATTAAAAGTGCCAATGCTTTGCCTGTCAGAACAGCCTGACATTTGGATGTGGCAATAGTACTGAACATTTTGCAGGTATATGCATTTTTCTACAAGTGTGATAAGCTACTCTACCTAATACACAGGCAAGCAGGAGGTAGGCAGGGTCAATGTGAGGATATGTTAGTGACAGTGCTTCTAAATTAGAGAAGAAAACTAGAAATTGCAGGGGCAAAAGTAGAAGTTACAAAGTAGGTTGTTGCTTGTTCTGAATGTGGTCAAATAATGAAGAATCCAGCATGTAAATATCTTCTGTGACTGCCTTCAATGCATATTTTTAGTTGTTGTTGACTGATGAAAAAAACAACCTAGTTGTGTATGCTGTAAAACTTCAATGCCAGATCATTAAGTCCATAATGACACTAAGATTTGTAGATAGAAATTTAATAGCTATCGTGCGTGAGTAAACTTTTATTCCTGAGGGAACAAAATTGGACTGATATATTTCTTTGAATAGAAACCTTTCTTAGGAGCTATTATGGCATGGCTCAAAGTGCTTTCCTAAAGGTTTTTTTTTTTGTAACAATAATGTGCCTGCTTAATTACACCACTTTTTACAGGGACATAAAATTGGATACAAAATTTGAAATGAGTAGCAACAGCTGCATTTAAAAGTAGAATTTTAATTTTTTTTTGTGTTTCATGCATTATAAATGTTTTTGGCTTATGTTCACATTTATTTATCACAGAATTGTCTGTAATTGCCTACATTTAGAAAATGTATTCACATTTTTTTTCACTTCTTACCAACAGGTACTATAGGTCCTTGCTTCTTGTAACAGTAAATGTACGTTACACTTTGAATAAATTAAGGAAATGGATCCATACTTTTGCCTACATGGGGCAGGGTAATTTAAATTCTCTCCTTTCTAGCAGCATTCCGTATATTCAACTTTACTTGCCCCTTCATCACTCTCTTCCACTCTATGCTCCTAAATGTGTTGAAGCTTACAAAGACCTATGGATTTTTTTTTGTTCCCGTGTGACAGCACAGGGAAATTCAACAAGCAGCAGAACTGTCCCATGGAAGATAGGGAGTGAGTCATATGCTCACCAATTCCTAGAAGTGTCAGGTATTGTATATTGCTTCCAATGGCTGAACAAAAAGGCAGAGGAATAAAGGAAAATTGAATGTGCTGTGGGGAGAAGGGGAGTTAAGCAGCCCTTTTTATTTTCCCTGCAGAGACAACACAAAGGATCACTTTAAAGTATTACAATGCATATCAAATCTATTGAGAAGAAAACTGGGATTGCCTGCTGTGCCACTGGCATACTGCTGAATTGAACCACAGCCTTATTTGGAGGAAGACATCTTCTGACCAAATAATGGACTCCACAATTTGCTCAGTATTGTCCACCAAAAGGGGGGTTGTCATGAGGGAAAAATGAAATTGCCATTGTTTTCTTGTTTTTCTGCATAAGCTCTGGAACAACGGTCTCTGTCCCATGGGGCATTTCAAGGCTGACAGTTACAAGCATGACTCCCACAGACAGAGGCATGATTGGAGTTGTAGTTTTGCAACAGCTGGAGGGTAGGGGTGAGCTTCGAGTCAAACTCATGTTCGACTCGAACATCGGCTGTTCGCCAGTTCTCCGAACAATTTGGGGTGTTCGTGGCAAATTCGAAAGCCGCGAAACACCCTTTAAAAGTCTATGGGAGAAATCAAAAGTGCTAATTTTAAAGGCTTATATGCATGGTATTGTCATAAAAAGTGTTTAGGGACCTGGGTCCTGCCCCAGGGGACATGGATCAATGCAAAAAAAAGTTTTAAAAATGGCCGTTTTTTCAGGAGCAGTGATTTTAATAATGCTTAAAGTGAAACAATAAAAGTGTAATATTCCTTTAAATTTCCTACCTGGGGGGTGTCTATAGTATGCTGTAAAGGGGCACATGTTTCCCATGTTTAGAACAGTCTGACAGCAAAATGACATTTCAAAGGAAAAAAACTACTCACAGCTATAATGAATTGCCGGTCCGACAATACACATAAAAGTTCATTGATAATAACAGCATCAAAATTCCCCACAGGGGAACCCCGAACCAAAATTTGAAAAAAAAATGACGTGGGGGGTCCCCCTAAATTCCATACCAGGCCCTTCAGGTCTGGTATGCATATTAAGGGGAACCCCGGCCAAAATTAAAAAAAAAAATGGCATGGGGTCCCCCTCAAAATCTATACCAGACCCTTCAGGTCTGGTATGGATTTTAAGGGGCACTCCGCACCAAAATGTTTTAAAAAAATGGCGGGGGGCCCCGCCACAAATCCATAGCAGACCCTTATCCGAGCACGCAACCCGGCAGGCCGCAGGAAAAGAGGGTGGGAGAGAGAGCAGCCCCCCTTCTGAACCATACCAGGCCACATGCCCTCAACATTGGGAGGGTGCTTTGGGGTAGCCCCCCAAAACACCTTGTCCCCATGTTGATGGGGACAAGGGCCTCATCCCCACAACCCTTGCCCGGTAGTTGTGGGGGTCTGCGGGTGGGGAGCTTATCGGAATCTGGAAGCCCCCTTTAATAAGGGGACCCCCAGATCCCAGCCCTCCCCCCTGTGTGAAATGGTAAGGGGGTACAAAAGTACCCCTACCATTTCACAAAAAAAGTGTCAAAAATGTTAAAAATGACAAGAGACAGTTTTTGACAATTCCTTTATTTAAATGCTTCTTCTATCTTCTATCTTCTTTCTTCTATGTTCTATCTCCTTTCTTCTTTCTTCTATCGTCTATCTTCCTTTGGTTTCTTCCTCCATCTTTTTCTTCTTCTGGTTCTTCTGGTTCTTCCTCCGGTCACTCCGCATCCAGCATGATGGGAGGCTCCCGCTGTGTGACGCTTCTCCTCTTCCCACCTCTTCACCCGGTGACCTGGTCCCCCTCTGACGCACGGTGACTTCCCTGTCCGCCCCTCTCTGACGTCACGGGGAATGCCACAGGGAAGTCCCCGTCAAGTTCCCATGCGTCAGATGGGGCGGGGTCACCGGGTGGCCCCGCCCTCCATTATTTAAGAACTGTCAGAAGAGGAGAAGCATCACACAGCGGGAGCCTCCCATCATGCTGGTATGGGTCTGGTATGGATTTTTAGGGGGACCCCACGCCATTTTTTTTTTAAATTTTGGCACGGGGTTCCCCTTAAAATCTGAAGGGTCTGGTATAGATTTTGAGGGGGACCCCACGCCATTTTTAAAAAAAAATTTGGCCTGGGTTCCCCTTAATATCCATACCAGACCTGAAGGGTCTGGTATAGATTTTGAGGGGGACCCCACATCATTTTTTTTTTTTAATTTTGGTTCGGGGTTCCCCTGTGGGGAATTCCCATGCCGTTTTTATCAATGAACTTTTATGTGTATTGTCGGATTGGCAATTCATTATAGCCGCAAGTAGTTTTAAATGACTTTTTTCCTTTGAAATGTCATTTTGCTGTCGGACTGTTCTAAACATGGGAAACATGCACCCCTTTACAGGCATACTATAGACACCCCCCAGGTAGAAAATTTAAAGGAATATTACACTTTTATTGTTTCACTTCAAGCATCATTAAAATCACTGCTCCTGAAAAAACGGCTGTTTTAAAACTTTTTTTTGCATTGATCCATGTCCCCTGGCGCAGGACCCAGGTCCCCAAACACTTTTTATGACAATAACTTGCATATAAGCCTTTAAAATTAGCACTTTTGATTATGTATGTTCGTGTCCCATAGACTTTAACAGTGTTCGCGTGTTGGAATACATTTTTTGCCTGTTCGCATGTTCTGGTGCGAACCGAACAGGGGGGTGTTTGGCTCATCCCTACTGGAGGGCCACCAGTTTGAAACCCCTGCTCTAGAACTATGTAGTCCTCTTTTTTGTGTGGGTGGGTTATGACAAATGGCCTTCCCCAAACTGGATATTGCACTAAACCTCTAGGTAAATAAGAAAGACAACTAGAACATTTGTTAAGTGGAAGAGTGAGTTTAAAAATAAAGTTACCAGTGCCTCCACCCAGGACAGAGCCTCTGTGAACAGGAGAGATCTCCTTCCTGGGAAATTAACCAGCAATCTAATTAAAGTAATTGGGAGCAGAGGAACTACTGCAACTAGCATATACCAAAACCATAAGTACAGTAAATAGATGCACACCAGTATGGAAATAATACAGGCTTTCTATAGGGAAAACATTCATAAAAGTACATACATTCAATATACTAACAGATATTATCACAGCAAAGGGGCCAACAAGAGTCCCGGTGGAATTGTGCACATATATCGGGATATATATAGTTATTTATAAAGATATTGTACCTCCAGATGAAAGTTGCAGTAAGGTTTCAGGAGCCTCTGAGGATGATCATGATGTAGTGTCCATCTTTGTGTCTGAGACTGGAAGAAAATGGCAGCAGTGATGGGGAGATCCTCCAACCATTGTCCAACCAGCCTGGAATGCAGATTCTCACCAACAGAAACTGTTGTGTGACACTGGAACTCAGAGTCAGCCTATCTATTCTGCAGTAATGCCCTGTACACACGGGCAGACTTTTCGACAACAAAGGTCTGACAGTCTTTTCAACTGACTTTTGACGGACTTCCGACTTTCTAACCAACGGACTTGCCTACACACGATCACACCAAAGTCCGACGGATTCGTAGTGATGACGTATGACCAGACTAAAATAAGGAAGTTGATAGCCGGTAGCCAATAGCTGCCCTAGCATCGGTTTTCATCCATCGAACTAGCATAAAGACGAGCGGATTTTTCGACCGGACTCAAATCCATTGGACAAATTTGAAACATGTTCCAAATCTAAAGTCCATTGAATTTTCGACCAAAAAAGTCAGCTGCAGGTTCGATGGAGCCCACACACAGTCGGATTGTCTGCCGGATTCGGTTCGTCGGACCAGTCTGGTCGAAAAGTCCGCTCGTGTGTACGTGGCATTAGTCTCTAGCAGAGTCTAATCCGTCGTGCAACTTGACCTCTAACTACCAGAAGTGGCCATCAGATGCCTAACCTGGCTCTTTCCTATGCTGGCTAATGAGCCCTAAGTTAAAACTAGCTATGGAATTGCAGACCTGAAGGGGCAGGGTCAACTAAAATAACAGGTGCTGCATGTATTAAAAACTATTCAGCTGCTTAAAAAAAGTATGTCAGCACATTGACACATTTATTATCAACAAGAAACTTACCAGTGTCCTATTAGTCTCCTATTTGTCAGAAACCATGAAATCAGATCGAGCAGAAGTACAGTTAAATTACACTTGTTTAATAATAAAAGTAAAAAGAACAAACGTAGTCAAAACATAGCCAAAGTTCAGTAACCGGAACGGATAGTCAGCCAAGCCAGAAGTCAGGGATCAATGTAGTGGAACAGCAAGCAGGATCTGGAGCCAGAAGGGATGTCAGCAAAGCAAGTCTTTCAACAGGACACAGACGATAGACTCTGTGATGTTGACCAAAGTGAAGGCAGAGATCCTCTGGACTGGATGGCTTAAGTAGGCAGGACTGACAAGCAGGATATCATCAACAGCTGAGTAACTGTGGAGAGATAGGAGCTGGCAATTAGCCAACAGCTGAGCGGCCAGCTCAGAGAAGGAAGGGCTGATCCCAGCCCTGACACTATTATGACCTCCTTGGATACAATACGCCCATGCCTCAATGCCATTGCAAGGTATTCTTCCATGAAGGGGCAGAGCACTGTTGGTTTACTTAGGTGGCCTTGATGTCTTCTCCCTTCCCACTCTCTTCTCTCCCTTCTCCCCTTCCCTCCTTTCCTTCCAGCCTCCTTCTTGCCCTTGGTACCTATTTTCCCTTCATATCTCTCACCCTCTAATTTAACCTTCTCTTCTTCCACTCTTCTAAACTTTCATATTATAGAGGCCTCTTTATTCTTCATTTTGTAGACTATGCCTCCCAACTAGATGAATGTCATTTTCTGATCACTATTTTGTCAGCAATTTTAACTCTTTTTTGGTTATCTACAGGCTGCTTCTACATTAATAAATCAGTGTTTTACAGGCCTATACAGTGCTCGAATACAGCTTTATGTTCCCAATTGATATTGTTTTGATAGCTCATTGTGAATTATTCAAATAGATGCACTATTTTATATTACTGTCTGTGCTTTGACATGTTTCAATATAAATCTAGTGAAGTGAAATTAAAGAGGACCTGAAGTGTGGCACTGTGTCCAAAAAAGGTAGGAAGAGTGCAAATGACTAATCACTAGTTTTTTCTCTAAGCTCCCTGCAGCTGTTTTTTTTTCCCATTATTGACTTTCTCTACTATGCCTTATTCCACACTGTGTCTGTATGAAAACAGGCAGGGGTTTGCATCCTCCTGTCTGGTAGGTTTATTGCCTGATGGAGGAATAATCAAGCAGCAGCTGCAGGAAGAAAGGTTCAGAAGACACAGAATGCCTGAGGGAGAAGCAGGGAGATTCCTGCACTGCAGGTCCTCAAGTACAGCTTCCTTTCCAGCATGTAGAACAGTGAGCACAGTAGTGACATCACCAAATTTCACTCCAATTTCATAGGACTAGCAGTCAGAAGCACAGTGCCTCAGAATATTTAACACTGCATATACAGTCCTATGAGGCTGTAGGTCCAGGGGTGCCTAAAAGGTTCCCCAGAGAAACTGAAGGTACATTTTGCAGGATACTGTTTAGATACCATTAACATTTTTATATGTTCCCTATAATATATCAAATCTTAGTTCAAGGTCAGGCTCACTTTAAACAACCATATCTCATGCACGTAGTTGACATTGGACAACCATTGGGTGAAATGTTATCTATAAGCCAGACACACACTTTAAACAGTAGCAGGAATTATATAATTATATATAAATAGCAAGGACCTAATATTTTACAGATCTTTAACCTCAATGTAAATGGTCTACATACAACATGTTTCATGACCTGCCATTAAATGTATACCATATACGCCATGACACTACCTGCCTGGAGTTTTCATGTTCTCCCTTTGTCTACGTGGGTTTCCTCCAGGTACTCCAGTTTACTCCCACACTTCTAAGACATGCTGGTAGGTTGATTGGAACCAAGTATGTACAGTATGAATGTGAGTTAGGGACCTTAGATTGTAAGCTCCTTGAGGGCACGCACTGATGTGAATGTACAATGTATATGTAAAGCACTGCGTAGATTGATGGGGCTATAGAAGTACCTGAAATAAATAAATAATAAATAAATAAATACCATGTAGTCAAAACTAATTATAAAGTAGATTTGGCTCCCATATTTTTTTTAAACTAGGACACTAAATGACATGGTCATATTTGTTTAGTACATGAAAAGAAACAAACATGACTTTTCAGCGGAAGCCAAGACACATGGGAGAACTAAATATAATGCATATTCATGTAGCAGATGGCTACCCTTCTTCAGCATCAGCAGAAAACAATTTCCAGAACATGTTTAACCCCTAATTTTCAGTTTTTGAAATGTTGTTATGTCAGTCTTATGTAAAAAAGTGAAAACACTTCACAATATTCAAGTTGTGTGCATCTACAAGAGTAGAACAGTGGTTAACAGTCCTGCCTTGCAACACAGGACTCCTGCGTTTAATTGAGCAGGAAGCCAATTTCTATAGAATTTTATATATGGTTTTCCTTGGGTGATCTGAAATCATACTCATAGGTAACTGGCTCTAGTATCTGTGTTTTTTTGTGGCATTGACATAAGGGACTGATGTTTTAAATTTAAAAACTGGTGTTGAATATTGCACTGAAATTGAAAATAGTACATAGTGCACAAATGTGTAATCTGTCCATAATACATTGCTGCTGGGATCTTTCTTTCATTTGCTTTTGCTGAAATTAAACAACCATATTAACTTTTTCAATGCCCCTATACAAAGGCAACTCAACTTTCTTTACTAGCACAGTCAAGCTCATTTCATAAATTCTTAAATCACCTATCCACTCATCTGTTGAAATGGGGAACGAAAAAAACTGTGATTCATTTTTTGAAAAATGAAAATCTAGTGGCATTTCAACTTATGTTATGTTACACAGTGAGTTTGCATATACTATATGAATGTTCACCAAATATTACTGGCTTGCAATGATAAGATAAGCTGGTGGGGAAGCATTGGGGCTGTATAAATTCACTTCCCAGGAATAATACACACTTTCAAGGTTAATGTTTTAATTAATACTTTCAAAACTGGTTATGCATTATTTTACATTCTCCAAGTAAATCTTGTGTTGATATTGTATAACAAAATTGATGAAGCTTTTGTGAAACTGAAATACTATAATGGACTTTACTAACCTACCTCGTTGTGCTCTGAATTTTATCTAGTCCCATTAGTGCACAAAAAGAATCATTCAAGGGTAGGGTTCTATGACAAAATTAGAGCCTAAACTGAATGTGAGTACATTTTATAGTGAAGACAAGGTGAGCAGAATGTGCTAAAACTGCTGCTGTACATTTTTTTTTTTACAGGCATTTTACAAACTGCCATACACTCACATTAGTCCCTGCTCTCAAGGATCCTATAATCTAAGGTTCCTATCTCTTATATATACATGCACACATACTAGAGACATTTTAGACAAAAGGCAACTGCCCTATTAATATGTCTTTTGTGTGTGGGACAAAACTCATCCAAGTACACAGACCAACCGTAAGAGATTGTGTCATGGTTGGGAATCAAACCAAGAACCCCAATGCTGCAAGGCAAAAGTGCTAACCACTAAACCACTGTGCTTCTCTGTAAAGGAATACATCTACACTATGTGAGCACTGAGCACAAACGCTGTAATCTGTGGTTTTACCACCATACTGCATTGGTTATATTGATTGAATGCTAGGTTAATCTAGCTTGCTATGTATGTTCTGCTGTTTTAAAAGTACTGTAAATTGCATATAGAGTTTACTGAAATAACTGCCTGCTATGATATAGATGGGCTATTGTCCCTGTGTATTCTGATAGTAGCTAGGTGTTTCCTTACATTTCTGTACTTTCATGAAATGTTTTATGTAAAATCCATTATGCAATCATGGTTCTTATTATGTTAACCAGAGCATGCAAATAAACTTTTGCATGGATGTACTGTTACCTGAGCATACAGGGCTCATTCATTACATGTGCAGTAATCTGTGTTTTTATGCACTTGAACAATGCCGGCCACTGCAAAGGCACATAGAAAACAAAGGTTTTCTATTCACACCACAATGTTGTGTACATGTCTGTTGCAATATGTTGCACTGAAATGCAATGCAGTCTGAATTCCTGTGTGGTTTGTATGAAATCCCTGCAATGTGATTAGGCAGCCCATTCATTTGAAGTGCCATACCAAATCACATGGTACTTTTCACTTCTGGTGCTCTCAAATGCACTGCATTTGCAATCTGTGTTTGGGGTGCTGTTCACAATGTACTGGCACCCACAGTAGATTGCAGAGGAAGCTTTGTGGTGAGAACCGGCTCTAAATGGACCCTTACAGAGCTCCAGCCTTAACATCAATAAAGACTGAAAATTCAGAGTGTCTCTGTTTTATGCCTTTAGGGGCTTGTTCACAATAGAACGTGGTGCCGGAAACTCACATTTCATGAACGTTTCCGGAACTACATTCAAAATACACTGCATTTTTTTTAAACCAACTGATAACCATTATTTTGTACAAAGTTAGGCTTTAAAGAAGACTTGTGTTAAAAGAAATACAAAGACTGCCATTTCTGACCTTTACCTGAACATGCTCATTGTCAGCTGTCTCTGACACTCCCTGTCACTGCCCCAGAACAAATATGCAGATAGTGAAGTCAAAATAGAACACGTAATCAGCATATTTATTCTAGGTCAATGACTCAGAATATATTGAATCCCAGTAGCATGGGACCAGCATTTTCATAAAGAAAGGTCATTAATTGAAGCCATCTTGTTTTTCTCAAGCTCAGGTTTAAACTATAACCAAAAAGGCTAAACTTTTTTTTAGTATTGGATAGAGTGGAGTGAGATTAAAACATCGGTTTTCATTACGGTCTGTGCCCCCATTAGGGAGATTCATCCCCTCTATTTGTCATGCTTACCGTTATTTAAAAAGAAAGTCCCAATTTGGAGTGAATTCTTCTCACATCCTTTTGGCTATGGGACAGGAATTGAAAGGAAATCTCCCCAGTGGGACATAGATGACAAAAATAAAAACTGACATGGGTTATGACCCTCCTTTACTTTATCCAAAATGAAAAAAAAATGCCTTTAGGTCTACCTTAAAGGAGCTGTAAAGGCAGAAGGTTTTTCATCTTAATGCATTTAATGCATTAAGAAAAAAAGCCTTCTGTGGGTAGCAGCCTCCCCAGCGCCCCCTAATACTTACCTGAGGTCCATCTCTGTCCAGCGATGTCCAGGATTCCTTCAGCCGTCTGGGACTCTCCCTCCTGATTGGCTATGGCACAGCAGCGGTGTCACTGGCTCCCATGGCTGTCAATCAAAGTCAGATAGCCAATCAGAAGAGAGAGGGGGCAGGGCCGAACGGCAGCTCCGTGTGTTCATTCAGCTGCTTGCTGTGGGGGCTCTCGACAGTAGGGAGGGGCCAGGAGCACCGAAGAGGGACCTGAGAAGAGGAGGATCCAGGTTGCCCTGTGCAAAACCACTGCACAGTCAGAGCAGGTAAGTATAACATGTTTGTTTTTTGTTGTTTTTTTTTTAAACAAGACTTTAGAATCACTTTAACTATATTAAACAGAGAAAAATACATACACATGAATTCAGTGCTTGGACAACCTGCTTTGGTTTTATTTCAAATACAATAAAATATACAATGCAATACTGTGTGCAAAAAGGTGTACATTCCCTGCTTTACTAAATTTTCTGATTAAAATAACACTCCTAGACCTTACATAACATCCCTTTTCTAGAATTGTGAGTTTTTCTTAAAATGCTTTTTAGAAGTGCTAACATGTATTCTTTACCATTTCATTTTCCACCTTTTTCCCACACAACGGAGGTTATCTGCAGCAACTTTCATAACAGAGTTTTACATTCTTGGCTCCTAATGCTGGCTTGACAAACCACATTTACCCGTTGCCTTATTTGTATTTTTTTTAAATCCTGCTCTCTCCAATCTTGGTTCATTATTATTTAAAAATCTGAATGGTTTATGTTGTCACTGAATCTCAGTGGTAAAAATTCTGAATTTATTAACTGTCACTTTTAATAGGACTTTTAATTGTATGTATTCATAAATAAACAACCAGTGGACCTTAACAGAGTGTGCCCTCTTTTTTTTCTTTTTAGCCTTCTTGACATCATTTTGTTAAATAGAAAATATTCAACTCATTTACACAGTAACAAGTAACAAGACTGAAAAAAGGGGGTTCCCCCACAACTAATAAAATCAGCCCACTTTCTTCCTTGTGGAAATACAAAAATGCAGGTTTTTTATTATTCTTCTTCACTACGGTCTCCTCTATGTTCTCCATTAGTGCTTTTGCTATAAAATCAATGACAATTTTAGCAAGGCGATACTCTTATGTTCACTTCTGTATCACAACTGTATTCCGTGAGGGAACAGATTACTACTTTTCCACAACTCGGCTGCTGTGCCTCAGAAACACTTACAGCAAATCTGTTGGAGAAGTACAGGTAAAGAAAAGTGCTACGCTCATCAAACAGGCATCACTCCAGGTACACTTACATCGGAACATGACTGTAGATTCGTAGATGTCTGTGAAACTGGGACAAACACAGAGTCTTTAGGTTCATTGTTCTGATTACTAGTGTAGCTCTTTGTTACAGCTTTCCTGGCAGTGTCAGGGCAGTCCTGGACAAATATTACACGATTATAAGCCTTTAGTCTTCTCCACAGCTGGATATAGACTTTACACTGCACATACATAAATACCAAACCTCCTGTAAATCCAATAGCCACAACCACCAGTTTTGTCCAAAATGGCCATTCCAGGACACCTATAAAGACATGAACAACAGATAAGAAAAATACAATCAATACAACATAATTAAAGAGAACTATCCTTTTTAAAAATTTGGGTCAAGTTTCACTAGATATCCACATGCTTAAAGAGAAGTATGGCCAAAGCTTTTTTGCCAATACTTCTCTTGTGGGTTATAGGAGTGCACTTACTTTTACTCTTCTGTGTCCCAGAGTCAGCAGAGAGTGGGATATTGCCTGACATGGCAAAGCCCCTCCAGGATCTGGAAGGATTCTGACCATATTTTAGAGCTTTATCCAGCTGCCTGATTGGAAGCTGGCTCCACTTCACAGCACACAGAGTAAAGCAAGAGCCAGCTGCACTTGCCCCCTCTCCAGCCCAGTGCTCCTTTGAGCACTGGAAGAGCAGAGTGGTGAGCAGTGACTGTCAGTTACTGCTCTACACTTTGAGAATGCCAGCTGAGTGATCAGCGGTTATGTGATCACTCATTTCTCTGGCGTATAGCGGATGTGGGATAGCTGCAGCGTCACATCAATGTGCAGCTTAGAGGGGAGTATGCAGGTTTATATTTTATTAACCCCATACTTATCCTTTAGTGTGGGTTGTACTTAGTGATGCTCATAATTAATCTACAGGACTGCCTTGTAAGAGAATATGCTGTATGCTGAAGAGAGCATTCTTATATAACCCCGAGATCTGCAGTGCCTCTTCCTATGGATTCCAGCTTGCATTTTGGAAGTCATAAAGACATATACTTCAGAAATGTACAGGATATAATTGACATGAATAATTTACTTAATAAACAATAGGGATGAGCCGAACATCCTCCTGTTCAGTTCGCAGCAGAACATGCGAACAGGCAAAAAATTAGGCAGAACACACGAACACCATTAAAGTCTATGGGACATGAACATGAATAATCAAAAGTGCTAATTTTGAAGGCTTATATGCAAGTGATTTAAAACTGATTGCGGCTGTAATGAATTGTCGGGTCTCGGCAATATAGATAAAACTCATTGAAAAAAACAGCATGGGTCCACCCCAGTCCATTACCAGGCCCTTTGGGTCTGGTATGAATATTAAGGGGAACCCCGAACCAAAATGAAAAAAAAAAGCCCCTGTGGAGTCAGAGGGGGCCGGGTCACCCGGTTATGTCACTGGGTGGCCCCGCCCTCACTTATATAAGAGCTGTCACAGTGAAGACACATCACTCGGCGGGAGCCTCCCATGGAGGTGGATCGGTTACGGCTTTTTTTTTTCGTCCGTTGGGCGGCGTGAACTTACATCGTGGGACATTTTTATTTTTTATTTTTTAATAAAGGACTTGTCCCAAGCCATTTTTTTTTAAATTTGGTGCAGGGTTCCTCTTTATTTCCATATCAGACCTGAAGGGCCTGGTATGGATTTTAAGGGGGACCCCCCCACACAATTTTTTTAAAATTTTGATTCGGGGTTCCCTTTAATATTTATACCAGACCCTAAGAGCCTGGTAATGGATGGGGGAGATCCCATGCTCTTTTTTTCAATGAGTTTTATCTATATTGCTGAGACCCGACAATTTGTTACAGCCGCAATCAGTTTTAGATGACAATTTTTCCTTTAGAAATGTAATTTTGCCGTTGTACTGTTCTAAACATGGGAAAAATGCTCCACATTACAGGCATACTATAGACACCCCCCAGACACAATATTTAAAGGAATATTTAATTTTTATTGTTTCACTTTAAGCATTAAAAAAATCACTGCTCCCGAAAAAATGGCCGTTTTTAAAAAAAATGTTTGCATTGATACATGTCCCCTGGGACAGGACCCAGGTCCCCGAACACTTTTTATGACAATAACTTGCATATAAGCTTTTAAAATGAGCACTTTTGATTTTTCATGTTAGAGTCCCATAGACTTTAACGGTGTTTCGGCAGCTTTCGTTTTTGCAGCTAACACCGCATATTGTTCGCTGTTCGGCGAACAGGAGAACATCGGGCTCATCCCTAATATACAGTACAATAGGAAGTTAAAATTAAGATGTAGATAAGTCAAGGTGCAGCATATAAAGGAAAATTCAGAGCCAGTGGTTCCCTTCAATGAAAATCACATATATGAAAATCGCAGTTGGAAGCTCATAGTAGATGCAGAGATTGAGGCAGATAAAACGTTATACAAATATTTACAGTGACTAATACGATGGCAATAGAGGAAGAGCCAAACTCAGTAAAAGAGTATAAAATGTGTCTGCCTATATTTCTGTATATACTTATTGTTTTGACATGTGATTTTCTACGAAGGGAATCTCTGATGATTGTTTTTTTTAACACTTAAAGTAGGACTTACCCTTTGCCCAAAAGGAAAGTTCTGCTTGTTTACCCCCCCACCACCACCACATTTGGTGCTCATTTGTTTGGGAGGGGGAGTGGATACCTGGTTCTGATAGGTACCCACTCCCACTTCTACCCAGATCGCTGCCTCGATCCGAGCAGAAGTTTACCCCACCTTTGTCTGCAGCCTTCTGGGACAATTCACAGGTCCCAGAAGACAACGGGACCATTCACAAAGTGCAGCATGGCTAGTGCATGTGCAGTTGGAAGCTGGCTGTGAAGTTGCAAGGCTTCACTGCCAGTTTCCCACAGTTAAAATACTGGTGCCAAGACCCGAAGCCCATTGAAGAACCGGCTTGGGTGAGGGCAATGCTGGATCCCTGGACAGGTAAAAGTCAGCATTTGTAGCTGTTGGCTTTTTGGGGGAGAAGCTCCTCTTTAAGGGGCATATTTAAAAAATCTGTGATTTTGACTTCCACCAAATATTTGCTAGTGGTGATTCACTCACTGTCATTTAAAACACATATAACTACAGTAGTTATGCTAATGTTTGGTGAATATCAGATTCACTGCTGTATAAATATGTCCAGTCTGAATTGCCTATGCTTATGACATATTTATTTCAAACTGAGAGTGGTATCTGACATGCCTAATGTCATGTTTTCTATTTTTGAAAGCAAAACATTTCATTCTCTACTAGCAGTCAAAAGTATTGTAACAAAAATAAACTGTAAAATATCAGCTGGGAAAATATTTTACATTAATTATCACTTATTTCAAATAGGTAGAATTTTTCATATGAGAATTGTGCACTTTTCCAAAGGTCGAAAGAGTGGTGAGTCAATTGTACCTGGGTTCGGTTTGGGCAGGGTTCAGCTAAAATTAGATAATGTTAGATAAGTTAGGATACCAAATCCAAAACGATTGGAATCAATAGGAATTGACTCAATAAAATTAGCCATTTGCTTTGCTATTAGGCTAGAGATCTAGAGATTGTCAAAAAAAATGGCATGGGGGCTGGGCACTGATCTGGGGAACATATGCTAATTCAAAAAAAGATTTACAAAATTTAATTCAGCCAGAAGCAGTGATTTTTTTAATGGTTAAAGTGGAGCATTAAACATTCCCAATGCCTTTAAATAGCCTGCAGCAATGACATCTTATTTACTGGTAATTTAAATCACTTTTGCTGTAATACATCCTACAGCAAGAAAGAAAAAAAAAAAAAGGCATGGGGTTCTTCCCTCAAAATCCATACCAGACTCTTTGTACCTGGTATGGATTTTAATGGCAACCCCTTGAGGTTCCCCAAAAGTCCATATCAGACCCTTAATCCTAGGATGATGCAGGGTAGCTGACCAGAAAAAGGGGGGTGAGCTGGTTCCTCCTGAACCATAGCCACCAGACTACATGCCCTCAACATGGGGGGTATCTCGTATCTCCCTAGCAAAGCACTTCATCCCCATGTTGATGAGGACAAGGACCTCTTCCCCACAACCCTGGCCTGGTGGTTGTGAGACTCTGTGGGTGGGGGGCTTATCGAAATCCAGAAGCTCCCTTTAACAATAAGGAGAAGCCAAAATGCTGGCCTACCCCTGTGTGAATGAGTAGGGGTACATAGTAACCCTACATATTCAAAAAAAATAAAATAAATGTGGCTTGTGTAGCAAACCCTATACAGTATGTTTAATTATTTATGAAAAAAAGTAGAGGTACCTTTTATATAACCTTAAGCACATTTGATGAATGTCAAATAGTTACTTACATAACTTCTGCATTTTAGGGCAAGTAACACAAGTGAAACTTTTAAGTAATTCGCCTTTGTGTATGAGCTTTAAAGCGGTAGTAAACCCGCTGGCACTTTTTTTGTTTTTTATACCCCTGTAAGGCAAAAGGCATAATCAGCTAGTATGCACCGCATACTAGCTGATTATGAAATACTTACCTTAGAACCAGGCATCGGTATCTTACCTGGTCCACGACAAGGTAGCTGACATGTTGCCTCAGCGTGTCTTCTGGGTATCATGGCTCCAGCGCTGTCAGTGGCTGGAGCCGCGTGTCGTCACTCGCGCGCATGCGCGCAGGAGACTTCTTTCCGGCAAGGTCCGGCATCTGCCGGGCTTTCAGCCAAGAATCCCCTGTGCGCATGCGCTGCTGCAGTCAGCGGCTCATTGCAAGGGGAATATCTCCTAAACCATACAGGTTTAGGAGATATTTTTTTACCTACAGATAAGCCTTATTATAGGCTTACCTGTAGGTAAAAGTTAAAAATTTGACTATACAACCACTTTAAACATTTTATTTAAAGCAGTAAATGCAGCTTTTACAAAATTTTAAAACATTTTAGCTGCAATAAGTATTTTTGTTGAAGTACATCGTTTACCAGGTTAAACAGGACAGCAATTTACTTTACAGCCCACTTGATCAGAAAATCACTTTGTTTACTTAAATGTCAAATCAATATTTTGCGGCGGTGTTGTTTTTTTTCTCTATTGAAATAAAATGTGATTCAAAGGCATAGTTTTCTGATTGCACAGAGTTTAATTTTTTACAAAGACACTTCTTTGTCAGACACAGAAGCTAAATGGTCAAAATCCACTTATAGATGTGTTTATATATAAAATTATAATGATTCGTGGTCAGTTTATTTTAACTTTTTATCTGAATGTTAACATTTTTAAAAATTAGTAATTTATATCATGTTTTTAATTGTGTAAGAAATGTAATTATAAATTTACATTTAATGAGGAATGTGTCTATAACATAAGAAACCGAGCATGCTTGCGTTTTTTTTTTTTTTTTTTAAGAAGAAAGCCCAGCACTGTTTGTTGTTTATTGTCTTTGACCTGAAATCCACCTGAAGTCTTGTATGATCTAGCAAGCAGGGTTATAAGACAGGCAGAAAATAAGGATGCTGTAATGATATTTTACTTTTGATTTGACTTCTTAAAAACACATTTTTTAAATTGTCTATAATAAATATATATATTTAAATATTTACGTTGTGAATTCACTGATCTATTCACTGGAAAATATATGCAACTCTTATGCCGTGTACACACGAGCGGACTTTACGGCAGACTTGGTCCGGCGGTCCGGAGTCCGTCGGATAATTCAATCTTGTGTGGACTCCAGCGGACTTTTTTTCCCAAAAGTCCGACGGACCTAGAAATGAAACGTGTTTCAAATCTTTCCGACGGACTCGAGTCCGGTCGAAAAGTCCGCTCGTCTGTATGCTAGTCCGACGGACAAAAAACGACACTAGGGCAGCTATTGGCTACTGGCTATGAACTTCCTTGTTTTAGTCCGGTCGTACGTCATCACGTACGAATCCGTCGGACTTTGGTTGATCGTGTGTAGGCAAGTCCGTTCATTCGGAAAGTCAGTCGAAAAGTCCGCCGGACCAAGTCTGCCATAAAGTCCGCTCGTGTGTACATGGCATAAAAGTCCCAATGTCTTTAGTGGTTTCTTGGAAATCCTCTTTTCTGTACAATTATTGTGTGATGTGGTGCTAGAACTATTACAAGTGGGGAAATATATTTTATAATATTTACAAGCAATATTTCACATTTACTTGATTATAAAGGAATTCAAAAATACTTTTGTAACTTTCAGTTCCCAGTATCATCAATAAAACACTTTGGGGGATTTACTGAGGGAAAAGGGCATGTTCACTTTGTAAGGGAATTTTCACTTTGCAAAAGAGTTATCGCCTATCTTGGTGAACGTGGGGAAGAAGCTATGCTAACTTCATTTATACAATTATGTGCAAGTAATATTTCCTTTTTTGTTGTTGTGGCTTTTTTTTTACCTTGCACACGATTGAGAATTCTTTGCAAAGTGGATTTTCAACATATTCACAAAGCTAAGTGAAGATCTCCTTTTTCCTTGCAGAGTGAGCATGCTTTAATCCTTTAGTAAATCAACCCTCTCTTTAGATATTCTGCATAATCTTACTAATGTGCATAGGGATTGGAACATTTGCCCTTTTTTTTTTAGCTGTCTGTGCCCCCATTAGAGAGGTCCTCCCTCTCTACTTGTCCTTTTTACTATTATCAGCGTAAGTGAAAAAAAAATTGGTTTGACACCAGAAAAGTAATAGAGTGGAAATCTATTACTTTGAGATTCCCTCACTTTGCAGGGATTTCCTCTCACTTCCTGGTTTGGTTATGGGACAGGAAGTGAAGGGAAATATCCCCTATGGTACATAAATGGCAAAAACAAAAGGACAGGGGTAACCCCCCTTACTCTATTCAAAATGGTAAAAAAAATTGTGCCTTTATCTTACAAGGAATTTATTATTTCTTCTATTGAAATACCAGCTGCATCTCTGGCCTTTTCTTATTTTAAAGGAGAATTGTAGTTTTTATAATGTTTATTCAATGTACATGTGAAAAAGGATGCCTTATGATAAAAAAAAAAAACTGATAATTTAAAGTTTTCAAATTGTTTGTGTACTGTACATGGGGGCAGCCTTTGTGGTCTTCTCATCTCACTGATGATTCAAAAGAATATTAATTGGTAGTCAGATCAATATTTTTTAGTAGTTTGATATGGTAATGCTGACATTGGTTAGTACTGAAGGTTCAATTGTAATAATACATGCACTGTAAAAGTCTTATTGATTTCTCTGTGGTACCCAGATTCAGATTTCTTATAGCTTCATCTTTTAAACATGGCAGTTTCAACATAATTTCATATGTTAAAGTAGCCAGATATGACTTTTTTATATGATATAAAAGTCAACAGGCTTTTTTTTTTTAACCTGCCAGGCCTTAACATTAAATCTGATAAACCAGACAACGAGAATATGGGTGAAAATATACAGATACCTGGAAATGATTCTTTCAAATATAAAATTTTACTCTCAAACTCTTAGCTAATTAGCTTCCAGGCTTTCCTGTATGCTTTGCAACCACTCCTCTGCTGTTTACTGCTGATACAGCAGTTTTAAGATACTCTCTTTAGATACATCAAACAGCATCGAAAACACATACAGGGGTTTGTTTACTAAAGACAAATCCACTTTGCACTACAAGTGCCCTTGGAAGTGCAGTCACTGTAGATCCGAGGGGGACATGCAAAGAGAATAAAAAACAGCATTTTTGCTTACACATGACTGGATGATAGAAATCAACAGAGCTTCTCCTCATTTCGATCTTCCCCTCAGTTCTACACCGACTGCACTTCCATGTGCACTTGTAGTGCAAAGTGGATTTGTCTTTAGTAAATCAACCCCACAGTGTTTACTTTGCATATTAGCCACTTAAGGACCGGAGAGATTTGCCCCCTTAATGACCAGGCCATTTTTTACGATATGGCACTGCAATGTTTTAACTGACAATTGCGTGGTCGTGTTATGTTGTACCCAAACAAAATTGACATCCTTTTTTTTTTTACCACAAATGGAGCTTTCTTTTGGTGGTATTTGATCACCTCTGCTTTTTTTTTTTTTTTTTTTTTTTTGCGCTATAAAACAAAAAAAGACTGACAATTTTGAAAAAAAAGATTTTTTTTTTTTGCCATAATAAATATCCCAAAAAACCCCACAAATTTCTTCATCATCTTGAGCTTCATCAGTTTAAGCTGATATGTATTCTACATATTTTTTGGTAAAAAAAAACGCAATAAGCATATATTGATTGGTTTGTGCAAAAGTTATAGCGTTTACAAAATAGGGAATAGAGTTATGGCATTTTTATTATTATTATTTTTTACTAGTAATGACGGTGATCAGCGATCTTTAGGGGAACTGCGACATTGCGGCAAGACAGATCGGACACTTTAGACACTTTTTTGGGACCATTGACATTTATAAAGCGATCAGTGCTAAAAAATGTCACTGGTAGGGAAGGGGTAAACACTAGGGGGTGATCAAGGGGTTAAGTGTTCCCTAGGGAGGTGTTTCTAACTGTGGGAGCAGTGTAGTAACTGGAGGAGGAGACAGATTGCTGTTCCTAATCACTAGGAACAGCAGATCTGCCTATCCTCCCCTGACAGAATGGGGATCTCTCTATTTACATTGACAGTTACCTGTTCTGACTCTCTCAGGAGCGATCGTGGGTGGCCGGTGGACATCACGGGCACCGGTCAAGCACATCGCCTCCGTGCCCTAGTTTTTTTTGTGATATGCAATTGGTTTAGACATTTCTTAAAATCATATATCGATTTTATTTTTTTATTATGGTTGACTTATCACTTACTTTTATATGTATATATATATACAGTATCTCACAAAAGTGAGTACACCCCTCACATTTTTGTAAATATTTTATTATATCTTTTAATGTGACAACACTGAAGAAATGACACTTTGCTACAATGTAAAGTATTGAGTGTACAGCTTGCATAACAGTGTAAATGTGCTGTCTTCTCAAAATAACTCAACACACAGCCATTAATGTCTAAACCGCTTGCAACAAAAGTGAGTACAACCCTAAGTGAAAATGTCCAAATTGGGCCCAATTAGCCATTTTCCCTCCCTGGTGTCATGTAAATCGTTAGAGCCACAAGGTCTCCGGTGTGAATTGGGAGCAGGTGTGTTAAATTTGGTGTTATCGCTCTCACTCTCTCATACTGGTCACTGGGAGTTCAACATGACATCTCATGGCAAAAAACTCTCTGATGATCTGAAAAAAAAGAATTGTTGCTCTACATAAAGCTGGCCTAGGCTATAAGAAGATTGCCAAGACCCAAAAACTGAGCTGCAGCCCGGTGGCCAAGACCATACAGCTGTTTAACAGGACAGGTTCCCCTCAGAACAGACCTCGCCATAGTCGACCAAAGAAGTTGAGTAAACATGCTCAGCATCATATCAGCATCATATCCATCATATTGTTTTTGGGAAATAGATGAATGAGTGCTGTCAGCATTGCTGCAGAGTTTAAAGGGGTGGGGGGTCAGCCTGTCAGTGTTCAGACCAAAGGCCGCACACTGCATCAAATTTGTCTGTATGACTGTCCTCCCAGAAGGAAGCCTCTAAAGATGATGCACAAGAAAGCCCGCAATCAGTTTGCTGAAGACAAGCAGACTAAGGACATGGATTACTGGAACCATGTGTGATGAGAACAAGATAAACTTATTTGGTCAAGTGTGTGTGGCGGCAACCAGGTGAGGAGTACAAAGACAAGTGTGTCTTGCCCACACTCAAGCATGGTGGTGGGAGTGTCATGATCTGGGACTGCAAGAGTGTTGCCAGCACTGGGGAGCTACAGTTAATCGAGGGAACCATGAATGCCAACATGTACTGTGACATACTGAAGCAGAGCATGATCCCCTCCCATCGGAGACTGCGTTGCAGGGCAGTATTCCAACATGATAATGACTCCAAACACACCTCCAAGATGACCACTGCCTTGGTAAAGAAGCTGAGGGTAAAGGTGATGGACTGGCCAAGCATGTCTCCAGACCTAAACCCTATTGAGCATCTGTGGGGCATCCTCAAATGGAAGGTGGAGGAGCGCAAGGTCTCTAACATCCACCAGCTCTGGGATGTCGTCATGGAGGGGTGGAAGAGGACTCCAGTGGCAACCTGTGAAGCTCTGGTGAACTCCATACCCAAGAGGGTTAAGGCAGTGCGAGAAAATAATGGTGGCCACACAAAATATTGACACTTTGGCCCAATTTGGACATTTTCACTTATAGGTGTACTCACTTTTGTTGCCAGCAGTTTAGATATGAATGGCTGTGTGTTGAGTTATTTTGAAGGTACAGCAAATTTACACTCTTATACAAGCTGTACACTCACTACTTTACATTGTAGGAAAGTGTCATTTCTTCAGTGTTGTCACATGAAAAGATATCATAAAATATTTACAAAAATGTGAGTGGTGTTCTCACTTTTGTGAGATACTGTATATATATTTTTGTCACTTATTAATTATCCATAAGAAATGTGTATATGACTTTATTTAACATATATGCTATATGTTTAAAGTAGAACTATAGGCAAAACTTTTTTTTTTCATTGTGGATATCGTAAGGGAGGATTATAACACCTGTAACACCTTTCTGCCATCAATGTCCCATTGCAGAGATTTCCCTTCACTACCTGTCCCATAGCCAAACAGGAAGTGAGAGGGAATCCCTGAAAATAAGCGGAATTTCTTGGGGACGCCCAGGTCACAAGAACCAGTGTCCATATTGGAAGATTTACCCCTCTATTACTGTTTTGGGGATAATGGTAAACAGGACAAATAGAGAGGGAGAATTTCCCCAAGGGGGGCACAGACAGCAATAAAAACAGACAGGGGTTCTAATCACTCTTCACTCTATCCAAAACTGAAAAAAAAAAAGTTTAGCCTTTAGTGACTGTTTAAAGAGACCAAGTGAGCATTCTATTGTATTGAGTAACTCTATATACCCACACTTTTTTTCCACCTTGTACAAATTATATAGACCTGCTATGAATTTCTATCATGTATCTTTCTCTCTACATGTTAGCCCTGAGGAACGGGGAGGCAATTCCCCCAAATTGCACTGGCTCTTCTTTAATATTCAATAAATGATTATAGATGTTTTCTGGATACCATGTGCTCCTGTTCAATCACCCAAGTCTATCACCTACCACTGAAAATTAGGGTACAACCCATTGGAAGTTATTTTCGCTACAACTTTTACATAGAGACCTGCCACCAGACAGCCTCCAGTGACATCAGTTCAATACTGTTTCCCACCCAAACCTAATGTTAACAATGGATCAGTAGATCCCGAGACACATACAAAATATATTTTGAAGATTTTGGAGTCCTTCCAAGCACTCTTTGCACCTTCATATTTGCCATGTTTGTCACTAAAAGCTTATTACAGGTAACTGGTTAGGTTTTAGTTTTGAACATTTAACATAATAGGCTCATAGAGCCTCATTATATTTGAGTGGATAGGCTGCAATATTACATTTCATCAGCCACTGTGGCTGCAGTTGTCAGCCTTGCAAAAAGAGAACCAGAGCTGCAGCACAAGAAGTACCTCGTGATGTAAATGTTCAAACGAGTATTTTCATTTAAAGATGTTGTGATAAAACACTGAGGAAAAACACACATATATTATCTGCACAGTGTTTCTTGTATCAGCTTATTATTAAGAGATGTTGGGATTTCCTCTAGATAGTTATATACAGTAAAACTACAGATGTGACAAAGCCCTTATCCCTCCTCCCCAAACACACACACTGAGTTGATTACTCTCCCCTTAGTATAGGACTATAAGATCTTTTACATCCATTGACGCGGAAAAGAGCTGAGATATGTTCCCTTCAAAAAGCTGTAAAAACAAAGTTTTCAAACCATCATCTATCTAATTCCCAGAAGCAATTACATGTATTTCAATAAGACCACAGTCTGAGTTTTACCTACTGCTTGAAAAAGTTTGTTAAAAAAGACACAGTAAAACTTCATAAAAAAGAGGACAATAACATTTCATCTCTGCACTCCACAACAGATGATGCCAATCAAGAGGGCAGAAAGTGCATTTTTGTCAGTAGGTTTAAATATAAACTGTGTTCAGGATAAAGTATATGCTGAATTTATATGCATTTTACTTTGCTATCAATTATTTCCTTTTTTTTCTTTTTCCATTTTTCACACTTGTCATTTAATAAGATCACAGCTTTGTCATCTTATGTTCAGTTGCCTAACACATCTTTATTGATTAAGAACATTGAAACAAACATAAAACTATTATTATATCACATTTTTGCAGCAGTGCTAGGCAACAATTAAAGTAATTTAGTGAACCGTAGTCCAAATTTTAATAAACATCTTTTGCAGTGTTGTTTATTGGGCTCTTTATCCAGCTTGTTGATCAGGACTGTAGCTTCTTGTCACATGATTCAGCACAGTGCAACCTCTTTTTCATACTACAATTCCTGTCAATAAGGGTGCAGTGGGTCAGTGGTCCTAGAAGCAAAAATGCCCTGTATTTTTCCGAGGTTCAGATTCAAGGCCATGGACAGCAGGTTAATAGGACCAAGGTAGATTTCAGCTAGCAGGGCAGCCAGTTGCAAAAGATGGATGTCATTATAAAATTAAAACTGTTTGGTAGCCCGACTATGCCCTTGCTCAGTCTAAAGGATAACTGGACTTTTAGAACACAATTGCTCTTTTAATATATGCAGAAATGCCAAGGAAATCTGCAAACATAACCTTTACCTTTATCTTTTCTTTTCCTTTACTCTGAGAGCTATCATTGCAGGCCCAGACCAGTGTAAACATCACATTGCTTACTTTTGGCCTGTTTAGGTTTTTATATCTAGGTTTAAAAATACGAAAATGTGAGAAAATTTGAATGAAAGAAAAAAAATGGTATAAAAAAAATGGTATTTTGTGCTAAGATGCACAATATTTTTTTATTATGTTTAAGCTTAAAAGGAAACAGATATAAAGCTAGCAAAGACAGTGATTTTTTTTTTCATTCAGCCAGCAGAATAAAAAAAAAAATAGTAACAGATTCTTCCATCCACAAAAAGGCGATGGATTAAGCAATCCTCCCCATAGGAACAATGTATTCTGACATCGGATCCCGTTGCACTGATTAGCGGCTGCAGCTGATTGACAAGTAAAAATCATTTTTATTTATTTCAATTGCTAAGAACAATCTCTAATATTTTAGTAATTCAATTTCTATGAACCAGAATAAAACAATACATTCCCTGTGTGGCTGATATTTTATCTGAATAGTTGTTAACCAGGGAAACTACCAAATATCTCCTGCCAAAGTTGGCTGTTTTCTGTGCTACTGGCTTTCCGGTTTAACAGTTCAAATCTCTGGCTCTGTCCACATGTAAGGTTTATAAACAAAGTTATGTGATGTCAAAATGCCACATGACCTGAGCCAAACATGTGCACACACATTCATGACTAACTGGAAAGAGGAAGGGAGGGGTGTGTGCATTAGAGCCCACCCTAAACCTGCATAGGAATATAAGTTGACCTGGTGACTGGGACTGGATGGAGGGGTCAATGCTTTGAGTATATGAGTAGTGAGTAAGCACGGATTGTAACTTAATCTTGGTCATTGTTTTGCATAGCAGATGGCAATCTATACCATCATTTTGTGGGGTTAATAGTCAAGATAGATATTTATGACCAATACAGCTAGCTCCCAGGATGTCTCTCCCATAGTCAATAAACACTCTAATGATATGGTCATAGAATGATAATAATAAATTTATATTAAATTATTGGATCTTGGGCCCTACATCTGTCAGTTTGAAGTAACGCTGAAGTGTGTAAAGTGACAAAGTGAATGAAATGCACCTTTATATACCTTTCAGTGACTTCACTAAAACTCTGGAAGCCCCAAATCCTAGAGCACCCAAATAAGCAAATATCATCTTCAGGAGAAATTTAAGGGTTGGCTCAACTAATCAGTGGTTGTTGAGATGGACCATGGTATATGAGAAACAGTAATGAGGCACAAAAATGAAAGGCAGCATGCCAGCTGTAGATCTCTCTTCGCAGATATTTCTATATTACCTCTTTTTGTGTTTCAAGGTTTCAGAGGTACTCATTAAGATAATAAAAGCTGCATGCATACCCCTGAGGGTTCAGGCCTTTTATTTATGTTTTTGCTGTGTTTTGACACAGTGTCCTAAGTGCACCACTATTAGCGCCACCCTACTCTACCCCCTGCTCTGCTCTCTGTCCTGTTCCTATTTCCATGCCCACTGACTTTTAAAAGTTCCCAGGTAAATTGATCAGGGAGTGTAAATGGGTCTGAGTCAAATACAGATTTCTCTCTAGTGGTTAATTTTCACATTTTAAATGTAATAAATTACTGCAAATGTTTAGTAAAAATACTCTCAGTATACATAAACATACAGTATGTGCTAAAATGATTTACAGGCATAATTTAGGAGTCAGAATAAATACTATAATTCAGTTAGAATGCATGCTATCTTAGAGACAGAAGCTTGTATGCCTGTAAAACATTGGCACAGATCCCAAGTCTGTTCAAACCATAACTCTTCATCTTCAAATCATGCAGATAATTCCTCATTCAGCCAAATGGATTTAGGTTTTAAGATAAATTGAGCACGTAGAACTGAATTCCTGAACCATCTAAAAGCAATACACAATTTTTCTGACAAAAAACAAGAAGCAAATTTTATGAAGATTTATGTTTGTCTACTAGGATGTTCTGAATCTCCTCCTTTTTGTTCTCTCTGGTTCTACATTTGTTTTCAGCATATCTACCAGATTTACCTAAAACTGCTCCTCAATTCAGATGTTTTATTTTAGTTTTGGATAAAAATACAAAGCACTAAAACCTACTATCAATACCCCTGCTGACTACATTTGCTCTCACTTCCTGTGTGGTCACTGAGGCAGAAAGCGAGAAAAATGGGTAACCAAATGGATAAATAGGCTGAAATAAAATATGTTTTTTTTTTTTTTTATTGTAGCATGGAGTAAGGTTAAAACAACTTCTACTGCTTTAGTCCTTGTTAGGGATACTTCTGTGTGGTCTTGAGAAGTGAGCGAATTGTACATTGTAAACCCACACTGCAATACATTGCAACTATGCATCGCAGTGTTTAGGTTTTTTTTCCTTTTTAAAAAAACAACTTTCTTGAATGTTTATCAACAACTTAATTCATCTCTATACACAGCAGTGCACTGTGACACACTGCCATGTTTTTGTGCATTGCATAAATGTGCAGACATTTTTATGCAATGCACCTGCATGGTTTGAAATAGGCACATAGAAAGCAATTGTTTTCAAAATGTTCTTGGGTTGAGGCTATGTTAATCAATGCCGATTAATGGATCTCATCAGCGTGAATGAGCCTTTAAAATGGGCCTAAAAAGGAGGTTTTTTGTTTTTAGTATTCAGTAATTAATTTGATTTGTTTTGTTAAGTCTGTACAGGCTAAATTGTTAATCTTTTTAAGGAAGGCCGAATGGGTTCCAGTCTGAGAAGACCAATGTCACTGCCTCTGCCTCATGTTCCTGTACCTCGCTGTCTTGCTGGTGCTGACCTTGGCATGTATCCTGACTATGTCCTTACCTTCTAATTTAGCACCTCTCTTCCCGGCTGTTGATGAACTTTGGCACTAGCTATGCTCTTGCCTTCTGATAGGTTGACACCATGTTCCTGCATTTGGTTCTCACCAGATCCACCATCAGCTGCCCCTTACATCCTGCAACCGCTGCTGCCTGCAACATTAGCTCTCATGCCATTCTGTGTCCCCACATGCCCGTTCACCATTACTACGGTTGCTGGACAAGAGGGGCAAGTGAAGCTCCCTCTTTAGCACAATATTTACCAAGTACATGACAATCTTGCTCAGATGTAAATTTTCTTTTTACTTTAAGGTTTCACCCCAAAGCAAAAACAGTGTACACTGTTTACAGTTAGCTGCATTCAGACAGCCCAGATATTATTGTATATTCATTCTACAGTTACTACAGTAAGTTCTCAGCGAAGGAACCTTAAGACTGTATGCTAACAGATTGTAACAAACTATAGTTGCTTATTTTGCTGCCATATGTTACAATATCATGTCTGCCAGAAAATATAGAAATTCAGAATTATCCTTCAAGATATCTGACATACAATATAACTGTGGTTGAGAGGACTATTTACCTGTCCAGTAAAATTATATAAGTGAAGCACTCTGTAGCTTGAATGACTATCAAAATGATAATTGCAGAACACTAAATTATAAAGAAATACTGTATGTGCAAGTGATTCAGGAGCTTTTTAGAAATAAAAGAGTAATATATTGAATAACATTGCTATTGTGAAGGCAGCATTTAGTATATAGAGGATTCCTCTTTACAAATTATTGACTATCTCCAATAACATCCTCATACCAGCTAACCCTATTTTTGATTAATTTAGGGTAGAAATATTGGCAAAATCAAAAACTGAATGTATGATGCAGTCTGTTACATTTTTAAACACAGCGGTTTTTGTTTTTCAGAGTCAATTTGTAACATAGATTTATTACCAGCTGATTCTGCCAATAGATCCTTTATTTTTACACCTCTTTTAATAGGGTGATAACATTGTGCAGTGAAATCATGCTGTAGCATTGTCACCTTGTGGACATATCATTTTAACTGGACTCTAAAGTCCAGCTCTATGCTACCCTTACAAGTGATCCCTCAGAAACACAGTGTTTATGTTTTTCTTTATTTCTTTATTTATAGCTGGAGAGTAGGATTCTGTTCTCTCCTTCCTCCAAAAGCTGTCTACTTTGGGTGAAAGTGAGCAGAAAGAGTGGGCAACCACTGAAAACAGAACTCCTTCTCAGTGTGGGTGCCTGGTGGCGAGTGGGTGTGACTTCCTTTATTTCTGTTTACCTTTGTCATGTGACATGTCACTTGGCCAGAGGGAAAAATCTGTCTTAATTTTTGGGTGGCTGACACTCTAAGAAGGAGGCCTGTGAGAACTGTAAGTATACCTGGTTGACAATATCATCACTTGTCATACAAATCCAAAACAGGTATAGAAGCACTCACAGATGTCTTGAGAAAGATGGACTGAGCTCCGTTGAAACATTGACAATAGAATACTCTAGCTTTGATTTCTCTGCTGTGCAAGACCTATGAGTGCCCCTATACCTGTTTTGGATTTGTATTGATTTTTTTGTGGGTGAGCAACCAGGCATTTATCTCACAGAATGCGGTATAGGCATTTCAGAGTGTCTGCTAACCACTACACCACTTCTGTTGTCACATTCAGCCTCTTACAGTGTAATACATCAAAGTATGTGCCCTGGCAGTATGAAATTAATATAGAAATTGATCCTGCCTAGTGTCCCTAGAAGGACTAGTCTTGTCCAGCATTCCCAACAATGTTTAATTTAAATATATGTCCTGCCCAGTGTCCCCAGTAGTGACTGGTATAAAGATGTGTTGTTCAATGTCCCCAGCAGTAGTCAGTATAGATCAGAATGCCTCCAATACAGATATCAGTCTCCTTCAACCCTCTTCGCTTCCCTAGAGCCACATAGGGCCCCTTAGTTCAGTGCACCCAGCTTGTCATCTCAATGACACGAATTCCAAGGTTGTTCTCCTCAGACAGCAACTACTAAGGCAGCAGCATTTTTAACTGCCTCTGACACCAGCACAACAGCATTATTTTCTCTCACTGACACTGATGCAGCAGCAGTGTTTTTCCCACTAAGGAAGGGGTATTTTTTCCTATCGCTGACACCAGTCAGGTGCATGCTGCATCCATATATATAGTATGTTTCCGTACGGTTCACTTCATGCACTGCTTTTAGCCCTGTCCCCTACTCTGTCTTATATCCCACCCACATTCTTAAATCCATTGGTCTTCTAAAATCCCCGGCCATATTTGCACCCTATATTCACAATATCACCCTTGGTCATTTAACCTGAAATGACTGAGGACATCTTGTGGCAGAATAGAAGTACTGAAAGGGGCAACGGGAAAGGTGAAAACCATAAAACCATATGAACAAAAGTTGGTCATTGTAATCCCCCCTGGAGTGTTATATTGTATGTCCTGTCACTTTTGCTGGACAGCTTGATCTACATATACTGTATATGTGGAGAAAATCTAGAAAAAGACAATAAATCATATCTTGAATAATATCCTTTCAGGTATACTAGGTACTGTGATCATTGGTCCTTTTGTTTAATTAAAAACAAATCATATTGACATATACCTTTTAAACTATAAGTACAGTTATGCTACAGCTATTTGTTGTCATGTAATTTAACTATTTTCTTATAGCAAGGAAGTTATTGCTGCTAAATATTTTATGGCATTGTATTTTATGTGCAGGAAAAAAAAAGACTTACACTTTTTCCTTGCTCAGTCAAGCTTACAATTCAATTCTGGTAACTGAAATAAGGGCAGTTAATGGACTAGTACAAGGTTATATAATATACGAAGCTGGCAGAAGAGTTTTAACACTGGTTCTCTGCATGTCTTTCAGTGTCACTGTTTCTCAGTACAAAACTAGTAGATAGAAGAAAATGCACATCTTTTTGAGGTTAAGGAAGCATCAAAGGGCAAATATATGTGTACTTTAAAGCTCTTTTTTTAAAATATAATCAGACTTGCTGCTGTTATAAAAAAAATAAGATCTTCAAGAAATCAAAATTTTATGAAGATTTCTTTATAATTTTGCCTTGTAAGACTAAATCTCTTTATGACAATTTTACAGTACTCTGGGCAATAAAACAACATAAACATTGTCAGCAAGGAAAAGACATTTATACATTAACAAATCCTTTATCTAAAGCAGTGGTTCTTAACCTGGGTTCAATCGAACACCAGGGGTTCGGTGAGTCAGTCTCGCGGGTTCGGCAGAGGTCAAGACACACACCCGACTCATATGATTCGTGATGACACGCCCCGCTTGTCCATCATTGGCTGCAGGTGATAACACCACATCGCTTGGCCTATCTGTGCTGCAGGGAATTTGGTGCGCCCAGTAGTCGAATTGTAACTGTCGTGATGGTACGTCGTGTGATTTCTTTTTTAATATTTTAATCCCTTCATACTAACTATGTCGAGCAAAAAAAGAAAGTGGTCGGACGAATATGTACAATATGGATTCACATGTATAATGGAACGTGATGGGAGTCAGCGTCCTAACTGAATGATTTGCAATGCCAAGTTGAGCAATCCTAGTCTAGCACCGGCAAAACTAAGAGAACACTTCCTTAAGCTGCATGGAAAATACAAGAACACAACGCTTGCTGAATTCAAGGTGAAGAGAGCTAGATTTGATGAAAAGGCTACTCTGCCTGTTCTCGGCTTTGTACCCATTAACAAACCAATCCTCACAGCATCGTACGAAGTTGCTTACCTGATCGCAAAGCAGGGCATACCACACGCCATTGCTGAAACACTCATAAAACCAGCTGTGTTGACGATGGCGAATATCATGCGGCTGAATGTAAGTTATCCCAAATTCCTCTTTCAAATGACACCATCAGCGACAGAATAGAGGACATGAGCAAAGACATCTTGGCTCAAGTAGTTGCAGATCTGATTTCAAGCCCGGCAAAATTCAGCCTTCAACTCGACGAGACCACGGACGTTTCCAATCTGAGCCAGCTTGCAGTATTCGTGCGCTATGTGAAAGACAACGTGATAAAGGAAGATTTTTTATTTTGTAAGCCTCTTACAACAACAACTAAGGCAGCCGATGTGAAGAAACTTGTGGATGACTTCTTCAAAGACAACAATCTTTCGTGGGATATGGTTTCTGCAGTTTGTTCGGACGGAGCTCCAGCCATGCTGGGAAGAAAGTCTTATTTTGGTGCGCTAGTGAAAGCTGATGCAACACACATCATTGTTACGCATTGTATTCTGCACAGGCATGCATTGGCAACAAAAACCTTGCCTCCAAAACTGGCAGAAGTATTAAAAATTGTAGTGGAATGCGTGAACTATGTGCAAAATAGTGCTCTGAGGCACCGCATCTTCAGGGAGCTGTGTAAAGAAATGGGATCTGAATTCGAGGTACTTCTGTACCATTCTAACGTTCGGTGGTTATCCTGGGGACAGGTGCTGAATCGTGTTTTTGCCATGCATGTGGAATTAGCCCTGTTTTTGCAAGAGCACCAACATTGTCATGCAGATTGCTTCAAAAATTCTGAGTTCATTCTCATTTTAGCGTACATGGCTGATATCTTCACAGCTCTCAATCATCTCAATCAACAGATGCAGGGCGGTGGAGTCAACATCATCGAAGCGGAAAAAAACCTGAAGGCTTTTCAAAAAAAGCTACCGTTATGGAAACGACGCATAGAGAACGATAACTTTGCAAACTTTCCCCTGCTAGACGACTGTATCTGGAATCGGACACGTTTCTGTAACTGCGGAACTGAAGCAAGCAATTGCCACGCACTTAGATTTGCTTGCAAAGTCTCTCGACGGATACTTCCTTACAAGAGAGTCATATCCAGCATGGGTGAGACAGCCGTTCACGTTTAGTGTTGAGACAACAGATGTCAATGATGAATACCTCGATAAAATCATTGAAATTCAGCAGAGCCAGGTTCAACAGCAACTCTTCAGAACAACAATGCTCTGAATGTTTTGGTGTCAACAAATGGTAACGTACCCTGTTATTGCTAAGAAAGCTCTGGAGATTTTCATACCGTTTGTTACAACATATCTTTGTGAGCAATCCTTTTCGAGGATGCTGGACATAAAAACGAAGAAAAGAAACAGACTTTGTTGCGAAAATGACATGAGTGGCACTTGCCAAGGTAAAGCCGCGCATTTCTGAACTGGTCTCTGAAAGGCAACAGCAGAAGTCACACTGATTTGCAGTAAATATTCATTATTATGTTTTTGTTTTTGTGTGAAAATCATGTTTTAATATTTAATGGTTTTGTTCTTTGTTCTTAATGGTTTTGTTCTTTAATGGTCTTGTTCTTTAATGGTTTTGTTCATTTTGTGCACCTATGTATAAAAATATGTATAAAAATCTTTAATGGTTTTGTTCATTTTGTGCACCTATGTATAAAAATATACCTATGTATAAATATATACCTAAATATATACCTATGTTTTGAATTTGAAAAAATCATATTTTATTTTTCCAATTAAGAAGGGTTCAGTGAAGCGCATATGAAACTGGTGGGGGTCAGTACCTCCAACAAGGTTAAGAACCACTGGTCTAAAGCTAGCCATACAGTAATGTTTTTGTTTTTTTGTTGCAAAATCTACATTCTTTGAACTTGAAAAAAAGAAAAAGTCGCTTTTAGAAAGCTGTTGCAGTGAAAAGCAGCACTTTATCATATACTGTATATAACTTGGTGTTTCCGTTTTTTTTAAGAAGAAGAAGTCAATTGCACGGATTGCAAGGTTTTTCAAGTACTCACTGTGTGTGTTTTTATAATGCTAGTAATTATGTAATTTGTATAAATTATAGGTTGTACACTCTGTGGTTTTCCTTTTCTTAACAATTTGGAAAAATGACACAATATGCTTTTATGTTTTGTATGGTGATCATTGAGCTGAGAAAGCAAAATGAACAAATTGACTTTTATATGAGCACAGAAGTACAGTCAGTTGAGATAATACAAAATACAGCTTTCTTCAGAGACAGCTGCTGAAGGTAAGTGAAGTGTTGATGTCAGGTGCAATTAGAAATGAACAAGAGAAAAGACCTAAGAGGACTTTATAGATGTGCTGTAGAGCAGAAAGTCAGAGGTTATAGAATCTTCTGGGAGAACTGAAAATTGCAGTGGATTAATTCTGTTTTATAGACAAAGGACATACATCTGCATATGTAATACCATGATTATATGAAACATACTGCATTATAAACTGCTCAGATTTTTAAATCAATAAAATGTGTATATGTCTAGGAGATACAGAACAATTTTGTTCTAGGATGTAAACATTCTCTGAATATACATCTTCACACAATAAATAAATATTCATTTCCATTATCCAGTCAATTAAACAGAAATGTGCTTTTCACATATTGCTGTGATCTGGCTTCCTGTTAGAGGGTGGCTACTTTCAATATTCATAGTCCTAGTATATGTAGGAAAATAGCTATCCCCTTTTGTTAACTCCCCAGATGGACTAGGGAATATGAACTATGGTATTTGTAGTGCACACAGGGCAGTGTAAATGACCACAACTAATGTGCACTTCTCATTTCAAGGGGCTTACAGAGAATGTTACAAGAATGCAGAAAACACAGTATGAAATAATTTAAAGAAAAATAGATTACAGGGCAATTAAGTAATGGATGTGTATGGGTTGTTTTAAAAATAATAGGGGTATTGTTTAGTGTCACTTTAACTATTTTCTTTCACTTTTCTAAGAGCTAGGTAGATAATATACAAGAAAGAAACCTATCACACAAAATTAAAAAGCATTTGTCTGCTGCCTACTTACCAAGGTAATACAGAGAATGATAGAGGTTTTAGGGTTGGCGGTTGACTGTGGCTTTGAGCTTTAGAAACCATAATAGCAGATAATGGAATACAATTTTTTTTGCTGTGGTGGGCAAAAACGAAACACCTAAGTGTACATAAAAAGTGCATATGAAAAAAAACACACACATAAAAAGTGCACTTAAGGGTGTGTCTCTAGTCCACCTCTCCAAGAAGTAGGACTCTACCCTGACCCCCTGGGGGACAAGGCTCCTGACAGGGGCAAGGCTCAAACTTGGTCCACCTAGCCAAAAGACCCGGAAAACCCCTCTCCTTATGGTCGGCTGATGCTGACCAATGAGTACTAGGTGAGGGACTCTACTGAAAAGAGACCTCCCAGTTCAGGGGAGGAAGGAACCTGATGGCAACACATCCTACCCCTAGACTTCAGGGTAGTCCCATGGACCCACACCCTCCATCCAAGTGAAAGAAGCACAGACAAAAGTGCAAAATGACAAAACGTGAGAGAAAAAAAAATAGATTAAATAAATAGTGCCACTGCAGGTGCATTGGCTAAGCCTTGTGGCCTGGTAGCAAAAATTGCCCTGGACTTAGTCAAAAGGCCTAGCCCAAAGAGGTGCTGTGCAGCAAAAAAGCTTAGGTGACGTGACCATGTGCTCATTCACACAATGGGTTTCCTAGGCCCATAGTGCTACTTAGAGCTTCCCTGGGGTGATCAACTCCCAGGGGGCACTGACACCATGGGCTCTCTGATTTCCCAGTCCATGGCCAGACCAGGGAGCACAGCCATTCCTACCATTAGGCCAAAATGACAGCGTAGCACCTCTACTGGACACTGATAAGAACAGATACTGCACATGATATTAGCCATTAGATAGGTACGTTCCACTAACTGGATATTGTGTTACTTAGCACTTTCCTGAATGTACATGACTCACCCCACTGATCCCACCAGAAGAGCTATCACAGAGAGAGGAGAACATAACCCACAATTTTTTATGAACATTCTCAAATCCTTTAGTAAATCAGCCTCATAAAGGTTTCATCAGGCAAAGTTGTTATACCACAGCCAGTCAGTTTACTGGCTTTACTGTATACTTACACCATGGTAAGTTATCATGAAGCCATAATTGATTCTAGGACACAGTGTAGTTAAGATGAATTAGACTATACAACTCCGGAAGTGCTGGAGAGTAAGATGAAACTGGTCATTTCTGTGTACAGGCATACCCCACTTTTAAGCTCACAATGGGGTTTATTTACTAAAGCTGGAAAGTGCAAAATCAGGCTCACTTCTGCATAGAAACCAATGAGCTTCTAACCCCAGCTTGTTCAATTAAACTTTGGTATTAAAACCTGGAAGCTCATTGGTTTCTATGCAGAAGTGAGCCTGATTTCGCACTTTCCAGCTTTAGTAAATAAACCCCATTGTGTACTTAAAAGTGGGGTATGCCTGTATACCAATTTGAAAAGTCTCCATTAACAAAGCATAAGCTAAATTATATAACTACAACTTATAATGACCTGTAAATGTATCTAAAAACCAAGTTAAGCCCACCTTTAATCATTATAATTTATTTTATTTTAAGTTTGTGTAGAGCAATGAACGGTTAGATCATATACCCCTGACATTTTTGTAAATATTCTATTATACCTTTTTATGATACAACACTGAAGAAATGACACTTTGCTACAATGTAAAGTACTGAGTGTACAGCTTGTATATCAGTGTAGATTTGCTGTCCCCTCAAACAAACTCAACACACAGGCATTAATGTTTAAACCGCTGGCAACAAAAGTGAGTACACCCCTAAGTGAAAATGTCCAAATTGGGCCCAATTAGCCATTTCCCCTCCCCGGTGTCATGTGACTCAATAGTGTTACAAGGTCTCAGGTGTGAATGGGGAGCAGATGTGTTAAATTTGGTGTTATCGCTCTTACTCTCTCATACTGATCACTGGAAGTTCAACATGGCACCTCATGGCAAAGAACTCTATGCGGATGTGAAAAAAATATGTTTGCTCTAAATAAAAATGGTCTAGGCTATAAGAAGATAGTCAAGACCCTGAAACTGAGCTGCAGCATGGTAGCCAAAACCATACAGCAGTTTAACAGGACAGGTTCCTCTCAGAACAGGCCTTGCCATGGTCAACCAAAGAAGTTGAGTGCATGTGCTCACATCATATCCAGAGGTTGTCTTTGGCAAATAGATGTATGAGTGCTATCAGCATTGCTGCAGAGTTTAAAGGGGTGGGGGGTCAGCCTGTCAGTGCTCAGACCATAGGCCGCACACTGCATCAAATTTGTCTGTATGACTGTCCTCCCAGAAGGAAGCCTCTAAAGATGATGCACAAGAAAGCCTGTGAACAGTTTGCTGAAGACAAGCAGACTAAGGACATGGATTACTGGAACCATGTCCTTTGGTCTGATATGACCAAGATAAACTTATTTGGTTCAGATGGTGTCAAGCATGTTTGGTGGCAACCATTTGAGGAGTACAAAGTACTGCCTACAGTCAAGCATGGTGGTGGGAGTGTCATGATCTGGGGCTGCATGAGTGCTGCCGGCACTGGGGAGCTACAGTTCATTGAGGGAACCATGAATGCCACAATGACATACGGAAGCAGAGCATGATCCCCTCCCTTCAGAGACTGGGCCGCAGGGCAGTATTCCAAAATGATAATAATCCCAAACACACCTCCAAGATGACCACTGCCTTGGCAAAGAAGCTGAGGGTAAAGGTGATGGACTGGCTAAGCATGTCTCTAGACCTAAACCCTATTGAGCATCTGTGGGGCATCCTCAAACGGAAGGTGAAGGAGCGCAAGGTCTCTAACATCCACCAGCTCTGTGATGTCATCATGGAGGAGTGGAAGAGGACTCCAGTGGCAACCTGTGAAGCTCTGGTGAACTCCATGCCCAAGAGGGTTAAGGCAGTACTGAAAAATAATGGTGGCCACACAAAATTTAACATAGCTGCTCCCCATTCACACCTGAGACCTTGTAACACTAATGAGTCACATGACACCGGGGGGATGGCTAATTGGGCCCATCTTGGACATTTTCACTTAGGGGTGTACTCACTTTTGTTGCCAGTGGTTTAGATATTAATGGCTGTGTGTTGAATTATTCTGAGGGGACAGCAAATTTATACTGGTATACAAGCTGTACACTCACTACTTTACATTGTATATTGTGTATATATATTTAATGTGGAAAGATCTTAAATTAAATTCTGATCCTTTTGTTATTGTTGTCCTTAACTTCCTACTATGTGAATAACATCTCACCCTACTTTTTTGTATGGATGTCACAGGGATAGGGAGTAAGAGAAAATCAGAAATAAACCCCTGGTAGATAGTTTAACGTTTCCCCTTTCTATTTAAAATGCATTAATAAAACACATTGGTTGGATTAATACTTTAAGCGTGTATTAAAACCCAACTCCAGTCAAAACGTTTTTTTTTTTTTTTTGTTTTTTTTTGGTTTGAGTGAGAAAAGTTATAACCTCTGTTAGAATTGAATACAATTTGGGAGCCTATTGAGGATATTTAACCACAATTCCAGTCCTGGTGATTACCCTAATGGGGCAGAGACAGCAATAAAATCATATAGATGTTTTCATTCTTCCTGCTTTAAGATATATATATTTTAATGCTTCTATTGGAGTAACCACACAGAAAGTGAAGAAAAATCTCCCTAGTTTCTATTAAAACAGCATTTAATCAGTATTAAAAACTAGAAGGATGCCCCAGGCATTCTCTACAATGTGGAAAAATAATGCATCAAAGTTGAGAAGAAGACTGAAGACTGGAGCAAATAAACTCAGAAGTCAAATTTCATATTTCTCCTTTGTGCAGATTGTGAGAATGAATGTTATGGTCCATAGGGAATGTATTCAGTGGCCGGAGGTCATCACATTTTTACTTGCTGTTTATTATGTTGTGGCTTTTAACCCTGAAGATGACGGTCTCAGAGCATTGATCAGTATTAGTGGCCAAATTCTTCTGTCACCTGCTACATCAGAAGACAATTTACCCAGAAATGCTTTTGCTGTGTTAGGTGCACTCATGATTGGGCAGCAAGCTTTATTTTTGTGACCGTTAAAAGCATTCCCAACAGAACTAAAGACATTTTCTGGCTTATGCAAAGCTATCTTAAATATCGAAGTGCTAGATTCTGATTCGGGTAAATTGATTTTTAACTATGCTGTCATTACCTTTTTAAATGACAAAAAAATTCTATAATATGAGTAGAAAAAAAATCAGAAACGTGAGTGCATCTTGTATTGAGTTATTGTATATTAAGGCTTATTAATGTGTGGAATCAGAAATGTGAGCACATTGTGAACTTAAAAATTATTATAATTTTTTCCTACTGACAATATAGCATTTCCTACAATTTATGGCACACTATTGCTGCATTTATTTTAATGACTTACTTCATTGGAAACTAACTGATTACCAGAGGCGTAACTAGAACCTTCAGGGCCTCGATGCAAGAAACCATGATGGGCCCCCCTTCCATCTGAGCCCCGGGCTTCCAATTTGAGAGGGTGTCCAAGGACATCCTCCCAAAACTGTGCTTCCCGCATGCCCCCTGGGACATGCATCCAGCGCAATCACAGTGGCCCTTTACCAAGTGATGTCAGCTGATCACATGTAAACAGACTTGCCGGTTATCGGCAGCCTTTTCCTCCCACGCTGTGTCTGTGTTAGGAAAGGACTGCCGTTAACTGTCAAGAATGTCTGTAAATTGTTTACACTAATAATCAGTGCTCCAATTATCACTGCCATCTATTAGTGCTCATCAATGCCACCCTATTAGTGCCCATCAATGCTGCCTATCAATACTCATCAATGCCGCCTATAAGTGCCTATTACTTCCACCTATAAGTGTTACCTATCAGTGCTCATTAATGCCGTCTAACAGCGTCCATCAGTGCCATCAGTACTCTTCAATTCTGCCCATCAAAACTGCCTGAATTCTGCCTGTCAGTGTTCCTCAGTGCCCATCAGTACCACCTATCAGTGCCCATCAATGCCACCTATCAGTGCAGCCTATCAGTGCACATTAGTGCCTCCTATCAGTGCTGCCTATCAGTGCTCATCAATATGGCCTATCAGTGCTCATCAGTGCCTCCTATCATTGCCCATCAGTGCCTCTTATCAGTGCCCATAAATGCCTCCTATCAGTGCCTATTAGTGCCTCCTATCTGTGCCCATTAGTGCCTTGTATCAATGCCTTCTATCAGTGTCCATCAGTGCCTTCTATCAGTGACCACTAGTGCCTCCTATCAATGCCCATTAGTGCCTTCTATCAGTGACCATCAGTGCTTTCTATCAGTGCCTCCTATCAGTGCCCATTAGTGCCTTCTATCAGTGCCCATTAGTGCCTTCTATCAGTGCCTCTCATCAGTGCCTCCCATTAGTGCCTCCTATCAGTGCCCATAAATGTATCCTATCGGTGCCCATCAGTGCCTTCTATCAGTGCACATGAGTGCCTTCTATTAGTGCCCATCAGTGCCTCCTATCAGTGCCCATCAGTGCCTCCTATCAGTGCCTCCGATCAGTGCTCATCAGTGCCTCCTATCAGTGCTCATCAGTGCCTCTGATCAGTGCTCAGCAGTGCCTCTGATCAGTGTCCATTAGTGCCTCCTATCAGTGCCCATAAATGTCTCCTATTGGTGCCCATCAGTGCCTTCTATCAGTGCACATGAGTGCCTTATATTAGTGCCCATCAGTGCCTCCTATCAGTGCCTCCCATCAGTGCTTCCTATCAGTGCTCATCAGTGCCTCCTATCAGTGCTCATCAGTGCCTCCGATCAGTGCCCATTAGTGCCTCCTATCAGTGCTGCCTATCAGTGCTCATCAATATGGCCTATCAGTGCTCATCAGTGCCTCCTATCATTGCCCATCAGTGCCTCTTATCAGTGCCCATAAATGCCTCCTATCAGTGCCTATTAGTGCCTCCTATCTGTGCCCATTAGTGCCTTGTATCAATGCCTTCTATCAGTGTCCATCAGTGCCTTCTATCAGTGACCATTAGTGCCTCCTATCAATGCTCATTAGTGCCTTCTATCAGTGACCATCAGTGCTTTCTATCAGTGCCTCCTATCAGTGCCCATTAGTGCCTTCTATCAGTGCCCATTAGTGCCTTCTATCAGTGCCTCTCATCAGTGCCTCCCATTAGTGCCTCCTATCAGTGCCCATAAATGTATCCTATCGGTGCCCATCAGTGCCTTCTATCAGTGCACATGAGTGCCTTCTATTAGTGCCCATCAGTGCCTCCTATCAGTGCCCATCAGTGCCTCCTATCAGTGCCTCCGATCAGTGCTCATCAGTGCCTCCTATCAGTGCTCATCAGTGCCTCTGATCAGTGCTCAGCAGTGCCTCTGATCAGTGTCCATTAGTGCCTCCTATCAGTGCCCATAAATGTCTCCTATTGGTGCCCATCAGTGCCTTCTATCAGTGCACATGAGTGCCTTATATTAGTGCCCATCAGTGCCTCCTATCAGTGCCTCCCATCAGTGCTTCCTATCAGTGCTCATCAGTGCCTCCTATCAGTGCTCATCAGTGCCTCCTATCAGTGCTCATCAGTGCCTCCTATCAGTGCTCATCAGTGCCTCCGATCAGTGCCCATTAGTGCCTCCTATCAGTGCCCATAAATGTCTCCTATCGGTGCCCATCAGTGCCTTCTATCAGTGCACATGAGTGCCTTCTATTAGTGCCCATCAGTGCCTCCTATCAGTGCCCAGCAGTGCCTCCTATCAGTGCCTCTTATCAGTGCTCATCAGTCCCTATGATCAGTGCTCATCAGTGCCTCCGATCAGTGCTCATCATTGCCTCCTATCAGTGCTCATCAGTGCCTCTGATCAGTGCTCAACAGTGCCTCTGATCAGTGCTCATCAGTGCCTCCGATCAGTGCAGCCTATCAGTGCACATTAGTGCCTCCTATCAGTGCTGCCTATCAGTGCTCATCAATATGGCCTATCAGTGCTCATCAGTGCCTCCTATCATTGCCCATCAGTGCCTCTTATCAGTGCCCATAAATGCCTCCTATCAGTGCCTATTAGTGCCTCCTATCTGTGCCCATTAGTGCCTTGTATCAATGCCTTCTATCAGTGTCCATCAGTGCCTTCTATCAGTGACCATTAGTGCCTCCTATCAATGCCCATTAGTGCCTTCTATCAGTGACCATCAGTGCTTTCTATCAGTGCCTCCTATCAGTGCCCATTAGTGCCTTCTATCAGTGCCCATTAGTGCCTTCTATTAGTGCCTCTCATCAGTGCCTCCCATTAGTGCCTCCTATCAGTGCCCATAAATGTCTCCTATTGGTGCCCATCAGTGCCTTCTATCAGTGCACATGAGTGCCTTATATTAGTGCCCATCAGTGCCTCCTATCAGTGCCTCCCATCAGTGCTTCCTATCAGTGCTCATCAGTGCCTCCTATCAGTGCTCATCAGTGCCTCCGATCAGTGCCCATTAGTGCCTCCTATCAGTGCTGCCTATCAGTGCTCATCAATATGGCCTATCAGTGCTCATCAGTGCCTCCTATCATTGCCCATCAGTGCCTCTTATCAGTGCCCATAAATGCCTCCTATCAGTGCCTATTAGTGCCTCCTATCTGTGCCCATTAGTGCCTTGTATCAATGCCTTCTATCAGTGTCCATCAGTGCCTTCTATCAGTGACCATTAGTGCCTCCTATCAATGCTCATTAGTGCCTTCTATCAGTGACCATCAGTGCTTTCTATCAGTGCCTCCTATCAGTGCCCATTAGTGCCTTCTATCAGTGCCCATTAGTGCCTTCTATCAGTGCCTCTCATCAGTGCCTCCCATTAGTGCCTCCTATCAGTGCCCATAAATGTATCCTATCAGTGCCCATCAGTGCCTTCTATCAGTGCACATGAGTGCCTTCTATTAGTGCCCATCAGTGCCTCCTATCAGTGCCTCCGATCAGTGTTCATCAGTGCCTCCTATCAGTGCTCATCAGTGCCTCTGATCAGTGCTCAGCAGTGCCTCTGATCAGTGTCCATTAGTGCCTCCTATCAGTGCCCATAAATGTCTCCTATTGGTGCCCATCAGTGCCTTCTATCAGTGCACATGAGTGCCTTATATTAGTGCCCATCAGTGCCTCCTATCAGTGCCTCCCATCAGTGCTTCCTATCAGTGCTCATCAGTGCCTCCTATCAGTACTCATCAGTGCCTCCGATCAGTGCCCATTAGTGCCTCCTATCAGTGCCCATAAATGTCTCCTATCGGTGCCCATCAGTGCCTTCTATCAGTGCACATGAGTGCCTTCTATTAGTGCCCATCAGTGCCTCCTATCAGTGCCCATCAGTGCCTCCTATCAGTGCTTCTTATCAGTGCTCATCAGTCCCTATGATCAGTGCTCATCAGTGCCTCCAATCAGTGCTCATCATTGCCTCCTATCAGTGCTCATCAGTGCCTCTGATCAGTGCTCAACAGTGCCTCCGATCAGTGCTCATCAGTGCCTCCGATCAGTGCTCATCAGTGCCTCCTATCAGTGCTCATCAGTGCCTCCGATCAGTGCTCATCAGTGCCTCCTATCAGTGCTCATCAGTGCCTCAGATCAATGCTCATCAGTGCCTCCTATCAGTGCCTCCGATCAGTGCTCATCAGTGCCTCCTATCAATGCTCATCAGTGCCTCTGATCAGTGCTCATTTGTGCCTCCGATCAGTGCCCATTAGTGCCTCCTATCAGTGCCCATAAATGTCTCCTATCGGTGCTCATCAGTGCCTTCTATCAGTGCTCATCAGTGCCTCCAATTAGTGCTCATCAGTGATTCCGATCAGTGTTCATCAGTGCCTCCTATCAGTGCCTCCGATCAGTGCTCATCAGTGCCTCCTATCAGTGCTCTTCAGCGCCTCCGATCAGTGCTCATCAGTGCCTCCTATCAGTGCCTCCGATCAGTGCTTATCAGTGCTCATCAGTGCCTTCGATTGGATCGGTGCTCATCAGTGCCTCCGATCAGTGCTCATCAGTGCCTCCGATCAGTGCTCATCAGTGCTCATCAGTGCCTCCTATCAGTGCTTATCAGTGCCTCCTACCAGTGCTCATCAGTGCCTCCGATCAGTGCTCATCAGTGCCTCCGATCAGTGCTCATCAGTGCCTCCTATCAGTGCTCATCACTGCCTCCGATCAGTGCTCAACAGTGCCTCCGATCAGTGCTCATCAGTGCCTTCTATCAGTGCTCATCAGTGCCTCCAATCAGTGCTCATCAGTGCCTCCTATCAGTGCTCATCAGTGCCTCCGATCAGTGCTCACCAGTGCCTCCTATCAGTGCCTCCGAGCAGTGCTCATCAGTGCCTCCTATCAGTGCTCATCAGTGCCTCTGATCAGTGCTCATCAGTGCCACCTATCAGTGCCTCCGATCAGTGCTCATCAGTGCCTCCGATCAGTGATTATCAGTGCTCATCAGTGCCTCCGATCAGTGCCCATCAGTGCCTCCGATCAATGCTCATCAGTGCCTCCAATCAGTGTTTATCAGTGCTCATCAGCGCCTCCTATCAGTGCTTATCAGTGCCTCCTACCAGTGCTCATCAGTGCCTCCAATTAGTGCTCATCAGTGCCTCCTATCAGTGCCTCCGATCAGTGCTTATCAGTGCCTCCGATCAGTGCTTATCAGTGCTCATCAGTGCCTCTGATCAGTGCTCATCAGTGCCTTCAATCAGTGCCCATTAGTGCCTCCTATCAGTGCCCATAAATGTCTCCTATCGGTGCCCATCAGTGCCTTCTATCAGTGCACATGAGTGCCTTCTATTAGTGCCCATCAGTGCCTCCTATCAGTGCCCATCAGTGCCTCCCATCAGTGCTTCCTATCAGTGCCTCTGATCAGTGCTCATCTGTGCCTCCGATCAGTGCCCATTAGTGCCTCCTATCAGTGCCCATAAATGTCTCCTATCGGTGCCCATCAGTGCCTTCTATCAGTGCACATGAGTGCCTTCTATTAGTGCCCATCAGTGCCTCCTATCAGTGCCCATCAGTGCCTTCCATCAGTGCTTCCTATCAGTGCTCATCAGTGCCTATGATCAGTGCTCATCAGTGCCTCCGTTTAGTGCTCATCAGTGCCTCCTATCAGTGCTCATCAGTGCCTCCGATTAGTGCTCAACAGTGCCTCCGATCAGTGCTCATCAGTGCCTCCTATCAATGCTCATCAGTGCCTCCGATCAGTGCTCATCAGTGCCTCCTATCAGTGCTCATCAGTGCCTCCGATCAGTGCTCATCAGTGCCTCCTATCAGCGCCTCGATCAGTGCTCATCAGTGCCTCCTATCAGTGCTCATCAGTACCTCCTATCAGTGCTCATCAGTGCCTCTGACCAGTGCTCATCAGTGCCTCCTATCAATGCCTTGATCAGTGCTCATCAGTGCCTCCTATCAGTGCTCATCAGTGCCTCCGATCAGTGCTCATCAGTGCCTCCTACCAGTGCTCATCAGTGCCTCCTATCAGTGCTCATTAGTGCCTCTGATCAGTGCTCATTAGTGCCTCTGATCAGTGCTCATCAGTGCCTCCTATCAGTGCTCATCAGTGCCTCCAATCAGTGCTCAACCGTGCCTCCTACCTGTGCTCATCAGTGCCTCCGATCAGTGCTCATCAGTGCCTCTGATCAGTGCTCATCAGTGCCTCCTATCAGTGCTCATCAGTGCCTCCGATCAGTGCTCAACAGTGCCTCCGATCAGTGCTCATCAGTGCCTCCTATCAGTGCTCATCAGTGCCTTCTATCAGTGCTCATCAGTGCCTCTTATCAGTGCTCATCAGTGCCTCCGATCAGTGCTCATCAGTGCCTCCTATCAGTGCCTCCGATCAGTGCTCATCAGTGCTTCTGATCAGTGTTCATCAGTGCCTCCTATCAGTGCTCATCAGTGCCTCCTATCAGTGCTCATCAGTGCCTCCGATCAGTGCCCATTAGTGCCTCCTATCAGTGCCCATAAATGTCTCCTATCGGTGCCCATCAGTGCCTTCTATCAGTGCACATGAGTGCCTTCTATTAGTGCCCATCAGTGCCTCCTATCAGTGCCCATCAGTGCCTCCTATCAGTGCCTCTTATCAGTGCTCATCAGTCCCTATGATCAGTGCTCATCAGTGCCTCCGATCAGTGCTCATCATTGCCTCCTATCAGTGCTCATCAGTGCCTCTGATCAGTGCTCAACAGTGCCTCCGATCAGTGCTCATCAGTGCCTCCGATCAGTGCAGCCTATCAGTGCACATTAGTGCCTCCTATCAGTGCTGCCTATCAGTGCTCATCAATATGGCCTATCAGTGCTCATCAGTGCCTCCTATCATTGCCCATCAGTGCCTCTTATCAGTGCCCATAAATGCCTCCTATCAGTGCCTATTAGTGCCTCCTATCTGTGCCCATTAGTGCCTTGTATCAATGCCTCCGATCAGTGCTCATCAGTGCCTCCTATCAGTGCTCATCAGTGCCTCCTATCAATGCCCATTAGTGCCTCCTATCAATGCCCATTAGTGCCTTCTATCAGTGACCATCAGTGCTTTCTATCAGTGCCTCCTATCAGTGCCCATTAGTGCCTTCTATCAGTGCCCATTAGTGCCTTCTATTAGTGCCTCTCATCAGTGCCTCCCATTAGTGCCTCCTATCAGTGCCCATAAATGTATCCTATCGGTGCCCATCAGTGCCTTCTATCAGTGCACATGAGTGCCTTCTATTAGTGCCCATCAGTGCCTCCTATCAGTGCCCATCAGTGCCTCCTATCAGTGCCTCCGATCAGTGCTCATCAGTGCCTCCTATCAGTGCTCATCAGTGCCTCTGATCAGTGCTCAGCAGTGCCTCTTATCAGTGTCCATTAGTGCCTCCTATCAGTGCCCATAAATGTCTCCTATTGGTGCCCATCAGTGCCTTCTATCAGTGCACATGAGTGCCTTATATTAGTGCCCATCAGTGCCTCCTATCAGTGCCTCCCATCAGTGCTTCCTATCAGTGCTCATCAGTGCCTCCTATCAGTGCTCATCAGTGCCTCCGATCAGTGCCCATTAGTGCCTCCTATCAGTGCTGCCTATCAGTGCTCATCAATATGGCCTATCAGTGCTCATCAGTGCCTCCTATCATTGCCCATCAGTGCCTCTTATCAGTGCCCATAAATGCCTCCTATCAGTGCCTATTAGTGCCTCCTATCTGTGCCCATTAGTGCCTTGTATCAATGCCTTCTATCAGTGTCCATCAGTGCCTTCTATCAGTGACCATTAGTGCCTCCTATCAATGCTCATTAGTGCCTTCTATCAGTGACCATCAGTGCTTTCTATCAGTGCCTCCTATCAGTGCCCATTAGTGCCTTCTATCAGTGCCCATTAGTGCCTTCTATCAGTGCCTCTCATCAGTGCCTCCCATTAGTGCCTCCTATCAGTGCCCATAAATGTATCCTATCAGTGCCCATCAGTGCCTTCTATCAGTGCACATGAGTGCCTTCTATTAGTGCCCATCAGTGCCTCCTATCAGTGCCTCCGATCAGTGTTCATCAGTGCCTCCTATCAGTGCTCATCAGTGCCTCTGATCAGTGCTCAGCAGTGCCTCTGATCAGTGTCCATTAGTGCCTCCTATCAGTGCCCATAAATGTCTCCTATTGGTGCCCATCAGTGCCTTCTATCAGTGCACATGAGTGCCTTATATTAGTGCCCATCAGTGCCTCCTATCAGTGCCTCCCATCAGTGCTTCCTATCAGTGCTCATCAGTGCCTCCTATCAGTACTCATCAGTGCCTCCGATCAGTGCCCATTAGTGCCTCCTATCAGTGCCCATAAATGTCTCCTATCGGTGCCCATCAGTGCCTTCTATCAGTGCACATGAGTGCCTTCTATTAGTGCCCATCAGTGCCTCCTATCAGTGCCCATCAGTGCCTCCTATCAGTGCTTCTTATCAGTGCTCATCAGTCCCTATGATCAGTGCTCATCAGTGCCTCCGATCAGTGCTCATCATTGCCTCCTATCAGTGCTCATCAGTGCCTCTGATCAGTGCTCAACAGTGCCTCCGATCAGTGCTCATCAGTGCCTCCGATCAGTGCTCATCAGTGCCTCCTATCAGTGCTCATCAGTGCCTCCGATCAGTGCTCATCAGTGCCTCCTATCAGTGCTCATCAGTGCCTCAGATCAATGCTCATCAGTGCCTCCTATCAGTGCCTCCGATCAGTGCTCATCAGTGCCTCCTATCAATGCTCATCAGTGCCTCTGATCAGTGCTCATTTGTGCCTCCGATCAGTGCCCATTAGTGCCTCCTATCAGTGCCCATAAATGTCTCCTATTGGTGCCCATCAGTGCCTTCTATCAGTGCTCATCAGTGCCTCCAATTAGTGCTCATCAGTGATTCCGATCAGTGTTCATCAGTGCCTCCTATCAGTGCCTCCGATCAGTGCTCATCAGTGCCTCCTATCAGTGCTCTTCAGCGCCTCCGATCAGTGCTCATCAGTGCCTCCTATCAGTGCCTCCGATCAGTGCTTATCAGTGCTCATCAGTGCCTTCGATTGGATCGGTGCTCATCAGTGCCTCCGATCAGTGCTCATCAGTGCCTCCGATCAGTGCTCATCAGTGCTCATCAGTGCCTCCTATCAGTGCTTATCAGTGCCTCCTACCAGTGCTCATCAGTGCCTCCGATCAGTGCTCATCAGTGCCTCCGATCAGTGCTCATCAGTGCCTCCTATCAGTGCTCATCACTGCCTCCGATCAGTGCTCAACAGTGCCTCCGATCAGTGCTCATCAGTGCCTTCTATCAGTGCTCATCAGTGCCTCCAATCAGTGCTCATCAGTGCCTCCTATCAGTGCTCATCAGTGCCTCCGATCAGTGCTCACCAGTGCCTCCTATCAGTGCCTCCGAGCAGTGCTCATCAGTGCCTCCTATCAGTGCTCATCAGTGCCTCTGATCAGTGCTCATCAGTGCCACCTATCAGTGCCTCCGATCAGTGCTCATCAGTGCCTCCGATCAGTGATTATCAGTGCTCATCAGTGCCTCCGATCAGTGCCCATCAGTGCCTCCGATCAATGCTCATCAGTGCCTCCAATCAGTGTTTATCAGTGCTCATCGGCGCCTCCTATCAGTGCTTATCAGTGCCTCCTACCAGTGCTCATCAGTGCCTCCAATTAGTGCTCATCAGTGCCTCCTATCAGTACCTCCGATCAGTGCTTATCAGTGCCTCCGATCAGTGCTTATCAGTGCTCATCAGTGCCTCTGATCAGTGCTCATCAGTGCCTTCAATCAGTGCCCATTAGTGCCTCCTATCAGTGCCCATAAATGTCTCCTATCGGTGCCCATCAGTGCCTTCTATCAGTGCACATGAGTGCCTTCTATTAGTGCTCATCAGTGCCTCCTATCAGTGCCCATCAGTGCCTCCCATCAGTGCTTCCTATCAGTGCCTCTGATCAGTGCTCATCTGTGCCTCCGATCAGTGCCCATTAGTGCCTCCTATCAGTGCCCATAAATGTCTCCTATCGGTGCCCATCAGTGCCTTCTATCAGTGCACATGAGTGCCTTCTATTAGTGCCCATCAGTGCCTCCTATCAGTGCCCATCAGTGCCTTCCATCAGTGCTTCCTATCAGTGCTCATCAGTGCCTATGATCAGTGCTCATCAGTGCCTCCATTTAGTGCTCATCAGTGCCTCCTATCAGTGCTCATCAGTGCCTCCGATTAGTGCTCAACAGTGCCTCCGATCAGTGCTCATCAGTGCCTCCTATCAGTGCTCATCAGTGCCTCCGATCAGTGCTCATCAGTGCCTCCTATCAGTGCTCATCAGTGCCTCCGATCAGTGCTCATCAGTGCCTCCTATCAGCGCCTCGATCAGTGCTCATCAGTGCCTCCTATCAGTGCTCATCAGTACCTCCTATCAGTGCTCATCAGTGCCTCTGACCAGTGCTCATCAGTGCCTCCTATCAATGCCTTGATCAGTGCTCATCAGTGCCTCCTATCAGTGCTCATCAGTGCCTCCGATCAGTGCTCATCAGTGCCTCCTACCAGTGCTCATCAGTGCCTCCTATCAGTGCTCATTAGTGCCTCTGATCAGTGCTCATTAGTGCCTCTGATCAGTGCTCATCAGTGCCTCCTATCAGTGCTCATCAGTGCCTCCAATCAGTGCTCAACCGTGCCTCCTACCTGTGCTCATCAGTGCCTCCGATCAGTGCTCATCAGTGCCTCTGATCAGTGCTCATCAGTGCCTCCTATCAGTGCTCATCAGTGCCTCCGATCAGTGCTCAACAGTGCCTCCGATCAGTGCTCATCAGTGCCTCCTATCAGTGCTCATCAGTGCCTTCTATCAGTGCTCATCAGTGCCTCTTATCAGTGCTCATCAGTGCCTCCGATCAGTGCTCATCAGTGCCTCCTATCAGTGCCTCCGATCAGTGCTCATCAGTGCTTCTGATCAGTGTTCATCAGTGCCTCCTATCAGTGCTCATCAGTGCCTCCTATCAGTGCCTCCGATCAGTGCCCATTAGTGCCTTCTATCAGTGCTAATCAGTGAATGCTATTAATGTCTATCAGTGCCGTCTGCCTTCTCAGGACAGCACAGCTCTGAGCGGAGATCGGTGTCTGTCATGGAGCAGTAGCACAGAGACACCGGCATTAACATTCTATTTGCCCATCCATCCTCTCTCGCAGGGAATGAGAGAGGACACACAGCTGATCTCACTGCTCCCCCTTCTCCCCCTCCCTTCTCCTGTGTGTTCCGTGGGAAATGTGAGCTCGTTAGCTTCACACTTGACTGCACGCGGAGCACACAGGAGAGGGGAGGGGGGAGAAGGGGGAGCCGTGAGATCAGCTGTGTGTCCTCTCTCATTCCCTGCGAGAGAGGATGGATGGGCAAATAGAACGTTAATGCCGGTGTCTCTGTGCTACTGCTCCATGACAGACACCGATCTCCGCTCAGAGCTGTGTGTGAATAGCAACCCCGCTGGGCCCCCCCGACAGTGGCGGAATGCCGGGCCCCGTCACAAGTGCGACTGTTGCGACCCTGGTAATTCCGCCACTGCTGATTACAAAATTTATTTCACAGTATGGACAATAAAAAAAAACTAGGAAAAACATATTAAATAATTCTAAGCAAACTGCTGTACTATATAAATGTGTGATGTTAAATCGGGTCATCTTCATAAATACTAAAAAAGTGCTGTGTACTTTCATTTGATTTACAATTGAAGCATCCTCAGAGCTGTATTCATCAGCTTAATAAGTGTACTGGTTGTAAACCAATTTCTCATGTTTTGTCCCATATCCCATATCTGTGATATAATTAATAGCAGCTATTAGGGGCGACAGAACAAAGAGGCAATTACAGAATAAAATAAGGTAAATCGTTTTCCAGCCAGTAAAACAAAATCTATAGCATTTAGGTTAAATTTGTAAAGTCATACAATGATTGTTTGTGTTATTCCAAGTAACAGTTTGCCCCTAAGCCCTCCTCCTATGGATTAATAGCAAGGTCCACTAGCAGAAGCACAAGTAATATACATTAAAGTGTATGAAAACCCATTCACTAAAATTTTATATATAATTTAGAATGTTAATGTAATTTCAAAATTCATTCTAAATTGCTTTAAATCTGCAGTTTTCATCAAAATAATGGCCCATTTTCAGACATTTCCTGTTTTAGGAAGACAACACTCTGTATAATTAGACACAAGTTCTCATTTTTAGTACCACACTATTTTTTTGTAGCCCTGATGAAAGAGGAGTATTTTTTGGCCCCAAAACGCATTGGCTGTTTTATGTGATTGAATTACGAAAACAGAAAATGCACACTGGACGCTCTCATCTTTTGGTTTTGGCACTCCATTCTATATTTCTACATACTTTTGGGTACCCTTCTGGGAAGCCATTTTGAATACAAGCTGCCTGACCAAAGCCAGTGAGCTTGCTTAAAAGTTTCCTTTCACTTGACTGCACAAACAAGTTTTGAATTCCCAGTGTCTTTCTTATATGACATTCTAGGGTTAGACAACTGTCATTCAGTTAGGGTTCACAATTACTGTAAAATAACATGCATATGTTATCTTTGGAAGCTATGATTGGAATTGCTCAGTGGATGAAACATTAGGACCAGAGGGTCCTACAATGGTTTGACTACAGAGCATTGTCCTTTATAGCCAAGTTTGTTTCTTAGTACAAAAGGGCTCACTACAACTATTAAACAGCAAGCATGTATTACTCTTATACATGAGCCCAAATGGATCTCCTTTCTACCAATAGGTAAGGATTGTTAAGTTATTTGGTTGCTAACACTTGCAGAATTATAAAGTCAACATGCAAATAAATAAAACATGTATGGTAAATCACAATTTCAACTTATTTTGCATTGTTTTTTAGGCAATAAAATTACTACAGTTTATTTAGTGTAAATGCATCAGTTCAATTTGTTCTTATCTTTTTGCATTACAGAAAGCAGCTTTCATCTGTCTTATCCTCTTGTTTGAAGATTAAACAACTGTTAAATGGCAAATAAGTGCATGGTAGCTATAATGATCTACAGGGATTCATGACCTTTTGCAGAACAGTGATATATTCAATTTAACGGCAAACGATCCTTGGCCCTAAGCAGCTAATTATATGCAGGTAGTTTATGTCACATCATTTAGAAGCAATAACTAGAAACCTACTTTGAAGCTTAATAAACCTGAATGATTATCATAAAAAGTTACATTATAAATGATCTTAAGGCAAACATGTAGAATTAGCAGTGACCCACTTATAGACCCATTTAGAGAAAAAAATAGATAATATGTACAAGCTTGATTAACAAATGACAACTATAGTGTTTGATTTCCAAATAGCAGCTTAATTAACAAATAACAGTCTATTTGAAAAAATAATTTGCTTTGCAAATGTCTCAACATTTGTGCAAGCATAACAAATAATGCCCATAATTTGACTATTTTCTGTTAGGGTCAATTTTACATTCGCCCTGCAAAAGGCAACAAGGAAACTATTACACACATATTACAGGTATTATAGGTATTATTTGGTATGCTTGCATAAATGTTAAGGCATTTGTAAAGCAATTTATTTATATATAGAACCCTTAAACTTACAGTGTTCCAATGCATTAGGCAGTATAGTAAATCAGATCTTACCTTCAAGTTTAGAATCTGTCAGCCCAGCTGGACTTTCTTAAAACTAAATTTTAATCTGCCTATATTTTGCCTTCTCTGGTTCATTCCTCCCCACCTCAAAATAATTACAGGAGACCGGGATTCATTAAAAACATAGTAACATTTACATAGCAGGTACAGTTAATTAAAGACACTTGTCCATCCAGTTCAATGTGTGTGTATGTGTTTATGTCACTACTATTCTCTATATCCCTGTGCATTTTGTTTACTAAGAAACACATCTAAAAGTTTTTTATATTTATCCAGACTCCAGGCTGACACCACTAACTGTGGAAGGAAGTTTTACATCTTTACTGCTCTAACAGTAAATAACTCCTGCCACACCACTTTCCTCTCTTCCTGGTCTCACAGAAGACACTAAGAGCAGCAAAATCCATAGGCTTGTGCTACTGTCAGTCAAACTCCTGAGAGGAGGGAGCGGGGGTGTGACTTATCACCTCTGTGTGTTTCTATAGGTGAACACAGCTCAGCTTGGGAGCCAGCCCACACTGGTGCCCTCTTAGCACTTGACCTCAGAGAAAGAAGAAGCATACAAAACTGGTAGGGGACCACCAAAGAGGGGGTAAGGGACCACTCTGTCCAATGTTGTTGCACTGAGCAGGTAAGTATAACCTCTTTTTTATTTATTTTTTTTTTTAAATAGCCTTTAATATTACTTTAATATTTGTAGCCATTCCTCATAATTGAGGCTCTCCAGCCACCTTATTGGCTTTGTTGCCTTTCGCTGGACTATATAGTTCAAGGACATCCTTCCTTGAGTTTGGTGGAGGTCCTCTATCCTTGTGAGCAAGCTAGCAGTGGTTAAAGACGTCAAGGGAGGTTGGTTTTGGGTGAAGACATCAATATGTCTTTTTATTTATTAATAAACACAGAAGCAAGAGCTAAGTTTTGAAATGCAGCCTACATTGTTTATACTATTGCTGAGTCTTTGGTTTGACAAAGGAAGTACACCTTGAAAATGCCTTACTGCCCCCTGTCAGACGTAGTGTGCAGCCATGAGGTAGAATGGTGGCAGCTGATGCTGTATTAAACATATACCAGTTGTGATACTTAGAGCCCGGCATCGAGATCGCTCACTGCAGCTGTCAGATATAGTCCCTGCCTGTGATGACATCCTGCTCTTTTCTCACCCATACTGACACAGAGCTACTTTAAAGTTAGTGTGTTAATTTTTTAGAGTCAATAAATGTTACAATGCTTTTCATGGATCCTGCTCTCCTGTCCTTTTGTTTTCATAAATTCTTGGATATGGTCCCTTATCATTCCTTACAATACTTTACATACTATTGATGTTAGACTGACTGGTCTGTAGTTTCCAGTTATATATCTCAACCCTTTTTTCAATATTGGTACCACATTTGCTTTTCACCAATCAGCTTGCACCATTCCAGTCAGTAATCTGTCCCTTAAAATTAAGAATAATGGTCTGGCTTTAACATGGCTAGGTTTTTGAGGCCTCTCGGGTGTAAGCCATCCAGTTCTGGTGATTTATTCACATTTCTAGTCCTTTTTCAACATGGTTTCTGTCAGCCACAACGATACATTCAACATAATGTTATTAACATTACTGTCTTGTTTATTATACCCCTCCCTTTCCTTTGTATAACCTGAGGTGAATAATGTATTTAATACAGTTGCCTTCTCTCTGTCAATTGTGACCAACTTCCCTTGATCATCTTTGATAGGGCCAATATGTTCTGACCTAGATTTTTACTGTTAATATATTTGAAAAAAAAATCTATTTTAGCTGCCCTGATCGCACGCTTGTATTTCTTATTGCATGCTTTGTAGTTTTGGAATATTGATGGTGACTCTTTAAAAAATACCCAATCCCTAACAAGAAAAACTAATAGGACTTTAAAGGTACTACACTGCCTGCCTACTGAGTAGACAGGTAAGGCATAATACATGGAACTTTGGATTGCAGATGGGTGTGTGCTCCTAATCTCAGCTGTGATTGGATGGCACTTTGTAAGGTAGGAAAGAGGTTGAAATTATTTATGTTGAGGGGAAAGTTGTACATACAGTATACATTGTTATAAGTCGGGTTCACTTTTTCTGTCCACATATTTTGATACTTTGTTCCCACACAAATGTGTAAGTAATTATGAACGAAAAATGGATTAAATAACTCCCACAAATTAAAGTATTGCACAAAACCATCTACATTTTATTTCAACTATAGATGCAGTTCTCCAGTACGGTTATAGATTATTGCACTTCATTAACTTAAAGAGTTTTTACAACTAGCTTAGATTTTCTTGCTTCAATTCTCAATGTAATAAATATCTAAACTATCAAGTTATTGTTTATAGTCTGCTATGAAAGGAATTGTGTTTCGTTAGTAGCTAGTATCTTAGAATAATTCATATTGTATTTCCATGGCAGCTTGGCATTTAAAGGTTTACAGTTTTTTTTTTTATTACTAAGAGTCATATATAGTTATATCACTGTGTTTCATACTGCAATGAATATAGTCAGTATAAGTAGATTATCTAAGAGTACCACAAGTCCTTCTAGGATCTCTTTTACAATGGAATAGAGCAGAAGGGTTTTAAAGTGGTTTCACTTTGAGACCTGATCATTTTTAGTTGCTCCTTTACTTGTTTCCAAATACAGAAAGAACTTCATATACTACTTGAAAGAATCTCCAAAGGAAAATTTTTTGCTCTAATCATGTTTGGTGTCAAATTTCTCGTTCAAGAATTTTTATTGATACATTTTGTGCTTTTAAACAGTATCAACACTGACAAAGATGAAATAAATATATACGCTGCACTTATAAATATACTCTTCACATTATATATATGTGATAACCAAAGTGCAAATATGCATGTGAATCACACACCGTGATACATCCAGTAACTAGTGACTGTAAAAAGTGACAATAGTGCAACAAATAGTTATAAATACTTAAAACTGAACATATAAATGAAAATAAATAATCACACTAGTAAAAAGTGCTATAACCTGCATCCTATGGTGATTGGTTGTATCAAAATTATTATTCATAAAATCATATAGTGTTCATAAAATCATATAGTGTTCATAAAAATATATAGTGGACTCAATCCACTAAAACATATAGATGAATAAAAAGTGCTTCTATGTGCATATGTGTCATCCAATTATTTCAATTCAAAAGTGCTTCTAAAGTCCATGCGATTTGGAAACTGCTGTGTAGATAAACCAAAACAAGCCGAAGTGATCCATGCATTTTGGAAACTGCTGGGTAGATAATCCAAAGAAAGCCTCAGTGATCACACTCAGGTTCTCCCCCCTATGTATTAACCAATAGGTGTCCGCGCTATAGCCGAAAGACGGCTACAGCGCGGACACCAATTGCCGGGAGGCCGTCCGGGGACGTCCTCCTGTTTACTTCCCGCGAGCGTGCATCGGGGAAATTCTGCGCTGGCCGAGTCCCTTAGACACAGCCAGTCACAGATCACCGTAAACGGCCAATCACAGCGGCCATTTACAGCGCGATCGTAGCTTCCAATGTGAGATGATCTCAAGTGTAAACATATGAGATCATCTCTCATTGCCGGATCTCTCTCCTCACACAGAGACAGCGTGTGAGGAGAGAGAGAGGATCTGTGATAAATCGTGAGTGCCAACCTTTAGTGGAAACACACATCAGAGCCCAACAGTGCCACATCAGTGCCCACAGTGCTCATTACTGTTGGTGTCACAGTGCCATCTGTCAGTGCCATCTGTCATCAGTGCCATCTGTCGTCAGTGCCACCTGTCAGTGTCACCTGCCACATCAGTGCCACCTGTCAGTGTCACCTGCCACATCAGTGCCACCTGTCAGTGTCACCTGCCACATCAGTGCCACGTTTCATCAGTGCCACATCAGTGCCACGCGTCATCAGTGCCACATCAGTGCCACGTATCAGTGCCATCTATCAGTGCCAACTGTCACCAGTGCCATTTGCCATTGTCACGTGTCATCAGTGCCATGTATCAGTGCTATCTGTCATCAGTGCCATCTGTCATCAGTGCCACCTGTCATCAGTGCCACCTGCCACATCAGTGCCACCTGTCTGTCACCTGCCACATCAGTGTCACCAGTGTCACCTGTCACTATCACCTACCACATCAGTGTCACGTGTCATCAGTGTCACATATCAGTGCCATCTATCACCAGTGCAATCTTCCAGTGTCACGTGTCATTAGTGCCACATATCGGTGCCATTTGTCATCACTAAGAATGTCACAAAGATTATTTTCAGCCGAGGAGGCATACAATATTCTTGCGGCCGACGAGAGCAATGGGGAGATCTCCGCTTCGGATTCCTCTTCAGATTCTGAGTCTGACGTGGACTACGAGCCTGTAATAAGCAGTGGTACACTGACAGCCTCAGAGGAGGAGGATGAGAGTCTGCCTGCCAGATGAAGGCATACTGGTGAGGAGGCAGTGCCATCCACCAGCACCGCAATGCCATCCACCGGCACCGCAGTACCTCGGCAAAGGCCACGTACCAGTGGGGTGTCACCTCAGTCCCAAAGGGTTAGGTTCCATGCCAGCCTTCCCTATTCCCTTCAGAACCCCTTATGGCTTCCTCCTAATTCAGGAGAAGCTATCATTCCCCCTTTCACTGCCCAGCCAGGAGTCCAGGTGGACACAGAAAAATTTTCACCAATAGACTTTTTCAACCTTATTTTTACTGAGCACATGCTTGCATCAATTGTGGCCCAGTGCAACCTATATGCCCAACAATTTATAGCAAGTAACCCAACGTCCTATTATGCTGTCCCTACGAGTGGAGAGCCCTAACAGTGGAGGAGTTTAACATTTTTTTGGGCCTCACATTCTGTATGGGACTAACCAAAAAAAATGTATTACGTTCCTATTGGTCTACCCTCCCCATCCACCACATGCCCATCTTTTCCTCAGTAATGTCCAGGACCAGATATCTCATGATTATGAGATTCCTACACTACAATGATAATACCCACCCTGAAATGACCCATATTTTGACAAGCTTTAAAAAAATTCGGCCACTACTAAAATATTTTTTGATATCTTCCCCCGGTTGTTTACCCCAGACCAACACATATGCGTCCCTTTTCATATTTACTGGCAGGTTGGGCATAAAACAATTTATTCCCACCAAAAGGGCCCGCTATGGGGTGAAAATGTATAAATTGTGCGACCGTGCTACAGGGTATACCTATGCCTTCATGGTATACGAAGGGAAGGACACCCAGCTACATCCCCCTAATTGCCCAGAATACATTGGATCGAGTGGAAAAGTCGTTTGGGAACTCATAAACCCACTCCTAGAGAAAGGCTACCATTTGTATGTGGACAATTTTTACACTAGTTTGCCCCTGTTCCGCAACCTTCACAGCAAGAAAACGCCAGCATGTGGTCCGTAAGGAGGAACCGCAAGGGCTTTCCCCAAAGCCTCATCAACAAGAAGCTAAGAAGAGGGGAGACAGCGAGTTTACGGAATGAGGAAATTCTGACTGTGAAGTGAAGGGACAGAAGGGACGTCTATGTGCTTTCATCAATCCACAATAATACCATCGTGGAGATAACAAGGAGGAATGGCCGAATCCAAAAGCCAACATGTATCCACGAATACAACATGTTTATGGGGGGTGTCGACTTCAACGACCAGATGCTCGAACTCTACCTTGCCACAAGATGAACATACCAGTGGTATAAAAAAGTCTCAATTTATTTGTTTAATTTGACAATATACAATAGCTACGTTATTTATCACAAATCCACTGCAAGCCCCAAATCCTTCCTTGGCTACCAGGAGGAAATCACCACTGCCCTTGTATTCCCAAACAGCCCACCAGAAACCATTCCATCCGATGTGATTAGTAGACTCTTCAAATGCCACTTTCCCGAAAAAATCCCTGCCAGACCAACAGGCCAAAAACGGCAGAAAAAATGCCGGGTGTGCACCAAAAGAGGAGTGAGAAGAGGCACCACTTTTTATTGTCCCAATGTCCTTCCCAACCAGGCCTCTGCATAGTTGACTGTTTCCGCCGTTACCATACTTCACTAAATTATTAGTGAAGTATGGTAAACATAACCCTCACTTCCTGCCATTTACGTTCACACCCCTTATGCCTCTACTTGCTCTGTAACTGACCCTGGCTTGTTATTCGACCACGCTTCTGCCTATCGATTCTGATCACATCTCTGCTTGATCTGGAACTGACCCTGGCTCGTTATTTGACCACGCTTCTGCCTACCGATTCTGTACATACCTCTGCCTGATCTGAAACTGACCCTGGACTGTTTGACCATCCTTTTTGCCTGCCTCTTGGACTGATCTTGTACCCTGCCACTGGACTAGCGGGATTCATAACACAGGGGTCTCACATATGTGAGGGGCTCCAGAATTGTTTTTCTGGATGAAGAAAACTTTTTTTTGTTTTCTCATTCCTAGATTAGGGTCTGGAGACTCAAGGGCTTCAAAGAGATTTGGGTGGAAGAAGCCTCTACCCCTGTCCCCATTCTGTCCTGAACGAGGCCCTACTTCTGCCTGCTGCCTGTAGGACCTGTGCCATCATGCCTCTGCCTATCGCATGAACTGACCACACCACATGGATGGACCATATTCCTGCCTACTACCAGGATCAATATTTTGGCACTGCTGACAATCTCTGCCTGCACTGACCCTGGACTGTATATGGACTGTATATGGACAGTATCCCTGCCTGCTGCCTGTACTGACTATGGACAGTGTTCCTGCCTGTTGCCTGGACAATTGCATTCGCTTTTGCTGACCAAGTCCCTGCCTGCTGCCTGGACCAGTGCTATGCTCCTGTGGACAACTGTGCTACTAAAACCACAGGGGATCTTTTTTTACCCTTTGCCCAGCAGAATGTATTTTGGGGTGTAATTCTTGGTATGTGCATGCTATGTGTCCCTAGAACACCTGACGGTGTTCCTTGTATGTGGCCAGGCTGTGTAAAAGTCTCACACATGTGGTATCACCATACTCAGGAGGAGTAGCAGAATGTATTTTGGGGTGTCATTTTTGCTATGTACATGCTACGTGTTGAAATATCTTATAAATGGACAACTTTGTGTAAAAAAAAATGCATTTTCATTTTTTCCACAGTTTCCAAAAACTTCTGGAAAAAAATGAACCGTTCAAAAGACTTATTATGCCTCATAGATTATACGTTGGGGTGTTAGCTTTCCAAAATGGGGTCATTTTGTGGGCATTTCCATTGTCCTGGTGCTCCAGAGCCTTCAAAAGTGTAATAGGTGGTTGAGAAATGAGATGTGTAATTTATGCTCCTAAAACCCTTGAAGGTGCTATTTCAATATTGTGCCTCTGTATGTGGCCAGGCTGTGTAAAAGTCTCACACATGTGGTATCACCATACTCAGGAGGAGTAGCAGAATGTATTTTGGGGTGTCATTTTTGCTATGTACATGCTACGTGTTGGAAATATCTTATAAATAGACAACTTTGTGTAAAATAAATGCGTTTTCATTTTTTCCACATTTTCCAAAAACTTCTGGAAAAAAATGATCCATTCAAAAGACTCATTATGCCTCATAGATTATACGTTGGGGTGTTAGCTTTCCAAAATGGGGTCATTTTGTGGGCGTTTCCATTGTCCTGGTGCTCCAGGGCCTTCAAAAGTGTAATAGGTAGTTAACAAGTTAGATGTGTCATTTATGCTCCTAGAACACTTGATGGTGCTCCCTGCATGTTGGGCCTCTCTATGTGGCTAGGCTGTGAAAAAGTCCAACACATGTGGTATCGCCATACTTAGGAGGAGTAGAAGAATGTATTTTGGGGCGTCATTTGTGGTATACACATGCCATGTGAGAGAAATAACCTATTACAATGACAATTTTGTGGGAGGAAAAAAAAAAAAAAAATCTTCATTTTGCAAAGAATTGTGGGAAAAATTACAACATCAAAAACCTCACCATGCATCTTACTGAATACCTTGGAATGTCTACTTTCAAAAAAGGGGTCATTTGGGGGGTATTTGTACTGTACTGACTTGTTCGGGTCACAAGAAATGAGTACAGTACATCAGGTGTGATCATTTTTTTATGATTTGCACCACAATTTGTAGACTCTATAACTTTCACACAGATCAAATAATATCCACTAATTTTGGTTATTTTTACCAAAGATATGTAGCAGTATAAATTGTGGCCAAAATGTATGAAAATTTTATCACAGAAACAAAGAAAAATTCATTTTTTTTCAAAATTTTCAGTCTTTTTTCATTTATTGCGCAAAAAATAAAAAACCCAGAGGTGATCAAATACCACCAAAAGAAAGCTCTATTTGTATGAAAAAAAGGACACAAAATTCATTTGGGTACAGTATTACATGATTGAGTATTTGTCATTCAAAGTGTGAGAGCACTGAAAAATGAAAATTGGTCTGGTCACGAGGGGGGTTTAAGTGCCCAGTTGTCACCTCTGAGCGCGTGACTTTGCAGTTAAGCTTAGTCAATATATGCCTGTGAACCACCTCTGGGGCATTGCAATTTTAACCAGACTCCTGGACCCATCAGCACTATACCTTGGTTGAGTGAAAAAGGACTGGATGGTGTAATAAAAGTTTTAACAGTTTATTAATCACATTAAACCCCCCTATGGGGTACTCACATAGTATAGGTGCGTCAGTGCGCCACTCTGCATCGGAAAACAGCAAACAGCATGTAAAGATACTGGATCAATATTGGGATGGTATGAGGTTCTTTCCTGACAGGTCACCTGCTGAATGTCCATCCCATCCCCCCCTCCCCCTCCCGCATATTTGCACTTTGGTTATCATACATATCCATAATGTGAAGAGTATATTTGAAAGCGCAGCGTATATATTTATTTATGCTTTTATCTGCATGTTTTTATGAGAAGTGTTTAACACTTGCAGCTGTTTCACGGTGCCATTTAGGCAATTTATAACCAGAGGAGGCTCACAGAATTTTTTATATTAACATTGACAAAGATTCTTGGTGTATGGGAATTGAGGAAAAGGATACATCCCATAATAAAGACACACAAGTACATCAGTGAGAGAAGTTAGATCTTGTAGATGAGTACATGCTACTTCAAAATGCATGCAGTGAGAACATGGTGGACAAGCAGTAGATAAACAAATTAGATACAATGTGATGGGGATGTTCAGAAGAAAATAGATACCAAGTGCATAAAAAGAATAAGGGAGAAATAACGAAAAGAAAAGGGGGAAAAATTGAGTTAAAGGATAGGAAGGAGGGGGGAGTTCCCAGGGAATAACAAGCTGACGGTCTGTAGGAAAGTAGAAGCAGTGACAAGCTGAGGCTGTTGGGGGAGTAGCAAGGATTCATTGAAATTTGGATGTAGGAAATAGGCTACCCAAGGTTGGCATAGTGTTTCATATTTATGGGCTTTGTCCAGATGCATAGCTATGATTTTAGACTCCACTATCCTGAGGGAGGGGGATTTCCAAGCCTAAGCCACCATTTGTTTAGCTGCAGTAGTTATCTGCAGTAGTAACTTGAATTGTGTAGAGGTCAATTCCAGGGGCCGAATATTAACAAGGGCAATGAGCAGATCAGGAAGTATTGTGACTGAGAACAGCCTAGAACCCTAGTGCCCAATCTTCGGCCCCGGCCACATGCGGCCCTTTGGTGTTTGATGTGCGGCCCTTGGATCTCAGAAGTCTGTAGTGGGAACACGGATTAGGGTAATATCATTGATCTGTGCTAGCCTCATGTAACATGTTCCCACTTTCGTATTGTCTTTTGCAGCATATCCCCAGCCAAAAATGTAGCATGTACACACCCTCTGACCCTCGTTTCCTCTTTTAGGTCTGCAGTTTCTGACAGTCTTCTCAAGTATTACATACATTCAACATTACATGCGGCCCTTTGGTGATGTCAGGGGCTGCATTTGACAACCCCTGGCCTAGAGATAATGTTAAATATTTCCATCCAGAATTGTTGCACAGTGGAGCATAGCCATCACGTGTGAAAGCCCAGGTAACAGTGGACACCAGGACAGAAAGTCTTCCTAGCGGTGACACAACACAAAAAAGCTTTGGTTTCAGATACATTTTATTCTATTGCTAGCTTTACCTATACAATTCTAGAGGGGTTACAACATGGCTAGAATTATAAGACAAAACATATACTTATTAGAACTTGTTTTGCTACCTTTCTCATGCACTGGGCACCCACAATTGCTTTGTGGTAGGGATTTAAGCATTTACAAACTGACTAAATCATATCCACGCTAACACACTTGTGTCAATTCACAAAAGCCTAACCCATGTGCCATTCTTATTAATGTGTACTATTTGCTAGTTTTAACTACCACTTATTTTCCATTTAAGGTTCTATCACAAGGATCTGCTGAATTTCTGTATGTAAGTAATATTATTATTTTTTTAAGTTTTTCATATATAAAAGTAAATTCACAACAATTGTCCCACAGGATTTTACTCCAAAAATACCATTGCCATCTGGATGGATAAAACAACGAGATGCAATAATGTTAATGTATTGACACTAATGTTTGTAGTTTAATCAGAAGTGTTTCTTATGGTGATGAATTAATTCCACATAAAAAATGTTTATGCTCCAAAATCTAAATTGATTGAATCTACAGTTTTCATTGATAAATTGACCACTCCATTCAGAAAAGTAATTAATCACATGTGGTGCCATAATATAGCCTCAGCATTTACATAATCATTTATGGATTTTTTTTTATAACATTATTGAGCTCAGCTCAATGGGTTCACATTTTATTCATTTGTCTTTATTTTTATTAGGCTGCTGTTTATTAAATTATAGGCAAAAATAGTCAATATTGTGTCAGCTAAAATCCATGCAAACTGTATATTTTCCACATTGTTTAATCTTCATATACAGTTTTCATATCTTTTTTGTTTTGAATGACGTATGTCACAAATGGAATAAAATACATAGTTAGGAATGAAGCCATTATTACAAGCCCAAGGGCTGAAGTTCATATGAGGTTTCATAATTCAGAAGACTACTCGAATACCGTATTGATATAATGACTTAATAAGAAGAATGAATAGATGTTTAAGAAATGGGCTAAAGTTCACACCGCTCACAAAAAAATGTATGTATATAAAAATAGAACTCCTATCTAATCTATTATTGTGGGCTTATATTAATTATAAATTGGATTTTCCATCAACATCCCACTTTAGATATTTTACCAAATAATTGTTAGAATTAGTGTTGTCACAGGTAAACCCAGGTTAACCTTTCCCAAGATTTAATTTACAGCTAACACAAGAACTTCTAGCAGGCCCATGAAGCACTTGTTATTTGCGTTTATCAAACAGAAACAACATGGTATATTTAACAGACCAAAAGGAGACAAATAGAAGGTGTTCATTTTTAGGATTTATAAACACTTTAACCACTTCAGTACAGGGCACTTTTACCCCCTTCCTGCCCACTCCAATTTTCATCTTTCAGCGCTGTCACACTTTGAATGACTATTACGCGGTCATGCAACACAGCACCCAAATAACATTTTTAGCATTTTTTGGAGCAATCACCTCTGGGTTTTTTATTTTTTTAGAAAAAAAAAAAAGACTGAAAACTTTGAAAAAAAAAGTTTTTCTTAGTTTTCTGTCAGAAAAATTTGTAAATAGGTAATTTTTCTTCTTCACTGATCTGCGCTGATGAGGCTGCACTGATGGGCACTGACAGGCGGCATTTATGGGCAATAATAGGCGACGCGGATAGGCAGCACTGATGGGCGGCACTGATGGGCACTGAAAGGTAGCACTGATGGGCACTGACTGGCATCACTGATGGGCACTGTTGGGGCTGCACTGATACTCAGGGCACTGATGATCAGTGCCCTTATTATCTGTACAGGTCTCCCCGTGTGGAGATGCCACTGATCGGCTCTCCTCTCCTCACACTCTGTCAGTGTGATGCAAGGAGAGATGATAACTGGCATTTCCTTGTTTATATGTGATCGGCTCTTTACCGAGATTGGGGTGTGCCATATTCCGTGGAGACAGTGCGCCCGCAAACGCCACGCTTGCATCCCATAACAAGAGAGCACCCCTCTTGCCGTCATTTGTCTTTACGGCGGGTGGGAGGTAGTTAAAGCAGAACTCCAGCCAAAAAAATTAAAAGCCACTTATAAGATAATATGAAAAAAGCTATGTTTGCAATATTTACTTTAAATCCAGGACCCTCCCACACAGTTCTTTTTTTGAACTGCTCAAGATGCCCTTGGTCTGAGAATCAACATCATTCAACCCACTTATTCTGATCCTAGAGTCTTCTGGACCCATTTTAGCCTGTGTTTGGACTGTAAAAGAAGAAGCAGCACAATCTAAGGTCTCTAACTTATATTCATACATACGCATACTAGAGCCAATTAAGACAAGAATCATTTAAGGTACCAGTGTGTCTTTGGAATGTGTAAGGAAACTGAAGTACCCAGAGGTAACCCCCACAATCACAGGGGAAACATGCAAACTCTATGTAGGCTGTGTCATAGCTGAATCAATGACAAGCTGTAAAGCAGAAGAACAGCCTGCTAAGTCATTGTGCTGCTTCTTCCTCTCACAGTCTAGTGCTACTAAACAGGGTCTGTAGGAGCCTAATACCAGGTCAAGTTCAGGTAATTATGCTGCTTGCATTTATAAAACAAAAAAACTAAAATGATTGATATATTATTGATTTCAGAGCTGAATTAAATTGTGTCTCGTTTATCTGTCTAGAGTTCGGTTTTATGTCCATGTCAGCGGGAAAGCTAGGAATTCCACAGGAATGGGGAAAATCCAAGCAATATTTCAGTTGTGGGTGGACTTTGTCTTTACATAAACATAAATAAGCCCTATTTACTTTTTACACAAAGCAATATCTGCTCATGACAGGAAAAACTGTATGTCATTAAATGATCCTATACATTCAAATTTAACATACATTTTCTTGCATGTAGAAAGATCTTTTCCTGATAGGTCAATGTTTTTTCTGTCATTGTGTCACATTGCTTTATATAATATGGTAATGAGAAGAGGCACATTCAGAGCAGAAGACAGACAATGTCCTCACAGCATTTTCCCGTTACCAGCTGTAGGCATGGCTGAGAGCCTGTCTGCGAATCCTTCCACATTATGGAATATGCAGAGAGCTAAGAGGTGGAATTCATCACTAAATATCAAGAGATTTCTAAAGACAAGATTTAATGCCTTTGTGTTGATATTATGCAGTATGGCGGATTTATGATTAATAACAAGTGTTCTATCAAACAGCATTTGCTTCATCTGAAAGAGCAGATTCTAAATGGGCTTAATGCATACACGTGAGGGATATTTGTGGCTGAATGTCAGATCTACATTACATGATGTGTTTTCTAAAATGAACTCAAGTTTGCATACAATTGGTAAAAATATCCAGTATGTACCCTTTTTTCTGCACTGACAGTCATAGAACTTTTTTCGGGGGGGGGGGGGCATTATTTTAAGGTCACCTATGCTCCGCCCCTTTTTGACAATGTCAATATCACGGTCAGAGACTGCAGACATAGTACAGGAGATGGTCAGAGATTGCAGACATAGTACACATACACCCAGATACATTACACCCCCATACACACAGATACATTACACCCCCATACACACAGATACAGTACATTATACCCCCATATTAAATAAAAACCCTTGGTTAAATAAAAAAAAAATGTCAACTGCACACTCTCAATAATGAAAAGGAAAAATGACTTGAATAATAGTAAGAAAATGACATTGTGCTTTCAGAGATCTGTGGCAACTCACCCTTGTTTAAAAAGATGTGTGCTGCGAGGCAAGTACGGTAAGGTTGAAATGAATATGCCAGCCAAGGACTTCTGCAGATTTCCCCAATTCCTGCACCTTCACACCTCAGATCAGCCCCAATTCCTGCACCTTCACACCTCAGATCACCCCAATTCCTGTCCCTTCACACCTCAGATCACCCCAATTCCTGCACCTTCACATCTAAGATCAGCCTCAATTTCTGCACCTTCACACGTCAAATCAGCCCCAATCATTGAACCTTCACACTGCAAATCAGCCCCAATTCCTGCATCTTCACACCTCAGATCACCCCAATTCCTGCAACTTCACACCTCAAATCACCCCAATTCCTGCACCTTCACACCTTGAATAAGCCTCAATTCCCGCACCTTCACACCTCAGATCAGTCTCAATTTCTGCACCTTCACATCTCAGATCACCCCAATTCCTGCACCTTCACACCTCAGATCACCCAAATTCCTGCACCTTCATATCTCAAATCATCCCAATTCCTGCACCTTCATAGCTCAGATCACCCCAATTCCTGTACCTTCACACCTCAGATCAGCCCCAATTCCAGCTCCTTCACACCTTAGATCACCCCAATTCCCACACCTTCACACCTCAAATCAGCCCCAATTCCTGCACCTACACACCTTGGATCACCCTAATTCATACACAATTCCTACACCCCCCTCCCAATTCACACCAACTTCTGAACCATCAGCTCTCAAATCACCCAAATTTCTGCACCTTCACACCTATGATCACAACAATTCCTGCATCATTACACCTTAGATTGTCCCCAGTTCCTGCACTTTTATACCTCAGATTACCCCAATTTCTGTACTGTCAGATGTCAAATAAGCCACAGTGCATGCACCTTTAGACACCAGATAAGCTCCAAATCCTGCACCATCAGACCCCAGATCAGCCCCAGTTCCTGCACCTTCACACCTTAGATCACCACAATTCCTGCACCTTCACACTTTAAATCACCCAATTCCTGGACCTTCACACCTCAGATCACCTCAATTCCTGCACCTTTACTAACTGCTACCTTTAAAAAACACTGACTAAACATTTACTTCAGGGTTCCCAAAGTCCCCTCTTACAGCAGAGCCCTATCCTTATTACATCAGGGTCCCTAGAGTCCTGCCCCCTTACATCTGGGTCCCCAGAGTTCCTCCCTTTACATCAGGGTCTCCAGAATTTTTCCCCTTTATTTCAGGGTCCCAAGAGTTCCCCGCCCCCTTGCACCATGGTCCCTAGTGTTCCCTTCCCCTTACATCAGGGCCCTCCCAATATATCTGGGTCCCCAGAGACTCCCCACACTTACATCAGAGTCACCAGAGGCTCCCCACACTTACATCAGAGTCACAAGAGTCCCCCCCCTAACATTGGGGTCCCCAGGGTCTCCAATGTTCCCCCCCTTTACATCAGGGTCACTAAAGCGCGCCTAATTAAATCAGGGTCCCCAAAGACTTAGACCATGCACTGCATGCAACCGTAACCCCCCATAATCTCTCATTTACCAAACCATATCCTACCAAGCATATTCTATCTTCTATCCAACCCAGCAGAACCTCAAATTCCCCATACTCTACCACCCATAATTACCACATAATCCTGAACATGTCCAAACCACTAATACATGCCTGCTCACACATGCATCTATACATACAAACCCACACCCAATCACCCACTCAAAAACATGCACATACACATATCCTCAACTGTGACAAACCGCACATCCACGCTAACACATGAACCACAAAACCCACACCACCATCCACATTTGCACACACACCGCAGCCACATATATAACAGCACATAAAATATGCACTGTCATGCACAACATTCCTGCACTCACACACTGTAACATATTTGTCCACACATCAGACACTAAGCTTGCAAAGTCACAACATCCCATTAATAAAACAATACACTGCCAGCCAATCCTGTCCACCTGCATTCATAGCCCCAGACACCAAGAGCAAACAAATCAAACCCTATTGAGCCAGGCTGAAGAGAAGGTAGGAGAAAAAACAAGGAAAGTCAGCAAGTACCTAATACCAAAAGTACAGCAGACAGAAAGCTAACATTCACAGTAGCCCCTCCTTCACAGTACATCCCAGCTTCTAACTGGCACAGCACTGCAGCCATTGCATCTCCTTTACAGTAGTCTGGCTGGACCTGGCGCTGCAACGGGACCGATGTGTGATGTCACGCCCAACACTGGTGCCCTGCAACTATTCACACGTCACCAACCCGGGACCCAGACAGAGCCAATAATTGTAGCTGTGCCAGGAATCAAGGGGGAGGCAGGGATTTCATGCAGCGGAAGTAGCTTAAGATGGCATTACTGATGGTTGGCAACCCGTCTCGCGTGCCATCAAAAATGCAGCTGCGTGCATGTTTGGCATGCGTGCCGATTGTTGCCAACCCCTGCTGCAAATTGTATTTATTAATTGACAGCCCATGCAGGACAGCAGCGGAAAGTCCAAGGTCATTGTGAGCTAAGTGTGTAGCCATTGACATGCCCTCTTCACTCCTTCACAGCCCTCCTGCGCATGTGCACTGGAGTTAATCTATCCCAGTAGCTACCAAAATTGTACAAGAAGCCTTTATCATCTTTATTCGATCATAGCATGTCTCTTCTGTCTCTTCTATTTTCCCTCCCCCATTTCTATCCCTCTCCTTTCTCCTTTCTCATTCCCTTCTTTCCTTTCTGTCCTTATTTATCTCCCTCCCCTATGCTAACGGCTAATTCTTTTTACCCCTAACCAGCTGATATACTAGACCCCTCAATTGCTATTTGTTATCCATTCAGGGAATTCCGTACAATCCCCCTTGTCCGCCACGAGGGAGTTTTGTTTGGGCAGCTGGGTGCCGCACATATTCACCTAAATATAGGGTAAGCCATTTCTGTATTTACCTCTTAGGTTATGTTGGTTTTTACATGCTGCATTATAATGTTTGTATGTATTATGTTTGTATTATTTCTATTATCTGTCTCATAGATTGGTCCTCCTGAGGAAGCGGTAATACCGCGAAACTAGTCGAGAACCAGACCATTCTATACCCTGTAACTACAGATGTCCCTGGGGCATTCCCGAGCCTCTGTTTTTGCAATTTTAACAAGTACAACATGTATTTTTCTTCTTTGTAATAAACCTTTTATTTATTAATTTTTATTGTTGTCTATCTGTACCGATATAGTCCAGTCTTTTCCAGGGTGGGAATATTACCGGGCCAACATCAGCCACTGTCCCCTTGTTCCCACTCTTCTCTGTTTTTGCATATTAATTTGGATGATGGTACGTTTTTATAAACAAATTTGTTATTTTCTATTACATGAGGCTATACTCAAAATTTGTGCATATTCATTGGGTGGATAACACACCCCTTTCTCTCTCCCCTGAGTGCCTCTAACTCTTAAGTTTACTACCATTCATGTGTATCTATTATCGATTACGTTGGTAGTTGCCCCTCCTACACGGTTCAGACACCTGGATACTCCCACTACGGATCAGGCAGACTTACCATCTCCATACAGCCACTCTTTTAGCCATCTTATTATATCAAGTTTAGACTTTAGGTGTAACTTACTATGCTTCATTAGTTGGGTTATTCAGCTTTAACTCACTGCCTTTACCTAAGAGTATGTGTTTCATGGACCGGAAACTTTCCGGCCCAACTGCGATTATTTCTGTTATCTACATTTATAATCCTCAGCTGATTTTTACCCATGATAAACCTCTTAATTAACCTTATCATATTTTTATACTATCGCATCATCTGCAACTATCCTTGTATAATTTTTGAGTACGACATTGTATGGTGATATCTGCCTCCTATGTCATTAGATCCCCAAATTTATCACCTCTGGGATACCCTTCACTTCCATTTGAATTAATTTGGCCTCCCTCCTGTGGGTTGCCATTACACTACATCACCCTCATTATCCCTTATACTCACTACACTATTCCACCTACAGTGCACTTGTTCCAAGATCACTGTCCCACATTCTTCACTACCCCTTTCACCTCATCAATTCTTCAATTTGTTTTGCTCACCCACTTCCCATCATCCAGAATGTGCCCGCAGTCCAGTGATTACCCCTGGCTGCGGTTCCCCACCCTTATCACCTACCCATAACCTGTCCTTGTGCACTACCCCCTTCACCTTACATAATGGCTTCCGTTAATGGGTTCCCCTTGTAATCTTAGCCGTCTATGGAGTGTCAATTCCCTCTGTGTTTACCAAACACCGTAATTGTCATTGTGGCATTCACACTGCCACTCATACCTATTTTTACCTACAATTGTTTACATATTCATTATTTTTCTTTTTACTATTGTTTAAATGTCATTTTATTGTTTCGGCGATCCCTGGGTGCCTGGTGCGGTTCGTGGCTGCCTTTGCCTCCCTTAGCGGCGGACTTGTGTTTCCCCTGGCAGGGATGACGTGTCTTGTTTATCCCCTGCTTGCTCTCGTCGAGCCCAGGGCTCTCCGCCCACGGGCTCGCCTTGAACGCGCTTGCGCAGTAGCGCTGGTCGCGCACCTGCGCAGTGCGGGGAAACTGACCCGGAGACGTCGGGCGCCGCCGGATGGCGACGTCAGATGCCGCCAGACGGCAGCGTCGTGGGCGTCTCCGGGTTGGGGAGCTCACTTAATGGGCCCTCGGGCCTTTTGGCGTGAGCAGTGCGGCTCTCCCCACTGAAGACCTGCACACGTGGGGCTTGGATGGAAGGGACGCCTCCGCTGTCTTACCGGGGACATCTTTGGGTACGTTTATCCTCAATTTTTACCTTGGATACTATCCTTTACCCTACGTTATCTACTATTGATACCGTCTTACGGATACTATCCTGTATCTCATGTTATATGTGATACGCTTTCATTGACAGATTTCCATGTTACCCTGTGGGTATTCCCTCATACCGCTGGGCTCCCACAGCCATGTACCCCCTCTGATCCCCTTCTCGGTGGACACAGTAGGTGCTCTTGCTTCCTATGGGCCATCTGACCTCTGTGTTATCAAGAAGCCCCCATGTGGCTTGGTACCATATCACCCCTTGGGCTAATAATCATGGTAAGTTACACCATATGCCTCAATATCACTAGCGAGGGTGTGGGCACTTTATCCCCCCCTTTTTCTCTTTTTTTTCTCTTTGTTTCTGTGCCTTGCCTGTCCTACCCTTTTCCCCACTCCCCTGCTTCCCCCCCCATTCCTCTTTCCTGACTCTCTCCATCTGTCCTTCCCTCCCCTCCCCTTCCCACCTCCAGTCCCCCTTCCCTTCCTTCCCCCTCTAGCCTATCCTCCCTCCCCACCACTTGCCTTGCCCTTCCCCCTTTCCTCTCCCTCCCTGCCCTTTTCCCCCCCCTCTCCCATCCCTTTTCTCCCCCCCCTCTCCCATCCCTTTTCTCCCCCCCCTTCTCCTCCCCCCCCCCATCCCAATTATCCCTTCCCCTATTTTCCCTCCCCCATTTCTATCCCTCTCCTTTCTCCTTTCTCATTCCCTTCTTTTCTTTCTGTCCTTATTTATCTCCCTCCCCTATGCTAACGGCTAATTCTTTTTACCCCTAACCAGCTGATATACTAGACCCCTCAATTGCTATTTGTTACCCATTCAGGGAATCCGTACAATCCCCCTTGTCCGCCGCGGGGGAGTTTTGTTTGGGCAGCTGGGTGCCGCACATATTCACCTAAATATAGGGTAAGCCATTTCTGTATTTACCTCTTAGGTTATGTTGGTTTTTACATGCTGCATTATAATGTTTGTATGTATTATGTTTGTATTATTTCTATTATCTGTCTCATAGATTGGTCCTCCTGAGGAAGCGGTAATACCGCGAAACTAGTCGAGAACCAGACCATTCTATACCCTGTAACTACAGATGTCCCTGGGGCATTCCCGAGCCTCTGTTTTTGCAATTTTAACAAGTACAACATGTATTTTTCTTCTTTGTAATAAACCTTTTATTTATTAATTTTTATTGTTGTCTATCTGTACCGATATAGTCCAGTCTTTTCCAGGGTGGGAATATTACCGGGCCAACATCAGCCACTGTCCCCTTGTTCCCACTCTTCTCTGTTTTTGCATATTAATTTGGATGATGGTACGTTTTTATAAACAAATTTGTTATTTTCTATTACATGAGGCTATACTCAAAATTTCTGCTTTCAATTTTGTTTTAAGGCCACAGTTACATTTTAAGAAGCTGAGAAGCAAATGTAATGCAATTAAAAATCAGGTGACTCCAGTCCAGCTTTCCAGGAAGAGACTTGTAATGTACATAGGGAGATTTTAGAGGTGTGTTTGTTCCACAAAAAGGTAAAGTAGATTGAGCTTATAAGGTTACATAATATTCTGAGGGTTTGAAAGGGTAATTTTGAAGGATATAAAGTAACTCTGGAAGACACTTGAGGTAATGACTAGGCACATCCCGTTGTCAGTTTTTAGTTAGCAGTGTGTTTATAATGAGTTTAAAATTAATTTATTACTTTTTATAGAGCAGTGGTTTTCAGCTACTGGGCTATTGCCTGCTGCCAGGCTGCAGCCTTCCACCTTCAGGACCTTGAGCCAGCTACAGATCCCCCTAACCTCTTATAGTGCCTTCCAGCTCCCATAGTGCCTCCAAAACTTCCATAGTGGCCCACAGTGTCTCCCAACCTCCAATACTGCTCCCAGATCTCCTTGAGAGCCCTCAGCACCCAAAGCATCCCCCCCAACCTCTCAAATCGCTATCCTGCAGTGACTCCTAGCTTGCCGCAGAGCCTCCAGCCACAATGGTGCCCCCAACCCCCAACAGTGTCCCCCAACCCCCACAGGGCACTACAACCTTCTGGAGATACCCCCATCCTCCTGTCAGGGCTGGGCTCTCAGTCCTTCCTTCTCTGTGCTCGGGTTGATCAGCTGTCGGTTAATTGCCAGAACTCATCGTTCCACAGTGGCTCACCTGTTGATCATCTCCTGCCCGTCAGTCAAGCCCACAGCCAGCCCCTCCTGGCTATTTAAACTGCCTCATTCATTTCATCAATTGCCTTTGGTCAAACATATCTAGAGACTCTCTGCTGTGTTCCTGTTGAAGACTTGCCTGACTGACGTCCCTTCTGGTTCCTGATCCTGTTTGCTGCCTCTGACTACGCTGAACTCCCCAATTTCCTGGCTTGTTCTGACTACCCAATTTGTCTACCGAACCCTGGCTATGTTTTGACTATGTTTACTATTTGTACCATTATTAAAAGGTATGATTTTAACTGAATTTTCTGTCTCCGTTTGTTTCATGGTTCCTGACATAATTTCCCTTAGCTCGCTCCAGGAACCTCATCCCCATAACTTCTTTTTTAATATTGGAGCATGGAAGGTTTTAGAAGAATTTATCTGACCCTGGTCGCAATAAGGTTGAGAACTACTGTTCTAAGAGTCTTTGAGCTACCACACCTAAATATTTGAACTTGGTGGCTATTTTTACTTTAGATATTGGGTATGTATGTTCAATTGTGTCTGGGTCCAGTGGGAACAGGATGGATTTCCCCTAGTTCATCCTGGACCTGGGATAGGGAGTAATTAGGATCCTCTAGTTAAATAAAGGCATTGTCAGCATTAAGTGACCATTTTTTTCCAAAGAATGTATGCAAAGATCTTTAATTGACTGGGAAGTCCCAAAAAGAAATGCAAGGGGTTCAAATGATAGGGCAAAAGAAGGAGAAAAAGGGGGCACCCCTGTCTCATCCCTTTGTGTATCAGGAAGGGCTCCGAGACTGGGTTTTTGATAGAGATTCTAGCAACTGGGTCGGTATATAGAATCCTTATCTATTGTATTATATTGTACAGGTGCAATGGTTGAAGGAGAAAAGATCATTCAGTGCTATTAAAGGCGTACCTAGTGTTTAATGACACTAGGGCCCTTTTTCCCCGTTTTGGCAAGAATACTGTAAATTAGCGAAAAATCTACAAATAGTTATTCAAGGCCAGGATGAATCACATATAATCACCATTGGTTACTCGTGTGATATATTCGTTGATTTGAATGGCCAAGATTTTCTTCCTTGGGTAGCAGGACTATGATGGCCTTCTGCATTGATGGGGGAAAGGTCCAATGGTCAAATGCTTGGGTAAATGTGGCAAGGAGGTGTGGGGCTGTGAGGTCAGTGCATTTACTATATCAATCAATGTGAAGGCCAGAATGGCAGTATTCCTGCAGGAGAACTATGTTAATAACTGAATGATTTCCTCCTCAGTAACAGGAGCATTCAACCTAACTGCCACCTGGGAAGGCACTGTGGGCAGAAGCATTTCACAGAGATATTGCCAGGTATATACAGGGAGTGACACAGTATGTTCAGAGAGATAAATAAAAAGAGAGGGCACTCAATTGCCTCATCTGTAATATTGGGGAAAAAAGAGGGGTACTACTGAAGGTACTACCAAAAGTCAGACTTTATAGGCCAGGAAACAATGGAGAAGGAAACAATATAAATAATCATATTTATTGAAAAAATACAAAATATAAACATAATTTGCAGAAAGAGTAAAAAACATCATACATATGCATCTATGCAATTTTTTACAGTGATCCCTTGTGCGTCTATGCGTTTCGCTGTTAGGCTTCTCCAGGACACGACCAAGGTTCAAGGTTCAACATATAAGAGAACGAATCCCACTATCTTAAGTTGGAATACGCTGTTATATATGCCCACAGCCTAGGTGGGCGATGGATTTTCAAAATTCTCAATAATAAGTGAATTTCAAATTTTATGAGCAGGGGCAGGTGAAGCCTTCACTCCAATGTATGGGGCCAGCAGAGCAATACTATAAGGTCCAACATATATAGAGGAAACAGACCCTTATTGGGATTCAGCAATGCTCATGGCTAATAAAGCCTGGCTAATAAAGCCTGAACTAGCATGCTGTGCATGCTAGTTCTGGCTTCAACGCCCGGCTGTCTCCCAGGGGCATGCTCTCATACTTTATCCTCCATGCACAGCATGCTAGTTCAGGCTTTTTTGTTTGTATTATGCTGTATGTTGCAACTGCAGTCTGACCTCCAACAGCTCAAATCTCCATCTCTTATACCCATATAAGTTACTTAGGTTAATATAAGCACATTTTTCCTGTTTGTCTCTCTACTTTTTCTTTCCTTTGCTGTGATTTACGCACTGCAATTATTCCTAATAGCTGGGGATTGCCTAGCAGTTAATGTGTACAGCATGTATGAGACATCTTTTTTTTTATTATCTTTGCTCTGACAGCCGTACTCTCTGGAAACTGTAGTGGCCATGCAATTAACCAGCAAAATGTGCCTATTTACTGTATAATTTAAAAGCATTTTTTCTAAACTTTAAATCCTCCTGCTAGGTGTAAAAGGCTCACTGTTGGGTACACATTGTCCTCCACCTGGCAGCATGTGACTTGTAACAGGATGGTGCAGTGTAATAAACCGATCTGTTCTGTGACAGGTTATGTAACGCAATATTGATGTAATGTACAGTAGATCCAGTGGTCAGCTCCTGGTGCAGGAGAAGAGGATTTGAAGCTAACAAAAAATATTTTGGGAGCACAACTCCAGACATGTGTAAAATCCGATGTGTAAAATATGTACCTATTCTGTGGTGTATGGCCCAGGATCTCTGCTCTTTTCTTTAAAATGTCTACTTTATTACAGCATGTTATACAGCACAGTGCTTGTGCTGTGTAATTTGGCCCCTTTTATCACCTAAAAAACCTGGCTGATCCTGCCTGGCTATGCTTTCCCCCTGTAAACTGATCACTGTATATTATGGCTGCTGAACCCTGACACTGCGGCCAGTTTATGTGCCTCCATCATCTGCTGGTCTCTGTAGCTCTACTCTGTCCTCTCTCCCTGTCCTCTCCCCACTTACCTCACTGCCTATCAGCTCATGTGTGAGCTCTGTCCTCCCCGCCCCTCCCCTGCTGCTGCCATACAATGTAAAATAACTTTCTCTACTAACTAGAATCCCTTCTGTTATAGCAGGTTAAATCGCTCAGTGCCTTACTTTTTTTAAATTGATGTGGTGCAATACCTTATGCAATACCAGCACTGAGCGGTCACATGACCGCCCAAGGCTCTCCTCCTCTCCTCCCGGTGATGTCAGAGGAAACCTCAGCCGATCCCTCTGTAGTCCTCAGAGTGGGGCAGGAGAGCACCGTGATATCAGCTGACTGACAGCAGCACTGCAAAAAAAGGTATTGCACCACATCATTGAAAAAAAAGAAAGTCAGTGAGCGATTTAACCTGCTATAACAGAGGGGATTCTAGTTAGTGGAGAAAGTGACTTAACAACCATTTTAAGCCTTAAGCTGTGAAGGGTAAGTGCAGACCGCTTACTTGCACTCTAATATTAAATGATGCAAGTCTGAAAAGGAGGGTCACACACCTCTAGTGTCATCCACAAAAAACTTTATTGGAGGCTGCTCAGATAGAACTTGGTTCTGCCATGGTGTTCTGTCTTAGCAGTCTCCAATAAAGTTTCTTGTGGATGATACCAGTGGTGTGCGACCTTCCTGTTCAACTGGCATAGAACTGTATTATGCTCATATTATTATAAGCAGATGTCCAGAGCACCCCCCCTTACATCAATGTCAAGAGTTCCCCCCACCATCAGAAGTCAAGAGTCCCCCACCCTCCCTTACATCACAATACACCCCCCTTAACTTGTGCTGCTTCTGGGAAGAAGCTGGGGGTGGATCTGGAAAGAAGAAAGCACAGGGTCTGGAGGAGGACCAGAGGAGGGCTGCGGTCCGCTGTCGGAGTCTACTGAATACTGAGATAGGGGTAGGCTGAGACAAGGGGGTGCTGCAACTGCACAGAGAGGCATGGGAACTGTAGGATAAATTCTATCCTAGTCTCTGCTGTCAATTGCTGAGGGGGAGGGGGGCAGAGACAAGCCTCTCTGCAGATGCATGGAAAAGCCCAGGATCTGGTGGAGGAGATCTGTCCTCCTCTCTGCTGCCAACATCTGAGACAAGGTGGGGGCAGAGATGAGGGGGTTCCGTGCTGCAGGAGAGGTCTAAGGGCCACATGAAATGGCCTGGTGGGCAATATTCGGCCAGCGGGCCTTTTACAGTATTTGACACATGTCATTTAGAGAATCAGTGGCACTAGAGGCTCTTAAAGGGAAACCTATAGGCAATTGTTTCTTTATTTTAGATAGCGTAGAGGAGAGTTTTAATCCTTGTCAGATTTTTTTTCGCCATATGTGTGCCATTGGAGAGATTTTCCTTCACTTCCTGTCCCATAATCAAAACAGGAAGTGAGAGGAAATCCCTGCAAACTTCTTGGGGCCCCTCAGATCACCAGAACTAGTGCCCTCGTTAGAGAATTTCCTCTCTATCATTTTTCTGGGGACAACCCACAGTTTGGGGTTTTCTTTTACTTTCACTTTCAATGATAATGGTAAAACAGGACAAATAGAGAGGGTGAATCTCCTCAACGGGGCCACAGACAGCAATAAAAACTGACAGGTGTTCTAATCCCACTCCACTCTATCCAAAACTAACAAAAAAAACTTTTGCCTTTAGTTATACTTTAACCACTTGAGAACCAGCCGCCGCAGTTATACTGGGGCAGGTTGGCTCCCCTGGGCAAATCGCCGTAGCTGTACGTCGGCCTCTTTAAGGCCACTAGGGGGACGCTTGTACGCTGGCTGCATGACGATGGAGCCGATGCATGTGCCCGGTGGCCGCGATGTCTGCCAGACACCTGCGATCGCTCCTGAGAGAGACAGAATGGAGATCTGTCAATGTAAACAGACAGATCTCCGTTCTGTCAGGAGAGAGGAGACCGATTAGCTGTTCATACTAAGTATGAACAGCGATCGGTCTCCTCCTCCAAGCAGTGCCTTCCCCCCACAGTTAGAATCACTCCCTAGGACACACATTTAACCCATTGATTGCCCTCTAGTGTAAACCCATTCCCTGTCAATGACATTTATACAGTAATCAGTGGCTATTTTTAGCTTTGATTGTTGTATAAATGTCAGTGGTTCAAAAAAAGTGTCAAAAGTGTACGATCTGTCTGCCACAATGTCACATACTTGCTAAAAATATCAGATCAGATTTACTAGTAAAAAGAAAAATTACAATAAAAATGCCATAAACATATCCCCTATTTTATAGATGCTATAACTTTTACGCAAACCAATCAATATAGGCTTATTGCAGATTTGTTTTACCAAAAAATATGTAGAAGAATACACATTGGCCTAAACTGAGGAAGAAATTTGTTTTTTTATAGCAAAAAGTAAAAAATATTGCTTTTATTCTCAAAATTGTCTCTCTTTTTTTGTTTATAGGGCAAAAAATAAAAATCACAGAGGTGATCAAATACCACCAAAAGAAAGCTCTATTTGTGGGAAAAAAAGGACATCAATTTCGTTTGAGTACAATGTTGCATGACTGCGCAATTGTCAGTTAAAGCAACAAAGTGGAAGTAAACCCATCTATAAAACAGTTTCATTTCCGGCACGTGCCGGAAATGTTACACTCCCATTGGTTGTGCTCTCAACCAAACTGCCAAACCATCCAATGGCTGGTGTCATAACTGATCACATGTGACACATCATGGCAGCTGTAGATTAAACAGAGGCAAAGATAGCAGCTTCCTTGGCTGAAAACGATAGGAGGGTTTACTTACACTTTAAGTGGTTAACATTGTGCAACAAAACATATGGCAAGATACTTTGGACATTGTACAGCTAGGTTCAAGCCAAGCATTGCTTATTATTACATATTATTGTATAGGTACCAATGCATTGGCTTTCTGCATTTGGGTAACATCTTTCAATAAGAAGTTGGCCTGTAAAGATATTTTCTTTAAATTAAACAGAAAGTAGAAAGACAGCAAAAAAACCCCTAAGACTAACAGTATCCCAATAGCTGATGGTTTCTTTTGATGTATGTCTGTTCAGTTTGCATTTTTTAGTTGCCTCCAAACTTTATAGAGGTGCACCAATTGATCACCACCAAGCCAATTAAATCCACTGCAGTATGCCAAAAGGTAGTTGGAATCTCTATCTACTGATTTTTCAGCAAAGCACTAATATGACACTCAACATTCATAAGAGTCTCTTACATCCAGCAATGCTACAGATTACATTTAGAATAGTTGCACAGTAAGCAGAACAGGACTTTAAGTTCTCCATGATAATGTCTCCTTTCAATAAATTGCTATTATTGATCAGGCTTCCTTTCAATCTCTTCTAATATTTGGTGGTCTCTATTTACATGCTGGTGGTCTCTGTTTTTTAATGTAATCATGCTGGTGGTCTCTAATGGCCTCTTTTGAAATATCAGAAGTCTAATAACAGTCTTTGCACTCTTGTAACGGCCATAAAAAAATAGTGACATATCTCTGTCAGCATCTTCCTACTTACAGTGTCCATTAGGAGTATCCACAGGCAATAAACCTTCATGATTATGTACTACCCTGCCACTGCATTTGCTTCAGGAAGCAATGTGGCACATTATGTGTTTCTGGATATAGGACTGCATTATGACATACTGTTTTTCCTCCCATTTGACAGCACTGGTGATTGATAATTGGCAACTCAGGCATGTGGTGCTGTCACAAAGAGGTAAGGAGGGAGGCTTCAGTCCTGTGCAAGCTCTGAAACACTTATTTGTGCTGTTGTTAATAGTTGGCATATTTACAAAAAAAGTTTCCAAATGTAACCTCCCTGTGTTACATAAAATGAATCCCACAAAGCCACAAATGCCCTATACGTAGTCATGACATTTAGTATTTCTTCTATACAAATCGTTACATATTGTATGGTACAGGATCTGTAACTAATCTATAACGATTTCTGACTACAGCTATTTTCTTTGACTCTCAGGAATTGGAGCCTAGAGGATGGCATGATTCCGATCCACAAGGTAAAACCCAATACATGGTGACTATTGCAGATCATTAAAGATCTCCCACTATATAAATGCATTTGTGTTGGGCAGCTTTTGTCCATGTCATTTCATGGGACATTAGGTCAATGTGGATAGAATCCAATCTAAACTTTCCACCTTCTCGTCTGTTTGATATACAGTTGTTTAGGCTAACTTCACTGCTCAGTTTGTCAAGTCTGTGTTGTCATATGACTATATTTTATTTGTTTAATGTAATTTATGAAACTCAATAAAATATTGCTGTAAAAGGTCTCAAAGATGTTCCAAACACTACAAAAAAATGATGGCCTGGCCTGGCCTTTTGTACAAAACAGAAAATTATTCTTGGTCCCTGTCAAAGAGTAATACATCGAATAAATGTCACTGGGAAACTATTGGCAATGGTTTTCCCAAAAAAATAAAAAAATCTTGGAAAATATCCATTTGCACTGGACATTAACCAACATTACATGATAGAAAAACTAATGTTTTTTATTTGTAAAGCATATGCAAAAATGTTATTATAAAACAACCCTGCATTAATGTTACATAAAATTACAATTTACATTTAGTGATAAACAGGTTATGCATTCCTTTTTAATCTTCTAACAGCTATCAAAAATACTGCATATATTATGTTGGCATTGAAATTCATGTTGTTGACATTCAGTTAGACCAGAGAAAACAATAACAGGACTATACATACAGCAGTTATTTTATTGTTTGCAGCTGCCTCGCTCACTTAGCATGTTAATTATGTAGATAAACAATGATGTAACAATAAAACAATAAGATTAAACTGACACTAAACAGTATCCTTTTTCTGAAAAAATATTGCATACATATGCACCATTTAATGACCCTGTAATCTATGTTTTAATGAAGTACATTTTTTACTCTGTTTTATTTTCTGTCTTCTTGTAAAATCTTTGCAAGGTCCAAAACCTCTTCTTTTCCCTCTCACTTCTGTTTGGAATAAGCAGTGTACATACGTTGTGGACATATGCACTGATCTATGTACACTACAACTCCCATAGTGCATAGTTCCATTTCCATCTCGGGAGTGAGATGGACACTCCTATAAACAAGGGGACCATACAGGGGTGCTCAGGGGCACTGCGCCCTGAGCCCACCCAGTTGTGTGACAATAGCAAATTGTCTAGAGACCCGTTATCCGATTGGCTGAAAGAAAAGGCAATCCTATTGGAAGCCTAGGAGCAGGAGGAGGGAGGAGACGCACGGCGGAAGCCGCCGTGATGCAGGGGAAGAGACACGATGGAAGCCGCCACCCATAGGAGCACAACCTAGATGGGGTAAGTGCGGGGCTGGACCAATTGCGCTCGACCGACAGCGTGGGGGTGGTTGTCTGCGGCCCCCCTAAAAAACTCCAGCTGCCACTGGTAGCCACCCTCTAAGGCTGGATTCACACCTATGCATTTTTAGTGCTTTTTGCATTTTGCAGATTTGCACTACAGTCCATTTAACATGGTTTCCTATGGAACACGTTCTGTAGTGCAAATCTGCAAAATGCAAAAAGCACTAAAAATGCATAGGTGTGAATCCAGCCTAACAGGAAGTCAGATCACAGCAGCATAGGTATAACTAATATGGTCAGTCCAAAAAGTTGTGCAACTCTTTCATAATCCGAGCAAAGAAAAGTTCATAAGATGTGAAGGAAAGTGCGTTGTGTTTGAACACCAAAACGTCCCTCTTAGTAATATTCCACCTTGTGCACGTTTGAAACAATCTGCACTCACTAGAATTCGATGACCCCCTTGTAAAGCCTTGTACAAACTATCAGACTTTCCGTCAACAAAACCGTGGAATTTTATTCGAAGGGCTTTGGCTTCAAATTGTCTTGCATACACACGGTCACACAAATGTTGTCCAACAATTACGAATGTAGTGACTTACAAAACATATGACGAGCCGATAGAAAGGAAGTTCAATAGTCATGCGCCACCCTTTGGGCTCCTTCTGCTAATCTCGTGCTTATCTTGTGTTAGTAGAAGTTTGGTGAGTGACGATTCACGCTTTTCAGCATCGTGCTTTTCAGGTTGTGCTTGTCGGTTCGTATCTGTTTTTCAGTGCATGCTTGTCAGGTCGTTTCTGTTTTTCAGTGCGTTTATTTATAGTTTGCTTCTGATTTTCAGTGCGTGCTTGTCTGGTCGTTTCTGATTTTCAGGTCGTGCTTGTCAGGTCCTTTCTGATTTTCCGTGCATTCTGTCAGTTCGTTCTGAGCAGCTGTTCATTTACTAGCCATGTGGCGTTCTCATCGGAAAGATAGTGCTATTATTGGGCTTGGAGTTATTGCTATGACCCAAGTCCAGTCCAGGAACAGGGGGAGGAGAAGTTTTTGGACCAAGAATGGGTTTCTTAATTGTGACCAATTCTGTCTATATGCCTTTGCTGCGGGAGCTCCAGGAGAATAATCCTGATGATTTCAGGCATTATCTCCAGATGACGGAACCCATCTTTCACCGTCTATTGGCTTTGCTGTCCCCTTATATTACTAAGCAGGACACCTGCATGCGGCAAGCCATCTCCCCGAGCAAAGGCTCGTCGCCGCCTTGCGGTACTTGGCGATGGGGAGAAGTCTCCAGGACCTCAAGTTCATGACTAGGATCTCCCCCAGGCTCTGAGAATCATTATTCCAGAGACATGTTCTGCCATCATTCAAGTCCTGTAGAAGGACTATATTCAGGTAAGTTTTATCCTTTAACATCACATTCTATGAATTTAATGTTTGCTAATGTATTGTATTAATTTCTTCATTCCATATTTACCATGATTGTAATATGCTATGAATGACCTCTTTGTCCTCATGCATGCTGTAAGCTTTTAATGCTCCTTTTTGTGCTTCATGCATATTTGCCTTCACTAACCTCCCCAGCATGCTATCCTGGGCCCATACACACCTAGCCTAGTAACTTAACAATGTTTTTTTGTCAGCTACATTTTAGTGCTTGCCCTAAACATCCCCTAAAATGTGTCCAAATGTTTTTGTTGGCCTTAAATTAAGGCAGAGTGCAAGAGGTTATTGTTTTGGAGCCCAAACTCATTTGGAACACTCCCTCCCCCCAACCACTAAGTCAACAGATACCAATACTCTATCTGCTGACTTTGCCAAACCCATACACACTATACCTACCTCTTTTGTGGTCATATTTATGGATGAATTCACCAAAGCATGTAGTGCAAGTGCCTGCCTGAATACTTTCAAATGGTACTGTTTAAAGTTTTGTTCTCCTATAATCTTGATAGGTAATTGCTGAATGTAAACATGTGCCTTAATTTGGACAGTGTGTATTCATATTTTTGGATTATGAAACTTCTTACCTGTCCAGTGGGCTGCGAATAGTGTATTATTTTTTCTTTTTTCTTGTTTGACTCCACAGTTTCCTTCCAACCCACAGGAATGGCAGACTGTGGCTTCCTAGTTTCATCACCAGTAGCATTTTCCCAATTGTGGTGGTGCTATAGATGGGAAGCACGTAAGGATCATACCACCACCCAACTTGGGGTCTTATTACTACAATTATAGGGGTTTAGTAGTATTGTGATGTTGGCGGTGGTGTCAGACAATTATGAGTTTCTCTACCTGGATGTTGGGAAGAATGGCAGAAACTCTGACGGAGGAGTGATTGCACAGACTGAGTTCTACAGGCGTCTTCAAAATGGCACATTGCGGTTGCCACCTCCGGAGGAGAATGTCGAGGGCCTCAATTTCGTATTTGTCGCAGATGAGGCCTTTGCTTTGGGGGGACATTTTATGAGGCCGTTCGCCATGAGGAACATGACCCCAGAGCAGAGGGTTTTCAATTACCGACTGTCACGTGCCAGAAAAGTGGTGGAGAATGCCTTTGGCATAATGGCAAGCCGGTTCAGGATCTTCCTAACGTCCATCAATCCATCAATATAAACTGAACCATGTCGTGTTGAGCTGCTGCATTCTCCACAACTACCTAAGGAAGAATGCAGCCAGTTATCTGGCCTCAGTTTCAGCTGAGGTCAACTTTGCATCGCATACAGCAGCGATGACGGCTATCGAAAGTGGCCATCCTGGCTTACCCCCCCCAAAGCGCCCACAAAGTCAGGCAAAAATATGTTGAGTACTTCGTGGGTAGAGGGGCAATTGCTTTACAACAAAATGTTGCAGATGTTCAATAATTAAAAAAAAAAAAACTAAACTCATATTTCATTTGAATTACTGTTTGTGTTTCTTATCGATTTCCTAGGTTCTCATATGGCCTTTTAATTTTGACCATTTTCTTCAATAGTGCATTTGATACATGAGGTGACAATCTCAGCTAACTATTATGTTGTGCTGTGGGTCTGCTACACACACAATGTTATTGTTGTTAATGTATGTAATGCATTAATGATAAAAAATATTCATCCTTTTCAGCTCCTTGAATTAATTGCTTGGAGTCCCTAAAGGCCTGATTTTGGCACATTTTACAGCACATTGTCAAGGTAACTACACCAACTTAACAAATAGAGGTGTGAATAATAGGGCGTACACACGGTCGGACTTTGTTCGGACATTCCGACAACAAAATCCTAGGATTTTTTCCGACGGATGTTGGCTCAAACTTGTCTTGCATACACACGGTCACACAAAGTTGTCGGAAAATCCGATCGTTCTAAACGCGGTGACGTAAAACACGTACGTCGGGACTATAAACGGGGCAGTGGCCAATAGCTTTCATCTCTTTATTTATTCTGAGCATGCGTGGCACTTTGTCCGTCGGATTTGTGTACACACGATCGGAATTTCCGACAACGGATTTTGTTGTCGGAAAATTTTATCTCCTGCTCTCCAACTTTGTGTGTCGGAAAATCCGATGGAAAATGTCTGATGGAGCCCACACACGGTCGGAATTTCCGACAACACGCTCCAATGGGGCATTTTCCATCGGAAAATCCCACCGTGTGTACGGGGCATTACACTGCTCTAACCCAATAAACAATAGTGAAGCTGCTACATACAAATATGACCAATATTCAAAACGTGTTATAATAAAAATGTAGCGCTAAAATAAACAAAAAAGAGAGTGATGTGATTATCAGTGGGTACAATACACTGAAACATGAAAAGAAAAATAAATATATAAAGTTCAATGACTGAAGTATATTAGAACTGAGCCACGATAAAAATAAATGAAAAAAGTCCCATCATGGAGAGTGAAAAGTGAATCCAAAGTAAATGGAAAATCTTCAGGTCTGTGTTTCATCAGCATGAAAATCTCGAATGACAAATAGATTGAATACTCTTACCAGAGATGGTGGATTCGGATGCCAGTGACACTGAATCGAACAGGCTTAGAGATCCAAGATGGAGGTGGTCGTCCAAGGAACCCCGAATCTCAGGGGGCATCCCCTCTCCGCTTTACCGATCAAGATGAAGACAGCCAGTCAGGAGGGACCATGGGAGAGTGATGAAATATCCAAACCTTGTGGGAATTCCCGGAATGTAGAGAGGCAAAAAATTAAATGCGCCAATAGTGCAGAGCAAAATGGTATATTTATTGGGTCACACCAATAAACAAAGCAATTAAAAGCGTGATCATGTAGATAAAATCAAGTGTAGGGAAGAGTGTAGCTTGTCCGACGCGTTTCGTCCAATTGGACTTCAACTGGGGCATCAAACTCATCCCCTACACAGCTAAAATATATATATATATGCTACACAGATATTACAGCTGTCAGGTCACCTTGAGGCTAGGTGACAGATGCACTCTGTAGGAGTCAGAAGTGCACCGCTAGGTAGTGGACCCTAGAACTGACTGTTGCAGATTGAACCCTGGGAGATTCAGGAAGCAGGTCTATTGGATCACTGACACAGATCCCACTGGGAGCTAGAGCATAGATTCCCCAGGGCGCGGAGTCTAAGAGCCAGCAGATGTTCACCAGAGTCTCCAGTGGTGAGGATGGACTGCGCTGCAGTCTGGCCCCAGGTCGCGGCCCCCAGGGTCTCACAGCTCACACTCACGGTAGACTACAGGAGAAGAGGAAGGAGGCAACAGGCTGGAACAACAAGGAAAGTAAGGGACAAGCCAAGGTCGGGGCCACAAGCAGACAAGGACAACAGAGTTCACGCCAAGGTTCAGGATCACAGGCAAACAGGGATGGTCGGGGACACGCCAAAGGTCAGGGTCACGAGCAGACAGGAATAGTTAAGAACAGGCCAAAGTTGGTAACTGGAATCAAACGTAGGAAACACAGCAAGCACACACGAAAGCTAACACACAATGGTTGATCAGCACTGCTGGCTTGCAGTGCACAGGTTAATATAGGGTTCCCTGATAGGAGCTGGGGTGGAGCCATGCTAGAGGAGAGTTTACAAAAGCAGTCAGGTGAGGGTCAGCTGGCCTCTAGAGATGAACACATGGAGACAGGTAAGCTGACAGACAACTCTATTGCATAACCATGACAGTACCCCCCCTCTTATGAGGCCTCCCCTTCCCCCGCTTGTGCCCAGGCTTAAAGGGAAACTCCAGATGGAACCTCCTCAATAGACAGGAAGCAAACACCTCAGATGCAGTGATTCAAGACCTCTCCTCAGGACCAAACCCTTTCCAATGTACGAGGTACTGAAGAATGCCTTTACGGAGCTGGGAATCCAAAACTTGACTAACTTCGTACTTTAGATTATCCTCAGAGACCATAACCGAGGTAGGGAGAGGACGAAAGGACTTATTGAGGACTAAAGGCTTTTTAGAAATGGGCAAGGGCACGAGAAGATCATCAGAAGTCTGAGCAGGGTCCCCCAGACCCTTAAAGATGAGCTGGACATCCAACACAGGACCATCAGACTTGGTAGAGGTCAGTGGATCCCTGAGGTCAGGTTGGTTAGAAGGTGACGTGTTACAAGAGTTAAGCTGGATAGCTGAAACACAAATAGAATGCAGAGAGCCCTGAACAAAAGATTGAAAACCCCACCTGGCCGAATGAGGCAGTCTATCCAAAGGATGGATTGAGCCTCTTAAACAGATTTGAAGGGACGTAGGGTGAGGCCAGGTTACAGAAGGTCCTGAACAAGAAGCTGGAAGCTCACTGGGCATAGGCTGGACTGGTGCAGAGGCCAACTGAGCAGCATCGCCAGGTGCAGCGACCATCAGAATTGCATCGCAGGGCGTAGCGACTGTGGAACTGGTGGACGAGTTAGCCTGGGTGTGTGCCCAAAGGGGTCCAGGGACATGTAAAGGGAAATGGCCATGCAAACTGGAGTGACTGATTGGCTCAGGTTCACAGGTGGGCTCCTCATCCAGAGTGCCACACGAACCAGAGAGTGCCTCAGCCCGACTATTGCAGGAGACATTCCAGAAATCGCTATATGCAGCGGGAAGAGCAAAAGATACTGGGATGGTGGCAACAGGAAGTTTCTCTTTTGGGGTAACCTTGAGTATGCAGGAGGAGGAACAGGAGGAACCCCAAGTCAAGATCTGTCCAGCAGTCCAGTCAACATGTGGAGAATGGAGCCGTAAGCAAGGAAGACCTAATATGACAGGAGATGAAGCCTTAGGTAAGACAAGGAAGGATATCCACTCCTGGTGGAGTGTCCCTACTGACATCTTAACAGGGAGAGTCTGGACGCAGATAGGGCCCCCTGGGAGAACAGTGCCATCAATCGCCAAGACCACCAATGGCGTTGTAAGGGGCAAAAGGGTAAGTCTCATGGAAGATGCAGTTCCCCACTCTATGAAATTGCCAGCGGGTCGGGAATCCAGATATGCCGAGACCGAACGAGGGGAAGCGCCAACATGAAGGAACACAGAAAGGAGAAGACGAGAAGGTGAAGGTGATATTTCAGGGTCCAATACTCCACCTTCCAGATGTATTAGCCCTGAGCGTTTTTCCGGACGAAGAGAATAAGTATCACAAAAATTACCTTTGACGCCACAGTAGAGGCACAGGCCCAGAGTTCTGCGCCTAGTGCGTTCTTCGGGAGATAACTTGGTCCGGCCTAGCTGTATAGGTTCCTCAGCAGGCAGGAGGTGCTCCTCGGAATGAAGAGAAGGGACATGGAGATCAGGCTGCCTAAAGAACGGGGAGTGCTGGCGTCTTTTTTCCAGGGCCCTCTCTTGAAAGCAAATATCGATCTGGTTACACAAGGTGATGACACCATCCAGATCAGCAGGGAGAGATCTTCCTGCTAATTCATCCTTCACTCTATTAGAGAGGCCATGTAAAAAGGTTGCAACTAGGGCCTCATTATTCCAACTCAGCTCAGCAGTCAAAGTACGAAAATGAAGAGCGTACTGTCCCACAGAAGAGGACTCTTGACAGAGACGTAAAAGGGTGCTGGCCGCTGAGGAGACATGACCCGGTTCCTCGAAGATATTGCAAAAAAGTTTCAAGAAATCAGACAGGCTAGAAACCACTGGATCATTTAGTTCCCAAAGAGGGGCAGCCCAGGCTAACACCTCGCCGGACAGGAGGGATATAATATAGGCTACCTTTGCCCGATCGGACAGGAAGTTTTGGGGCAGAAGCTCAAAATGAATTGTGCACTGGCTAAGGAACCCCCTGCAGGCCTTGGAGTCCCCAGAGAAACGGGCCGGAGCTGGCAGATGTAATGAATGTGTGGCTGTGACTGGTGCGATAGGTGCAGCAGCAGATAGCATTTGAGATTGTTGAACCGGGGGTCCTAATGAGGCCTGAACCTGTTCAAAACGGGATGCCAAATCCGGAAAGAATCGCATCACCTGGGTCTTATGCAATTCCTGGGTCTCAAGCCTGCGAACTCAGCCCTGCAACGGATCATCTGCGGGTAGCGGCACATCAGCCGGGTCCATGGCTGATCAAACTGTCAGGTCACCTTGAGGCTAGGTGACAGATGCACTCTGTAGGAGTCAGAAGTGCACCGCTAGGTAGTGGACCCTAGGACTGACTGCTGCGGATTGAACCCTGGGAGGTTCAGGAAGCAGGTCTACTGGATCACTGACACATATCCCACTGGGAGCTAGAGCATAGATTCCCCAGGGCACGGAGTCTAAGAGCCAGCAGGTGTTCACCAGAGCCTCTAGTGGTGAGGATGGACTGCGCTGAAGTCTGGCTCCAGGTCGCGGCCCCCAGGGTTTCACAGCTCACGCTCACGGTAGACTACAGGAGAAGAGGAAGGAGGTAACAGGCCACAAGCAGACAAGGACAACAGAGTTCATGCCAGGGTTCAGGGTCACAGGCAAACAGGGATGGTCGGGGACACACCAAAGGTCAGGGTCACGAGCAGACAGGAATAGTTAAGAACAGGCCAAAGTCGGTAACTAGAATCAGACATAGGAAACACAGCAAGTACACACGAAAGCTAACACACAATGCTGGCTTGCAGTGCACAGGTTAATATAGGGTTCCCCAATAGGAGCTGGGGTGGAGCCATGCTAGAGGAGAGTTTACAAAAGCAGTCAGGTGAGGGTCAGCTGGTCTCTAGAGATGAAAACATGGAGACAGGTAAGCTGACAGACAACTCTTTTGCATAACCATGACAACAACCAATCTAACATCGACAATCTGGTCACATGATGAATTGGCTGATGATAGGGCAGAGAGGAATCAGCTGGTGCCAAAAACGTATAAGGTAAAACATCCCCAACCAATAAGAAAAGGGAGGCCTATATCTACCAGCCAATAATCTGCTAATTAATAAGGAAGCCACGGGAACAGGAAGTAATAGTAACCTCCGCGTGTGGAAAGCCCGCGAAAAATATACATCGGCTGCAACTGCAGACATCTCTGACCAATAGACAGCCGGGAATGTGCACGTGAATGGCGTGTTCCTCCACAGTACATGAATGTAAAACATGAAGTCACATGACCACAGCTATCAGCTGTGGTCATGTGACTGAGAACGTCAGCCCTACGGGATTGCATACAGAGTACTTACGCATCCAGCAGGGATCAGAACACAAGAACACGCGCCCCGTCAGCCCAATCACTAGAGGGTTCTCCTTTATATATACATATATTTATCACAATTTTATATGTGTTCATTGTGGAATTATATTATGCATTATCATCACTTTTTTACAATGTTGATGCCAATATGGTTTATTTTTATATTGGTTTATGTACATTTCTAGTTTCTTGCTGGATTTTGTAGATTTGGTTTGTTATGAGGTCCTATGTGGGTGACACCCTGGTATGCGACAGCTTCGGTCAAGACTTGGAAGGTGTACACGTAATTCCGCCGGGTTACGTGCCCATCGTATTTCTTTAGACGGGCCATTCTGCTGAGTTTCCCCATTGGTATTCATAAGACCATGTGACCCTGTCAGCTGACGGGGCACGTGTTCTTGTGTTCCGATCCCTGCTGGATGCGTCAGTACTCTGTACGCAATCCCGCAGGGCTGACGTTCTCAGTCACATGACCGCAGCTGATAGACGTGGTCATGTGACTTCTTGTTTACATTCATGTACGGCGGAGGAACACGCCGTTCACGTGCACATTCCCAGCTGTCTGATTGAGCAGAGATGTCTGCAGTTGCAGCCGATGTATATTTTTTGCGGGCTTTCCACACGCGGGGGTTACTATTACTTCCTGTTCCCGTGGCTTCCTTATTAATTAGCAGATTATTGGCTGGTAGATATCGGCCTCCCTTTTCTTATTGGTTGGGGATGTTTTACCTTATACGTTTTTTGGCACCAGCTGATTCCTCTCTGCCCTATCATCAGCCAATTCATCATGTGACCAGATTGTCGATGGTTGATTGGTTGTAATATCTGTGTAGTATATATATATTTTAGCAGTGTAGGGGATGAGTTTGATGCCCCAGTTGAAGTCCAATTGGACGAAACGCGTCAGTCGAGCTACACTCTTCCCTACACTTGATTTTATCTACGTGATCACGCTTTTAATTGCTTTGTTTATTGGTGTGACCCAATAAATATACCATTTTGATCTGCACTATTGGCGCATTTCATTTTTTGCCTCCCTACATTCCGGGAATTCCCACGAGGTTTGGATATTTCATCACTCTCCCATAGTCCCTCCTGACTGGCCATCTTCATCTTGATCGGTAAAGCAGAGAGGGGATGCCCCCTGAGATCCGGGGTTCCTTGGATGACCACCTCCATCTTGGATCTCTAAGCCTGTTTGATTCAGTGTCATCCACCATCTCTGGTAAGAGTATTCAATCTATTTGTCATTCGAGATTTTCATGCTGATGAAACACAGACCTGAAGATTTTCCATTTACTTTGGATTCACTTTTCACTCTCCATGATGGGACTTTTTTCACTTATTTTTATTGTGGCTCAGTTCTAATATACTTCAGTCATTGAACTTTATATATTTATTTTTCTTTTCATTGTATTGTACCCACTGATCATCACATAACTCTCTTTTTTGTTTATTTTAGCGCTACATTTTTATTATAACAATTTAACAAATACACTGGTATTGAGCATTGAAATAAGAAGCCACACATTGTTGAGTATAAAATATTTTACTCTAAGCACATTCACATGTGCGTTATAAACGGTTTTTGAACAAACCAACATCTTGATGTATAACATGTATGTTTGACATTCATTTTGGGGCTAAACAGGCAGGTTTAAAAACATAACATACACATCCCCAACTCAGGAACTTACAAAGTTCGACTTTGCTAAAGTGAAGGCCATATGAGACATTAGTATGTCAAAACTGTTTTGATCTTACCTTCAACAGATGGGGTGAGCTCACCCCTCTAAAAGCCAAATTTTGAAGATGCACACAAATTGGGACTTAAAATTTGGATTTCCCTCATGATCCCATGTCTAAAAATGTGCGTCTTTTCCCTACATCTATTTTGCTGAAGCCCCAAAACACACAGTGTGTCAACATGTGCTATCTCCCATCATGGGATATCAATGTACGCGTTTTGTGGGTGCAACCCCTTCCTCCAAACTAAAGTAGGTGAGAGGAAGGGGTCGCACCCCCGAAACATGTCCATTGATCCCCCATGATGGGAGCTAGCACATTTTGACACACTGGGGATTATTTCAGAAAGGCCAATCCACTTTGCCTTACTAGTGCACTTTTAAGTGCACTTGCATTGCACTTGTAGTGCAATGCAAGTTTAGTGTAGTGTAGTGAATAAAGTTAACATTTCATTATAGTTTCAAACACATCTAGACAACAATCTAATGAACTTATTTTAATCAAAATAGGCCTGAACAAATGCTTTTAACCTGCAACTCCCAAAAAGAAGTATTAGTGGTCGAACGAACGATGTTTAATGTCCCGAAAATGATTCCTGTGTCCATGAACATAAAACTTGCCATTTTAAACTGTACAATGGTAAAGAAAAGCACATGGACCAGCGCGAAAGTAATAATAATAATAATAATAATAGGAACACACGACAAATACTTACTTTTTTGCAGCACTTTCCTGAGCTTTCTATACTGATCTTGCTCCCTCAATTTCAGGTCTGACCAGCGTTTCCTCAATTGCTCCTTGGATCGTCATACCCCAAAAGTCCTGTGCAGACTTCTTACAACTTTAGCCATGATCTTGGCCTTTCTGACATTAGGGTTTCTGTACGGCCCATGATTCCCATCATAGTCTGTCTCTTTAAGATATCCGCCATCTCCTCCTTATATCTCCTCCTGGATTGGGAACTTCCTGGCTTTCCTCGTTGCTGCTTTCTGCAGGCACCTGCTGTCTCTCCGCTATTTGCTATCCCACTGGCCAGAAAGAGAAGAGGCGGGGAATACACTAGAAAGAAGGACAGGGGCGGAGTTTGATGCATGCCTAGTGTATATAAATCATAATGAGCGGTCGCTGTAATGGACGTAGGTACGATCTGTAAATAGAGGACAGAAGATCGTTTTCGCGCAAAGGGATGTTGAAACGAAGGTAGAATTATAAATTGGGGCATCAGTGGTTAGTGGCCTATACTGCTTACAGATTGAGGCCTATATTGGGACAAGATTATGAGAGTTTAGCCTGAAATTAGGGTTTGTGTTGTGTTGTGTCTTGCAGAGAAAATGGTGGATATATTTACTGCCCCGACTTCCTCCCTGACTTTATCCAGCAATCCAGGGAGTTGACATGTCTATGGCAAGTAAAATGCAAGGATTACTCCAATAAAATCAAGAGGAAGGCAGCGATGGAGAAACTGTTGGAATTGGTGAAGCATGTGTATCCCACTGCAGACATCAATTATTTGAAGGGCAAAATTGGTAGCTTGCGTAGTACATATAATAGGGAGCACAAGAAGGTCCAGGATTCCCAGAGATCCAGAGCATCAGCAGATGACATATATGTCCCCAGGCTGTGGTACTACCACAGCCTGCGTTTTTTTTAAGACCAGACAGAACCCAGGCCATCGCTCTCAACACTTCCTTCAACATCAGCTGAGGCTCCTGAGGTCCAACCTGGGCCTTCTACCCAGAAGGAAGAAGTGGAGGGGCCCAGATTGACCCGGGTATAGCATTGTTGAACATATTTCTTGTCAAAAATTGAATGATGTTAACTAGATGTTATTGATCACAAATTTCTGAATTAACAAAGTGGTTTACATATCAATAGACAGTAGTGACCAAAAATGATTGGGACAAGAATAAAAAAAGCTGGGGCCAGAATGATAGTCTTTTCTATTTGTTAATATTCAATTTGCAACAGTCATGAGCTCAAAATTGTGTGTGATTGATGACTAAAAACCTAAAACTATGTACCATTTTCATACACAGGAAAGTCTCAGCCCCAGCCAAGAGAAGGCCGTGGCAAGCAGCCTGACAGAATCGCAGGTTTATCCCCTCCACTCCTCCAACCAAAAAGGGCCAGGAAGTCCAGGAACCTGGACAATGCCACGGCTTGTTTTCTTCGCCATGCTACAGCTGAAATTAGCACAGCTCCTGATGGCCAGGAGGTGTTTGGATGCCTGACAGGCAATAAATTAAAACAGATGGCGGAGGACCAACGCACTATATGTGAGGAAATAATTCTTCAGGCCCTAAACAAGGGGACTATGGCCGAACTCACCCGTAAAACGCACCTCTGCAAGTTAGACCATGCTCCTCCACCAACAACACAGCCACCCCACCCACCACAGCAGCATGGAAGGAAGTGTGGAAGGAAGTGTTGAGAGTGATGGCCTGGGTTCGGTGTGGTCTGGCAAAAAACACAGGCTGTTGGAAGACCACAGCCTCGGGACATAAGTCATCTGCTGGTGCTCCCGATCTCTCGGAGTCCTGGATCGTATTGTGCTCCCTATTAAATGGACTCCTCAGGTTACCAATTTGGACAGTCAAATAACTGATGTCTGCCCTGGGGTACAAAGGCTTCACAAATTCGAACTGTTTCTCCATCGTTGCCTTCCTCTTTATTTTGATATGACCTTGTGCTCCCAATTGAATTGAAAATGTTTGTTTTGACAAATACTTGGCTATGTGTTTTACTTCAAAAAGGACAGTTTGTTTGTGAGTAGGCAGGTACATTTCAAAAATCAATGTCAGATTGACAAGGGACACCAACATAGTTGTATCTTTGAGGTTAAGAAATACAAGATAATAATGGTGCTGTGGTAACTTGACACACAAAACTAAAAAACATATTCTGGAGAAATACAGAAAAATAATTAAAAAAAATTATTATTCTGGAGATCAATAGAAAAAAAAAAGAAATACGTTAGTCAGAACTCTGTGAATATCACCAGCAAAGCAGCTTCATTATTATACCATTATAAAGAAGAAGAGAACGCGCTGCATTGAGAGATTTCATAATTTGCCGTGCCGCGAATGTGATATCTCTATTACGAGCGCTAGTTTTACAAGACCGATCGCTTCTGGCTCATGCTTGATTCCGAGCATGCGTGTTTGTACTTTGGACTTTTGTCCGACAGGCTTGTGTACACGGATCGGAAAGTCCAACAACACACATTTGTTGGCGGAAAATTTGAGAACATGCTAGCCAACATTTGTTGGTGGAAAGTCAGACAACAATTGTCCGATGGAGCATACACATGGTCGGATTTTCCGCCAACAGCCTGACATCCAACATTTCCCGTCGGAAAATCCAATCATGTGTACGGGCCTTTATATGACAAGAGAAGCCAACTGCACTTTGGTGGTCACCCCAGGGCCTGTGCAAGTCTTAGTTTGCATCTTCCATGGATATTCTTTCTTTTGTACTTGGATCCTTTTCCTGTTGACTCGATTGACAAGAGGATCTAAAAGAGGATTTAAAAGAGTAAGAAGGAGAGGAGTCCTCTCATAGTGTGAAAACCGCTTGGTATCTTTATTAAAACTTGCTTAAAATCCGCTTACATACAAAGCTAATGGTCCGGTGGTACAAAGCTATATGGAAGCTGTCTGGCTCTCGGCGTGCCTTCCTTCTGGATCAAAAAGGAGGCACTGGAAGTTCCACATGATGTGTTTCGTCATCAATATGTGACATCTTAAGAAGGAGGAAATCTACAGATTTTGTCTTCTTTTTAATCAATACAGTTGGCTTGATTTACAAAGCAAACAGAAAATGTTCACTTTGCAAATTGAAGGTTCACTTATCTTAGTGAATAAGGTGAAGCTAAGATAAGGTAACTTTGAGTACACTGTAATGCACAAGGGAAGGTAAAAACAGTATCTTTGCTTTCACGTAATGGAAGGATTGACGTGAACATAGCTAAAGAAACAATCCCTTTGAAAAGTGAACATTCTCAGTTGCTTTAAATTATTCAGTTTGAGTCACTAATACATACAACTGAGCAGATAAGGATTTCACTGTCTTCTCGGTGACTTTCCTGATAGATATTTAGGGTGAGTGACTTAAAGTATAAAAGCTAGAGCCTTGTCAGGCACATTGCAAAGTGGATCCCGCAGAGAACGTCTTTTTGGATGAAACGTATGTCGGGGCGGAGCTTATGCTGATATCACCCACATCTGCTGGAGATGGTACTAGCAGCATGGTCTATGAAGTTTTTATGCAATTCTTATCTGTTATTTTATCTGTTACTTTGTAGGCAGATTTACAACATTTACAACATTTTAAAAAAATATTTATGATGGAGTTACACTGGGGAGGGTTGTTATGTGTTCTCCTTTGCCAGATAATATCTTTGGAGTGGAAGAGTAATGGGCAGCCTTCTGTTGGCAAAACCTGTGATCCAGGAATGGATAAGGTTTACACAGCAAGTCCACATACCTCTAAATGCTGCATAGACCACCTATAATTTGGGGTCTCTACTGTTGGTAAGAGGCTGTGTGTGACATGGTGAAGGGAGTCACGGGTGTTCGTGGATAGACCTTAATTTGTTTTTCATGTATTGTGTACATTTCAATGGATTGTGAGGAATTTGATGCAATGCACACAATACTGGCTATGACAGACACAATTAAACTTCATAAATGGTTAATGGTATAAGCATCACCTTTGACTTTATATATCACATTTGCTATGTAATTGATTGTCAACATAATATTTTGACATTTGCAACATATGTTTTTTGTAATGCAACAAATTTTGAACACAGTACCTTGCAGAGTCTAAACAACATAGTGATATGAACATGTACAGTATCTATAAAGCAAAATAGTGGTTATAACAAAGGTATGGTACCCGGGAATTTTCATGGGGGCTTGTGTGATCATAACTACACAATGACTATTAAATCCAATCAGGAAAATTTTAATAAAGAAAACCTATAGCCTGTCATTGCAGAGTTTTCCTTCTGAAAATTTTTCTTGGCAATATTATTGTGGACACTAGCACAAGGGCTTGGGGGTTATTATTGTGGCAACTGACACATGTTGGGTATGATTATGGTCACTGACACCAATGCTGAGGTCATATGCAGAAAACAGGAGGGGGTTTGCCTGGATCACTGTATCAAAATTATTAATTATTAGAAGTAATTTTTAAGTTGCTAGTTTGTATACCAATCTCATCCACATGGATATCCATGGGATGCAGTTCTAATTGCCCTATTATAACAAAAAATAAGAGAATAAAGTTCTCTGAAGAGGGCAAAATCAGAACACTAAAGGTGATACAAACAAGCTTTATTAATTGCATATAATCACAACAAATAATTTAGAAAAAAAGAGCCAGATTGACTGTGTTTACACAGTCAGAATGTCAGCACGTCACTGGGGAACCGTTTGCTAGCTGTTTGAGTGAACTGCACAGGATCTCACAAGCTGTGTGTCGTCTCCAGATGGAATCGGAATTGTCTGTGTGGCAGTGACTACACGAGCGCGGAGTTTCATTCCGATCCACAGTGCAAGGCTAATACTGAGTCATTTTCTTAGCCGAAGATATTTGGGGTAGAGGGTAATTAGAAGGACGACTGCAACCGCAAACGTGGTGAGAGTATCTTTAACCCACCTGCTATACATGTATATGGATGCGCCCAGTCTGTTCCTGTATTACCTCCCCTGCAGACTCTCCCAGGAGACTTACCTGCACTGTTAAACTTTAATGATCTGGAAACTACTAAACCATGCTCCATTATATTATCTGGTTTATTTAGTGTAATCCTTTCTGGTCACTAATTGGTCATTCTGAGGGTCTTTGACATTATCCTACTATGGACTTTCATTTTTTGATTAAATTTCCTCAGTTAGACCAGGAGAGCAATTAACTCATACATCCACCCAGTATATTTCACGCATGCCATCTGATTGAGCATATTCATGAATAGGAGTTCCTCTACTAATAGTCTGCATTATTTAATACAAACAAGAAACCCCTAGTTTGACTCTGATTCTGTTGCTAAATTAAAATGCTGTACTATCATTAATGCTTGAAAGTGGTGATTGGGGTGTGTATGTGTTATGTGCAGCTGCGATTCCCCCTATTTTTAATTATTTGACAACATCTTTTTTTTTAAACCAGTCTGTGTAAACACAATCAATCTGCCTCTTTTTTTTAAATTATTTGTTGTGATTATCTACAATTAATAAAGCTTGTTTGTACCGCCTTTAGTGTTCTGATTTTTCCCTCTTGAGAGAACTATATTCTCTTATTTTTTGTTTGACCAATGCTGAGGTTATTGTTGCATCCACTGACACCAGCACTGGGGGGTTGCTATCAAAACCATGGACAGCAATCCTGGGAATTACCTTTACTGCCATTGACACCAATGATAGGAGAAGATAGAGTAACAGAAAGATGAGTTACCAGTCTGCTATTTCTCTTACAATGTCTTTTCACAGACTAGGCTAGGGGCAAGACCTGTAAAGCTTAACCACTTTAGAGGACAAGCATGTCTGTTTTCTTGACTGTGCTGCATTATACAGCTGTGCAAATCTTAGAACTGTATGTATAGAAATAAAAAATCTTTGGCAGGTACAACAGACCCTTTTTTTCTTCAGTTCAGCTTTAACACACATTTCTTTCAACTGCAGTATGGTACAGGAACAGTGCAAAATATAAACTTTGAAAACATGAAAATATAAAAAATTGCATATGAATTACCTACATTACCAGTATGATGTTTTTTGCTGTTAAACAAAAATACTTTTTCTGGTGTGGAAGAAATTGTATTTCTTTTGTGGTACTCCCCTTCCTTAGCCTCTCACAACTAAGTGGGTCTGAAACACAGAATCTGAACTCCCAGATTTCAGTCATTCATACACTGTATTGTCAATCAGCATGATATAAAGGAGAAGTTGTGCAAAGATATATAGTTTAGTAAGGGGACAGGTCTTGGGCATTACAATCAGCTGCATTTCCATAGATAGGAAACTAGGCAAAAGTGTTAATTGGTTATGCTTAGTGATGCCAACAGCTCCTCATTTAAAATAATATTCTTATTTCATTCCACTTTTATTAGGTTGATAGGTAAAAATACAAAAATGTGCAAGAATTAGGCAGAGGTAACTTTGGTGATGAATGTATGTGACCTACATGCAGATATGTAGTTTGTAAATGCAGGTGCTCTTAGAAAAATGTTTGGAAGAGCTGCTTCAGCATTAAAGTAACATATCTAAACATTCCAAATCTAAAGAACAAGTAAAGTGCAAATTAAGCAAAAAGGGAGAACTTTTGATACTTCACAATAGGCATCATCAGCTATTATTAGCTAACCTAAACATATCATAAAGACTTTGAAAATGGCTTTTATTATTGATCATCTTCTCACTTAGCATTCATTTAAGAAAAAAGTAAATGAAGACAGAATGATCATGTCTATGGTAAAAAGGCAACCTTAACAGCACTTGAGCATTCATACAAAAAGCATTCTAAAGGACTGTTATTCCACAAAAAACAAAACAAAAAAACAAAACATTCCTATCATTAAGCACCTTGAAATACAGTAAATAATGTAACTATGAGAGAGAACCTTACTAATAACCTTTAAGAATCAAAAGCATAGAATATACATAAAACTGGTATTCATAAAATGTAAATGATAAGTTACTATATATTAAAAAAAACATACATTTTATGCACATATCCTGCATGCTTTATTGTTTTATGTTATCCATTGTTGTAGAATAAAGAGGAAAATGTTCTACTTACCTAACAGTAATTTTCCTTTTCTGATGCAAGGCATGAAAGCATATACGCATATACATGTGGGTAGGCTCCGCCCCCTGCCCTATACCAGGACCGGTTATACTATATAAGTAAGTCTCCTCCAAATGTACCAAATTTATGTGTTTATATACAGTGGGGACGGAAAGTATTCAGACCCCCTTAAATTTTTCACTCTTTGTTGTATTGCAGCCATTTGCTAAAATCATTTAAGTTCATTTTTTTCCTCATTAATGTCCACACAGCACCCCATATTGACAGAAAAACACAGAATTGTTGACATTTTTGCAGATTTATTAAAAAAGAAAAATTGAAATATCACATGGTCCTAAGTATTCAGACTCTTTGCTGTGACACTCATATATTTAACTCAGGTGCTGTCCATTTCTTCTGATGATCCTTGAGATGGTTCTACACCTTCATTTGAGTCCAGCTGTGTTTGATTATACTGATTGGACTTGATTAGGAAAGCCACACACCTGTCTATATAAGACCTTACAGCTCACAGTGCATGTCAGAGCAAATGAGAATCATGAGGTCAAAGGAACTGCCTGAAGAGCTCAGAGACAGAATTGTGGCAAGGCACAGATCTGGCCAAGGTTACAAAAAATTTCTGTTGCACTTAAGGTTCCTAAGAGCACAGTGGCCTCCATAATCCTTAAATGGAAGACGTTTGGGATGACCACAACCCTTCCTAGGGCTGGCCGTTCAGCCAAACTGAGCTATCGGGGGAGAAGAGCCTTCATGAGAGAGGTAAAGAAGAACCCAAAGATCACTGTGGCTGAGCTCCAGAGATGCAGTCGGGAGATGGGAGAAAGTTGTAGAAAGTCAACCATCACTGCAGCCCTCCACCAGTCGGGGCTTTATGGCAGAGTGGCCCGTCGGAAGCCTCTCCTCAGTGCAAGACACATGAAAGCCCGCATGGAGTTTGCTAAAAAAACACCTGAAGGACTCCAAGATGGTGAGAAATAAGATTCTTTGTTCTGATGAGACCAAGATAGAACTTTTTGGCCTTAATTCTAAGTGGTATGTGTGGAGAAAACCAGGCACTGCTCATCACCTGTCCAATACAGTTCCAACAGTGAAGAATGGTGGTGGCAGCATCATACTGTGGGGGTGTTTTTCAGCTGCAGGGACAGGACGACTGGTTGCAATTAAGGGAAAGATGAATGCGGCCAAGTACAGGGATATCCTGGACGAAAACCTTGTCCAGAGTGCTCAGGACCTCAGACTGGGCCGAAGGTTTACCTTCCAACAAGACAATGACCCTAAGCACACAGCTAAAATAACGAAGAAGTGGCTTCACAACAACTCCGTGACTGTTCTTGAATGGCCCAGCCAGAGCCATGACTTAAACCCAATTGAGCATCTCTGGAGAGACCTAAAAATGGCTGTCCACCAACCTTTACCATCCAACCTGACAGAACTGGAGAGGATCTGCAAGGAGGAATGGCAGAGGATCCCCAAATCTGGGTGTGAAAAACTTGTTGCATCTTTCCCAAAAAGACTCATGGCTGTATTAGATCAAAAGGGTGCTTCTACTAAATACTGATCAAAGGGTCTGAATATTTAGGACCATGTGATATTTCAGTTTTTCTTTTTTAATAAATCTGCAAAAATGTTAACTATTCTGTATTTTTCTGTCAATATGGGGTGCTGTGTGTACAATCATGAGGAAAAAAAAATGAACTTAAATGATTTTAGCAAATGGCTGCAATATAACAAAGAGTGAAAAATTTAAGGGGGTCTGAATACTTTCCATCCCCACTGTATATGTGTATACATATACAGTGCATGGCCTTAACGACAGTGCAGTTTGGCCATTCGGTATTGGAGGGAACGACATAAGCAAAAATATATATATCTATATATAATATATATATAAAAAACTGCACTGTCGTTAAGGCCGTGCAGTCCACTTAATATTGTCCTTCAAGAACGAATTGAAGGTCGCCCACATTGTGGCTCTACAGATTAGTTCAGGGTGACCCTCGGAAATCCAGGTGGAGTGAGCCCTAAGTTCTTTGCAATATAAGCTCTCCGTATGACCTTAACTAGCCATGATGCTAGTGTCCTTGTGGACGCTGCCAGCCTTTCCCTTCTGGAATGACGAACAGATTTTCTGTTTTTCTAAAGGATGCTGTCATCTCTATGTAGATTTTTAAGATGGTCCCGACGTCCAGACTGTGCGGTGTTTCCGATGCTTCCGCCTGGAATGTTGGGAGTACCATTGCCTTATTTCGATGGAACGGTATATTGATTTTAGGCCTGTAGTGTGGAAGGGTTCGTAATACTACTCTGTCTGCCAGGTGGCAGCAGTATGGTGGTTTGTAGCCTAATGCCGTGTACACATGAGCGAACTTTCGACGTACTGAATCACGTCAGACTTTTTGACGGAGTTCCGACGGAGTTCTGCCAAAACAGATTTGCCTACACACGATCACTCCAAAGTCCGACCGTCTAGTACGCGGTGACGTACACCAGGTCCGACGAGGCTATAAAAAGGAAGTGCAATAGCTCGTGTGCCACCTTTTGGGCCCCTTCTGCTAATTTTGTGTTTACCTCGTGTTAGTAGAAGTTTGGTGAGAAACAATTCGCGCTTTTCAGACTTGTGTTTTTCAGATCATTTAACTGTTGTTCAGTTTGTGCTTGTGAGGTTTGTATCTGCTTTTCAATGCATGTAGTGAGTTCGCATTGGTTTATTCAGTGTGTTCTTGTCCGCTTGTTGCTGATTTTCAGCTTGCTCTTCACAGGCCTTGCTGTCCTTCAGTGCGTTCTGTTAAGTTCGTTCTGACCACTCAACAGTTTTGAAGCCATGTTGCATGTACGTACTCGTCATAGAGTTCGTGCTTTGCTTGGGCTTGGTGTTGGGGTTCATTCTTCAACCCAAGTCCAGTCCTTGAACAGGGTGGGGAGGAGTTTATGGACAAAGAATTGGTTGCTCCAGTGTGACCAATTCTCTCACATGCCTTTGCTCCGTGAGATCCGTGAGAATAATCCTGACAATTTCAGGAACTTTCTCAGGATGATGGACCCCGTTTTTCACTGTTTGTTGGCTTTGCTGACCCCTTATATCAGCAGGCAGGATACCTGCATGAGGCAAGCCATCACTCTGGAGCAGAGGCTAGTCGTCACGTTGCAGTACTTGGCAACTGGGAGAAGCCTGCAGGTCCTCAAGTTCTCAACAGGCATCTCCCCCCAGGCTCTGGGGATCATTATCTCAGAGACCTGTTCTGCCATCATTCAGGTCCTGCAGAAGGACTATATTAAGGTAAGATTTATCCTTTAACATCACATTTTATTGTATTTAATGTTTGCTAATGTATTGTATTTCTTTCCTCAATCCCTAATTACCATGATTGCAATATGCTGTGAATGTTCCCTTTGTCCTCATGCATGCTGGAAGCTTTTAATGCTCCTTTTTTGTCCTTCATGCATATTTGCCTTCACTAACCTCCCCAGCATGCTATGCTGGGCCCATATCCACCTAGTCTAGTCACTTAACAATGTATTTTGTCAGCTCCATTGTAGTGCTTTAGCCTAAACACCCCCTTAAAATGTGTCCAAATGGTCTGTGTGTCCTTAAATTAATTTATAAGCCCCCCTCACCCTAAAATGTGTCCAAATGGTCTGTGTGTCCTTAAATTAATTTATAAGCCCCCCTCCCATAAAATGTGTCCAAATGGTCTGTGTGTCCTTAAATTAATTTATAAGCCCCCCTCCCATAAAATGTGTCCAAATGGTCTGTGTGTCCTTAAATTAATTTATAAGCCCCCCTCCCCCTAAAATGTGTCCAAATGGTCTGTGTGTCCTTAAATTAATTTATAAGCCTCCCCTAAAATGTATCCAAATGGTCTGTGTGTCCTTAAATTAATTTATAAGCCCCCCCAAAAATGTGTCCAAATGGTCTGTGTGTCCTTAAATTAATTTATAAGCCCCCCTCCCCCTAAAATGTGTCCAAATGGTCTGTGTGTCCTTAAATTAATTTATAAGCCCCCCCTTAAATGTTATCAATGGGCCATCAGAGGGGGTGAGGAATCTGATAAGTGGGCCTTATATTTTAGTCTTTAAATAATACTTAAAATAAATGTTATACTGATGTTGGGCAAGAATGTTTTTTGTGTAATGTGCTTGCAATGTTATGTGCAAAAGTACTGTTTTTTTTTTCTTGTTTGACTCCCCAGTTTCCTTCAGCGCCACAGGAATGGCAGACTGTGACATCCCATTTTGCCACCTGTTGGGACCTTTCCAACTGTGGAGGGGTCATTCGGGGTCATACTATTTTAACTATAAGGGGTCTCATAGTATTGTGTTAATGGCGGTGGTGTCGGCACAATATGAATTTCTGTATGTGGACATGGCGAAGAATGGCCGGATGTCGGATGGAGGAGTCTTTGCCCAGACGGAGTTCCACCAGCGTCTCCAGAGTGGTGGCCTGGGATTGCCACCTGATGCGGATAACGTGGAAGGACTCCCCTTTGTCTTCATTGCAGATGAAGCGTTCGGTCTGGGCGAGCACCTGATGAGGCCATTCCCTCAAAGGACCCTCACCCCGGAGAGGAGGGTTTTTAACTACCGGCTGGCCAGAACGAGAAGAGTTGTGGAGAATGCCTTTGGGATAATGGCCAGCTGGTTCCACCTGTTTCAGACAACAATCCACATGGCGGACTACAAACTTAATCACACTGTCCTAGCATGCCTAGCAATTTTTATGCAAAAATTCAAGAAATTATTTGCATCAGTTGGGCCTGAGGCTGGACTTACAGAGAATCCTCTGACGGGCCTGGGTACTGGCGTACTGTCTTGGCCCCCCAAAGCGCCCGTGAAATTCGGGATAATTATGTTAATTTTTTTACAGGTAGGGGGGCCATTGCAATGCCAGACAATGTCTAATTTTATGAATAAAAAATAATGATCAGATAAAATCTAGAAATGTATTTATTGCTTGCCTTTCTTTTTGGCTGTCTCCTAGGTTCTCCTAGTGCACTTGTAGTGCCAAGTGTATTTTCCTTTAGTAAATAAGCCCCATTGTCACTGTAAACACCAAATAACTTACAAAACTGGTATTGAGCATTGAAAGAAGAAGCCACACATTGTTGATTCACAAACTTTTTAATCTGTGCACATTCACATGTGCGTTTATAAATTTTTTTTAGAAAATATATATTTGAAACATGTTCCAAATCTAAAATTCGTCTGTTTTTCCTCAGAAAAGGTCCGCTGAAGGTCCGATGAAACCCACACAGGGTCAGATTGTCCGACGGATTTGTTCCGTCGGACCAGTCCGGTCGAAAAGTCTGCTCGTGTGTACACGGCATAAGGCTTGTATGTCTGACATCCTCCTTCCTGAGATGATTGCCATGAGAAATATTGCTTTTGAGGAGATGTTGCATAATGATGAAGTCTGCCTTCCCCCGAAGGGGGCTTGTGATAGTAAGTCCAATACTGTTTGGAGATCCCACAGTGGGACATATGATCATTTTGCGGGATGAATTCTTGCACATGCCTTTAAGAACTGACGGATTAGACACCACGAGGCCCACTTAACGCCTGTTAACGCTGTCAGGGCTGAAATTTGTACCCTCAGTGTGTTAACACTAAAGCCTTTATCTAGACCCGTTTGGAGGAAGTTCAGTACTTGCGGTTCCGGTGGGGCCCGGGGATCAAACTCCTGGGTTCCTGCAAAGGATTTGAACTTTTCCCAGATCCTCAAGTAGGTCTAGATAGTGGTGGGCACTCTTGCTTCTAACAGTGTTTTGACTACTGCTGCCGAATACCCTACTTCTTCTAACCTTCTCTTATCAACCTCCAGGCTGCTAAGTGTAGAACTCCTGGGTCTGCATGTACCACCTGACCCTGCTGTACTAGGTTCTGTATGTCCGGAAGGGGCATTGGTTGTTCCACCGCCAAAGACTGCAGTAACGGGAACCACTGTCTGCGTGACCATATTGGGATTATTGCTATTACCACTCCTGGGTGTGTTCTTATAATGTTGAGTAGCATGAAGATTAGCGCAATTGGAGGAAAGACATATGCTAGTCTGCACTCCCTTCTGGCGTTGAGAGCATCTGCTGCTTTCACTTCCTGGAACCTCGCTCTGGACAGAAAATGCCTGCACTTTATATTGACTGCAGTTGCCATTATATCCAGGTCTGGGTAGCCCCACTGTTTGCATATCCAGTGGAAGACCAACTGGTTCAGAGACCACTCATTGGGGTCTAGGGATTTCCTGCTCAGGGTATCCGCAACAAAGTTCTGCAGGGCTGGGATGTAGACCGCTGAAAGGTGGGATAGGTTGTGTTGTGACCAATTCATTATCGGTGTTACTTCGGTCAGTAGCGACCGACTTTGCGTTCCACTTTGTCTCCTCACATAAGTGACTGCCACCCTGTTGTCCATCTGGATGACTACGTTTGTCCCTTGAATCTATGTGTGAAATGCTTTTAGTGCACAGAGGGCTGCCCACAGCTCTATCACATTGGAGACCTCCTTTTGCCTGTGTCTCCATCTGCCCTGGGCTAGGAGACTATTGTAATGTGCGCCCCACCCTGATGCTGAGGCATCCGACATGATCACTTGTGTTGGCTCTGATACTAGTTGATGGCATTTGCAGAGATTTGCCAGATTCTTCCACCACACAAGGGACCCTCTCATTTCCGGGATTAGACAAATTTTTTGTCGGACTGACTATCTTCACCATTAGTTGAGGAAGCCTTTCTGGAATACCCTCACCCTCCAATGGGCCCATCTGACCATTGGGATTGTTGCAGACAGTGTCCCCAGGAGACTGAGGCAGCGTGATGCCGAAAGATAAGTCATCTTTGATGTTTCTTCTAACTTGGTCAGAAGGGTTGCCATCTGATCCCTCGGGAGTTCTATTGTGTTTCTGTGGGTGTCAAGAATCGCACCCAAAAACAGTAGCCTCTGCGTAGGTTCCAACTGTTTTTTTCCCCATTTGATGAGCCAGCCAAACTCTTGTAACGTGTTGATCAGTATTTGCCGATGCTCTAACAGGACCTGCGGACTTCTTGCCACCAGCAGGATGTTGTCTAAATAATGAAAGGCTTGTAGGCCTTATCTGCATAAAATGGCTATTACTGGTAGCAGAACCTTGGAGAAAGTTCTGGGCGAGATTGACTTTCTTCCCGGGAAGCGTCTCTGCTTTGGTTTCACATCCTGTGGGAGCAGCGCAAAGAGTCGATCGCTGCTTCACCCACAAAGTCGCCCGAGTGTTTGATATTGCTGAGTAGCTTGAGGGGCATTGCTATGTCTGCACCTGACTGCAGATCTGCCTTTATCCTTACTGCCCAGACGCTAATGGCTTTGGCCAAAGATGTGAGTGCCAACACTGGTCTACATGCATTGCCTGCTGCTGTGTAGGCTCTTGGTCTCCTACCTACGCCAAACGTCTTTTCTGAGTCCAATGCCAGTGGCAGAGAAGGCGCTTTACACCTATTGGCCATGTGGATCACATTTATCAGGCGACGGGTAGCATCCGCCATCTGGCGTCCCTTAGTGAATCCAGACTGATCCATATCTAGCCTCCTACCTACGTACACACCCCAACATAACGGGTATAAAAGTGGGGAAAAGACAACACACCATCAGCCTATTCACTGATGACATAATTCTGATGCTATCAAATGCAGACACATCTCTCCCCACAGTTCATCAGGCACTACAAACATTCAACGGAGTAATATACTACAAAGTGAATGAGACCAAATTCTATATATTAAACTTAGGCATCCCAGATGTGATCGAATAAAAACTTACGTAATTATTCCCATATATATGGAAAAAAGAGGGTAACAAGTATCTAGGTATTACCTTGACTCCTAGACTAGAAGACCTCATACAGTACAGGCCAACTACACACCTTTCGTAAACACACTAGGAGTCAAATTAAATAAACTCGCTCTGAATTAATTATCATGGCTGGGTAGACTTGTAGCCTTTAAGATGCAATTATTGCCTCAACTATTATACCTCTTTAGAACCCTGCAGATCCCATTACCCAACTCATATTTCAATAACATACAAACCTTTACTGAACAAATACCTCTGGTGTGGCACAAGGGCTAGATGTGCATTCAGCAAGCTAATTAAACATAGGAAAGCAGGTGGAATAGGTCATGTACATTTACAGGACTATTACTTCGCGTCTATACTAGCGCAAATGAAACATTGGATATCACCAGATTCCAATGCTTTGTGGAAAGAATTGGAATCAGCTCAAATCCCAAAGGGGAACGTGCAAGATTTTTTAATGACAGCTCACCTCAACTCATCACTGGACACAAAACTAGCACCCCCTATCCTGGCATCAATAAGAGCATGGGTTCATCTTTGAAAATACCAAAAATGGAACAACAAACTAACTCCTATGAAACTCCCCTTCTCCGCAATTACCCATTTAATATTGGATAGTAACCTTAATACTTGGATAGGTAGCGAAATCAATCATCTTGAAGATTTACTAGATGGTTTCCAAATCATACCATTTAGAACCTTGCAACTTAAACATCAGCTGCCTCCTGCTGAACAATGTAAACATATGCAAATAGATCACCTACTAAAAAAGAATCCACAGATTCTTACATTATTACCTGAGAAAGTAGCATGATACTATCAAAAAACCCCAATCGCAACTAAAGTTATATCCATCATCTACTCCAGTTTACAAGACAAAAACATATGTGAAAAATCCCAATCAATAATAGCGTGGGAACAGGAAATAGGTGCAAAATACATGACCCAACACTGGGAAAAAACCTTTCGTCTCATTTATACAGCCACAAAAAGCACAAACCTATGGGAAATGCATCAAAAGATAACACTTAGTTGGTATCTCACACCACACCGTATATATATAAGATTTACCCGACGGCCTCTTCAAGATTCTGGAGACTATGCAGTTGCTCCGGTACAGTAATCCACATTTTGTGGGTGTGCCCTCAGCTCCGTCTTTTATGGCCCCAAGTTGAAAGAATGATATCTATTATCACAGGTACCCAACATTCACTAACACTGGGAATGGCAATGTTGTCACTTGAACTGCATGATATATCATTGCCCTACAGAATTGTAGTATCACACATTATACTAGTTACACGTCTTACTATTCTTAGACACTGGAAAGCATTAACTGCTCCAAAAATTACGGAAGTAATACATACAATTCACACTCATGGCACATATGAGGTACTACACTCCTCAGGAATTTATGAAGAGGTTTCTAAAAACTTGAGTCCTTGGCTCGACTGGTACTCAAAAGGAACAATCTTATAATCTTATAAGAGTATCTTCTCCAGATCCCTTTAACCCTATTCAGAGGTTCCATGAAGAGGATTAGGTAAACTGATAACTTGCCAATGATACAGAATTCACCCTGACTGAAATGAGTAGTTCATTGTATGTTAGTTTTATGTTGTTAATGCGTGCAAATGGTTACAACACTCCTAAATAATAGGCATTCTGATAGATTTACCAAACAAGAGGATAGATCACCACTATCGGGGCTCAGCCACCGTGACCATATAGAGAGATCGCATGGGGCGGAACCCAGAGCAAAATCCCTAACCCAGGACACCAATCAATCCCTCTTGATGTCATCAGAGTATACAACCCAATATATTATAAATGGGTCACAAATTATATATTAGATCACAAAACATTTGTAATGCATTCTATGTGTTTGTTTCATTGTATATTTTGTAAAAACGTAATAAAAACGATTGAAACACAAAAATCGCAGATCGCCGCCATTACTAATAAAAACAAAAATATTAATAAAAATGCCATAAATCTATCCCCTATTTTGTAGACACTATAACTTTTGCACAAACCAATCAATATAAGCTTATTGCGATTTATTTTACCAAAAATATGTAGAAGAATACATATCGGCCTAAACTGAGGAAAAATTTTTTTTTTTTTGATAAGAAATGTGGGATATTTGATATAGCAAAAAGTAAAAGATATTGGGGGTTACTTAAGAAAGGCAAATCCACTTTGCACTGCAAGTGCACTTTCAAGTGCACTTGGAAGTGCAGTCGCTCTCAATCTAAGGGGTAGATCTAAAATGAGTGGAAGCTCTGCTGATTTTATCATCCAATCATGTTCAAGCTAAAATGCTTTTATTTTTTTTTATTCTCCTTGCATGTCCCCCTTGGATCTACAGCGACTGTACTTCTAAGTGCACTTGAAAGTGCACTTGGAAGTGCAGTCACTCTCAATCTAAGGGGTAGATCTGAAATGAGTGGAAGCTCTGCTGATTTTATCATCCAATCATGTGCAAGCTAAAATGCTTTTATTTTTTTTATTCTCCTTGCATGTTCCCCTTGGATCTACAGTGACTTTACTTCTAAGTGCACTTTCAATGCACTTTCAAGTGCACTTGCAGTGCAAAGTGGATTTTCCTTTAGTAAATAACCCCCATTGTCGCTCTTCTTTTGTTTATAGCACAAAAAATAAAAACCGTAGAGGCGATCAAATACCACCAAAAGAAAGCTCTATTTGTTGGAGAAAAAGGACGAAAAAGGACGTCAATTTTGTTTGGGTACAGCGCTGCACGACCGCAGTGAACTGTGGTTTACCAATACTCTTGCTTTGAGGGTGAGTGCTACAATTCGGGATCAAGGACCTTACAGCTATTAGTCTTGGTCTACTATTCCATTGGCCTGGGTCTAAACAGAGCTAGCGCACGGTAGTTCGCACTGCCTTATCTTATGTTACAAGGGTACTTACCTCAGTGTAACGAGCCACTTGCTCGCTCGGTTCCTCTCTCCCGACACTCCTCTGCTGCTATAGAATCAAATTGCAGATCGCAACTTCTGATTACTCTAACAATACACCTGTAACCTAATTAACCTAATTAACATGAGCTAATTAACTAATCCCTTTAGACAGCCTAGATGACTCAGACATGACCTTTAGGCCAGACTGGCCTTCTTGTAGCTTAGAACCCCCAATCAACATTATCACAATAGCAGAGTTAATTAACACAAACAACAATGGGGATCTAATGACTCTTAGATCCCACACTAGAGACTTATTTACAATACACATTTTAGCAGACAACAGACAGGAAGCTGGAACTGATGACATTAGCATTTAACAGTAGGAGTCCCAACGGTATGAATCAGTCACTATTCCAATATGGCAAATCCAGAGTCCCCAGAGTCTGTGTGTCCTGGGGGACCAGGACCAAATCCACAGTAATACCACCTCAAGGGTCCCCAGGCATACAGCTCACAAAGAGCACCGTTCCCCCAAATGCCAGGGCCCATGATCGATCGGCAAGAGGCTAGCATTCAGTCCCCTCCAAAAGTCTCTCTCCTAGCTAGGTCTGTCACATTTCTCCCCTTTTGGCAGGAAACTAACACAGGAGGAGACCCCAGACAGGTTGACTCCGAAGTTAGTCAGTAGTTCCAGTCCTCTAATGCCTGTACCCACACAGTACCCCAAACAAATTGTTCCAAACAAAGCATTACTCACCCAGCCAACCTCTGCCTCTCTCAGAGAACATATCTGCCGCTGGGGAGAGGCCTGGACTGACCCTTCTCCCTGGAGTCCTTTCTGCCGCTGGAGAGAAGACAGGGTGTCTGGGCTCACTCCGTCATGCTGTTGGGGATCTGGGCCGACTGCCTAGCATCCCTGGGGTATACAGGTGGAGACTGAAGTCCCATCCACCTTCACAGGAAATCCATCCTCTGTTAGTTGAGGGCAGAGTCCAGCAGTACTCGGCCCTGTTGCCAGCCCTTCTGCTGGAAACCCCACACCATCTACTCCGGCTAACTGTTGGGGAGGGACGATGAACTTCTCCTCCCCCATCTCCCCCTGTATCCTGATCTGCTGCTGGGAAGTGACCACCTCCTTCTCACCCTGAGCCTCTGGAACCGCCGCAGGTGTAGGGCAGAGATCTTGGACCCTCTGTCCGGTTGCCAGCACTTCAGCTGGGGAAGTTCTTTGTAACTTCACAGATACTTCTGTTGGTGCTGGGCAGAGCACAGTGGAGTTTGGCCCTAATAACAGCTCTTCTTCCACTGGAGGCTCACCAGGTTGTTCTTCCTCAGCAGAAAAGTCTATCAAATCCCCTGTCTCTGCAACTGGTGTCTGGGGATAAAGGTTCACCATCTCCTCTCCGTGGAACCCAGAAGATGCTATCAGTGCTGGGCAGAGCACAGTAAAGTTTGGCCCTAATAACAGCTCTTCTTCTGCTGGAGGCTCACCAGGTTGTTCTTCCTCAGCAGAAAAGTCTATCAAATCCCCTGTCTCTGCAACTGGTGTCTGGGGATAAAGGTTCACCATCTCCTCTCCGTGGAACCCAGAAGATGCTATCAGTGCTGGGCAGAGGTTAGCAGAGCTTTGCCCTGTTGTCAGCACTTCAGGTTTGGGGATGGCAATCTTCAGATTTTCCACTGCAGATTCTCTGGCATTCTGCTGGACAGGCACATTCCTCCATCCAAGATCATCCAATGCAGAAACAGGTTCATCAAGGTCAGTCAGCACTTGCTGCATCTGCCATAAGACCTCCGCCTCCATAGCTGCGGGGGCAGGTTGGCAAAGCACACTGTTACTCTGCCACATTGTCAACTCTTCAGCCAGGATTTCAGAGTTGTCAACTGGTATTTCCTGATAGTCCCAGGCAAAGGGAGCCCCACCATGCTGCTGAGCAGAGTCTAACAGCTGTTTGTAGGCGATCTCCAGCTCCCATTCCTGAACGGCCAGAAACTCCAAATCTTCCTGTGCCCAGTGCACTTCTGAGACATTCAGGCTTCACTCTCTATGCTCCATTATTTCCTCCAAACACCACTCCCGATCACTCCCAAAGTCAGGGTCCCTGGACAGCCTCCAGTATAACAATCCCAGGCCATCGTAGTCAAAGCCTTCCGTGGGGCTGTCATCTGCTGTCCACGGGCACACTTGGGCTACATACCACTGGAGGGCTCTGTAGCTCTCGTCCAACTGCATTTCTGCCCGGATCAACCTGCTTAACTCGGCTGTCCACTCCTGATTCGGCTGTTTCCCCAAAAACAGCATTCGCACTTCATACTGCGACCAGTACCTCACATGGATGGAGGGGAGAACTTTTCCCTGGTGTCGCTGCTCACGGGCTAGCGCTTCCTTCCTGAGTTCACAGCGGAAAAAATCAAACCATCCTAGCAGGACCTGCTCTGATACTGGTCCTCTGTGCTGTATCTGCATCGCTCGCAACCTCCTTCTGAATTCCTCATCCATGGTGGCTGGTATCTCTCCTCTCCTGCTATCCTGTTACCTTGGATCCAGGTGATGGTTTGGATGTGTTCACGGCAAGGAAGCACGATCCCACCATTCCCTCCACGGCTCTCAAGTAAGTCTTTCAGCGTGGCTCTCCTGCAGGCTGGTTTGGAGTGTCCCAGTAACTGGAGAGAAAATCCCACGGCTGCCAACCAATGTAACAAGCCCCTTGCTCGCTCGGTTCCACTCTCCCGACACTCCTCTGCTGCTATAGAATCAGATTGCAGATCGCAAAATCTGATTGCTCGGTCATCCCATGCTCCGGGATTAGAACTACAGCTATGTGCCATTCTAACCCATTTGTGATAGCTCAGAACAAACACCAGGCAGGCTGTATGTAAGTTCAACCAGAAATCTCTTTTATTCAAAAATGCAGGCCCTTTTATACACTAACAGTGGAGGTGCATACCTCCGGCTCATATTACTCTAACAATACACCTGTAACCTAATTAACCTAATTAACATGGGCTAATTAACTAATCCCTTTAGACAGCCTAGATGATTCAGACATGACCTTTAGGCCAGACTGGCCGTCTTGTAGCTTAGAACCCCCAATCAACATTATCACAATAGCAGAGTTAATTAACACAAACAACAAAGGGGATCTAATGACTCATAGATCCCATACTAAGGATTTATTTACAATACACATTTTAGCAGACAACAGACAGGTAGCTGGAATTGATGACATTAGCATTTAACAGTAGGAGTCCCAACGGTATGAATCAGTCACTATTCCAATATGGCAAATCCAGGGTCCCCAGAGTCTGTGTGTCCTGGGGGACCAGGACCCGAATCCACAGTAATACCACCTCAAGGGTCCCCAGGCATACAGCTCACAAAGAGCACCGTTCCTCCAAATGCCAGGGCCCACGATCGATCGGCAAGAGGCTAGCATTCAGTCCCCTCCAAAAGTCTCTCTCCTGGCTAGGTCTGTCACACTCAGTTACTGCTGTTATTGTTGTGTTAGTGTCATTCCCTTTTTGCTCACCTAGTGTGTTCTGACAGGGTTGCTTTATTGGCAACTAGAAAAATTAATAGCATGTAACGTGTAGCACTTAATTATTGTTTCGGTATTTATAAACTGGTTAGCTGTGTCATTCTTGCATCTGTTTAAATGGACTTCTCTTTCAGGGCTTCTTCCTGCTTCAATAAAGCCCACGTTATCCCTATCAGTGTGTTGGATTTAGTTAAAGTGGGTCAACACTGGGAATGGTAGAAGGACCCAACAATTCAGTAGGGAATCGGTGCTACTGCTTGTGAAAACAGTTGTTGGCTGCAGTAGAAATTATAGTTAGAGATGCATTAAAGAGATAAATAAATTGAGACTCTGTGAATAACCCCGCTAGCAGGAGGTATCTGTCTGTAACCAACTAACTGCTTTTCTTACAGACTTCCTGTTCTACTGCAGTGCTACTTTTCTAAGCTAGCCAAACACTTGTAGCTCCCTCTAGGATATTAGATGTAGACAGGCTTTTGTTAGTTTAGGTAAAAACTTGTTTTAGCTCAGGGCTAAGCCTGAGCTATGAATCTGGGTCAGGGCTCAGTAACTAGGGGCTGGTACCTCCCCCTGTTCTCTGGGACATTGAAGAATGTTCTAGACATAGTGGATGGAGGTTTGGAGGGGCTGCTTGGAATATTTATGAGGGCCTGAGCCAAACCCCGGTAAAGGGCTGGTAGGGTGTAGGCCACCTCATAAATAGGCATGAGTCATGCCAGGGAGGGGCAGTCAGGTGGAAGATGGAGTGCTAAGGAGGCTGTCTGTGATTCTTGAGGACACCACAGGAGTGATGCAAGCTGGACACTGAAATTCTACTACACACCTAAGACCCCTTTCACACTAAGGCAGTTTTCAGGCGTTATAGTGCTAAAAATAGTGCCTGTAAAGCGCCTGAAAACTGCGTCTCAAGCCACCCCAGTGTGAAAGCCCAAGTGCTTTCTCGCTGGGGCGGTGCACTTGCAGGACAGGAAAAAAAGTCCTACAAGCAGCATCTTTGGGGCGGTGTGGGAGCAGTGTACACACTGCTCCCAAACCACCCTTGCTCATTGGAATGAATGAGCACCACTTCTGAAGCGCCTGAAAAGTGATTCAGAAGCGCCACATCACGGGAGCTTTTAACCCCTTTTTAACCCCTTCTTGGGGGTTAAGAGAGCCCCGCTACTGCCAAAGCGCCACTATAACAGCTGTAAGCTGAGCACCACCCCAGTGTGATAGTAGCCTTAGGGGCCTCGGGGTCCTGCCTGTAATGGGCCATTGCTTCATCTGGCTGAGTGACTGTCAGGTTTTCACAGTGTTCCAACTAGCTTCTGCAAGTGTGTGCTGAAGGAAGAAGAGGAGCTGTATATAGGACTGTATATAGGAAGAGTTGTCCCTGAAGTTGTTGAAGTTAAATGGGCATCTCATAACCACCCATCCCTATGTAAGTTATTACCCTGAATAAAAAAAGTTATGGACTGTTCTCTGAATCATGAGTGCCTGTGAAAATTTTATGTGCCTGGCTGTGAAGGGTGGGGGATCCGCATTTACTTGCGGCTCCTTAGGGGATGTCCTTTTTTTTAGTTTAGCCAGTGGGCTGAACAGATTCCAACATCCACAAAATGAGGTGGATGGAGGAATTGTATCCTGACAGTGGGACCTGCCACTGTCAGAATACACTGATAAGCAGCTGCCGATTGAGAAGAATGTACCAACATGTCACTTTGGCAGGGTCAGTCAAACGATTGACCTCTGTTGAGAGGTGACCTTTGCTGGTTTACAATTTATCACACTTTCTACTCCAACAGCAAAAAAGGCACATGTTCATATAGTTATTGCGTTTTTCATGCCTGTGCTGGTCTTTTTAACAAAAATGTTTTGAATAAATAATACCATAACTTTTATTCAGGGCCATTCCTAGGGTCAAAGACGCCTGGGTGAAGAAAGATTTCTGGCGCCCCCCACTGGATGTGGTCATCTCACTAACTCCTCAGCTTTACAAATGTTTCTATGGCAACTGGAATGGGAGTGCCAGCAACATTTTGGCAAATGATTCTAATGCAACTACATTAAAGATTTACAACATGGGAATGAAAGGTAACTGTAAGCACCGCTGGCAGTGTTATCACATGTAAAAACTCCTCTCACTTTTGCTGTATAGCTTGGCCTGCATATAAATGTGAATAAAAACATAAGTAATGGTATATACAAGGTTTCTTCAAAAAGTTTTTTTTTACTCAATTAAATTGCAGAAACTTTTTGAAGACCCCTCATAGAATGAAGAAAGGAATTTGCACATTGGAGAATTTCATTGCAAGTATTAATCAGATATTGCAATCAGATACAGTGTTTATCACAATAGTGGTCCTTTAATGTGCAATAAATGGGGTCTTTGTTTTCTTAAGAATGCTAAGGGCAAAAGGAGAACAACAACTGAGAGTTGCTGATAATGTGGGTCTGTTTGGACTTGTAGTTCATGAACAGTGAGGGAGCAGAAGAAATGCCAGACATGCTCTAGCCCACTTTCAGCACAAGATGCAGAGAGACTATTAATGTCTGCTTGTGTCTGATATATAATAAATCATCTGCATATCTCTAATGACTGAAAATCAATACACATATCATGCTGGGTCAAAGAGCAAATATCACACTGAAACCATGCAGGAGCAGAAGTAGCTTATTATCCCCACTGTCGATGTGAAGGGCCAGCACTGATTCACCAGCACTAGAATCAGAGACAATGATGGGATCTGGAGAAAAAACTTTCTCTCATTACAACTGAGCACAGTTTCTGTTAGATAATCAGTGTCTCACCTCAGGCTCTTCAGATCAGACGTGCTCTAATCCTGGCACAGTTCCCTTCCTTCATACCGTGCTGGAGAATATGGAGGGAGGAGGTAGGTGCAGCCAAAATTTACTAGGCACAGAGGAGGAAGAAGTTAAACCTTCTTCCACTCTGAATGCTGGGGCCTTGGCTTTGGCCTCGCTTTCTGGCTCCTCGTGACATCACTGGTTGATAGACCCCAGGCGGCAGGTGATCCGAGCAAGCAGTGTGGCAGGCACCGTAGAGACCAGCAGTGTAACAATAAGAGGGTCTCGGTGCCGCTGCTGATAAATGTAAGTGAGTGAGTGCCACAGCTTCGGTGAGTTCCCCCCTCTGCCTCAGCTTGCGGCGCCTGGCTACGGTGCACCCTGTGCACCCACCCAGGATCGGCCCTGCTTTTATTGGTGTAATAGAAAGGTGTCAGGAACCATGAATCATACGGAGACAGAAAATGCAGTTAAAATCACACCCTTTAATATAATGATAAAAAATGGTACAAATAGAAAACATATTCAAAACATAGCCAGGGTACGGTAGCCAAAGCAGATAGTCAGAACAAGCCAGTAAATCAGGAAACCAGAGATCAGCGTAGTTGGAGGCAGCAGACAGGATCAGGAACCAGAAGGGACATCAGCCAGGCAAGTCTTCAACAAGAACATAGCAGAGAGTCTCTCCATATGTTTGACCAAGGCGAAGGCACAGGAGAAATGAACCAGGCAGTTTAAATATCCAGAAGGAGCTGGCTGTAGGCTGAAGTGATGAGCAGGAAATGATCACTAGGTGAGCCTCAGTAGAACGATGAGTGCTGGCAATTACCCGACAGCTGAGCAACCTGAGAGCTGGGAAAGAAAGGCTAAGAGTCCAGCCCTGACAGTACCCCCTCCTCAATGACCCCTCCCCCTCGGAGGGCCAACAGGTTTGAGGGAAAAACGTCCATGGACAGCACAGAGGAGGACAGGAGCATGTACGTCTGAGCATGAGACCCAAGAGCGTTCCATCCGGACCATACCCTTTACAATGAACCAGGTACTGTATGCTCCACGGTACCATCATGCCTGTTTCAGTGAGGGAACACAGAGTCTTAGGTTACGAGATGACAGCTCTCTCCCCAACCTGATAGGAAGGCGCAGGTAGGGGTCTGCTGTCAACATGCAGTCTGTACCTATCACTGGCATGTCGCAAGGACATTGGACCTGCACCCAAGTGGAACGAAGATCATGGAGATGCTCCTCTAATGCAGGAATTATTTGAGGAACAAATGAATCAGGCAACATGGATGGTTGGAAACCATAATTCGCCATAAACAGAGACAATCAGGAAGCAGTATTAACGGCACTATTGTGAACAAACTCTGCCCAAGATAAGAGTTCTGACCAGTTAGCAACGTAGAAACTGCTCCAAGGCTTGGTTGGCTGGTTCTGCAGCCCAATGGACTGCGGGTGATACGCAGAGGAGAAGGAAAGTGGAACTCCCAACTGTGCACAAAAGGCTCTCCAGAACCTGGAGACAAACTGACTACCCCTGTCCGAGATGATAACCTTGGGTAGCCCATGTAGCCAAAAGATCCAATTCTTTGGATGTGGGCAATTTCTTTAGTGGAATGTAATGTGACATTTTCGAGAACCGGTCAACCACCATAAGAAAAACTGTGTTGCCCTGGGAGTTGAGTAACTCCAAAATAAAATCCATGGACAGGTGGGTCCAAGGCCTCTTTCCATTGGGTATAGGCTTTAGGAGGCCCACTGGAAGGTGTCATGGTGTCTTACTCTAAGCACACACCGAACAAGCAGTTACTAAGGTGGTCAAACAGCGCAGAGACTAGGCCTCCAAAATTGTTGAGAAATAGCCCAAATGAGTTGATTCTTCCCTGGGTGGCCAGCTGCCTTAGGAGAATGATAACTCTGGAGCAAAGCAGTGCAGAGATTCTCAGGGACAAAGTAGTGGTCACCAGGTTTCTTGGGAGGAAAATGCATCTGAGCGGCAAGAATTCTGTCACCTAACGGTAAAGTGAGACTAGTGTAAACATTGGCCAGAATACGATCGGAAGGTATCACAGGAACAGGAACCAACTCCATCTTGGAAGCGGAGGAAAACGGTTGTGCCAATGCGTCAGCCCTTACATTCTTAGTACCGGGTAAGAATGAGGCTACATAATTGAAGCTTGACAGAAAAAGAGCCCATCGCGCCCTTCTGGGAGATAAGCGTTTGGCCTCAGACAAGAATGTGAGATTCTTATGGTCAGTCACAATGAGGACCGGCACAATGGTACCTTCGAGGAGATGCCTCCATTCTTTAAGAGCTAAGATGATAGCTAACAATTCTCTGTCCCCAATGTTATAATTGCACTCTGCAGGCGACAATTTCTTAGAAAAGTCGCCACAAGGATGCATAGCACTCTCAGAGGTAGGACTTTGAGACAGAAGGGCTCCGCCTCCAGTCTCAGATGCATCAACCTCAAGAATGAAGGGTAACAAAGGATCAAGATGTGCCAGCACAGGGGTTGCAGCCTTGAGAGACTCAAGGGTTTTAATGGAATCTAGAGACCAATTCTGTGGGTTACCATACTTTCTTGTTTATATCAGTTAGGGGTTTGACCAGAGAAGAGAAGTTACAGATACATCTTTGATAATAACTGGCAAAGCCAAGAAAATGGTGTAGCAGGCGTAGACCTACGGGTCAAGGCTACCGAAGATCTGCAGACAGTTTCTCTGGGTCCATCGAAAAACCAGCAGTAGAAATTACATAACCCAGAAATTTAGCCTGTTCACGATGGAACTCGCACTTCTCCAACTTTCAATACAGGTTATTGTCTCTCAGCCTCTGTATCACATGGGAGACATCTGCGTGTAATTCCTCGCCCTCCTTGATCCTCATGAGATTGTATGCCCCTCTAAGATCGAGCTTCAGGGAAAACCGTTGCTCCCTTGAGGCGGTCAAATAATTCCGTAACCAACTGAATCAGATAGGTGTTCTTAATCCTGATGCGGATGAGACCCCTATAATCGATACAAGGTCTCAGTTCACCACTTTTCTTTTTCACAAAGAGAAGCCAGCACCAGCAGGATATGAGGATTTGCAGATGAACCCTTCGAGAAAGTGCGTCGGCGACATAGTCCTCCATGGCTTTATCCTCAAAGACAGGGTACACCCCACCACGAGGGGGCATGGCATCAGGTTGAAGGTCAATTGCACAATCATATCACCGGTATGGAGACAAACTACTGGCTTGACCTTTGTCAAAGACATCACTAAATTCATGGTACTCCTCTGGCAACAAGGAGGAGAGTGAAGAGGTGCACAAGACCTTTGCCACTTTCCGAAAACATGTTTTACTGCATTGTGGCAACAAGGAAAGAACCTCAGCATGAAGCCTATCAAAAGAGGGGCTGTGCCTCTGTAACCAAGGATAACCAATAACCACTGGGTAATGAGGTGAGGAAATGACTTGAAATTGGATTATCTCATGGAGAAAAGCCCCTATGGCCATGGTCAATGGAGCAGTCTCATGTGTCACCGGGGCAGGCTGTAGAGGTCTCCCATCAATAGCTTCAATGGCAAGTGGAGTGGCATAAATCTGAAGCAGAATTGAATGCTTAGACACAAAGGCACTGTCTATGAACAGGCCTGCAGCCCCAGAGTCGACTAGAGCCTGTGTCTCAATGGACGACTCAGACCAAGAAAGGGTAAGCGTAACTAAGGGCTTATCCTTTAGGATAACTAGGGATGTAACAATGCCACCTAAGGTCTGTCCCCTACAGGACCTCAAGGTGCTGGCGTTTCCTGGACAGGTAGGACAAAACTTCAAAAAGTGACCTCCCTGGCCACAATAAAGACAGAATCTCTCCCTCCTCCTAAAGGTCCTCTCATCCACAGAGAGACGTGTGAAGCATGGGTTCTACTTCACTGGCCGCCTCATTACCAGGAGGCATGGGAGGTGAGGAGGGCAAGGGTGGGACTGCAAAGCTTGCAGTCCCAAAGCTTCCAAATTTACTGGAGGCTTCTGCAAGTGCTCCTTAAAGGAAGGCCTCTCTCGGAGTCTGGAGTCAATGAGAATGGCAAACGTGATCAACTTCTCCAGATGTGTAGGTATGTCTCGGGTTGCTATCTCATCTTTGATGTTATCTGAGAGACCATGTGAAAAAGCAGCCACGAGGGTCTCATTGTTCCAAGCGACCTCTGCTGCCAGAGTAGGGAATTCAATGGCGTAATTGGCAACCGTTCTTGTACTCTGTTTGATGGACACAAGGCTCTTGGCAGCAGACGTGGAGTGTGCTGGAACGTCAAATACCCTTTTAAAGGAAGCTACAAACTCAGGTTAACTCAGGACAATGTGTTTATGCATCTCTCATAGAGGGTTTGCCCAGGCCAAGGCTCTATCAGAAAGCATTGAACTGGATCGCCCCCAAATCGCTGGTGAAGCGGAGCCAGACATACCTCTTATAGAGGTAATATTCGAGGAGGGTACCTGTACAGAGTAATTCCTCGCCCTCCTTGATCCTCATGAGATTGTATGCCCCTCTCAGATCGAGCTTCGTGAAAACCATTGCTCCCTTGAGGAGGTCAAATAATTCCGTAACCAACTGAATCAGATAGGTGTTCTTAATCGTGATGCGATTGAGACCTCTATAATCGATACAAGATCTCAGTTCTTTTCTTTTTCACAAAGAAGAAGCCTGCACCAGCAGGAGATGAGGATTTGCAGATGAACCCTTCGAAAAAGTGCGTTGGCAACATATGCAAATAGTGGACCTCCAGCTGTTGCAAAACTACAAGTCCCATCATGCCTCTGCCTCTGGGTGTCATGCTTGTGGCTGTCAGAGTATTGCTATGCCTCATGGGACTTGTAGTTCTGCAACACCTGGAGGTCCGCTATCACTGCTCTAGAGGAATGAATGGAAATGCGTAAAACACACTGCACTGCACATTAAACACCATTGTAAGATTTTAGCCTGAAACAGATACAGCAGTTATATATATACAGTATCTCACAAAAGTGAGTAGACCCCTCACATTTTTGTTAATATTTTATTATATCTTTTCATGTGACAACACTGAAGAAATGACACTTTGCTACAATGTAAAGTAGTGAATGTACAGCTTGTATAACAGTGTAAATTTGCTGTCCCCTCAAAATAACTCAACACACAGCCTTTAATGTCTAAACCGCTGGCAAAACAAAAGTGAGTACACACCTAAGTAAAAATGTCAAAACTGGGCCCAAAGTGTCAATATTTTGTGTGGCCACCATTATTTTCCAGCACTGCCTTAACCCTCTTGGGCATGGAGTTCACCAGAGCTTCACAGATTGCCACTGGAGTCCTCTTCTACTGCTCCATGACGACATCACGGAACTGGTGGATGTTAGAGACCTTGCGCTCCTCCACCTTCCGTTTGAGGATGCCCCACAGATGCTCAATAGGGATTAGGTCTGGAGACATGCTTGGCCAGTTCATCACCTTTACCCTCAGCTTCTTTAGAAAGGCAGTGGTCATCTTGAAGGTGTTTTTGGGTTGTTATTATGTTGGAATACTGTCCTGCAACCCAATCTCCAAAGGGAGGGGATCATGCTCTGCTTCAGTATGTCACAGTACATGTTGGCATTCATGGTTCCCTCAATGAACTGTAGTTTCCCAATGCCGGCAGCACTCATGCAGCCCCAGATCATAACACTCCCACAACAATGCTCGACTGTAGGCAAGACATACTTGTCTTTGTACTCCTCACCTGGTTGCCGCGACATGCGCTTGACACCATCTGAACCAAATAAGTTTATCTTGGTCTCATCAGACCACAGGAAATGGTTCCAGTAATCCATGCCCTTAGTCTGCTTGTCTTCAGCAAACTGTTTACAGGCTTTCTTGTGCATCATCTTTAGAGGAGACTTCCTTCTGGGATGACAGCCATGCAGACCAATTTGATGCAGTGTGCGGCGTATGGTCTGAGCACTGACAGGCTGACCCCCCTGACCCCATTAAACCTCTGCAGCAATGCTGGCAGCACTCATATGTCCATTTCCCAAAGACAACCTCTGGATATAACGCTGTGCACGTGCATTCAACTTCTTTGGTCAACCATGGCGAGTCCTGTTCTGAGTGGAACCTGTCCTGTTAAACCGCTGTATGGTCTTGGCCACTATGCTGCAGCTCAGTTTCATGGTCTTGGCAATCTTCTTATAGCCTAGGCCAGGTGCAGGCAACCATGGCCCTCCAGCTGTGGTGAAACTACAAATCCCATCATGCTTATGCCTCTAGGACCCATGCCTGTGATTGTCAGGGTCTTGCAATGTCTCATGGGGCTTGTAGTTTTAAAACAGCTGGAGGGTTGAGGTTGCCTACCCCTGGCTTAGGCCATCTTTATGTAGAGCAACAATTCTTTTTTTCAGATCCTCAGAGAGTTCTTTGCCATGAGCTGCCATGTTGAACTTCCAGTGACCAGTATGAGAGAGTGAGAGTGATAACACCAAATTTAACACATCTGCTCCCCATTCACACCTGAGACCTTGTAACACTAACGAGTCACATGACACCGTCAAGGGAAAATGGCTAATTGGGCCCAATTTGGACATTTTCACCTAGGGGTGTACTCACTTTTGTTGCCAGCAGTTTAGACATTAAAGGCTGTATGTTGAGTTATTTTGAGGAGACAGCAAATTTACACTGTTATACAAGCTGTACACTCACTACTTTACATTATAGCAAAGTGTCATTTCTTCAATGTTGTCACATGAAAAGATATAATAAAATATTTACAAAAATGTGAACAAAAATGTAAGGGGTGTACTCACTTTTGTGAGATACTGTATATACACACAGTATATACAGTGGGTAAAACAAGTATTGAACGTGTCACCATTTTTCTAGGTACAGTGCCTTGAAAAAATATTCATACCCCTTGAATTTTTTCCACATTTTGTCATGTTACAATCAAAAACATAAATGTGTTTTATTGGGATTTTTTGTGATAGACCAACACAAAGTGGCACATAATTGCAAAGTGGAAGGAAAATGAGTCAATACTTTGTAGAACCACGGTTTGTTGCAATTACAGCTGCAAGTCTTTTTGGGTATGTCTCTACCAGTTTTGCACATCTAGAGAGTGACATTTTTGCCCATTCTTCTTTGCAAAACAGTTCAAGCTCTGTCAGATTGGATGCAGAGCATCTGTGAACAGCAATTTTCAAGTGTTGCCACAGATTCTCATTTAGATTTAGGTCTGGACTTTGACTGGGCAATTCTAACACATATATACAACCCCTGGCAAAAATGATGGAATCACCAGTCCCTGAGGATGTTCCTTCAGTTGTTTATTGTTGTAGAAAAAAAGCAGATCACAGACATGGCCAAAAACTAAAGGCATTTCAAATGGCAACTTTCTCACTTTAAGAAACACTAAAAGAAATCAAGAAAAATAATTGTGGTGGCCAGTAACAGTTAGATTTATAGAACAAGCACAGGGAATAAATTATGGAATCACTCAACATCGCTAGTACTTTGTTGCACCACCTCTGGCTTTTATAACTTGCAGTCTCTTAGTCATTGACTTAATGAGTGATAAACAGTACTCTTCATCAATCTGGCTCCAGCCTTCTCTGATTGCTGTTGCCAAATCATCTTTGCAGGTTGGAGCCTTGTCATGGACCATTTTCTTTAACTTCCACCACAGATTTTCAATTGGATTGAGATCCGGACTGTTTGCAGGCCATGACATTGACCTTATGTGTCTTTCTTCAAGGAATTTTTTCACAGTTTTTGCTCTATGGCAAGATGCATTATCATCTGGATAAATGATTTCATCATCCCCAAACATCCTTTCAATAGATGGGATAAGAAAAGTGTCCAAAATTTCAATGTAAACCTGTGCATTTATTGAAGATTTAATGACAGCCATCTCCCCAGTGCCTTTACCTGACATGCAGCCCCATATCAGAATTGACTGTGGAAATTTGCATGTTTTCTTCAGATAGTCGTCTGCATAAATCTCATTGGAAGGGCACCAAACAAAAGTTCCAGCATCATCAACTTGCCCAATGCAGATTCGAGATTCATCACTGAATATTACTTTCATCCAATCATCCACAGTCCACGATTGCCTTTCCTTAGCCCATTGTAACCTTGTTTTTTTGTGTTTAGGTGTTAGAGATGGCTTTCTTTTAGCTTTTCTGTATGTAAATCCCATTTCCTTTAGGCGGTTTCTTACAGTGCAGTCACAGATGTTGACTCCAGTTTCCTCCCATTTGTTCCTCATTTGTTTTATTGTACATTTTCTGTTTTCAAGGCATATTGCTTTAAGTTTTCTGTCTTGACGTTTTGATGTCTTCCTTGGTCTACCAGTATGCTTGCCTTTAACCACCTTCCCATGTTGTTTGTATTTGGTCCATGTTTTAGACACAGCCGAGTGTGAACAACCAACATCTTGTGCAACACTCCGTGATGATTTACCCTCTTTAAGGAGTTTGATAATCATCTCCTTTTTTTCAATTGACATCTCTGGTGTTGGAGCCATGCTTCATGTCAGTCCACTTGTTGCAACAGCTCTCCAAGGTGTGATCACTCCTTTTTACCTACATACTAACAAGCAGATTTAATCTGATGCAGGTGTTAGTGTTTGTAATGAAAATTTACAGGGTGATTCCATAATTTTTTCCTCAGAATTGAGTGATTCCATAATTTATTACCTGTGCTTGTTCTATAAATCTAACTGTTACTGGCCACCACAATTATTTTTCTTGATTTCTTTTAGTGTTTCTTAAAGCCAGAAAGTTGCCATTTGAAATGCCTTTAGTTTTTGGCCATGTCTGTGATCTGCTTTTTTTCTACAACAATAAACAACTGAAGGAACATCCTCAGGGACTGGTGATTCCATCATTTTTGCCAGGGGTTGTATTTTGATCTAAACCATTCCATTGTAGCTCTGGCTGTAGGTCCACCCTTGTTTCAGCTTCATTATCCTCTTAGATGGCAGCAGATTTTTATCAAGAATGTCTTTGTACATTTTTCTATTCAGCCTTCCTTCAATAAAATGAAGTTTGCTAGTACCGTGTGCTGAAAAAAAGCCCCACACTATGATGTTCCCATCTCCAAACCTCACTGTTGGTATGGTGTTTTGGGGGATATGTGCAGTGCCATTTGATCTCCAAACATGGTGTGTATTATGACATCCAAAGAGTTAAATTTTAGTCTCATCTGACCAGACTATATTCTCCCAGTATTTCACAGGTTTGTCTAAATGTTGTGCAGCAAACTTTAAACAACTTCAACATGCTTTTTCTTCAACAATGCAGTCTTGCGTGGTGAGCATGGATACAAGCCATGGCAGTTGAATCCATTACTTATGCTTTTCTTTGAAGCAATTGTATCTGCTAATTCCAGGTCTTTCTGAAGCTCCCTACAAGTGGTCATTGGCTCTTGGACAACTCTTCTGATATTTCTTTTCACTCCTCTATCAGACATCTTGCGAGGAGCACCTGGTCGTCGCCGGTTTATGGTGAAATTATGTTCTTTCCACTTCCGGATTATGGCCCCAACAGTGCTCATTGAAACATTCAGAAGTTTCAAAATCCTTCAGTAACCTATTTCTCACAGCCTCCTCTAAATCTCTGAATTCTTTTTTTTTTACTGCTATGATCTGACTTCCTGTTAGAGGGTGATTACGCTCTTTCTCCATGGTCCCACTGTATGTGGGAACATAGCCACCCTCTCTAACTCACTACGAAGATAGACTAAGGACTAGGAACTATGGACTCTGGGATTTGTAGTGTGCATATGGCAGTGCACATGACTGCAACTAACATGCACTTCTTGTTTCAAGGGTAAGTTCACTTTCATGAAATAAAATATAGCAAATAAAATAATATAGCATATACAATTGCTACACAAGCCTTGTAATTTAATGTTATTAAAAATGTTCTTTTTTATTGAATCCATAGCCACTAGAATTTTCTGTAAAATTCAATGCAATATGGCAACCTGGAGGCCTTCTACATACATCCGATGCACATGACCTTCCCAGAAATGTAATTTCCTGCTTGCATGACTGGCTTCCTGATTTTCCTGGAAGTCTTCACTATGATAGAAGTACAGTTTTGGGCATGCTCTGCAACATAAATTCTATTTTTGGTGTAATACTCCCAAAGAGTTAATCACTTCTAAAGGGATGCAGATACTGCACCTTTTCTCATTAGAACCATGAAAGTGCATCAGCTGATTAAAATGAATTAGTCACCCCCATTTAGAATCAGTATCAAAATGACAAACAGCTTTTTCTTCAGAGAAGAACAGGTAGAAATCTGCAACAAGGTTTGTTGAAGTTCTTGCAATGTACATAGATCACCAAGAGGGGATTCTTTTTCTTAACAAAAGTGGAGTTACTTTTTAAGAAGTTCTTAGAGTATGCTTGGGAAATCAAAGCATAAAAATTGCAACTAAGCGTTTTTCATTCCAGGTTGTAACACTCCTAATGTGGAATATATTTATTGAGCTATGGGAAATGTAGACATATCACATGTAGCTAAATGTATAAAACAAAAATGTATTATACTTCAGCTAACCAGTTCTAAGATGTGATGGCTGCATACATTTTTTTCAGGCTTTTTTCACTTTATTCTTAACTAGTGTTCTTGCTGATAAGACAACGGGGGAGATTTACTAAAACTGGAACACCCAGAATCTGGTGCAGCTGTGCAGGAAAGCCCCCATTATCATCCACAGCAACCTCACCTCTTCAGGGAAGCCGGCACTGCTGTATATGGTATATGCGCAGGCCCCTGGATGATGTAATTCTATTACGAAATGCGTAGGGCGGAGCAGGACGACGCGCTGACGTCACCTCCAGTCACTGCTCCCATTTCCAGTAGGATGGGTCTGTCTGAGTATGTTCGGCCGACACATTGGACTTCAGGCTTGTTTATGAAGCGACTCCTGTAAGTGAGTTTTTGTCTTTTTACCTAATAAAATTTTAAAATGTTTTACACGATCGGAGTTTTCCTATTTCCTTGTCAAAAGAAGTTTATTGAGTATACAATGTTATAAAGATACATAAAGTAAGTTTACAAGGATCTATAAAGTAAGCTCATTGTTTTACACTAGGGTTTATATAGGTAAATATCATGAAATTTCAAATATTAAACATTGGGTTCACGTAAACCTAAATTAAAGATATATATCATTTCCTTAGTTACTTTTGTAGGTATTTAAATGATTTATACCTACTATACATATTGTTTACAAGTAGAGTGTATATAGGTCAAATAAATTCTGATAATGAGCTTTAATCGTAAGGTGGAGAAAAGGAAAGAGAAAGAAGAAAAAGGGTTGAAAGGTAGAGGTATGGTCCACAAGGTTGTCCCGCTCGTCAGTTTATTATTCTTTTTAGTTCTCTTTGAAGCCTTAGAATGGGTGTCTCTGTAAGTCATTTAATCTGTTACCATGGCAACAGGACAGAGTCATTGAAGTTTGACAGGAACTGTTGTTTTATCCAAGGATGCCAAAGTTTTTCAAATTTTGGAATTTGATTTTGATCGATGGCTACCATCTTAGCATGGGACATTGTATTATTCATTCTGTGAATTGTTTCTGCTAGTACCAATGTAGGAGATTTCCATGCCTTGGCCACTGTTTGTTTTGCAGCCGTTATTAGTTGGATCATAAGTTTGAATTGAGAGAGTGTTAACCATTCCGGTTTTAGATTAAGTAAAGTTAAATATGGATCTGGTTGTATTATTTTTTTAAATATTTTAGATGCAATCACGAAGACTTCCTTCCAGAAGGTTTGGATTACTGGGCACGTCCACCATATGTGTAAATATGTGCCTATTTCTGGGCATCCTCGAAAACAAAGAGCTGAGGTATTAGGTGAATATTTTGCCACTCTAGCGGGTACAAGGTACCAGCGAGTTAGGACTTTATAATTTGTCTCCAGTGCTAAGATGTTGGGTGAGGATGACTTAGATGTGAGCCATATGTTAGACCAGTCCGTGTCTTCTAAAGTTCGTCCCAGGTCCTCCTCCCACCTCTGAACGTAAGAGGGTCTATTAAGATTTGCTACTCCATATAATTGATTATAAAGTGATGAAATTGTACCTTTAGCAAATGGATCTTTTGTACAGATTGATTCAAAAATGGATAATTGGGATAATGGTGTATCCCCCTTTAGGAATGGTGTATAGAAATTTTTGATTTGGAGATATCTGAATATCTCAGAGTTTGGTAGATCATATTTTTCTCTAAGCGATGGGAATGAAAGGAATGATTTAGATGCTATGAAGTCATTTAGTGTCTGAATGCCTGATGTTGTCCAAGCTTTAAAAGAATTTGGGTAGATCCATGCCGGATAAAAGGCCGGATTTCTGATAAAAGAAAGGAGAGGATTGTGTGGAGATTGTAACTGATATTTGGTTTTTAGTTTATCCCAGAGAGATAAGAAGTGTTTAGTTATGGGATTATGAATTTTAAAGCGGTCTTTAGGATCAAGCCATAATAAATTTGATATTAATAGAGGGTCATTTTCTGAAGCCTCTATAAATACCCATAATGGGATTTCCTGTTTTGCATGGTATTTGGACAGACTGGCCAAATGTGCTGCTCTGTAGTAGTTAGTAAAATTAGGGTATCCCAGGCCTCCTTTATTTTTGGGAAGATGTAGTGTGTGTATAGGTATACGTGGTTTAGAAGAGCCCCATATAAACGAAGTTGCTCTTTTTTGTACTATTCTCAAAAAATAGGAAGGAATTGGAATAGGGAGGACTCTGAATAGATAAAGCAATTTGGGTAGAATAGTCATTTTGATTGCGTTAATCTTCCCTATCCAGGATAAAGGAAGTTGCGACCATTGTTTTATTAGATTTGTGATCTGTCTTAATACAGGAGGATAATTGGTTGAGAATAAGTCAGAATGAGATGCCGTTAAATGAATTCCAAGATATGGGATTGATTTTTCTGCCCATGTGAATGGGAGTGCAGCCCTAGCCGGGATCAATTCCATGTTTGTGAGTGAAATATTAAGCACTAGGCATTTCTTAGGATTAATCATAAGGCCGGATAGGGCTGCAAATCCATCAAGAGCTGGTATTAAGTTAGGACCAGAGACCTGTGGTGATGATAGAAAAAGTAATATATCGTCTGCAAATATACATAATTTGTGTGTAATACCTCCTACTTCAATGCCAGTTATAGTTTGGTTTGTTCTGATGTATTGGGCCATGGGTTCGAGTATAAGGGCAAATAATAAGGGAGATAATGGGCAACCCTGTCGGGTACCTCTTTCGATATTAAAGGCTTCAGATTTGTATCCAGCATATTTTATATAGGCTTTGGGTTTATTATATAATGCTTTGATCCATGTTAAAAAGTGGGGTCCAAAACCCCATTTTTGTAATGAATATTGCATATATTGCCAGGATACTGTGTCAAATGCCCTCTTAATATCGAGAGATAGAAAACATAAAGGGATTTTCCGTTTTTTAGCAATATGTGCCAATAACACTGCCCTGCGTATATTATCGCCTGCCTGTCTATTTGGCATGAAGCCTACTTGATCTCTATGTATTAATTTTCCTATAATGCTATTGAGGCGTTTTGCTATTATTTTTGCTAATAATTTAATATCGAGGTTTAACAGAGAGATAGGCCGATAATTCACACAGGAAGTATCATCAGAAAGGGGTTTTGGGATCATACAAACAATTGCCATTAGTGTTTCTTGCCGAAAAGAATGTCCATCTAGAAGTTTGTTAAAAGTTTCAGTGAGAATGGGAGAGAGTATTTCTGAGAATGTTTTATAGTATAAAGCCGAGTAGCCGTCTGGGCCTGGTCTTTTGTTAAGTTTTAGGTCTTTTATGGCGTTAGCAACTTCATCTATAGTTATAGGCTCATCCAAACTGCTTTTTTGATTCTGAGATAACTCAGGTAAGGTTATTTTTGAGAAGAAGGATTCAGCCTCTGTAGGATTAAATTCATTGTTTGTCTTGTATAAAGTTGCGAGATGTGAATGAAATTTATGGACTATTTTAACTGGATTACAAGTGTAAACATTTTTTGATAATTTCAAACGTATTGGTTTGAAAGATTTGTTAGTTGAATTTAATGCCCGAGCCAAATATGTACCTGGTTTGTTTGTATTCATGTAGAAATTGTGTTTGGAGCGTTTGAGGGATTTATCAACTGACTCAGTGAGAAATAGATCGTATTCCAATCTAGATTTTTCCAGATGAGATTTTGTACTCTGAGATGGATTATCTTGAAATGATATGTAGGCTGCATTAAAATTGAGTTCTAGTTTTTTTGCTAGATTTTTGCGTTCCCGTTTAAATAGTGCCATTTGTCTTTGTATTGTACCACACAAGACAGGCTTATGAGCTTCCCACAGTGTTACTGGGGAAATGTCTGTTTTATTATTAATTGATATGTATTCCTTTAAAGCTTGTTCAATGGCCATCTGATGTAGTGGGTGTTTGAGCATTATGTCCGGTAAGTACCATGTTGGGTCATGCGCTTTTGGTATGGCTGAGGCTATAGTAGTGTATACTGCATTATGGTCAGACCACGGAATCGGAATTATATCTGATGCAATAATTTCTGGTATCATTCCTATTGTTAGAAAAATATGATCTATTCTGGTGAAGGTTTGATGAGGGTGCGAGAAATAAGTGAATTTCTTTTTCATTGGGTTACTTTCTCTCCATGAATCTACCAGATTGTATTTGGAAAGAAGTTGAGAAAAAGGTAATCTAGAGATTATTTTGGATGGTGTAAAAGGTGATTTATCTAGAAATGGGAGGAGGACCTGGTTCGAATACCCACACATTATCACTGTTCCTATTTTGTGTGTATTAATCACTTGTAATATATGTGAGAGGAATGGTGTAGGTTGTTTGTTAGGAGCATAGTAGGAAATCACCGTGATTGCTGTATCCATTATATAACCCATGAGTATCAGGTATCTACCTTCTGGGTCTTTAATTTCTGATGATAAGGTGAATGGTGTGGATCGGTGAAATGCAATTAGAGTTCCCCTTTGCTTGGTACAGGCAGAAGCCGTGTAAATTTGTTGATAAAAAGGAGAAATATATTTTGGAGAAGAATCTTTGGTGAAGTGTGTTTCTTGGCGGCATACTATGTGAGCCTTCTTGTTATGGAAAGTACGGAAGGCTTTGGTCCTTTTTTGAGGGACATTTATTCCCTGAACATTCAGGGAAAGTATATACAGTGGTGCCATGGCAATAGATCAAATAGTTTTGACTTACTTTTTGTTATGCAGAGCTGACTGCACAGATCAACCTGTGTGGACTGAAGAGATGAATAGATAGAAAAGAAACCAGTGAATTCTGGAGTAAAGAGTAAACAAAAAACATATGAGATTAGATGATACATTGTATAAATTATTTTTTGCAAGTAATCACAATTTACCCGTGAAAGAGAATAAATATCTCTCTCAGGGGAATAAGTGCCTTCGTCACACTCCCACATAATATGGTTGGGAGAATGAGGAGGGCTAATGGGGGTACACGGATCTTCCGCTTACAGGAGAGAAGTGCTATGTCAAAAGACATCAAAATGATGTTTCATTAATTGGAGTGCAGAATATAGTTTTTGTTGAAATTATTTATTCCAGGGTGGTTGTATATGGTTAGTCTTGCCCTAGGCTAAATAATTCAGTTAGAAAGGTACTGTTAGTAAGATAGTTTGAATTATTTTGGGATTTTAACCCTTTTAGAGTAAACAATTACATATTTTATTCATATGTAACTGTTTAGATATGTTAACTCATAAAATAGAGGTTGTATTGCTTCAGATTAGAATAAACAAAAACATAATTCTAGGAACTAGTTAGGTAATAATATATTTGTTTTAAGAAAAGAAAGAAAAAGCTTCCATTACTTCTGGATTATTGAATATATTTGTCCTAAAAAAGTAATAAATCTATTGTTATTACTTGATAATATATAACTGAACAAGAATTTCCTTATTTCACTTATATATTCTAAGGCTATATGAATCAGAAGTAATAAGAAATATAACTGGAATGTAACATGCTACCACACAGTGTGTGACTATCAGAATGCAGTTACATTCAGTTATAAATATAGGTTTTTTATAGAGAACCATCTCTTAGTATAAAAATGAAGAGATATATGGAGCGCATGCGCGGAGGCTAGCGGGACTGACATGTCTGGCTAGAGCTCCGCTCCGTGAGGGGGAGAAAGCCGAGATAACGAACTAACCCGGCGGCACAAAAACGAATAAAACATTATTCATCTGTTCCTGGAAGGTGAGAGGAGCATTTTGACACTAAAATGGTGTTGGGGGTGCCAGAAACAAAACTAAACAGACCCCTAACAACGGCACACAAGCACAGAACACCACAAAAAAAGCTCCAGTCTCCTCAGCTACATTTACCTCACAGAAAAGAAATAAGCCTAAGATGTTACAGCATATCTCCCCTGGGAACTCAGACTCAGAAAGTGAATTAACTTTACCACACACATCATTTCAAGAACCTGTAGTTCCCTCAAATATATTAAAACAATTTGAAAAAATGCTTCATAAAGCGTTAAGGCAAACTTCAGAACAAATCACTAATAACCTGACTAAGGAAATTAGAGAATTGGGACAACGCACAGCCTCTCTGGAACTTAAAGTAGAGGATATTGAAAGCACAACCCAAGATTGTGTGTCTGAATTGGAAATATTGAAGGAAGAAAATATCACTTTGCAAAATAGGTTGGAAGATTATGAAAATCGAACCAGAAGGTCCAATATACGTTTAAGAGGAATTCCTGAAACTGTAATAGACTTGCAAGCAACTGTTACAGCACTGTGCCAAGAACTATTACCAGGCATACCACAGGAAAGGCTGGAAATGGATAGAGTGCATAGGGCTCTTAAGCCCAAGAAAGTGGATGGCCCCCCGAGAGACATTATAGCAAAATTTCATTTCTATAAAACAAAGGAACAGCTTTTAAACGCAGCCAGAGAAATGAACAATCTTGTATTTCAAGGTTATAACTATCAACTCTTTGCTGATATCTCTCAATTAACAATCTCAAAAAGGAGGTCCATGAAACCCCAATTGATAATATTACAACAGCACAATATAAAATATCAATGGGGCTTCCCATTTTCTTTACGCTTCACCCACCAAGGTAATAGAATTTCCTGCAGAACAGCTGAAGAATTGCAACAAACCCTCCAAGATCTCAATCTAGTAGAAGGGAACCTCACCACTACTGTATCAAGAAGAAGATCAGCTTCAACCTCTTCCCTCCAAAACGCACATCAATCTGAGGCAAAAAATGGTACTCAGCATCTGAATAAAAGAGGTCGATTTGCATCATTACCCCAAAGTCAAGAAGATTCCATGGACTGATGAATTTTTTCTTTAATATTCAATTTAATACATGTTACTAATACTGAATCCTTTGGGGATAAGAATAATATTTAGATATTGCTCTAATTGGTCCTCTTTTTTGTTTTTCTTTGCTTAATTACCCCTTATTGCTCCCTGATTTACGGGTTATAATATGGGATGTAATTAAATACATATACTACATATTATACATTTATGTAATTTTACTAATTATTCCTAAGCTTCAAAGGAAAATTTATTAATTTATGTGATCCCCCCTTTTTTTTTTTGTTCAGTATAAAATAATATTGAATTTTATATTATGAACATTTATTTTTTATAATCCTTTACTGGACTTTTTATTGTATTTTTTTAATTCATATTATATTATTTTTTATTTATTTTTTTTCTCAAAAAAAGGGGATCTATTATTAACAGCTAATAGGCTCAGATTTATTTACAGGTTAATGTTATGTAGCTAAAACGTAGTGAGTTACTCTATAACAATGTATCCCTTTTTTTTTTTTTTTTTTTTTTTTTTTTTTAACTTTGAAACATATTAGCATAATATGTGGGTAAATTGTATCCACTGTTATTAGTTCATTCTGGCTATTTCATTATAGAAGTTAGTTTTATTTATATAAACCTAAACTCAATTTATTCTACTTATACAGATATTTTTTTTTGAAATTTCTCATTCCATAATCACTTTCTTTATTTTGCCACATTAGACTGTAACATATGTATGACACCATAATACATATTTAGGGCTATTATCACCACATTTTTGTGCTGTACAATATTTATTTTTCATGCGGCTCCCCAGTGCACGGAAGCTTCATGCGCCTCCACCTGCTTTCCTCAGATCCCCACAGCGTTATGTGGAGATTCGACGAAGGCTCCTCGTCCCCTGATGGTGAACTCTACTCCCCATCACGGGTATTTTTTGAATACAGATATTTCTTTACTGTATTATTATGCTATATACTTCATTATTTTTCCTTTTTCGTTACTATGATTGACTGTACTAAATTTTCTTTTCTTTTCTCCTTTCTTGTGTCCGCGAAGGTGAGTCTAAAAAATAATTGTGATAAATATATTCTAAAGAAAATAGCAAGACTGTGGATTACTTTGACATGGCTCCTTTAAACATATTATCACTCAATGTACAGGGTTTTAATGTACCTCAGAAACGTACAAAAGCATTTAGGTCATTTCAAACTAAGAAGGCACACATTGTCTGCCTGCAAGAAACGCATTTTACGCAGACTAATACTCCCAAATTTTTTAGTAACTCCTACCCTCAAGTGTATACAGCATCAGCTAATGTTAAAAAACGTGGCACTCTTATAGCTTTCCATCGCTCCACACCATTTATATTACAATCTGAAATTAAAGATCCAGAAGGAAGATACCTATTACTAACAGGATTTGTGATGGATACAGCTATAACAGTGGTCTCTTATTATGCCCCTAATCGTCATCCATTACCATTCTTATCGCATCTCTTTCAAGTTATAAATACTCACAAAATTGGTTCAATCTTTGTGTGTGGTGACTCTAACCAGGTACTCCTACCATTTTTAGACAAAACACCTTATACCTCACCAAGATACAAATCCAAATGGTCTCTTTCTCAGCTTCTTTCCAGGCACAATTTGGTTGATGCCTGGAGAGAAGCGAATCCAACCAAAAGAAACTATACATATTTTTCAAACCCTCATCAAACATTTAGCCGTATAGATCACACATTCGTAACAATAGGTATGGTACCAAAAATAATTACGTCAATCATTATTCCTATTCCTTGGTCTGATCACAACGCAGTATATACCTCCGTTGCCTCTATTATACCTAAAGCGCACGACCCTACCTGGTACCTCCCTGACATAATAATCAAACATCCATCCCACCGTTTAATCATTGAGCAAGCATTAAAAGACTATTTGAAAAATAACACCAGTACTGACATCTCTTCACTCACATTGTGGGAAGCGCACAAGCCGGTCCTTAGAGGCATAATACAACAACAAACGGGTATTCTAAAACGTGAAAGTAGAACCCTAGCAAAACAATTAGAGACGGAATTTAATTCAGCATTTCAGTCATTCCAATCTAATCCTAATTCATCTGCAAAAACTCGTTTAGACAAGGCACGTATGGAATATGACCTTTTTCTCACCAAATCAGCAGATAAAGCAATACATAGAACTAAACATAACTTCTATGTAAAATCTAACAAACATGGTACATTATTGGCCAAGGCATTAAAATCCATTAATAAATCTTTTAAACCTATTAAACTTAAATTGGCCAATAATGTATATACCAGTAATCCCCAAAAAATAGTACAAAAATTTAAATCTCATTTAAAAGATCTATACACTGAAACAAATATATTTGATACTAAAGAAGCAGATTCCTTTTTCTCACAAATAAATATTCCACAAATGACTGAAGAACAAAAATCACACCTAGAAAATCACATTACAGTAAATGATGTAGCAGAAGCTATTAAAGATTTAAAATTAAATAAGAGACCGGGTCCAGACGGTTATTCAACTTTGTATTATCGAACATATAGTGATATCATTTCTCCTATGTTTGCAGAAGCATTTAATGACATACTAAAAAACAGATCATTCAGACAAGAATCATTAATGGCCATTGTCTGCATGATCCCAAAATCACAATCAGATGATTCGCTCAGCACAAATTATCGCCCAATATCCATGATAAACACAGATATCAAGATATTGGCGAAGATTTTGGCTGCCCGATTAAAATTGATCATTGGTACTCTTGTTCATTCGGATCAAGTCGGCTTTATGCCTTCAAGACAGGCAGGTGACAATGTACGTAGAGCAGTACTGTTAGCACACATTGCTAAAACACGGAATATCCCTGCTTGTTTTCTCTCTCTTGATATCAAAAAAGCTTTTGATTCCATATCCTGGCAATACTTACATTATACATTACAGAAATGGGGATTTGGTCCAAATTTCACAAATTGGATCTTTTCACTATATAATAAACCAAAAGCGTATGTTAAGTATGCTGGATATAAGTCGGATTCTTTTAACATAGAAAGAGGCACTAGACAAGGATGTCCACTCTCCCCATTACTTTTTGCCCTTCTTATTGAGCCCCTTGCACAGAAAATTAGAAATGATCCTACCATAACTGGAATTGAAATAGGGGGATATCAACACAAGCTTTGTCTATTCGCAGACGACATCCTCCTATTTCTCTCATCACCACAAGTTACAGGCCCTAATCTCACTCCAATTCTTAATAATTTTGCTGCAATCTCAGGCCTATACATTAACCCTAAAAAATGCCTAGCACTAAATATATCTCTTTCAAATTTAGAATTATCATCTGCAAAAATTGGACTCCCTTTTCAATGGACTGACAAATCAATTCCATTTCTTGGGATACAATTTACATCCTCTTTATCAGAACTATTTACTGCCAATTACCCACAGATATTGAAAAATCTTTCCAATATGATGAATTCATGGTCTCACCTCCCAATCTCATGGCTCGGAAGAATAAATGCCATTAAAATGACATTATTGCCTAAACTTTTATATTTGTTTAGAGTATTACCAATTCCTATCCCAGCATACTACCTAAGAATTATACAAAGGAAAGTAATGTCATTTATATGGGGCTCTTCCAAACCAAGAATACAGCAAAATACTCTTTATCTTCCTAAAACAAATGGAGGTTTGGGTTGTCCTAATTTCGCGTGCTACTATAGAGCAGCCCATATAGCAAGCATAACTAAGTACCATGCACAACATGAAGTCCCACTTTGGGTATCTATTGAAGCGGCTGAATGTGACCCTATCTCAATTTCAAACTTACTTTGGATGTCCTCAAAGGACCGTAGAGGGTTACGTAACCCAATTACCAAGCACTACATCTCCCTATGGGATAGATTTAAAACTAAAAATAAATTGAAATCCTTACATAGCCCTCTACTCTCCTTCTACAAGAATCCTACATTTTATCCTGCATGGGTGTATCCTAAAACCTTCAAGGAATGGATATCTCGTGATGTATTATATATGTACAATTTTGTAGATTCTTCATCATTTATCCCTTTTCAGACTTTAAGTGAAAAGTATAATATACCTTCATCGGAGCTGTTTAGATACCTCCAGATTAAAAACTTTTTCACACCATTATTGAAGACTACAACCCCACTAACCCAACTAACTCCTTTTGAAACATTATGTAAGAACAACCCACATTCTAGAGGCATAATCTCCATTTTATATTCACATTTATTGGTTCAAACCAATAACAATGAACCACAATATACCCAGAAATGGGAAAAAGATTTAAATCGAAAATTAGATAATTCTGAATGGAATCAAATATGGAATACTACAAAAGCAGCATCCTCTAATATATTAGCGATTGAGACGAGTTATAAGGTGTTAATGAGATGGTACCTTGTACCAGCAAAGATAGCAAAATATGTACCAAATTATTCTGCACAATGTTTTAGGGACTGCTCTGAACCGGGAACGTTGTTTCATATTTGGTGGTCGTGTCCAAAAGCACAAACATTTTGGAAGGAAATTTTTGAAATTGCCTCTAACCTATTTGATAGAATAATTCCCTTTGATCCTGCAATAGCGTTAATAAATTTAAAACCTTTAAATCTAACGTATGTACAGTTCAATTTGCTAGTGCAATTATTCACAGCAGCTAAACAAACACTAGCAAGAGCTTGGAAAACATCTAATTTGATCATAAATGAAGTGCTAATTAAAATGAATAACACCATGTCCCACGCTAAAATGATAGCTATTGAAAAGGACACAATCCAAAAATTTGAAATAACGTGGCAACCCTGGATTGATTATACTATACCACAAACCTTTGACAATCAAGTACTACTACCGTGGTAGTTTGAATGTTGAATTGTACAATATATATTTCATCATAGTAGTAAAGGTATATGGCCTCACTTCGCGGACTTTTCCTTTCTTCCTCCTTTCTTCTCTCTATCTCCTTTCCTGTATTTTTCTCATGATTTAAACTATAATTTCGAAGCTCTCAGTTTTTCTTACTCAATAGTTTTTATGTATAATCTACATTTTGATAATTTATGTTGCTGCTTGACATTGTTTTATCATTTTTTAAGGAAAAGCCATTAGATTCTATATAAAAAAAAAAACAATTGAGCTTCCTTTTTGATTGTATTACTATTGCAACATGTAATTTGTGCATTGTTACTTCTCTACTGAATTATAAAATAAAATATTTTGACAAGGAAAAATGAAGAGATATCAGGAATTAGGATGTCAGTCCATTGAATCTTCTTGGTCCATGGATGATGTGGCATAACGGCCTCTTTTGTGAGAATGATGATTCCCATTTTGTTCTGAAATTTTCTGGGTGCTGCCTGAAGGTGAAGATGATGCCATTCTTCTGCGTGTGGGAGTGTTGCTGCTTGTGGGTTCTGTCAGATTTAATTTTAAAAGGGTTTGTTGTAGTTCATCTGCTGATCTGCTTCTGTAAATTGTACCTTGGTAGTTAAATCTGACTGAAAAGGGGAAGCCCCATTGATACATAATGTTGTGGCGTTGCAGTTCCATTAGTTGGGGTTTCATGGATCGTCTTTTAGTAATAGTAAGTTGGGATAGGTCAGCAAAAATTTGATAATTGTGTCCTTGAAAATTAAGTTCCTTTTTTTCTCTTGCAGCAATTAGTATTTGTTCTTTTGTTCTGTAATAATGAAATTTTGTGATTATATCACGTGGGGGTCCATCTTTCTTTTTGGCTGTGAGGGCTCTATGTACTCTGTCCAGTTCTAAACGTTCAATAGGGATATCTGGCTTTAGTTCTTGTATTAGAGCAGTAATAGTAGATTGCAGGTCTGTCACAGTTTCAGGTATTCCCCTTATGCGCAAGTTTGAACGTCTGGCTCTATTTTCGTAATCTTCGAGCTTAGTTTGAAGTATTAAATTCTCTTTTTTTAATTGTTCCAATTCTGTTATATTTTCTTGGGTTGTAATTTCAATTTCATCCATTTTTATTTCTAAGGCTGCGGTGCGGTTTCCCAGCTCTCTTATTTTTTTGGTTAGGCTTTTTGTTATTTGGTCTGAGGTTTGTTTTAAAGCCTTATGAAGCATCTTTTCAAATTGTAATAATATTACTGGGGATACTGAGGAGGCTTGTGGAGAAGTTTGTGAGAGGATTTGTTCTGTATCTGACTCAAATGGAGAGTCTTGCTGTGACATTTTCTGTCTGTGAGAGCGCCCTGATGCTGTATCTTGTGAGGTGACTGGAGCTGCTTCAGCTGCAGTGAGTGCCTGTGAGCTCTTTGTGAGGTGATTTTTATTTCTGCCACGGCTTCCTCCCAGTACCATATTTCCTGCCCAAATTTTCACAGTTTGTTCCCTGGGGCAAAAAGGTTCAAATGGATACCTTTTGAGCCTGCAGGCTCCGCTTTGTCCTTCTCTTCTCTCCTCAGCGGTGTGGAGCTGTAACAATGCATGTCTGCTCTGCTAGGCTCCGCCTCCTGCCCCCCTCGGAGTTTTCCTATTTCTATTACATGCCATGCATTCCATCTGAGCCAATCTATTTAATGTGATGATCCAAGGTCCTAGAGGCAGACCAGCACGGGAGCTACACTCAAAGTTACAGTTGTCATGCTTATCATGATCCTCTGTAATGGGGGATCATGCCTGTCTGGTAAGGAGTAACCCCTTCTATACCGGTGGTGGATCACATTTCTACAATACACAACAGTTGAAAACTGTCTCATGCGGACTACTTTTTCTTTTGTTTTGCACGGGTGGATGACATTTGATATCAGTGATCACAGAGACTTATATATTATTTGATTTTGTGTATTACACAAACCCAGTCCAGTTATTATATATCACATAATTTGTGTAGTGATTATTTTTTAATTAGTTTATTCATTATTTTTAGTTTATGTATATTTATCAGTGCGATTCATGTGTTTGTTTATTTAATTGCTATATGGGTGTCATATATTTTGAATTGCTGCTTGTCACAGTTTATTAGTTTTTGATTTAACTTTTGTGAGGCATTTACCACCAACATACACCTTAGCGCAGTTTTTCTTCCTTTTTTCTTAATGAAGTAGAAAACCAAACTGGCGTGATTGTTTATGGTGATACAATACAGAGTACACTGCAGAGGAATGGCATGCATGGGTGTCATCCACAAAGGAAGCCTCTCCTAAAGCCCATGCACAAAAAAGCCCACCTAGAATTTGCCAGGGCCCATGTTGAAAAAGAAACAGACTACTGGGACTATGTACTCTGGAGTGATGAAATCAAGATAAATGTTTGTGGAACTGATGGCTTCAAAACTGTATGGTCGCAGAGATGTGTACAAAAAAAATGCATGATACCTAGAGTGAAACATGGTGGTGGCAGTGTTCTTCTGTGGGGCTGCATGAGTGCTACTGGTGTAGAGGAGCTGCATTTCATTGATGGTATCATGAATTCACAGATATAATTCTCTATATTGAAAGAGAAGACTATTATCACTCCGTGCCCTTGGTTGTGCAGTTTTTCAACATGACAATGACCCAAAACACACATCTAAGGCCACTGTTGCATTTCTGAAGAACAACAGGGTTTCAGTGGCCAAGTATGTTTCCTAATCTGAACCCAATTGAACACCTGTGGGGAATTCTGAAGAGACAAGTTGAGCATCACTCTCCATCCAGCATCCAAGCTCTAAAAGAGGTTGTACTTGAAGAATGGAAATAGAGAGATGTTGCAATATGTCGCCAACTTGTTCATTCTGTACTTAGAAGACTTGGTACTGTCCTTAAAAATCATGGTGGCCATACAAAATACTAGATATAGTAGTTTTTGTTGTGGGTTGTATTCATTTTTGCATCAAATAATTTAAGTAAAACTGAAGATTTTGTAATCTAAGTTATATTATTCACCTTACTTTCATGTAATGAGCTTAACAAATGTTCTAGAACACTCAATTTTGTCAAAAATTTGGAAATTGTTCTTGTGTTCATTGAGCTATTGATTGAAATCTTACTTTTGAAAAGGGGTGTATTCATTAATGTTGAACACTGTAGTGTCACTGGGGGTGTCATGGTCTGGGGCTGCATGAGTGCTGCCAGCACTGGGGAGCTCTGGGGAGCTACAGTTCATTGAGGGAGCCATGAATGCCAACAAGTATTGTGACATACTGAAGCAGAGCATGATCCCCTCCCTTCGGAGACTGGGCAGCAGGGCAGTATTCCAACATGATATAGACATAAACACACCTCCAAGACAACCACTGCCTTGCAGCTGAGGGTAAAGGTGATGGTCTGACCTAACCCTATTTAGTATCTGAAAAGGATATAAATGATTCCACGCAAGGAATAAGTACTAGCAGAAAAAATGGGTTAGATAACAGATTTCAGAGAACTGCTGCCTCTAATGATTACTGCCACTAGGTGGAGTAAATGAATGAAAAGAAAGTAAAGTAGATGTGGAGCTGTTCTATTGTTTTGTGCATCTAATCATATACCATCTGATTGCTAATAAACATAAAATATACAAAACAAATGTTATTATAGTGAACATGTGCTAATGCATTAGACACCTTATATTGAACGTAGTGACTAGAAATTATGAATATATTCTATACGTGGTTACTAAAAAATACACAATTAGTGACATTTGTGAAAATAATTTTTGATAAAATTAGAATAAACTTATATAGTATAACTTAAATAGTAGTGGATTAGAATACTAAAAAGGAGGGACAAATTGGTCCCATATAACATGCGTTAAGAAAATGTATATATATATATATATATGTAGTCCCATTTAATAATAAATAAAGTGCTTCTGTGCTGGTGAAAAATTGGTGTTGATAATTTCCACTTTCCAAGGGTGATCACAGCATACATGTCTTATCCGTGCTCCTATTGTGGCTGCACTCACTGGAATTTCCCCCCCCTCTTGGGGTATGGAGCGCCACATCTACTTTACTTTCTTTTCACCTATTTAGTATCTGTGGGGCATCCTCAAATGGAAGGTGAAGGAGAGCAAAGTCTTTAACATCCACCAGCTACGTGATGTCTTCATGGAGGAGTGGAAGAGGACTCCAGTGGCAATCTGTGACGCTCTGTTGAACTCCATGCCCAAGAGGGTTAGGGCAGTGCTGGAAAATAATGGTGGCCACACAAAATATTTACACTTTGGGCCCAATTTGGAAATTTTCACTTAGGGGTGTACTCACTTTGTTGCCAGCGGTTTAGACATTAAAGCGGTTGTATACCCTTATTTTTACCTACAGGTAAGCCTATAATAAGGTAGGTACCTGTAGGTAAAATGATGTCAGCGGCGCATGCGCTGTGAATGCCCGGTTGAAGGTCTGCCAGACGAAGAAGACTCCCGCGTGCATGCACGGGAGTGACGTCATCGCGGCTCTGGCCACTCACAGAGCCGGAGGTGCGAACACGGAAGAAATGCTGATGGCAAAATGTCAGCTAACTTGGCGTGGACCGGGCTGTGATACGGGGACCTCGGTCTAAGGTTTTTTTACATGTGCAGGTATACAAAGGCTTTAATGGCTGTGTGTTCAGTTATTTTGAGGGGACAGGAAATTTACACTGTTATACAAGCTGTACACTCACTAATTTACATTGTAGCAAAGTTAATTTCTTCAGTGTTGTTACATGAAAAAACATAATAAAATATTTACAAAAATGTGAGGGGACATCCAATCCAATAATTCATTTATCAGTTCATTAATTTCATACTTAAGATCAGGGCTTTTTTTCAGCTGGAACACTGGGGGAATGCAGTTCCGGCACCTCCAGCACTAAATGTATGTAATAGCAATGGGTGCTGGGGTGTGCTGGAGGGTCTATTGATGCTGGGGAATCTATTGTTGTTGGAGATCTATATTTGGGGAGGTATTCTGTTGCTTGTGGTGGATCTATTGTGGCTGGGGGGGTAGGTCTTATGTTGCTGGGGGGTCAATTGTTGCGGGGAGGGATCTACTGTTGAGGGAGGGGGTCTTTGTTGATGACTGCTTGATGGTCTATTGATGCTGGCTGCTGGGGAATCTATTGTTGCTGTAGAGGGAGCTATTTTTGCAGTGGGGTTTATTGTTGCTGGTGGAGGATCTAGTGTTGCTGGGTTGGGTCTTATGTTGCGGGGGTCAGTCAGTGCTGGGAGGGATCTACTGTTGAGGTTAGGGTCTAATGTTCCTGGCTGTTGGAGGGTCTATTGATGCTGGCTTTTGGGAGCCAATTGTTGCTAAGGTGGATCTATTGTCGCTGGGGTGTCCATTGTTGCTAGATTTATATTACTGCCTTTCTTGTTATCATTAACAAATTCCATACAAAATACTTAGCACCACAAAATGATACTTGGTTCTGTATTCTTTAAAGGGGTAAGGGGTGGACAAAGGAATGATTGCTGGAAGGTGGGTAGGGGGCGGAGTCAATGGGGTGACTCGGAAGGGAGGAGTTCCTGCACCTATTCTCTGAGAAAAAAAGCCCTGCTTAAGATCAACTTTCATATACACACACACACACATCAGTAAAGTGGAAAATCCGGATATCCTGGCAGAAAGATTCCAATCACTAGTCAGCAGGGATGTGTGGTAAAAGACTTCCCTATCTGAGTACCACCCGGTCTCTGCTTTTCCTTCTCAGCTGCAGCTCAGTCTGGTTTTCATCCTGTACCTGCACACGTGTTTGGATGTTTAGTTTTAAATGGAATAAAGACGTTTTTATACTATCCAAGCTCTTGTGGCTTTCATGGGGATAGAGAAGTCTTTTACCACACATTCCTGCTGACTGGTGATTGGAATCTTTCTGCTAGGATATCCGGAAAGTTACCTTTGATGATATATAGTTTTTCCATGCCTGAGGGTCACTCTGTGGCCACTACTGTCTGGTGAGCGCTTAGATATACCACTTCGGGTGAAGCACGAATAAGAAAGTATGTGCACTTTAATATGTGATGATTGGATTTATTAAGAAGATTGTGTGTGATTTTTGCACATTCACATTAACTCTGAGGACATTCGATTTTTTGCACATATTCATTTTACGGTTAACGAAAGATATTTATTGTTTATGCACCGGAGCACTTTAACATGAGCTATAATTGACAGGTTCATTGTTTTTTTATTTTTATTTTTTATTGCTCTATTGATGCGCCCTATACTGTCTGTATAATTGTTTATTAGTAATTTGCTAATTTAGGAGCAGCATCAGGTTGGTAGAGTGCACGTTTGTTTTTGGCGCCGTGCCCATTTATTATTCACTTAACACTGTACATCACCTTAAACACACCATCCCCACCGTGAAACATCGTGGAGGCAGCATAATGTTGTGGGGATGCTTTTCTTCAGCAGGGACAGAGAAGCTGGTCAATGTTGATGGGAAGATGGATGGAACCAAATACAGGGCAATCTTAGAAGAAAACCTGTTAGTGTCTGCAAAAGACTTGAGACTGAGGCAGAGGTTCACTTTCCAGCAGGACAACGACCCTAAACATACAGCCAGAGCTATAATGGAATGGTTTAGATCAAAGCATATTCATGTATTAGAATAGTCCTGTCAAAGTCCAGACCTGAATCCAATTGAGAATCTGTGGCAAGACTTGAAAATTGCTGTTCACAGACGCTCTCCATCCAATCTGACGGAGCTTGAACTATTTTGCAATGAAGAATGGACAATGGAGAATGGTCACTCTCTAGATGTGCAAAGCTGGTAGAGACATCCCCAAAAAAAGACTTGCAGCTGTAATTGCAGGGAAAGGTGGTCCTACAAAGTTTTGATTCGGGGGGGGGGGGCTGAATACAAATGCACGCCACACTTTTCACATATTTATTTGTAAAAAAATTTGAAAACAATTTATCATTTTCCTTTCACTTCACAATTATGTGCCACTTTGTGTTGGTTTATCACATAAAATCCCAATAAAATACATTTATGTACAGTATCTCACAAAAGTGAGTACACCCCTCACATTCTTGTAAGTATTTTATTATATCCTTTCATGTCACAACACTGAAGAAATGACACTTTGCTACAATGTAAAGTAGTGAGTGTACAGCTTGTATAACAGTGTAAATTTGCTGTCCCCTCAAAATAACTCAACACACAGCCATTAGGGTCTAAACCGCTGGCAACAAAAGTGAGTACACCCCCAAATGAAAATGTCCAAATTGGGCCCAAAGTGCCAATATTTTGTGTGGGCACTAGGGATGAGCTTCGAGTTCGAGTCGAACTCATGTTCGACTCGAACATCGGCTGTTCGGCAGTTCTCCAAACAGTGAACAATTTGGGGTGTTCGCGGCAAATTAGAAAGCCGCGGTTTCTTCCTCCATCTTCTTCTTCTTCTGGTTCTTCTGGTTCTCCCTCCGGTGTTCTCGTCCGGCATCTTCCTCCGCAGGATCTTCTTCCCTTCGTCTTCTGGGCCGCTCCGCATCCACAATGATGGGAGGCTGCCGCTGTGTGACGCTTCTCCTCTTCTGACGGTTCTTAAATAACAGAGGGCAGGGCCACCCGGTGACCCTGCCCTCCTCTGACTCACAGGGATTTGACGGGGACTTCCCTGTGGCATTCCCCGTGATGTCAGAGGGGGGAAGGGTCACTGGGTGGCGCCGCCCTCCGTTATTTAAAAACCATCAGAAGAGGAGAAGCCTCACACAGCGGGAGCCTCCCATCATGGTGGATGCGGAGCGGCCCAGAAGACGAAGGGAAAAAGACGCCGCGGAGGAAGATGCCGGACGAGAACACTGGAGGAAGAACCAGAAGAACCAGAAGAACCAGAAGAAGAAGAAGATGGAGGAAGAAACCGAAGGAAGATAGAAGATAGAAGAAAGAAGATAGAAGATAGAAGAAGCATTTAAATAAAGGAATTGTCAAAAACTGTCTCTTGTCATTTTTAACATTTTTGACAGTTTTTTTGTGAAATGGTAGGGGTACTTTTATACCCCCTTACCATTTCACACAGGGGGGAGGACTGGGATCTGGGGGTCCCCTTGTTAAAGGGGGCTTCCAGATTCCGATAAGCCCCCCGCCCACAGACCCCCACAACCACCAGGCAAGGGTTGTGGGGATGAGGCCCTTGTCCCCATCAACAAGGTGTTTTGGGGGGCTACCCCAGAGCACCCTCTGAATGTTGAGGGCATGTGGCCTGGTATGGTTCAGGAGGGGGGGCGCTCTCTCGTCCCCCCTCTTTTCCTGCGGCCTGCCAGGTTGCGTGCTTGGATAAGGGTCTGGTATGGATTTTTGGGGAGACCACACGCCATTTTTTTTATTTTGGTGCGGGGTTCCCCTTAAAATCCATACCAGACCTGGAGGGTCTGGTATAGATTTTGAGGGGGACCCCACGCCATTTTTTTTTTGGCCGGGGTTCCCCTTAATATCCATACCAGACCTAAAGGGCCAGGTATTGAATTTAGGGGGACCCCCAACATCATTTATTTTTAAATTTTGGTGGGGGGTTCCCCTGTGGGGAATTCCCATGCCGTTTTTATCAATAAACTTTTATGTGTATTGTCGGACCGGCAAATCATTAATAGCCGCAAGTAGTTTTAAATGACTTTTTTTCCTTTGAAATGTTATTTTGCTGTCAGACTGTTCTAAACACGGGAAACATGCGCCCCTTTACAGGCATACTATAGACACCCCCCAGGTATGAAATTTAAAGGAATATTACACTTTTATTTATTCACTTTAAGCATTATTAAAATCACTGCTCCCGAAAAAACGGCCGCTTTTAAAACTTTTTTTTTGCATTGATCCATGTCCCCTGGGGCAGGACCCAGGTCCCCAAACACTTTTTATGGCATATAAGCCTTTAAAATTAGCACTTTTGATTATTCATGTTCGTGTCCCATAGACTTTAACGGTGTTCGCGTGTTTAAACAAATTTTTTGCCTGTTCGCATGTTCTGGTGCGAACCGAACAGGGGGGTGTTCGGCTCATCTCTAGTGGGCACCACTATTTTCCAGCACTGCCTTAACCCTCTTGGGCATGGAGTTCACCAGAGCTTCACAGGTTGCCACTGGAGTCCTCTTCCACTCCTCCATGACGACATCACAGAGCTGGTGGATGTTAGAGACCTTGTACTCCTCCACCGTCTGTTTGAGGATGCCCCACAAATGCTCAATAGGGTTTAGGTCTGGAGACATGCTTGGCCAGTCCATCACCTTTACCCTCAGCTTCTTTAGCAAGGCAGTAGACGTCTTGGAGGCATGTTTGGGGTCGTTATCATGTTGGAATACTGCCCTGCGGCAAAGTCTCCAAAGGGAGGGGGTCAAGTTCTGCTTCAGCAAGTCACAGTACATGCTGAAATTCATGGTTTCCTCAATGAACTGTAGCTTCCCAGTGCCGGCAACACTCATGCAGCCCCAGACCATGACACTCCCACCACCATGCTTGACTGTAGGCAAGACACAATTGTCTTTGTACTCCTCACCTGGTTACCGTCACAAGCTTGACACCATCTGAACCAAATAAGTTTAATTTGGCCTCAGCAGACCACAGGACATGGTTCCAGTAATCCATGTCCTTAGTCTGCTTGTCTTCATCAAACTGTTTGCGGGCTTTCTTGCGCATCATCTTTAGAAGAGGTAATGGCGCTCCCTAGGACTTATTTGGGTGGGTGAGAACTAAGAAATGACTAAAGTAATAAAGACCAGTACCCTGGCTCCAGGCCAGGTTACCCCCCTGGAGTAAACAAGATACCTGACAGTGGTAAGCTAGCTACACTCCCTATAGGGGATATACAGCAAAGGTGAGTATGCAAATTAGATAAAAATATAAAGTGATGGGGAATCATAAAATAAAATAATATAATAATAAAATTATATATATATATTACAGCCTCATCACCATATGTGATCGTATTGGTAGGTAAGTCTACCCTGAGTTTACATGCATTATATGTGAATGAGACCATACATAATGCCTTGTATAGTTTAACCTTACATATACGTGCACCCACTTTAGTGGTATATATTATTTACCTGTGAATAAATATATAGGTGATGATAGCCTCAAAATAGCCAAAAATTAACAGTAAGCATATAAGTGACCATATACGTGTCAGTGAACAAAAATCGTTTAAACTTTGAATTAATTTTAAACCTTGAGTTAATTATATATAACATTACATGATTAGTAGGCAGTCCAAAGTTGTGAAGAAGTCTTCACCATAGTGAAAAATAAGAAATAAAATAAAAATTAAACTAAAAAACGTGACTTGAGTGCATTCAACGTCCTGGTGACTTGGTGACTTGGTGCTCCCCCTCAAGGATCCCCACTCACCAGATCCATTCACCCCAAAGGGGTAATTCGCATGCAGATGTGGCCTCTACAATCTCCCTGCCAGCGTAATGGATGGATTTCACGGGGTGGTCCTCAGCATACACAGGAGAATGGAGCTTTGTTACTCATATGAAAAGAAGGAATGGTGGACTCCCATAGTGTAGTAATTAAAAATTGAATTTATTCCAACATAAAGTTCTTCAGATAAAAATCTTCAAGTAAAAATACTACAAACCAGCGCAGCTGGCTGTAGTAGTACAGCAGCAAACAGTATATTTTGAATATACACACATCAAGGGCAACGGTTAATGGACTTGATGTAACTCCCGCAAACCGCTCAAGTGGATAAAATAGCCGAACAGCCCATACCGCAAGGTGGAAGTAAACCGAGCGTCTGCGCTCCACCTGCGTTCCATCGGCCTAGTTTGCGGAAATGACGTAGCGTGCGTGGCGCCGTCGTACGTGTTTCGTCATAGACGTCCGCACCGTTGCTGAGGACGTCTATGACGTCATTTCTTCAGTGTTGTCACATGAAAAGATATAATAAAATATTTACAAAAATGTGAGGGGTATACTCACTTTTGTGAGATACTGTATGTTTTTGGGTGTAACATGACAAAATGTGGAGAATTTCAAGGGGTATGAATACTTTTTCAAGGCACATTAAAAATAAACTCCAATAATACAGTGTCTCACCCTGCTCTGCACATGCTCAGTTAATCTCTATTTTTTGCCACTGTGCCGAATTAGTAGAGGATGATCTGCTACATATGTAATTCTGCTCAGCGCTGTGGACCTCAACAAAATGGCAGCCTCCGGCAAGAAAAAACAGGAACAATGCTGGAGGCAATTTACACAACACACTAAGTTTGGTAGCATAATTATTAATGTGGAATGCATGTTCCTTGCTACAAAATATTATTTTTTATCAAGTTGTTATGGGTAAAGTTCCTCTTTAAGAATAATCTGGGAATGGGGGTGTGTCTAACCGCTGAGCAAGATGGACGTCTGATTCCTCAGCTCCTGCACCGACCGGATTACCACACAGCATCGCCGCTATTCAGATAGCTTACTGCAGCCTGACCCACAAGAGGAAAGACTACCGTCAGCAAAAGAAACTGACAGATTTTTTGTCACAGCTGTCAGACACAGCAATCCAAGATGGCGCCGTGGCCCTGCACACTGATTAGCAGTGGCTTGCACAGACCTTCCTGATGCAGAGGGACTGGAAATATCCACACAGAATAACTCCTTAGATGCCTCTCCTTCCTCCCTATCATCATCTGCCAGTAATAGCCCAGCAAAATTACGGATGCGACTGGATTCAGATCTGACCGGCCGTGAGGTGAGCCCTGTATCTGATATCATCCCAGCTCATCCATCCCCCATAGCAGCTTTCCCCACCACAAATCAGCCTGTATTAAACACCACCATGAAAGAGATACTCATCTCTCTTCAGAGCTATCTTCATAATGACATTGCCTCCATGTTTACCAAACTCTCATCACAAATGCACTATATGGGACAGAAAGTTCACCATATTGAAAGCCAAATAGGAGATATGAATGAAACGGTTAACGATCTAGTAGATGCCTATGACCATACACAGGAAGAACAACAGTGGATGAGAGCCAAAATGGCAGACCTCGAGGACAGGTCACGTTGTAATAATGTAAAGATCAGAGGTGTACCTGAGACCGTCATGCAGCATGATCTTAATACGCCGAAAGCTAGTTTCCACACTATTGACTGATCTTTCACCCATGAAAACTATAATAGATCTAATTCACCGCCTCCCCAAGCCACCACACCACTCCGTGGAAGTTCCCCACGATGTTCTGATGAGAATACACTTTTTTCACGCCAAAGATCAACTTCTACTCAAGGCGAGACATTGTGGCCAACTCCCAGTGCCACAGACCAACCTCAAACTATATACGGATCTTTTGCAGCATACGCGCCGACTGAGGAGACAACTAAACACCATTGCCAAACCACTCAAATACCACAAAATTCCTTACCAATGGGGTTTTCCCACTAAAATCATTGTCCCCAAAAATGAAGTTAAACACAATAGCTCCAAAGTGGAAGATGGCCTCAAACTTGTAAACATTTTGGGTATCATTCCTGACCCGCCTAGGTCAGCACAACCCAACCGCAGGGAAAACACCCAACCTTCCAATGCGAGCCTTCATGTTGGTAAGCATTAAATCCTATCTGATTAGTGGACTCAAACAAGATCCATGTAACAATACCTCCAATCAGATGCCTTGCTCGTTGCAAATGGCTCCACAAACTTGCACCCCATAGTTACACAGCAGCTCCAGTTACAAACGGCTGCTGTCAATTGTTGCTTTGTTCCAGCTTACTTTTGTCTTACTGATTTGCTTATCTCATCTTCAACTTATTGTTTACCTTTTACCCATGTTTTTTTTTCTCTACCCCCTGAGAGCACTCGAAGAGTATGGACCAGAGGACATCTACCACCTGATCATACTGAATAGAAGCTTACTTCCACACAACTGTGAGTAAACATCTTACTTTATATGGTATCTTACAACACACAACAAGATGCCTAAATTCCTGTCGCTAAACGCCAAAGTATTACTAGAGTCGTATGACAAAGCCCAAAAACAATTCAAAGCTAAACACTATTCCACAGGGAATAAACCAAGGACAGCCATGGCACTTAGAATCAAAGTCACCACATTAAAATCAAAATCTCACACCTATACCACCCTGCCACAAAACATAAACTAGTGGACCCTCAAGCCATAGCTGATACGTTTAGTCATTATTACAACACACTATAACACTTAAAAGATGAATCTACCATTACCCAACCATCCATAGAAGATATAGATTTCTTCTTACAAGAAATTAATCTACCCAAAATATCCCGAGGTCAACTCTCCAAACTGAATACCCCATTTACTCCACTAGAAATTTTAGATGTCATCTCAACCTTACCATATAACAAATCTCCTGGACCAGATGGTATAACTGGGGAGAACTATAAACAATTCCGCACAGTTCTAGCACCCTTTTTATCAAAAATGTGCAATGACGCTGATTCCTCCTCTTCTCTCCCAAAGGAAATACTTAATGCATTGATAATCACGTTGCCGAAGCCAGGTAAGTAACCTACCTCACCACAAAACTTCTGACCTATTTCACTTCTCAGTATAGACACAAAAATGTATGCCAAACTTATATCAGATTAGTAAACATTATGCCCTCACTGATCTCCAGATCAATCTGGCTTTACGAAAGGGAGTCAAACTTTTGATGCAACCCGTAGACTCATCAATATAATCCACAATGCTGAATCTATGCAAACACCTTCTCTGCTCCTCTCCCTGGACGTGGAGAAGGCATTCAATAGAGTTCACTTGTCATATCTTCAAGCGACACTTCATAAATTTGGATTACAAGGCCACATCCTATCCGCCATAATGGCTTTGTACTCAACACCATCGGCCCAATTATACATGTCTAAGATGATCTCTAAATAATTCCCAACCACTAATGGTATCCACCAAGGTTGCCCCCTAGCCACTTATTTTCAACTTATTTATGGAACCCCTGGCTGAACACATCAGATCAAACGTTCACATTACAGGTTTAAAAATTGGCACTGTAGAACATAAAATCAATCTGTTTGCTGATGATGTGATAATAACCCTATGTCTTCCCTGGGTTCGGTTCAATCTGTATTTAGTGCCATTTCCTATTATAAAGTTAATGAAAATAAGTCCTATATTCTAGATTTGGGATTAGATGCTACAACCAGCAACCTACTATGCAATCTCTATACCTACCCATGGGCAGACACGGAAATATCTTATTTGAGCATTACACTTACCAAATCTACGAAAGGGTTATTCAGTAACAACTACATTGAAGCTAAACAACTGCTTATTAGAGAAATAGCCAAACTTTCCAAATACGAGTTTTCACGGTCTGGTAGGCTGGCAGCCTTTAAAATGCTCATACTCCCTAGATTACTATGTATATATTTCGTACAATACCTATACCACTTACAAATTCCTACATCAAATCTCTTCAATCTATTGTACACAAATAAGTATGGCAGGGCAAAAAAATAAGATGTAGTCATTCAAAAATTATTAAACACAGACTAGCAGGAGGAATGGGGTACATTGACTTGAAATATTATTACTGTCCCAAATGAAAGACTGGGTAAATACACACCCAAACACATTATGGAGAAAGATCGAAAACACCATGACTCTTAGCAACAACCTTAAACATTCGCTGTTCAGCACCACCACCAACCTACCACACCTACACCTGTACCTGTACTCACCAACTATTTAAGCCTCAGTCAAAGCATGGAAAATACTATATTGCACTAAATAGTCCACACTTCCCACCAAACATTTACAAATACCTCTCTACACCCTCCAATTAGTGTCACCTGACTTAATCTTACCCAATTGGATAATGGAACAGGCAACCTACACGCCTGAACTCAGGGCCAAGATACTACACACAAATCCTTTGCTCAAATACAAACGACATACAGCGCACCCATCACAGATTATTTCAATTACTATAGAATTCAAAAATGTCTCTCAGCACAAACACACCTATAAGGGGCATTGCCTATTAAACTATGGAATTACTATTTCTCAAACAATATAGAAACCAAAGGTATCTCACTAATCTACTCTACACTACAAGAAAAATTGGTGTTCCATAAATCTAAATCTTTAAAAGATTGGGAAGAGGATTTGCAATCACACTTTTCTGAACAGCAATGGCAAAAGGCCTTGAAATCAATCTATAAAGCTACATGTTGCACTTCCTTATGGGAACTGACACACAAAATAACACTGAGATGGTACTTGACACCACAGAGATTAGCCAAATTCCAATCCAATACCTCACCCATTTGCTGGAGAAATTGTAACCAAACAGGCAACCTATTTCATATCTTGTGGTCATGCCCAGCTTTTACAAGTCTATGGAAAGAGGTAGAAATTGTAATCCAAGATATATGTCACTTCCATATCCACCTTATTCTGCAAATGGATATCCTGAATATGAACACAGAGTCACTACCACTAACTTTTAGACTAGTGATCACACACATACTCCTAGCAACCAGATTACTCATAGCTAGATGCTGGAAAACAAAAACTACCCCAAATTGGTCAGAAGTAGTTACATTGGTTCAAGCACATTACACATATGAATCTATAATATCGTGTAGAAAACAGCCATACTCTAAATTTCATAATCTATGGCTTATCTTGGAAAGATGGTATTCTAAAAAAACTTCAATAACATCCATTTGACAACATTACTATACGTTTGGTTCGAATTGCTGCAACAACTATATTTATAGTGATCCTCTCTCCCTTCCCCTCTCCTCCCCTCCTTTTATTTCTCTTATTTAATTTATTTTATTTTCTTTTATCTTCCTTTATCTCCTTTATTTTTCTTTCTTACTTAAACATTTACCACAGTTCATTATGAGTACACATGTCTTGTTTTGTGCGTACACTGTACTAACAAGTTTATCTAATTGTACCAATTCTTGTACTACTTATAATTGAATGGTTTACAGACAATACTGTTGTATTATTGAAAACTCTATTTGGGAAAAAAAGAATACTCTGGGAATGTTAACAGTCCAGTCATTTGAACAATTAAGCTATGTTTCTGTAACACCAATGAAATCACACAGGTCTCTCCTATTTACCTGCCAGTAACCTGATATTTTTGGACATGCACTTTAAATTGTTAGTCATATTTGCACCCTGATGCACAGTATCCATTTTATGTATAGCCTGAGCTGAATCTTTCTATGTTTGTATCACAAAAATCTCCTTATCAACTGCCATCTTCTTCTATTTCACTTTGCACTAATAATTGTTGGATGCACATGTTGAATATGCCTCTATCACTGTATCTTAGTATCGGAGTAAATTACTTGTCTTTAGTTTACTATATATAAATCCAGTGTTCTGCTGAATCTCTTTTGTTTGCTGCTTTACATTAAATATAATTGTTGTACACCTCTTTTTAGATTTTTTTATACTATTTATATTACTTCATTGATTTTTAAACCTATTATCTTTACATTTCTATTTATAACTTTGAGCATGGGAAAGAAATAATATAACTTAATATAGCAACCTTGCTTATCTATGTTTTATTTTTACAGTAATAATTTGCAGCAATTTTATCTTTTACTTGATGGAGCCTTTCACCGGCAATGCTGAAGTTCCTTTAATGGTCTACCTAGTTTCACACCCATCAGCTTATGCTGTCTTAAGCTTTTATATAGATGTCACAAGAAAACATTTCTTTTTAACAACTAACTGTCACAAGCATCACAATTCTTATTAACAAAAATAACTGACATCTGACACATCAATGGCTGCTCTCTTGCAGCTTCTTCTGCCAATTTATTTTTATTTTCCAATTAAATAAGTAAAATGTGCTTGTTGTCCTAGGAAACAATACATACTTAAGATGTATATGCATATTCAATTATGTATTCAAATCTAGTGTAGGTTTGTACTGTTTAGTATAATACTTAATCATGTGAGGAGAATAACAGGCATTTTCTATAGGTTCTCAAAGGATGCGGAATGAAGCATCCACAGAAGGAAGAAAAATATGTCCAGATCCTTTCTTCAAATGTCCCTTTATACATTGTCCTGGTAATCTTTAGTAAATTCATTATGAAAATTCTATATGAAAATCTTCTAAACAGTATGATCACAAGGTCATTGAACCTTTATAAAGTCCCAGCTTTTTGTTCCATATTTGCATGCTTTATGAATTTATCACTGGCTTAGCATGTCAATGTGACAGCAAGTGTCAAAACCACTTTTATGATTCTGTAAAGCAGGGACAAATACCAGAAGTGACTAGTTATCATTTAATCTCCTGTAGCTCCTACATCATCAGCACCACCTGCTAGCCATATTGTTTTTTTTCCTGATGGAGGTATTTATGAAAAAAATGCTAGGTGTTGCTAATGTAGCCAAGTCCCGGGCCCCTTGAGGCCTAATGATGACCTCCAGAGTTAGGGACAGCTGGTGTCCCTCTTTAATTGTGTAAAGTGGGTTGCAAGGCATAGTGGGTGAAATGCAAGGTAGATTGATGGGCGCCAGACACTTCTTGAATGCAAAGAGATGTATTGTCTCTTAAACAGAACTGTGGGAGAGAGGGTAAGGGCCAGGACACCCTTTAGTAGTTGCAATGTTAATTGACAGACCCCGAGACTTCGATAGGCAGACAGCCATGCAGGGAAAAGCATCCAGCTAGACACCACATCTGCATGAGTAGGACCGCTGTCTCCTATGATAACAATCTTTTAACAGTTTCAATTAACTCCTTCACTTCTTCTACAATCTCCTATTGTAAAACTTCACTCAGCTGAGCTCCCAGTCTTTCACTAGACTAATGCCCTGTACACACAGTCGGACATTGATCGGACATCCTGACAACAAAATCCATGGATTTTTTCTGACTGATGGTGGCTCAAACTTGTCTTGCATACACACGGTCGCACAAAGTTGTTGGAAAATCTTATTGTTCTGAACGCAGTGACGTAAAACACGTACGTCGGGACTATAAACGGGGCAGTACCCAATAGCTTTCGTCTCTTAATTTATTCTGAGCATGCGTGGCACTTTGTGCGTCGGAATTGTCCATACATGATCGGAATTTCCAACGGATTTTGTTGTCGGAAAATTTTATAGCAAGCTCTCAAACTTTGTGTGTCAGAAATTCCGATGGAAAATGTGTGATGGAGCCCACACACGGTCGGAATTTCCGACAACAAGGTCCTATCACACATTTTCCATCGGAAAATCTGACCGTATGTACAGGGCATAACAGATCCACTCGCCACTGGATCCCCTAAGCTCTTCCAATCTTCTCACTCAGTATCTTCCTCAAGCGTTCCCGCTGGGTCCCTAGCTTGGCACTCACAGATACTCCTTAAGAGTCACCCCGCTGGCCTGCTTGGTCCTTGGCTTGGCACACAATAATGCTCCGCAAGCGTCACCTCCACTGGCTGGGTCCCTGGCTTGGCACCTGCTGAAGTTTTTCCCCAATTCTTCACCGTCCACAGCTGTTGAGAATACTGCTCAGGTATTTGCTTCAGCTACTCACAGTGGTGGATGGTCCCTTAGTGGAGACAGCTTCCCCTCTACCTCTGACCACAGCTGGTTCTCCAGCTGGCAGAACCGTTGCTTCTGGTTGAACTGGAAGCCGCAGTTCCAACCCTATGCTGCTCTCTTGCTTCTGGATAGGCCCTCAGACAGCCTAGCAGCCAGATGTCCCCGAAATAGGCCCAAGGCTTATGGCCTAGCAGCCTGGGGCATCACAACACATGTCCACCCAGACAGCCATCCAGGTGGCACAGAACCCCGGTCACCTGACCCCACACAAATAAATAGGTTCTCCCAGTAGGCCAAGGGATTCAAGAAAATCTTCTTGAAAATTCAAAATCATTGGCTGAGACACCCTATTCATTCCTAGTCTGTCTGTCCTTGCAATGCCCTTGTCTTGTCTAATGTCACCAGGTACCCGGGCACCCAGCGACTGAAGAGAGAAGTGCAGCAATTTCAGAGTTAGGGTGAAATCAATTGACTTCCTTACAATTAGCCAAGGCAACTATCATTTGGCAGAAAAATTTAATAACATCCCTACCTAAACACCAGGGTGCTACACTAATGATATAGTAACTACATATATTTTAGAAAATACAGCAATTTTCATTCTAAATGTGCAGATGTTTGTCACATTGCACAAAAAAAAACATTGAGTTTACTAAAATGCAAGTAGATGTTTGATAAAAGTTTTCCCATAAACTTACCAATTTACGAACATGAAATATTCAAGAACATGCATAGACTCCTATAGTACACTAGCATGGTGGACTTGAATGACTGAGTAGATGTACAAATACATAGTGAAAGCAATGTCTGAATTTAGATCTTACACTGAGGATGAACGCATACAGTGAAGTCCTAGTTTGCCATGCAGGTTGAACATCTAACTAATGCTACTTTTATATCAATTCTGGAAGTGTGCTAAGAAAATGCCATGTCATCATTTTATGCGTAATTAAAAAAATAATAATATTAACAGTTCACTAAGCAATGGAATGTGCATGCATGTAACCGAAACTTGTCGGGTAGGAATTGGCTCAAACCCCACAATATAATAAATGAGTAGTTTATTGAACTGTGTTCAGCTGGTGATAACACATTTGATTATTTAATTAGCAGCAAGCAGCTTAAAGTGGAGTTCCACCCTGTATTTCAAGTTTGTTGCTGATAAAAACAAGGTGCCCGTAGAGTCCTTGTTGTGAACCGCAGCATAGTGTCTAGGAACACTATATCCCTTAAAACCTCACCTGATGTTACCCAAATGCTCACCCAGATGTACATGAAGTGCAGAAGCGGTCCTCCCAATTAGGGATGAGCTTCGTGTTCGAGTCGAACCCATGTTCGACTCGAACATCGGCTGTTCGATCGTTCGCCGAATTGCGAACGATATGGGCCGTTCGCGCCAAATTCGTGTGGCGCGTCACGGCCCATAATTCACTGCGGCATCGCAGTGCATTGCTTGCTGATGATTGGCCAAGCATGCACTATGACCCGCATGCTTGGCCAATCACAGCGCCGCCTTAACAGAGAGCCATAATTGGCCAAAGCCAAGGAGGCTTTGGCCAATTATGGCTCAGGGGATTTAGTACACGCCCCACACTATATAAGGCCGCCTGCACGGCGGCCCTGTGCAGTGTGTTCCGGTGTGCTTAGAGAGAGAGAGAGACAGTGTCATTTCATTTGAGTTAGCTAGATTAGGCAGGACAGTCAGTCAGTTAGCTGCACTTAAAGTGTATTGTGTATATATATGCATCCCAGGTGTTGCATATATATATATATATATATATATACACTGTATTCAGTTTAGCTAGATCCGTTCCTGTTATCTTCTAGACTATTTACATTTAGTGCAGTGCGTCCTGCTCACAGTGTTCAGCTAGATCCGTTCCTGTTATATTCCTACTGACAGGCAGGCTTGTCTTGTTACAGTATTTTGAAGAAAATTACTGGTGTTCTTTTGATCCTATTAGTACCACAGTCAGGCAGCTAGACTATTTACAGTTAGTGCAGTGCGTCCTGCCCACAGTGTTCTGCTAAACCTACAAGTAAGTGGGGTGCGTCCTGCTCACAGTGTTCAGCTAAACCTACAAGTTAGTGGGGTGCGTCCACCTCACAGTGTTCAGCTAAACCTACAAGCTAGTGGGGTGCGTCCTGCTCACAGTGTTCAGCTAGATCCGTTTCTGTTATCTTCTTACTGACAGGCAGGCTTGTCTTGTTACAGTAAATACAGCTACCTGAAGAAAATTGCTGGTGTTCTTTTGATCCTATTAGTACCACAGTCAGGCAGCTAGACTATTTACAGTTAGTGCAGTGCGTCCTGCTCACAGTGTTCTGCTAAACCTACAAGTTAGTGGGGTGCGTCCTGCTCACAGTGTTCAGCTAAACCTACAAGTTAGTGGGGTGCGTCCACCTCACAGTGTTCAGCTAAACCTACAAGCTAGTGGGGTGCGTCCTGCTCACAGTGTTCAGCTAGATCCGTTCCTGCTATCTTCTTACTGACAGGCAGGCTTGTCTTGTTACAGTATTTTAAAGAAAATTGCTGGTGTTCTTTTGATCCTATTAGTACCACAGTCAGGCAGCTAGACTGTTTACAGTTAGTGCAGTGCGTCCTGCTCACAGTGTTCTGCTAAACCTACAAGTTAGTGGGGTGCGTCCTGCTCACAGTGTTCAGCTAAACCTACAAGTTAGTGGGGTGCGTCCACCTCACAGTGTTCAGCTAAACCTACAAGCTAGTGGGGTGCGTCCTGCTCACAGTGTTCAGCTAGATCCGTTCCTGTTATCTTCTTACTGACAGGCAGGCTTGTCTTGTTAAAGTATTTTAAAGAAAATTACTGATGTTCTTTTGATCCTATTAGTACCACAGTCAGACAGCTAGACTATTTACAGTTAGTGCAGTGCGTCCTGCTCACAGTGTTCTGCTAAACCTACAAGTTAGTGGGGTGCGTCCTGCTCACAGTATTCCGCTAAACCTACAAGTTAGTGGGGTGCGTCCACCTCACAGTGTTCAGCTAAACCTACAAGCTAGTGGGGTGCGTCCTGCTCACAGTGTTCAGCTAGATCCGTTTCTGTTATCTTCTTACTGACAGGCAGGCTTGTCTTGTTACAGTAAATACAGCTACCTGAAGAAAATTGCTGGTGTTCTTTTGATCCTATTAGTACCACAGTCAGGCAGCTAGACTATTTACAGTTAGTGCAGTGCGTCCTGCTCACAGTGTTCTGCTAAACCTACAAGTTAGTGGGGTGCGTCCACCTCACAGTGTTCAGCTAAAGCTACCTGTAGAAGGTTGGTGGTGTTCTCATACTACAGGCAGGCAGTTGATTTTGCTAGCTGCAGTATCAGTACATATATATATATATATATATATATATATATATATATATATCCCAGCTTAGTGCAGCTACAGGCCATTAGTATGTCTGGAAGGCCAAGAAGGAGAGGCAGACAGTCACAAGCCAATAAGAGAGGGCAAGCAGGCTCTGTGTCTAGTGCTGGTCGTGGAGATGGTGCATCCTCATCAGCACGTGGCCATTGGACACGCTTGGCCTTTTTTTCGGCAGCTGGCCATGTTGAGCCGCAACATGCGGAAGACTTGGTCGAGTGGATGACCAAGCCGTCCTCATCCTCCTCATCCTCTCTCACCCATGCCCAGGGTACTTTGTCTGGCAAAGCAGCGGCCTCTTCCCTCGGCTCAATGTCATCAGTGACTCCTTCCCTAACCCCACAATGTCCTCCTGAGAAATCCCTCGAACTGTTTGACCACAGTGTTGGGTACATGCTCCAGGAGGATGCCCAGCGTTTGGAAGGCTCTGATGATGATACTGAGCTCGATGAAGGCAGTAACACGAGCACGGACAGAGGGGGTGCCAAAAAGGACAGCAATCTGGCAGTCATGCTCCCCCTGCTGCAGCATACTGCCAGGTTTGCTCCAGTGATGAGGAGGGAGGAGATGATGAGGTCACTAACTCAACGTGGGTGCCTGATAGGAGAGAGGAGGAGGAGGAGGAGGAGGAGGCAGCACATCACCAACGAGGCAGGATGCCCTCCAGGGGCCAGCCTAAGGGCAGCACATTGACTGCATCACACCCCAAAGCTCCACATGTGCAGGGCGCTGCAGTCTCTGCGCGTTATTCAAAAAGTTCTTTGGTGTGGGCCTTTTTTGAGACGAGTGCATCAGATCGCACCGCTGCTATTTGCAACATATGTCTCAAGCGTATCTCGCGTGGCCAAAACATCTCCCGCTTGGGTACCACATGCTTGACCAGACATATGTTGACCTGCCATGCAGTTCGTTGGCAAGCGTACCTAAAAGACCCACACCAAAGAACAAAGAGGACCTCTGCTTGCTCCTCATCAGCTGAGATTTCCAACCCCACTAGACCTTCAGTCCTCTCTGAGACCTGCACTGAGAGGAATGAAGGTGTAGAATTAGGTGTGTCACAGCCACGTACTTGTGGGCAATCTGATTTTGGTACACCGACGTCAGATTGTACCAGGCAAATTTCCCTGCCCCAGCTGCTGCACCGCCGAAAGAAGTTTGCTCCCAGCCATCCACATGCCCAACGGTTGAATGCTAGCTTGGCAAAATTGCTAGCACTTCAACTGCTGCCTTTTCAGTTGGTAGACTCTGCCCCCTTCCGTGAGTTTGTGGAATGTGCGGTTCCTCAGTGGCAGGTACCCAAACGCCACTTTTTCTCACGGAAGGCGATTCCGGCTCTCTACCAGCATGTGGAAGGCAATGTCCATGCCTCGCTGGACAGGGCGGTCAGTGGTAAGGTGCATATTACCGCTGACTCATGGTCCAGCAGGCATGGACAGGGACGTTACCTAAGTTTCACGGCGCATTGGGTGACTCTGCTGGCAGCTGGGAAGGATGCAGGACAAGGTGCAGTAGTGTTGGAGGTTGTTCCGCCACCACGCCTCCAAAATGCTAATGATTGTGACACACCTCTCTCCTCCACCCCCTCCTCTTCTTCTTCCTCCATGGCCTCTTCCTCGGAACCAGCGGTGCTCCGTAGTCGTTCAAGGGGCTACGCAAGTACGCAGGCCAAAAGATGCCATGCGGTGCTTGAGCTGGTGTGCTTGGGGGACAGGAGCCACACTGGGGCAGAGGTTCTGTCAGCTCTGCAGGGGCAGGTTCAGAGGTGGTTGACGCCACGCCAACTTAAGGCAGGAATGGTGGTTTGCGACAATGGCACCAACCTCCTCTCTGCCCTCCGACAGGGACAAATGACCCATGTGCCCTGTTTGGCTCACGTCCTTAACTTGGTGGTGCAGCAGTTCTTGGGCAGGTACCCGGGCTTACAGGATGTCCTGAGGCAGGCCAGGAAAGTCTGTGTGCATTTCCGCCGGTAATATAATGCCAGTGCTCGGCTGACGGACCTCCAAAAGGAGTTTAACCTGCCCAAGAACCGCCTAATCTGTGACATGCCCACCAGGTGGAACTCAACGTTGGCCATGCTGCAGCGGCTGCACATGCAGCAGAGGGCCATCAACGAGTACCTGTGCGACTATGGCACCAGGACAGGGTCAGGGGAGCTTGTTTTTTTTTCCCCACGCCAGTGGGCCATGATCAGGGATGCATGCACTGTCCTGTCACCATTTGAGGAGGCCACGAGGATGGTGAGCAGTGACAGTGCATGCATCAGTGACATTGTCCCCCTTGTCCACCTGTTGGAGCACACGCTGCGTGGAATAATGGACAGGGCACTTGAGGCAGAACAGAGGCAGGAAGAGGAGGAATTCCTTAGCTCTCAAGGCCCCCTTTATCCAGACAGTGTTCCTGCGTGCCCGCCGATCACACAGGAAGAGGACGAGGAGGAAGAGGAGGAGGAGGAGGAGGAAGATTGTGTCAGTATGGAGGTGGAGCCTGGCACTCAGCATCAGCAGCAGTCTTTAAGGGATCAGTCCCAAGAAACACATGGACTTGTACGTGGCTGGGAGGAGGTGGCTGCGGACCATGTCGTCCTTAGTGACCCAGGGGACTCCGGACCGAATGCCTCAGCAAACCTACGCTGCATGGCCTCCCTGATCCTGCAAAGCCTGCGTAAGGATCCTCGTATTCGTGGTATCAAGGAGAAGGACCAATACTGGCTGGCAACCCTCCTTGATCCACGTTACAAGGGTAAGGTTGCGGACCTTATCTTGCCATCGCAGAGGGAGCAGAGGATGAAACATCTTCGGGAGGCCTTGCAGAAAGGTCTGTGCAACACGTTCCCAGAGACTGGGAGGTTACAAACTCCTGTTTCTGGACAACGTGTTGCTGAGGCTTCGGTCAGTCAAAGAAGGAGCGGTGGAGAAGGTGGCCGTCTGACCGATGCGTTCAGACAATTTTTTGGTCCGCAGCCCCAAGGTATGATCGGTTCCAGCAACCATCGCCAGCGTCTGTTTTACATGGTGCAGGAATACCTAGGGGCAAGATCAGACTTGGACACCTTTCCCACCGAAAATCCTCTGGGTTACTGGGTCTTGAGGATGGATCACTGGCCAGAGCTTGCACAGTATACAATTGAGCTACTGGCCTGCCCTGCATCCAGCGTTCTTTCGGAACGCACATTCAGTGCTGCTGGAGGCGTGGTAACCGATCACAGGGTGCGTCTGTCCACTGACTCGGTCGATCGACTGACCTTCATAAAAATGAATGAGTCTTGGATCACCACCAGCTACCAAGCACCTGATGCTGATGTAACCGAATAATTTTTTTTGAAATCTCAGATCCCTTCAAAGACTGCCTATGCTGATGCTGAGTAACTATCCCTGAGTAATTATCCTCTTCCTCCTCAATCATCACGCTGATAGCTTGTAAGAACATTTTTGGTTCTGGGTGCCACCACCAGTGCCTAAGGCACAATTTTTCTGCCCCTGTTTAACAGGGGCGTGTAATTAAAATTTTTGATGTAATACTTTGCAGCAGGGCTCGTTCCTGCATTCCAACTAGAGTGTCTGTGAGGGGTTGCAGTGTTGTGGCACCAGCACCAGTGCCTAAGGCCTAATTTTTCAGCTCCTGTTCAACAGGGGCATGTAATTACAATTCTTGATCTAATATTTCACAGCAGAGCCCTGTGAGGGCTTACAGTGTTGTGGCCACAGCAACACCTAAGGCCCAAATTTCTGCTGAGTATATAGGGCAGGACCCTACTTTCAAACAACTAACTTACAAACGACTCCTACTTGCAAACGGAAGGAGACAACAGGAAGTGAGAATAAATCTACCCCTAGGAAGGGAAATTCTCTCCTGTAAGAGTTAATATGGGAAAAACATTTCTCCTTTCCACTGATGCTTTCCAATCCATTGGGACAAAAAGTGAGGTGAAATCTTCTGAAGAGGAGGAAAGACAGCAAAACAAATGTCACAGGGGTGATAACCCTTCCCTATGTTTTCCAAAAAGCTTAAAAAAGATTTTTTGGCTGGAGCTAAACACGTTAAAAATGTACCCGTTCAAAATTACAAAGAGATTCTACTTAACAATAAACCTACAGCCTGTATACTGCTGTTCAGAGTATATAGGGCCTGGTGGCCCCACACCTTTCCTTATTTTAATTTGGGTGCGGGGTTCCCCTTAATATCCATACAAGACCCAAAGGGCCTGGTAATGGACTGGGGGGTACCCATGCCGTTTGTCTCACTGATTTTCATCCATATTGCCAGGACCCGACATTACATTAAACCCGCAAGCAGTTTTAAATGAGATTTTTTCCTTTAAAAATGACATTTGGTGCAGGGACTGTTCTAAACACGGGAAACACGCGTCACTTTACAGGCATACTATAGACACCCCTCAGGTACGATATTTAAAGGAATATTTCACTTTTTTTTTTTTTTACTTTAAGCATCATTAAAATCACTGCTCCCGAAAAAACGGACGTTTTTAAAAGTTTTTTTTGCATTGATACATGTCCCCTGGGGTAGGACCCGGGTCCCCAAACCCTTTTTAGGACAATACCATGCAAATTAGCCTTTAAAATGAGCACTTTTGATTTCGAACGTTCGAGTCCCATAGACGTCAATGGGGTTCTAACGTTCGTGTGAACTTTCGGTCCGTTCGCAGGTTCTGGTGCGAACCGAACCGGGGGGTGTTCGGCTCATCCCTACTCCCAATATATTGGAGGCTCAGTATATTGAGGGGACATTTTTTTTTACAATTATTGTGTTTACTTTATGTACATACGTTTATTACAATGCAACACATGTTACTATAATGACAAAACAAGCTGGGAGGCTAAGTGAAAACTGATGCACTTATATTTAAGTGTTGCAACATATATGTTGTTAGTGAGAGGTAATAGTTCTACTTTAATGTAGCTCTGTATTCATTATGAAAGTCATTAAATCATGTATTTTATTTAAATACTACTTATGTACAGTATGAACCTGAATCTGACTCGGTTTCAGTCTCTTTCAAACCTAAAACAGCAGAACTCTGAGTGGAAAAGGATGGGGCAGCATTTAACACCAATCGGGTCTGTGAAAACAGATGTGCTATTATCAGAGGAGAGATGGAGAAAGAGAGAGCAGAAAGAAAGATGAGAGAGCAGCGTGAGGAAAAAGATGACCTTGTCAGTCTGCTGCTGTTTTTTAATTATTGAATCAACAGGTTGAGGGGAAGCGTAAAGTCAGCAGTGTATTCCTGTGTGCTGTAAGGCAGAGATGTGTAAATCTTAGGAATGAAGAGTTACACACAGATCCTTTGGCAGTTAGAACAGTATAAGTATTTTGCTGTTTGCCTGAAGTTCAGCTTTAAAGAGTAACTGCATAGGCAATTTTTTGTATGCTATATTTATTATACACCAACGTGAAGTTATCCTTTAAGCAAGGCAGTGGGGGGAGATGTACTAAAACTGGTGCACACAGAATCTGGTACAGCTGTGCATACTAACCAATCAGCTCCTAGGTTTTATTGTCAAAGCTTAATTGAACAAGCTGAAGTTAGAAGCTGATTTGTTACTATGAACAGCTACTCCAGATTCCCTGTACATTATTTTTCTCCCCCAGTATTCTTTCCCCACTGTATTATTCAGTTAGTGTATCTTCTTCACTCAAGGTGTATTATATATAACACAATTGCCTAGATCTGTGAAATTCAAAGTTACAAGATGTCCTATTACTATAAGCCACTTTGAAGTGAATTATAAGACAAAGATGATACAACATGATGATTGTTACAGTTTTTTAGCAGCATAACCTATGTTTCCAGCGTAACTCTAATGACTATTTATAGTAAGTGGTGATGACACACAATGCTATGCAATATTATAAAAAAATGTTAGCACATTAACATTATATTATCATACTGGATATGGAAACAACTACATCCTGAGTTTTTTTTTTTAATATGCCACTTCCCACAATAGATTGCCTTTATATAATAATTCCATGTTATTTCCATATTTAATGACTAGGGTTTATCCAAATCCTAGTCAAATGTGTCACGATCCATTTTGTTATGCATCACATTCTGGCACATGTCATAGAACATTGTTACTTAGAATAAAATAACAGGGACAAGATTTATGACATATAGAAAAGGTCACACTATAAATCAAACAGAAAATACAATTGTTGAAGTGGCTAGACAAGCCTCTGCTAGCTATTTTCAGCAAATTCCTTTGGTATAAAAGTCCACAGAAGAATAAATAACTGTTAGAAACACCACTGGTTTTAACTGCCATTATACACAACAAAATTCCACTTGAATTGGCTTCCTATAGAAGAACAATTCAACAGCTAGCTTGTGATACTACATTGTATTAAATATTTGGAAAACAAAAATTCAATACAATATAGTATCACCTATACAGTATAATTAAACTGAAAAGTCAATAATATATAAAAAGGCTTTGCATTTTAAAGCCCATACAATTAGGAAATATTCCAATATATACAATTTTATGAGCAGCAACTTTCAGTTTTTATCTTACAGTGTCCCACTGGCACTTCTCTTTCTCAAAAGTGACCATATTAAAATGTGGAACTAAACCTTCAGCTGTTTCCCAAAATAATTACATTCCTGGCATGCTGTGAATGATAACTGTTACAGTTGCATGTGTTCTCAACTGAGCTGTCAAGCCATCAAATGGCTGGCGCCATAACAGATTATAAGTGCAGCATCATGGCAAATGCAGATCAAACATAGGCTAAGATGGCGCCTTCTTTAGCTGTAAAGGATAGGAGCATTTAGTACTGCTTTAAGATAGCCCATTGCCAACAGTAACTGTAGAGGTGGAACACAGGAAGGCAAAGCTTTAATTTACAGCAGCAAATCATATTCCATATATTCTATTTATCCTATGCAGTCAGAAAAAGAAAAAAGGAGTTGTATTGGTTGCTATTGAAATAATCTTGCCGAGGGGAGATGGGCGGAGCCTAGCGGAGCAGACATGCATTGTTAGAGCTCTGCACCGCTGAGGAGAGAAGAGAAGGACAAAGCGGAGCCTGCAGGCTCAAAAGGTATCCATTTGAACCTTTTTGCCCCAGGGAACAAACTGTGAAAGTTTGGGCAGGAAATATGGTACTGGGAGGAAACCGTGGCAGAAATAAAAATCACCTCACAAAGAGCTCACAGGCACTCACTGCAACTAAAGCAGCTCCAGTCACCTCACAAGATACAGCATCAGGGCGCTCTCACAGGCAGAAAATGTCACAGCAAGACTCTCCATTTGAGTCAGATACTGAACAAATCCTCTCACAAACTTCTCCACAAGCCTCCTCAGCATCCCCAGTAATATTATTACAATTTGAAAAGATGCTTCATAAGGCTTTAAAACAAACCTCAGACCAAATAACAAAAAGCCTAACCAAAGAAATAAGAGAGCTGGGAAACCGCACCGCAGCCTTAGAAATAAAAATTGATGAAATTGAAATTACAACCCAAGTAAATATAACAGAATTGGAACAATTAAAAGAAGAGAATTTAATACTTCAAACTAAGCTCGAAGATTACGAAAATAGAGCCAGACGTTCAAACTTGCGCATAAGGGGAATACCTGAAACTGTGACAGATCTGCAATCTACTATTACTGCTCTATTACAAGAACTAAAGCCAGATATCCCTATTGAACGTTTAGAACTGGACAGAGTACACAGAGCCCTCACAGCCAAAAAGAAAGATGGACCCCCACGTGATATAATCACAAAATTTCATTATTACAGAACGAAAGAACAAATACTAATTGCTGCAAGAGAAAAAAAGGAACTTAATTTTCAAGGACACAATTATCAAATTTTTGCTGACCTATCCCAACTTACTATTACTAAAAGACGATCCATGAAACCCCAACTAATGGAACTGCAACGCCACAACATTATGTATCAATGGGGCTTCCCCTTTTCAGTCAGATTTAACTACCAAGGTACAATTTACAGAAGCAGATCAGCAGATGAACTACAACAAACCCTTTTAAAATTAAATCTGACAGAACCCACAAGCAGCAACTCTCCCACACGCAGAAGAATGGCATCATCTTCACCTTCAGGCAGCACTCAGAAAATTTCAGAACAAAATGGGAATCATCATTCTCACAAAAGAGGCCGTTATGCCACATTATCCATGGACCAAGAAGATTCAATGGACTGACATCCTAATTCCTGATATCTCTTCATTTATTATACTAAGAGATGGTTCTCTATAAAAAACCTGTATTTATAACTGAATGTAACTGCATTCTGATAGTCACACACTGTGTGGTAGCATGTTACATTCCAGTTATATTTCTTATTACTTCTGATTCATATAGCCTTAGAATATATAAGTGAAATAAGGAAATTCTTGTTCAGTTATATATTATCAGGTAATAACAATAGATTTATTACTTTTTAGGACAAATATGTTCAATAATCCAGAAGTAATGGAAGCTTTTTCTTTCTTTTCTTAAAACAAATATATTATTACCTAACTAGTTCCTAGAATTATGTTTTTGTTTATTCTAATCTGAAGCAATACAACCTCAATTTTATGAGTTAACATATCTAAACAGTTACATATGAATAAAATATGTAATTGTTTACTCTAAAAGGGTTAAAATCCCAAAATAATTCAAACTATCTTCATCAATACCAAAGTTATTAACAGTACCTTTCTAACTGAATTATTTAGCCTAGGGCAAGACTAACCATATACAACCACCCTGGAATAAATAATTTCAACAAAAACTATATTCTGCACTCCAATTAATGAAACATCATTTTGATGTCTTTTGACATAGCACTTCTCTCCTGTAAGCGGAAGATCCATGTACCCCCATTAGCCCTCCTCATTCTCCCAAACATATTATGTGGGAGTGTGACAAAGGCACTTATTCCCCTGAGAGAGATATTTACTCTCTTTCACGGGTAAATTGTGATTACTTGCAAAAAATAATTTATACAATGTATCATCTAATCTCATATGTTTCTTGTTTACTCTTTACTCCAGAATTCACTGGTTTCTTTTCTATCTATTCATCTCTTCAGTCCACACAGGTTGATCTGCGCAGTCAGCTCTGCATAACAAAAAGTAAGTCAAAACTATTTGATCTGTTGCCATGGCACCACTGAATATACTTTCCCTGAATGTTCAGGGAATAAATGTCCCTCAAAAAAGGACCAAAGCCTTCCGTACTTTTCATAACAAGAAGGCTCACATAGTATGCCTCCAAGAAACACACTTCACCAAAGATTCTACTCCAAAATATATTTCTCCTTTTTATCAACAAATTTACACGGCTTCTGCCTGTACCAAGCAAAGGGGAACTCTAATTGCATTTCACCGATCCACACCATTCACCTTATCATCAGAAATTAAAGACCCAGAAGGTAGATACCTGATACTCATGGGTTATATAATGGATACAGCAATCACGGTGATTTCCTACTACGCTCCTAACAAACAACCTACACCATTCCTCTCACATATATTACAAGTGATTAATACACACAAAATAGGAACAGTGATAATGTGTGGGGATTCGAACCAGGTCCTCCTCCCATTTCTAGATAAATCACCTTTTACACCATCCAAAATAACCTCTAGATTACCTTTTTCTCAACTTCTTTCCAAATACAATCTGGTAGATTCGTGGAGAGAAAGTAACCCAATGAAAAAGAAATTAACTTATTTCTCGCACCCTCATCAAACCTTCACCAGAATAGATCATATTTTTCTAACAATAGGAATGATACCAGAAATTATTGCATCAGATATAATTCCGATTCCGTGGTCTGACCATAATGCAGTATACACTACTATAGCCTCAGCCATACCAAAAGCGCATGACCCAACGTGGTACTTACCGGACATAATGCTCAAACACCCACTACATCAGATGGCCATTAAACAAGCTTTAAAGGAATACATATCAATTAATAATACAACAGACATCTCCCCAATAACACTGTGGGAAGCTCATAAGCCTGTCTTGCGTGGTACAATACAAAGACAAATGGCACTATTTAAACGGGAACGCAAAAATCTAGCAAAAAAACTAGAACTCAATTTTAATGCAGCCTACATATCATTTCAAGATAATCCATCTCAGAGTACAAAATCTCATCTGGAAAAATCTAGATTGGAATACGATCTATTTCTCACTGAGTCAGTTGATAAATCCCTCAAACGCTCCAAACACAATTTCTACATGAATACAAACAAACCAGGTACATATTTGGCTCAGGCATTAAATTCAACTAACAAATCTTTCAAACCAATACGTTTGAAATTATCAAAAAATGTTTACACTTGTAATCCAGTTAAAATAGTCCATAAATTTCACTCACATCTCGCAACTTTATACAAGACAAACAATGAATTTAATCCTACAGAGGCTGAATCCTTCTTCTCAAAAATAACCTTACCTGAGTTATCTCAGAATCAAAAAAGCAGTTTGGATGAGCCTATAACTATAGATGAAGTTGCTAACGCCATAAAAGACCTAAAACTTAACAAAAGACCAGGCCCAGACGGCTACTCGGCTTTATACTATAAAACATTCTCAGAAATACTCTCTCCCATTCTCACTGAAACTTTTAACAAACTTCTAGATGGACATTCTTTTCGGCAAGAAACACTAATGGCAATTGTTTGTATGATCCCAAAACCCCTTTCTGATGATACTTCCTGTGTGAATTATCGGCCTATCTCTCTGTTAAACCTCGATATTAAATTATTAGCAAAAATAATAGCAAAATGCCTCAATAGCATTATAGGAAAATTAATATATAGAGATCAAGTAGGCTTCATGCCAAATGGACAGGCAGGCGATAATATACGCAGGGCAGTGTTATTGGCACATATTGCTAAAAAAAGGAAAATCCCTTTATGTTTTCTATCTCTCGATATTAAGAGGGCATTTGACACAGTATCCTGGCAATATATGCAATATTCATTACAAAAATGGGGTTTTGGACCCCACTTTTTAACATGGATCAAAGCATTATATAATAAACCCAAAGCCTATATAAAATATGCTGGATACAAATCTGATGCCTTTAATATCTAAAGAGGTACCCGACAGGGTTGCCCATTATCTCCCTTATTATTTGCCCTTATACTCGAACCCATGGCCCAATACATCAGAACAAACCAAACTATAACTGGCATTGAAGTAGGAGGTATTACACACAAATTATGTATATTTGCAGACGATATATTACTTTTTCTATCATCACCACAGGTCTCTGGTCCTAACTTAATACCAGCTCTTGATGGATTTGCAGCCCTATCCGGCCTTATGATTAATCCTAAGAAATGCCTAGTGCTTAATATTTCACTCACAAACATGGAATTGATTCCGGCTAGGGCTGCACTCCCATTCACATGGGCAGAAAAATCAATCCCATATCTTGGAATTCATTTAACAGCATCTCATTCTGACTTATTCTCAAGCAATTATCCTCCTGTATTAAGACAGATCACAAATCTAATAAAACAATGGTCGCAACTTCCTTTATCCTGGATAGGGAAGATTAATGCAATCAAAATGACTATTCTACCCAAATTGCTTTATCTATTCAGAGTCCTCCCTATTCCAATTCCTTCCTATTTTTTGAGAATAGTACAAAAAAGAGCAACTTCGTTTATATGGGGCTCTTCTAAACCACGTATACCTATACACACACTACATCTTCCCAAAAATAAAGGAGGCCTGGGATACCCTAATTTTACTAACTACTACAGAGCAGCACATTTGGCCAGTCTGTCCAAACACCATGCAAAACAGGAAATCCCATTATGGGTATTTATAGAGGCTTCAGAAAATGACCCTCTATTAATATCAAATTTATTATGGCTTGATCCTAAAGACCGCTTTAAAATTCATAATCCCATAACTAAACACTTCTTATCTCTCTGGGATAAACTAAAAACCAAATATCAGTTACAATCTCCACACAATCCTCTCCTTTCTTTTATCAGAAATCCGGCCTTTTATCCGGCATGGATCTACCCAAATTCTTTTAAAGCTTGGACAACATCAGGCATTCAGACACTAAATGACTTCATAGCATCTAAATCATTCCTTTCATTCCCATCGCTTAGAGAAAAATATGATCTACCAAACTCTGAGATATTTAGATATCTCCAAATCAAAAATTTCTATACACCATTCCTAAAGGGGGATACACCATTATCCCAATTATCCATTTTTGAATCAATCTGTACAAAAGATCCATTTGCTAAAGGTACAATTTCATCACTTTATAATCAATTATATGGAGTAGCAAATCTTAATAGACCCTCTTACGTTCAGAGGTGGGAGGAGGACCTGGGACGAACTTTAGAAGACACGGACTGGTCTAACATATGGCTCACATCTAAGTCATCTTCACCCAACATCTTAGCACTGGAGACAAATTATAAAGTCCTAACTCGCTGGTACCTTGTACCCGCTAGAGTGGCAAAATATTCACCTAATACCTCAGCTCTTTGTTTTCGAGGATGCCCAGAAATAGGCACATATTTACACATATGGTGGACGTGCCCAGTAATCCAAACCTTCTGGAAGGAAGTCTTCGTGATTGCATCTAAAATATTTAAAAAAATAATACAACCAGATCCATATTTAACTTTACTTAATCTAAAACCGGAATGGTTAACACTCTCTCAATTCAAACTTATGATCCAACTAATAACGGCTGCAAAACAAACAGTGGCCAAGGCATGGAAATCTCCTACATTGGTACTAGCAGAAACAATTCACAGAATGAATAATACAATGTCCCATGCTAAGATGGTAGCCATCGATCAAAATCAAATTCCAAAATTTGAAAAACTTTGGCATCCTTGGATAAAACAACAGTTCCTGTCAAACTTCAATGACTCTGTCCTGTTGCCATGGTAACAGATTAAATGACTTACAGAGACACCCATTATAAGGCTTCAAAGAGAACTAAAAAGAATAATAATCTGACGAGCGGGACAACCTTGTGGACCATACCTCTACCTTTCAACCCTTTTTCTTCTTTCTCTTTCCTTTTCTCCACCTTACGATTAAAGCTCATTATCAGAATTTATTTGACCTATATACACTCTACTTGTAAACAATATGTATAGTAGGTATAAATCATTTAAATACCTACAAAAGTAACTAAGGAAATGATATATATCTTTAAATTAGGTTTACGTGAACCCAATGTTTAATATTTGAAATTTCATGATATTTACCTATATAAACCATACTGTAAAACAATGAGCTTACTTTATAGATCCTTGTAAACTTACTTTATGTATCTTTATAATATTGTATACTCAATAAACTTCTTTTGACAAGGAAATAATCTTGCCTTTCCCCAGATTTAACTCTAGAGGCTCACCTTAACATGAAAGTAGCCCCTATTCCATAAAGTAGGCACTACCAGATGTCTGATTGTAGACCGGATCGTAACGTTGTGAGATCATGCCCTCAGTTGAAGTCGAAAGTGACGAAACGTGTCAGTGGCATGATCTCTATGATGACCGGAAGTGACATTAGTGAACCACTAGTGAGAAACAGCACGGCTGTTTGTATTACACAGATGGCTTCCTACACAAGGGGAGGTATTTGCTCCCACTTCCAGTGATAGATCGCCGCAGAATCTGTGGCCATCTACGCCATGTCTGGCCCCTCCTCCTTCCCCCCGCTGTCTTCTGTTAGACACACAGGTCCCAGAAGACAGCAGGCACCAGTCAGGATGTGCATCACGACTCACACATGTGCAGTAGGGAACCAGGCTGTGAAGGCTTCACTTCCTGATTCCCTTACTGAAGATGCAGGTGCCTCCACCCAGTAGCCGAGGGACAAATCGGCTTCGGGTGAGGACATCGCGGGCGCCCTGGACAGGTAAGTGTCCTTATTTTAAAAGTCAGCAGCTGCAGCATTTGTAGCTGCTGACTTTTAAAACAAAAATTTTGGTGGAACTCCGCTTTAGCCTAATTTTTACCAGGGTGCATTTTATTGGTGGCCCTTTATTTAGCCAGTGCTGTTTAGAAACACCTGCTAAGTGATGAGTACCAAGCCATCATTAGACAGTTCAGTGCACAGACAACAGTGTTCTGGGCCGATCTGAGGTGCTTGGTACCTTGTGATCTCTGTGATTGATCTTCACAGTGATCACATGCTGGTGTTTCCACAATCCTGTCTGGGTGATCAATGTACATTGCAGGGATATTAACAAACTTTGTTGTTGAATACTGCTGTGTTGCACTGAAGAAATAGCGGTTTGTTTGACCATGTCCTTTGGATGTTCATTAAGAATGGGATTGTCTGCATCCCCTTAGAAGTGTTTAACCCTTAGGGAGTATCTCACTAAACCTGAAATTCCTATTGCCAGGGGTGTCAAAAATGTGCATCTCAGTGCAGACTTCTGGGAAAATCAATGAGACGCAAGAAATTGCATTTCCAGGTTGGCATATTGCATTGAATCTTACAGAAACTTACATCTCTGCAGATTGAAAATGAAAAGCAATTTTTAATAACAATAAATAACAATAAATAACAATATGGCTTATAGCAATTGTACTGTATATTCTATATTATTTGTTTTATTTGCTATATTTTTTTTTAATGAAGGTGAAGATACCCTTAAAATGTTGTCTTTATATTTATTATTTAATGGTCTGTTAAGTAAATACTTACTGCATGGTATCATTAGAACATCTGCACCAGAAAAAAAATGGGTCACCACTAATTAATGTTTCTTCCTACAACAATCAACTGAAAGTTCAATAAGACCTAAAGAATTTAGTTCATTTGAGTTTTAAGTTGTGATCCGTGGTCACATAATGCACATTCCATTTCATATATATAGCACTATTAGGGTCCTTTCACATTGAGGCGGTTTGCAGGCGCTATTGCACTAATAATAGCACCTGCAAACCGACCCGAAAGTGCCGCTGCTTTGCATCCAGTGTGAAAGCCCCAAGGGCTTTCACACTGGAGCGGTGCGCTAGCAGGACGGGAAAAAAAGTCCTGCTAGCAGCATCTTCGGAGCGGTGAAGGAGCGGAGTGTATACTGCTCCTTCACCGCTCCTGCCCATTGAAATCAATGGGACAGCGCGGCTATACCGCCGGGAAAACGCCTCATCAGAGGCGCTTTGTGGTGGTATTTAACCCTTTCTCGGCCGCTAGCGGGGGGGTAAAACTGCCCCCGCTAGCGGCCGAATACCAATGGTAAAGCGCCGCTTATAATAGCGGTGCTTTACCGCCGCCGCCGCCCCAGTGTGAAAGGGCCCTTAGAGCAAGGTACTTCTTGTAAAGAAGAATTGAATAACAGAGCATTTACATGAAAACTGAGGGCATTTTATAACACGTTCATGGAAACTGAAGATATTATGTTTCAGATGTAAGAAATCAAATTAAAACCCCAGGCATTTGTCAAAAAAAAAAAAAAAGCTCCTGCCTGTATGCTTTATTATTACCTAAAGTGATATTAAAGAGTTTTTGCTTTTTTAAGATAATAAGCATGTCATACTTACCTACTCTGTGCAATGGTTTTTCACAGAGCAGTCCTGATCCTCTTCTTCTCTCATCCCCCGGCAGCGCTCCTGAATCCTCCTCCTTGACCAATGCCCCCAATAACAAGCTGCTTGCTATGGGGGCACTGGTGCTTGTACGCTCCTGAGCCCTGCTCATTGGCTCACTGCCTGTGATTGACAGCAGTGGGAGCCGATAGCTTCCACTGCTGTGTCTCAGCCAATGAGGAGAGAGAGACCCAGGACAGCTGAGGCTCCCATGCTCATCGCTGGATCGAGAGGGAGCTTAGGTGAGTATTAGAGGGGGCTGGGGGGGGGGCAGCACACATAAGGTTTTTTACCTTCATGCATAGAATAGAACTTAGAACCTATTTTTAAATTGTGGTATGTGTAATTAGCTATACATATTTGCACATCATCTGACAACAGGAATGCGTGCACTGACTGCTCAGATGGTACAGAAAGGCCAAGGACACAGACTTTTGTCTGCAGTTCTGGTGTTATGATATTGATTATGATGGGGGTATTAGGTGTAGATAGTTGATTAAAGCTGGTCATACACTAGTAGAATTTTGTTTGAAGAATTGTTTCTTTCGCTTTAATAACAGTTTTCTAAGCACTAGTGGAGTCAAATTGATGTTTACTTTCAACTGCAGTAATGAGAAAATTTGAAAAGTGATGACCTACAAATGACCTACTAATTGCAAAAACCAACGGACACTATCCTGTACTCCTACTTCTGGACCTTTCAGCTGCCTTTGACTCGGTTGACAACCCCCTCTTCCTCAAAAAACTTTACTCCCTTGGTCTCCGTGACTGTGCTTTTCAGTGGCTCTCATCCTACCTATCCCAACGCACCTTCAGTGTCACTTAAAATTCTACTTCCTCCACTTCTCTTCCCTTCTCCGTCGCGGTCCCCCAAGGTTCTGTTCTTGGACCTCTTTTATTTTCTATTGACACCTCTTCCCTGGGTCAGCTCATAGCCTCTCATGGCTTTCAATATCATTAATACGCTGACGACACACAAATCTATCTCTCCACCCCTCAACTCACTCCATCAGTCTCCTCATGCATCACTAACTTACTAACAGACATATCTGTATGGATGTCACACCACTTCCTCAAACTCAACTTGTCCAAAACCGAACTTATAATATTTCCTCCCCCACGTGCCTCTTCCCCTGACTTATCTGTCAAGAGCAACGACACAACAATCCACCCATCCCCACATGTCAGCATGCTAGGTGTTATCATGGACTCTGAACTCTCCTTTCGGACCCACATCCAATCACTTTCCAAAGCTTGCTGCCTCAACCTCCGCAACATCTCTAAACTACGTCCCTTTCTAACCAATGAAACCACAAAGCTCCTGATTCACTCCCTGTTTATTTCTTGCCTTGACTACTGCAACTACCTCCTCATTGGCTTACCTTTAAATAGACTATCCCCCCTTCAGTCCATCATGAATGCTGCTGCCAGACTCATTCACCTTACAAACCGCACAGTGTCTGCTATCACTCTCTGCCAATCCCTCCATTGGCTGCCACTTACCCAACAAATTAAATTCAAAATACTAACAATAAGTTACAAAGCCATCCACAACTCTTCCCCCAGCTACATCACTAGCCTAGTCTCAAAATACCAACCTAATCGCCCTCTCCGTTCCTCCCAAGACCTCCAGCTCTCTAACTCCCTCATCACCTCCTCCCATATCCGCCTCCAGGACTTCTCCCGAGCCTCGCCCATCCTCTGGAATTCGCTACCCCAATCTGTCAGACTGTCTCCAAATTTATCCACTTTTAGGTGAACCCTGAAAACTTTCCTCTTCAGAGAAGCCTATCCTGCCTCCATCTAACAACTGCACTATTTTCTCCATTAGTTCATCACCCACAGCTATTACCCTTTTGTATAACCTGACCCTCCCTCCTAGATTGTAAGCTCTAACGAGCAGGGCTCTCTGATTCCCCCCTGTATTGAATTGTATTGTAATAGTACTGTCTGCCCTAATGTTGTAAAGCGATGCTTAAACTGTCGGCTCTATATAAATCCTGTATAATAATAATAATATTAATAATAATAATACTTCTCTACCTCTTCACTCAGGGAAATTGAGGTTTCTGAATATGTTATCAGGTCAAGAATAAGCACCGCCATTTCTGACTCTGCGGGTAGGAGGCTTAAAGAGTTGCAAAATAACATACATTTTTAAAAGCTGTAAAAGGTTCTGTCACAATGTTTTCCTTGACAAAGAAGCTTGATCCAACCTTAAAATATGGTTCAAGTAAGTAGGGTAGAGATCAGATCCTAATAACTACAAAGAGTAATAGTACCAACATCCCTAAAAATTGATAGAACAAAATGAAGGTAGAGAATGTAGGACTTTGAGGTACATAAAGAAACACAATTAATAATATAAAATATAGAAATATTTATTGGAAAAAAACACTTAAAAAGGTAGGGAATACAGTTTACAGTCATAGGTATACACATATTGCCTATCACTGACAAATGAGAGTACTGTAGTCACATACAAATCTAGCCACGTCCAAAAAATTTTGACATGTTTCGCCGAAAGGGTTTCATCAGGAAAGGACGAGGATATTTAATTAATAAAAACACATGGTATGTTCAACCTTAGATGTGTAAACAAACAAACAAAAGAAAACAAAAATTAAATAATATGTCACATTTCACAAAGGGTTAACACAGGTATAAAGCTTGCACAAACATGGCTCCACCATACTCACAAAGCAAACACAAAAAAAAGGGAAAAAAGGGGCCCCAACCCCCACACCTCCCCCTTCCAAAAACAAAACCACAACAAAAAATCCCCCCACACACACAGACCCCCAACCACGCGGTCTCCATACCTTATGAATGAGTTCCAGAGAGAGCGCAACTGGGAGAATGCCCAAGAGCCTGCATCCAGACCGGTCCAAAAAAGGGGTGCCAGATCTCCCGTAGGGAAGGATGTGTGTTTTATTTTATTTAATCAGTCATATAAAGGTATGACCATACCTGCAATATATATGGTATGTTGTAAAAGCAATGTGTGGATTAAGGATAAAGAGAGCACAGGTCCATAACACTTACTGGTAAATGAACTGTACTCACCATAGTCCTATTATATGAAATTATCTATATTTGAGAGCTCATGCGGACGGAGAGGCATAAAGAAAGACGTTGGTATATATCGATCAAGTACATGAAAACGACACACTCGTCGAACAAATTCTAAAAATGTGTATATATAAATATATGGAAATGCTATGCACTAAGGAGATATAAAAGTATATGAGGCATATCCTTATAGCTTCAAGAAAATTTGCTCACATCAATGTGTCTCACCCCTGTGTGAAGGGCTACACCCTGCCCTTACCACCACAACAAGGAGAGACATAGAAGTGGGAGGATGCCAGAAAAATGAACAGCCAAAGCCCCATGGAGAAGCACAGGGATGACCAGTATCGATCTAAGAGAACAAAAGTAAAAAACAAAAAAATAAAGCTTAAGTTAAAACTGAATGCAGAGCAGGGACACTGGCTCTTCCACATCCAGCTAAAAGGTTATCTGGTACTGTCGGCCGTGTTCCTCATGAGCTCCCAGCTAGCCTAAACAGGTCTGAATATTATAAGCTTGAAATATCCCTCCCTGTGGCGCCAAAATGCAGCGTGTGACGTCACGCCGCACTGACGCCCCGTGGACGCAAGATGAAGGTTCCTGCACTATGGACTGAAGACCGGAAAACAGAAACCAGAGGTCGGAAGTGGCTGTGACCTCTGGTATGCAGTCAGACACCGCTGTGACCAGCAGTGGAGACAGTATCTGACTAACAGAGTGGAATTGCAGTCTGGAGGATGGTATAGACTGGTCTGATCACCGTATGACCGGAGCACCATAGGGAAACAGGATACCTCAAGGCGGGCATGCAGCAGGGCACAAAAGAGCCCTACTGCACACCCTTGGGTGTCCGTACGGGGATCTATTGGCAAGGTACCAGAAAGGATCCAAGTGGGGTGGGTGAGGAGGAGAGAAAAAAAAGGGGGGGGATTGTTTGAAAAATGAAATTAAATGAAACTTTTAAATAAATAAAATAGAATATTGGAATATGTGCATGCACACCTACCCCACTTAAGGGCTGCGGTGAGCATGAGTGTGGCCATGCATGTGAATAATCGAATTTCCACAACCTAAATAGCAATCGCATTTGTGTAATGAAAAAAGGACACATATGAAATATTCTATATAACTTGCCATACATCACTTTCCTTATATTGGAGATTATATAACTGGCAAAACTAAACTGGACAACCCGCCAAGCACAGATCAATGTATACATATAGAGGGTCACAATAGCACCTAGGGGTAAATGAATGACAGAGAGGATAGGTGGAAAACATGGCCAGATCAGTGACCAACAACTCCAAATAAGTCCGACACTCCAAGTCACCAAACCAAAGAGTCAAAAATGAATAAACGTACCTGGGGAAAGACACTGGTCACAAAAAGGGCTTATAACTGATCCCCTCATTAAGACCTAGGAATCGGGTTGCCTGTAGCAAATAGATCCATCTCGTCTCCAACTGGAGGAGCTTATTAGCCTTTTTTCACTTCACTATTCTTTTTTGTTAGATGCTTAATCATGTAAACACTTTGAGTTTACCATATTTATATTATATTAATTTTGCAGTATTTTATGTGAATGCAAATATACAAAACTTATCACCCAGTTTTGGTTTTGGCTTCTGTGAGGATCTAAGAGGTGTCTGTTAACAAGAGCAGAAAATAACACCATCTGAGGTGGAAATAGAATAACTTGTGAAAAAATTATTCATGAGAAATAAAGGCCTATAATATCTAAATATCCATTCATTTGAATTCACACCTATGTATTATTTATACATGTGAACAGTCGTATCAGAAAATTATTGTGAGATAAAATACCATACACAACTAGAATAATTGTATACAAAAGTAAAGTAGACCTCCTCAGATACAGTTTTCTTATTTTTAAAAAATTTTTTTAGTACAGTATATAGAACATTATATAATTAAACGATATGGAAATTCAGCTTTATGAAAAGTTTTTCTTTACTTTTTGATCATTAGAGGGATGGTTAACTCCCATTTAGGAGATTTCTAGAATGTATTTTCTACTTCCTGCTGCGCTTCCGCCACATTCTAAGCAAGTGATTTGCTATGAATCATATAGCAGGAGCAGAAAGAGTAGCTTTAATGTCCTTATAAAAGAGACAAATTATAGAGTGGCGTGTGTCACATCAACAAAACAGATAGTCTTGTTACAAGTCTATCTGTGCCACCCGTGCCTTTTTCTATTTCACAGTGAAATAGAAACTAGTGTACGTCTGCCCCTAATTTCCAGAGGGAATACAGCAGTTTTCCATATAGAAAACTGAAACAGATTATCGACCGGTGTGAACTGTTGTAGGGATGTGAGCCCTCTCTCTGCTTGTGCAGTGATCACACTGCATGAGCAGAATCTTCAAGGTTAGCAACCCTCCTCCTCCCTCCTGCTCTGAGCTGAACAGGGGTTGACTGAGACAGTCAGAGAGATCAAAGCATACAGCTCCAGCTCACCTGTTCTCTGAGCTGCCTGTCAAAGACATGGCAAAAAGGAAAGATGATCACCCTTAATAAGTAAAGGTGCATCTGCTCAGTTTTTTATGTGTTGAAGACTCTTTGTTCATTGGCCCTTTCATGTGTATTCTTTCATTAGCCTAACTTTTGACAATGTTGTCATAAAATAAAAAGATATGTAAAATTGTATTCTGGTCCACAAGTAGTATACAGGTTTAAAAAATTAAGTGATTAAAGCCTCACTCTTTCCAATGGTAAGAAAAAAATATGCTTTGCTTGGATTGAGTTTTGAAGCAACCCTTGATTTTGCCAATTTAATTCAAACTGCAGACAGGGACTTGACACTTATCTTTGAAAAGTTCATATGTGCATTAATTTTTTATCAGTAAACCAGTCTCCTGATACTCCTATATCTCATCTGTGAATGCCGTCATGCCCAGAACATGGATTAGAGAAGGGATGTCGAAAGGATTGGCAAAAATTACACTCAATATTTGAGTCCGCCTACAAATTGGATGCAGTTTGATGGCTATGGCAGGAGAGCAACATCAAAAAGTGAGTTTAGAAATATTCACTATTAATTTAAAAAAAAATTGCATGCCAACAACAGCTATGTAATCTCAGCCAAAAAAAATATTTTGGTAAGAAGAGAGGGTGCAGTGCACTTGAAAAAAAATTATGAAAATAGTCATTTTAAGTATATATAAATTAGCTGTCTTTTCCGGGTACCAAAAAGAAAAACTGTTATAATACATTAGACTTTTTATATGATAAGAAAGGCTCAGTATTGAAAAGAAAAGCAGCAATCTTGCCCAAAGCAATCAGTCAGATTCTGAGTCACGTTTACTAACTTCTGCCATGGAGTTTGTGATAGCAAATTTAGTTGAAACAGAAGATGTAAATATGCTGGGGAATAGTAATAAGGAGTATAGTTATCAAAAAGATCCCCCTAATGACCGGGAATATTTTAATGGTTTTATACTACATTACTGAAATATCATGTTACAATTTTTATTATATCATGTGATATGCAAGCAAATTTTGCCAATTTTTCAAGACAGATCAGACTTTCTTCTGTATATCTGAATCTGGCCAGCCCCTTCCTTCCCTTACTCTCCCTAGAAGAACCCTTTCTTTCCTAGAAGGCTTAAAAAATGTTAATGTGCATGACAACAACATATTAAAAATTTAATAAGTTTAAATAGAAAGAAAATATATTGCACTTAAGAATCTATTATATAGGTATAGCTGGTGAATCACAATATCCTAGGCAGTGCCAGATTACCAAACAGTAAAAGTAAAGGAGCTCCCGGTATCCAGTATAGGTAGGTATAAATGTGTTTTATTGAAATTTCAGCAATATAAATTTTCTATTGCTGAAATTTCAATAAAATACCTTTATACCTACCTATACTGGATACCGGGCGCTCCTTTAATCTCACTTCTTTCTTAACACACGTGGAGTCGACCATAAGGCCGTACCCCGAGGTAGCAGCCCAGGCCGAACAGGGCTCACCACCACCTATTCCTCCAACTGGGCACGAACTTCTGGAAACCAATTCTTTCCATCTGCCCATACTCTAGATAACCTACAACAGTGACTGATCGAGTCAGTCCAGCGCGATCTACACCTCCTCTTCTAAGATTACCAAACAGGCAGAGTAGGCACTGGGATATGGGCCCCATGCCATTTACGGGTCCTGAGATAATGGATCAAAATAATATTGATTTGATCTTGTAAGAAATTACAATTAAGCTTTCTTAAATGTTTACCGATAGAAAAAGTTAATCAACTCAAGGGTTTCAATTGCCTAGGGACCTCCACAGAGTTTAATCTGACACTGATCTCGGGTGTCTAGGGAGCTATCCTTTACCACAAGTGCTCAACCCCTAAACAGCCAACAATAAGGGAAGCTGATGGCAACCATCAAACAGGCCTGATGTCATTAACCATGTTCTGTCTATGGACGGACACTGCAAAGTACGTAGAAATAGCACAAGAACATCAAAGCCCAGACCTTTTGCCACAAAAATGTTTTGGGGCTTCTGCCCTTTTGTGACTTATTATGGTAGGTTGATCCCCTGTGAGTGTTTCATTTATGCTCTTTTTTATTGGTTCCTACGAGCAACACCTCATCTTAATATATGGAAGAGAAGTAAACCCACATACAATATCTATTTCTATCTATCTATCTATCTATCTATCTATCTATCTATCTATCTATCTATCTATCTATCTATCTATCTATCTACAAAAAAAATTGTTTGTTCAATAAGTGAGTGCAATTAGCAATAGGTGTGTGCATTGTGCAGTGAACCCTAGGAATAAAACAAATTTCTAATTAGTGTAGTCAGATAAGGACAGATTACTAATGAGATTCTCAGGATTACTCAGTTACTTTGAGCATAATTGTGTTGGATATTGCAGCTTTATGGCACTGGCAGTCATCAGGGTTACATTTGTCAGCATAAATGCCATTATTTACAGGTTATATTGTACACATAGCAAAATAATTTTTTTTGTACTAACTGCAAAAAGTTATTTGTTGTTGAGTTATTTGGGGGACACAATATCATGGAATATATCACCTGCCTGCAAGAGGATTGTCATTTAGAGGAAAAACACATTTTCTCTGGTGTTGTGTTTGTCAGGGAATCAACAAAAGAAAATGGAACTATTTTTACCCGTATAAACTCCTTCTCTTGGTTGAGGGGCTCAGTATATGCATACTGCATTCTGTTGTGTCTTTCCAGGAACATAGTGAAGTTATGCATTACCTTACTGTTTAGTATCACAGTTGAAAGGCATGTAAAACATCTTACCGTTGTCATTGCCTTGCCTGATCTCTTCTGCTGTTCGGTCTATAAGCACGTATAGTGACCATACTACACATGTAATGGCAATTATGTGAAATGATACAGAACAGACTATTTTCCGCCGCTCACTTTTTGTCATCTGTAGCTTTTCCCACTGGAATGAAAATGAAGGGAAAATGACAGTTACCATGACTTGCAATGTTAAGAGATAACAAGCCATATCTGGTTGAACAGAACATGTTATCTCCTAACTATTCTGTTATTATGACATGTGAGTCTTGCCACAGTGATTATGCTGGATCTTTGGAATTTTTATTATTACCATTAAAAAAAGCCTATATATTTTTTCCAAAACATGTGAAATTTAAAAGGTTTATTGGTGCCTTCAGAGATGTATCTTAGTCAAGGTTCTAGTTTTTATTTGAAGAGGAACTGTCCCAAAGGTGCTCTCTGGAAACGTACATAGGAACCTTCCATAAATTATCTGTTTCCATTATGGGCAGTAATGGTGTTCTGCTAATTGCATCACATTACAATATAGGTCCATCAAACCTACATACTAGAGTGTTCTTGCTACCCTTTCTGGAACAAAACATACAATACATACAATTTGCAATGTTTTTAATACTTTTAATATCTCTATTATTTTACTAATATTGACAGCAAGCCACGCTTTTAGACTACTTCAAAACAGGGCATGGTGTCCTATATAATTATTCATGCTGGTTTAAATCAATAATAACCGTGTCTGCTCATACCACAACTTCTGAAATCAATCTAAGCAATAATTAACCCAAAATTATAGAAAAGAATGAGCCACCCGCCGCACATCAAACAAAACACATTTACAAAACATTTCATTTTATTTAGTTACATAGGAACTCTGTATCAATTAGACTGATAGAAAAACACCAACACATAAATAGAATAAAACAAAATGTTTTTATCTATAACGTGTACACTATATGTGAACCACACGTGAAATAAAACAGTAGCGCTTACCTCAAAATAAATAAATACACCCTTACAGTGACTACTTAACTAATTATACACCTAATACAGTGTGAATAAATTGTAAATGATTACAAAATGACTACAAAATTACTATATAAAAATATAAATAGATAGTGGACACCAAGTGATATGTGAAAAAATCTTATAACGAGTTGTACTAGAAATTCAACAAAACAAATAATTCTACAGCTCATTAATTTGCAAGGATCTGATCCAATAGCAAAGAAACAGCATAAACAGAAAAAATGTTCGTTTGTTTTTTGTGTCAAAATCTTCCCAAAAAAATGTGATATCTTCTTTCCAACTTCCACCACACCCGAGTGTTCAGTGAGCCCACTCCCAATGAAAAACTCACTCACCAGCTCTAATTGCCCCCACTTGCGTGTAAGGCTGCAAAGCTTAATGATTCCAAACAGACAGGATTAAACCAGCAACTCATCCATCCGAATATAAGTGCAAAATCCGTTCCATATGTGAATGAAAAAAATGCTCCAATAGTGTAATTCGTACAACCAGTTTAATGAAAAACACAAATACCAAATCTTCAATGGTTAAACTCACACTTTTAAAATTCAAAACTTGCACAGTAAAACTCCCACAGCACACTGCCCTTCAATGCATAGCACAACAACTTGAATAACACTCGTGAGGTATTGCGGTCACGGCGGACCCGAGGTATGCAGGCGTCTACTCGCTTATCTTACCCGCTCCTCGCTCACCCAGCCGCTCTGACAGGTCCCTTTCCTTGGTAGGCTAAACTGCGATGCTCGTCTCTCTTCGCGTCACTCGTTCCTGGTGTCCACCACTGCACGGCCACGCCCCGACATGTTTCGTCACACCTGTGACTTACTATCCCATGAGCCTACCAAGGAAAGGTTTGGTATTTGTGTTTTTCATTAAACTGGTTGTACGAATTACACTATTGGAGCATTTTTTTCATTCACATATGGAACGGATTTTGCACTTATATTCGGATAGATGAGTTGCTGGTTTAATCCTGTCTGTTTGGAACCATTAAGCTTTGCAGCCTTACACGCAAGTGGGGGCAATTGGAGCTGGTGAGTGAGTTTTTCATTGGGAGTGGGCTCACTGAACACTCGGGTGTGGTGGAAGTTGGAAAGAAGATATCACATTTTTTTGGGAAGATTTTGACACAAAAACCAAATGAACATTTTTTCTGTTTATGCTGTTTCTTTGCTATTGGATCAGATCCTTGCAAATTAATGAGCTGTAGAATTATTTGTTTTGTTGAATTTATACAACATGGGGACAAGGTGTTTTGGGGGGCTACCCCAAAGCACCCTCCCAATGTTGAGGGCATGTGGCCTGGTACGGTTCAGGAGGGGGGGGTCGCTCTCTCGTCCCCTCCTCTTTTCCTGTGGCCTGCCAGGTTGCGTGCTCGGATAAGGGTCTGGTATGGATTTTTGGGGAGACCCCACGCCATATTTTTTTAAATTTTGGCCCGAGGTTCCCCTTAAAATCCATACCAGACCTGAAGGGTCTGGTATGGAATTTAGGGGGACCCCCACGTCATTTTTTTTAAAATTTTGGTTCGGGGTTCCCCTGTGGTGAATTCCCATGCCGTTGTTTTTTGTATTGTCGGACCGGCAATTCATTAATAGCTGCAAGTAATTTTAACCGGTTCCTGACCGGCACCTGTAGATATACGTCGGCAGAATGGCACGGCTGCGCAAAGTAACGTACCCGTACGTTACTTTGAATTTGTCTCCGTGTGCGTGCAGGCGTGCGTGCACCTGCCGCGATCTCCGTTATTCGGGTCGCGGTTCCGCGGACTCGATCGCCGCAGGAAAACCCGTGATCGCCTCACGGAGAGGACAAACGGGGAGATGCTGTTGTAAACAGCATCTCCCCATTCTGCCTAGTGACAGTGTCACTGGATCTCTGCTCCCTGTCATCGGAGCAGAGATCAGTGACGTGCCACACACAGCCCATCCCCCCTACAGTTAGAATCACTCCCCTAGGACATACTTAACCCCTCCCCGCCCCCTAGTGGTTAACTCCTTCACTGCCAGTGTCATTTACACAGGAATCAGTGCATTTTTATAGCACTTATTTCTGTATAAATGACAATGGTCCCAAAAATGTGTCAAATTATGTCTGATGTGTCCACCATAATGTCGCAGTCCCGATAAAAATCGCTGATTGCCACCATTACTAGTAAAAAAAAAAATTAATAAAAATGCCATAAAACTATCCCCTATTTTGTAAACACTATAACTTTTGCGCAAACCAATCAATAAACGCTTATTGCGATTTTTTTTACCAAAAATATGTGGAAGAATACGTATTGGCCTAAACTGAGGAAAAAAATTTTTTTTTATATATTTTTTGGGGATATTTATTATAGCAAAAAGTAAAAAATAATGCGATTTTTTCAAAATTGTCACTCTTATTTTGTTTATAGCGCAAAAAATAAAAATTGGTGATCAAATACCACCAAAAGAAAGCTCGATTTGTGGGAAAAAAAGACGTAAATTTTGTTTCGGAGCCACGTCGCACGATCGCGCAATTGTCAGTTAAAGCGACGCAGTGCCGAATCGCAAAAAGTGCTCTGGTCAGGAAGGGGGTAAATCCTTCCGGGGCTGAAGTGGTTAAATGACTTTTTTTCCTTTGAAATGTCATTTTGCTGTCAGACTGTTCTAAATATGGGAAACATGCGCCCCTTTACAGGCATACTATAGACACCCCCCAGGTACGAAATTTAAAGGAATATTACACTTTTATTGTTTCACTTTAAGCATTATTAAAATCACTGCTCCTGAAAAAACTGCCATTTTTAAAACTTTTTTTTTGCATTGATCCATGTCCCCTGGGGCAGGACCCAGGTCCCCAAACACTTTTTATGACAATAACTTGCATATAAGCCTTTAAAATTAGCACTTTTGGTTTCTCCCATAGACTTTTAAAGGGTGTTCCGCTGCTTTCGAATTTGCCGCGAACACCCCAAATTGTTTGCTGTTCAGCGAACTGGCGAACAGCCGATGTGCGAGTCGAACATGAGTTCGGCTCGAACTCGAAGCTCATCCCTAGTAACAAGTCCTAGTTGCAATCTCAGAACACCCAATAAGAGGATAGTATGTGACTGGTCTAAACTACATGGCATAGTCACCAATGCCAGGAGCCTGGTGGACAAGATGGGTGAACTAGAGATACTGTTGTACGAGGAGGATTTGGATTTTGTGGGAATTTTAGAGACCTGGTTCAACAGCTCTCATGGCTGGCAACCATTCAAGGATATACCATTTATTGCAGGGATAGAGAGGGTAAAAAAGGGGAAGGGGTATGCCTATATATCAATAATAATGTACAAGTGAATGTGAGAGATCACTAAGGGAGCTAGGGAGGAGGTGGAATCCTTATGGGTAGAGCTCCAGAGGGATGAAGCTAAGGGGAAAATAATACTGGGAGTATGCTATAGGCCCCCTAACCTGAGGGAGGAGGGGGAGATGGATCTCTTATCACAAGCTGGATTAGCAGCAAGGATGGGAAGTGTTATCATAATGGGGGATTTTACCTATCCAGACATAGACTGGGCGGAGGGAATCATGCATTCGTCTAAGGCTCACCAGTTCCTAAATGTCTTGCAGAACAATTTCTTGGTTCAGATGGTAGATGCACAAACTAGAAATAAAGCATTACTGGATCTACTGATTACCAACAATACAGACCTCATCACGGATGTGGAAATACGGGGCAATTTGGGAAACAGCAATCACAGGTCAATTGGCTTTAGTATAAATCACACAAATAGGAAACATAAGGGGAATACAAAGACAATGAATTTCAAAAGAGACAACTTCCCTAAACTACGAACCTTGCTAGAAAATAAGGGCATTAGCCAATGCATCCCATTGGGTAATACATTTAAAAGAGCAAACAAAAGTCCTGGATGGCTGTAATCCAATGTAAAAATGCATATTAAAGCAAAGGAGAAGGCCTTCAAAAAATACAAGGTTGAGCGATCATCATCAGCATTCAGACTTTATAAAGAATGCAACAAGAAACATAAGGGTGCAATTAGGGTGGCTAAGATAGAACACGAAAGACACATAGCGGAGGAGAGCAAAAAAAATCACAAGAAATTCTTTATGTCTGTAAATAGTAAAAAGGGGAGGACAGACCATATTGGCCCCATAAAGAATGAGGAAGGACATCTGGTTACAAAGGATGGGGAGATGGCGAAGGAATTTTATTTATTCCTATCCTGAGTCTTCAGGAGGGATTCAGGGGGGCTTCAGTAACCAAAGCTGCAGTGTTTATCCTCATGACCCATCACAGGAAGCACCTCCATTGTTAAAAGAGGACAGAATTAAAATTAGACTTGGGAAACTTAACATTAAGTCACCGAGACCAGATGGCTTGCATCCGAGGGTACTTAGGGAACTCAGTCAAGTAATTGCCAGACCATTATTCCTAATTTTTACTGACAGTCTACTGACTGGAATGGTACCAGCTGATTGGAGAAAAGCCAATGTAGCACCAATATTTAAAAAGGGCCAAAAATACATCCCTGGGAATTGCAGACCAGTTAGCCTAAAATCAATAGTATGCAAGCTCTTGGAAGGGATGATAAGGGACTATATACAAGATTTTAGTAATGAGAATGGTATTCTTAGCAGTAATCAGCATGGATTTATGAAGAATCGTTCTTGCCAAACCAATTTATTAACTTTCTATGTGGAGGTGAGTTGCCATCTAGATAAAGGAAGGCCCGTAGACGTGGTGTATCTGGGTTTTGCAAAAGCATTTGACACAGTTCCCCATCAATGTTTACTGTATAAAATAAGGTCCGTTGGCTTGGACCATAGGGTGAGTACATGGATTGAAAACTGGCTACACGGGTGAGTTCAGAGGGTGGTGATGAATGGGGAGTACTGGATAAATGATCAGGGGTGGGTAGTGGGGCCCCCCAGGGTTCTGTGCTGGGACCAATCCTATTTAATTTGTTCATAAACGACCTGGAGGATGGGATAAACAGTTCAATCTCTGTATTTGCAGACAATACTAAGCTAAGCAGGGCAATAATTTCTCTGCAGGATGTGGAAACCTTGCAAAAAGATCTGAACAAATTAATGGGGTGGGCAACTACATGTCAAATGAGGTTTAATATAGAAAAATGTAAAATAATGCATTTGGGTAGCAAAACTATGAATGCAATCTATACACTGGGGGGAGAACCTCTGGGGGAATATAGGATGGAAAAGGACCTGGGGGTCCTAGTAGATGATAGGCTCAGCAATGGCATGCAATCCAAGCTGATGCTAACAAAGCAAACAGAATATTGGCATGCATTAAAAAGGGATCAAATCCAGAGATAAAACGATAATTCTCCCGCTCTACAAGACTCTGGTCCGGCCGCACCCAAAGTATGCTGTCCAGTTCTGGGCACCAGTCCTCAGGAAGGATGTACTGGAAATGGAGCAAGTACAAACAAGGACAACAAAGCTAATAAAGGGTCTGGAGGATCTTAGTTATGAGGAAAGGTTGTGAGCACTGAACTTATTCTCTCTGGAGAAGAGACGCTTGAGAGGGGATATGATTTCAATTTACAAATACCATACTGGTGACCCCACAATAGGGATAAAACTTTTTTTGTGGAAGGAAGTTTAACAAGACATATGGCCACTCATTAAAATTAGAAGAAAAGAGGTTTAAGCTTAAACTACGTAGATTTTTTTTACTGTAAGAGCGTCAAGGATGTGGAATTCCCTTCCATAGGCAGTGGTCTCAGCGGAGGGCATCGATAGTTTCAAAAAACTATTAGATAAGCACCTGAACGACCACAACATACAGGGATATACAATGTAATACTGACATATAATCACACACATAGACTGAACTTGATGGACGTGTGTCTTTTTTCAACCTCACCTATATGTAACTATATGTAACACTACATCTGAAATCTTAATTGATTATATATACTGTATATTGTGCATTACGCCAGGAGTGTGTCCTGGACAGCTTTTCCCCACTATTTGGGTCGTGGTCCCTTTAAGATAGAGTTAAAGAGACATTGCTAGTATTCAGGGGTTCTCAGAGAGACTTTTTGGGTGGGAAAGGAACCTTCAAAGTCTGTGGAGTGGTTCACAGCTGTGAACAAGGGCATACTCTCTGGAGACTAAGACTCTAGTTTTACTGAGCTCCTGCAGCTTGTCTTTTACTGCAAATTAAGTGGGAACCTTAAACCTCAGTATGGGACTGAGAGACTGGCGGTGAGCCATGTTGTAAGGTTGTAAGGTCTTTTTTACCAGGACTGTGAACTGTTTGTTTCACTGTTGCTGAAGAAAGCTATTTGTGTTTGCCTGTTTTGAGAGATTAATAAACACTATTTACATTTACAAGTGGCTTTCTGGTGATCTCAGGCCCCTTGTATGACCATATTTGTCTGTTTTGTTATTTCCTTGTTTTAACGTCAAATTACAGAGTACACTTTTTGCCTGCATAACAGTTCAGCTTTTCTAGGAACAAGAAGAAGAGAAGGTGGACAGACTGTTTCTAGTTACTTCTCCTTATCTCTAAAAAGCTAATTGTGATTGCCTATGTGCTTTAACAATGTGTTGTAGCATCCCTGTATCTTCCAAGTTGCAGAAGTAGGAGGCTGACAACTCAGTGACAAGAGCATACACCAACATTTGTTTTTACATGAATACATGACATCATCATAGTTACATAGTTACATAGTAGGTGAGGTTGAAAAAAGACACAAGTCCATCAAGTCCAACCTATGTGTGATTATGTGTCAGTATTACATTGTATATCCTTGTATGTTGCGGTCATTCAGGTGCTTATCTAACAGTTTCTTGAAGCTATCGATGCTCCCCGCTGAGACCACCGCAAGGGAATTCCACATCCTTGCCGCTCTTACAGTAAAGAACCCTCTACGTAGTTTAAGGTTAAACCTCTTTTCTTCTAATTTTAATGAGTGGCCACGAGTCTTGTTAAACTCTCTTCTGCGAAAAAGTTTTATTTCTATTGCAGGATCACCAGTACGGTATTTGTATATTGAAATCATATCCCCTCTCAAGCGTCTCTTCTCCAGAGAGAATAAGTTCAGTGCTCGCAGCCTTTCCTCATAACTAATATCCTCCAGACCCTTTATTAGCTTTGTTGCCCTTCTTTGTATTTGCTCCATTCCAGTACATCCTTCCTGAGGACTGGTGCCCAGAACTGGACAGCATACTCTAGGTGCGGCCGAACCAGAGTCTTGTCGAGTGGGAGAATTATCGTTTTATCTCTGGAGTTGATCCCCTTTTTAATGCATGCCAATATTGTCATGTCAATTAATGTCTATGGGTTGCTTTACAGCATCTATGAGTTTGACAATCTGACTGTCGCATGAGACTTAAAAATTCTGTGGTACAAGAACTGATGTGAATGGCTCTGTGAAAGCTAAATCGCTGTGTATTATAAACATAAGAAATCAAATATAAATAAACATATACAGTAAATCTGAATCCATCTACTACATTTTATATAGTAATGTGTAAATGTGATGTAAAGGGAAATCATACATAAGGCATTATAAGAATTGGAAACTTTGCTATTATCAAATAATAATCTCACAGAGCTTCCAGAAAAGCCTGCTGCACCCAGTATAGGGCTCATCATTTTCCAATAAAGTTCCTATTTATGAACACTAAACACAATGAGAAGCATTCTGAGCCAGGACAAGTGACCATGTAAATGGGCCCCAGGCAAGGGTATATTTAGTGGGTCAATGCTTCCTTTTTTTAAATGCATAGGTCCAATGTATTCAGGAAAAAAGTAAGTTAAACTTATCCAGGATAGTAGTCCAGGTTAAAATAACCTTTTTTTTTTTTTTTTTTTTACTGGTTTTAAAATTATTATTTTTAGACACTGAACACTGCTCATCTGAGAATAAATTTTTCACACTATTCCCTAAGCTCTGACAAAACTCATTACAATGAATGCATTGCTGAATAAAGTAATACAGGTTGATCCCCCTACCTTAGGTGACAAGGTGATGGGGTATGAACTCTCAAAGAATAACATTTTAACACCCAATCATAGTCAGCAGTAGAGAAAATTCACTTAGAAAAGTCAACTTGTAAGATATCTATTTACACTTTCACACACTATACAGTATATATAATATACATAAACACAGAAACATTCCCCAATACCACAAGTAACAGAATTTTAAGTATATCCAAGCGCCGCTTAGATATTATGTGTCTCTTCACATTTGTTTGCTTAATGTGATAGACTGTTTTATCTCATATATATTCAGAATTTGAAGTATATTAAAATGATGTAAAATTGTAACTTGAAAGAATGTACTAAGTTCTGATTTAATAAAATACATTAGGCTTTCCTTGTTCTTATATTATGACTGTAAAATCAGTCATAAAATAGTATACCATCTATTGCCAACTGTAAATACACATGTAGCCAACAGAAAGCTATGTCGCACTACCTGGCCTGCATGGGGCTGGTACGGTATATTCACCCCTTTCTGTGTTAGTAAAGTGAGCAGTACACTTCAGAAAATGGAAGGTTGTATCAGGCTGGATCATGATGAAAATTGGCAAAAATTAAATAAAAGCCATGCTAAGCATCTATAAAATGTTTGAGAAACAAAGCATATTGTACCGGATAGGGAGGATTATATTGGAGCATATGCAGTAGTCATGCCATTGGTTGTAGTACATTTAGGGGTTTGAAGAACCAAGCTAGGTAACCAATAAAAGATATTTATTGCTAGGGTAATGTTATGTATAAAAGGCTATGTACTCCATTACCAAGAACAAATTGGGGGAGGGGATGAAAACTAAATCCTGAGAAAGACAGTATGCATCTCTGTTCTGATGGGTTCCTTCTTGTTTGAACGATTGTAAAACAAATCCTTGGTATCTCTTTAGATGTGCACAATATATGTTATCATATTAGAATGTGGAGCTGCAAGAGCTGGTGCATTTTACATATTTTCCCCCTTTTTAATCATGTCCACTGCAGTATACAAACAGCCAAATACCTTTCCACCCAATGGGCTGCAGCCACTGATCACTGTGTTCTGACAGCAGAACAGTTCCCACTGTCAGAATGCAATTGGGGTGATTTACTAAAACTGGAGAGTGCAATATCTGGTGCTGCTTTGTGTGGTAGCCAGGCAGCTTCTAGCTTCAGCCTCTTCAATTAAGCTTTGCCAAAAAACCTGGAAGCTGGTTGGTTTCAATGCAGAGCTTCACCAGATTTTGTATTCTGCAGTTTTAGGAAGTCAACCCCAATGTGTATTATGTGTCAGCGGGAAGGATTCCTCTTTATACCACGATTATGTATATAGGGCAAATGATCCATCTCTGGCTAGCTTAATGTTTCTTTATTGCAACCAACTAAATAAAGCTACGTAGATCTTACTGATGAAATCAACTCTGTATTTTCCTACTTACTTCAAGCACTTTTAGGGTGGCCCTACATTCCACAATCTGTTTGTACAATCCCTATACAATCTCATCTAACCCTTTAATGCCACTGAGAACCAATAACAGCAGTCACAGGATACACAAACCATGCTGTCTTCCAGGCATTAAAGCCTAAGTAAAGGTCTGCCAGCAGGGGGCACATCTATGTATCATGTGACCGCTGTGGTTCTCATTGGCTCTCATAGCAATCACATGATCATGACCCCATCCCGTTGGCTCCAGATCAGAAGTCTTGACTGAGAGCTGTCAGTGACAGCTTAGTCAGTGTGCTGGGAGCACACAACCTCATGGCAACGTAGACACATATGTTGAGCGGCTGGGGGGTAAAGCCCATGTTCCTTGCTGCTGCATATATGTGGAAAAACTTTAACAATTTATTCAGTTTGTACTCTGTCATGCGGGCCCTTAGATAACATTGTTGTTGGTAGATCTAAAGGAAAATTTACAATCAGACCATGTAGTGTATAGTCAACTTTTGATAGTCTACTTTCTCCACTGTAGGTGGCGCTCGACCACAGCAGCATTGCAGTTGGAGAGGAAATCAAGGAGAACATGGTTCCTCTATGGCAGGGGTCTCTAAACTTTCTAAGCAAAGGACCAGTTTATTGTCCTTCAGGCATTAGGGAGGCTGGACTGTGGCCAGTAGGAGTAGAAAATGCCCTGGCAGGAGTGCCCATCATTGGTTTTAATGGGAGGAATAGTGCCCCATTATTGGTATCAATGGGAAAAATAGTACCCCGTTGATGGTGTCAGTAGGGGGAATGGTGCCCCATCATTGGTGTCAGTTGGTGGAATAGTGCCCCAAGGGCCAGATAAAGGGAAGTAAAAGGCCACATCTGGTCCCTGGGCTGCAGTTTGGAGACCACTGTTCTATGGTTTCCTGGGTCAGTGGAGAAGCTAGCCGATTGGATGCTGCCACCATATGTGACTCTGGCAGTCATCTTGGGTCAGGGAGATCCTATTTTAGGTCTTGGCTCCCAGGCTTGGCACGCATTTCGCATTTAGGTAGTGTAGGGACAGGTCACCCGTTTGACAGGAAAAAAACAACAAAAAAGTGTAGCGCTAAACCATATCATAAATGACAATAGATTGGTAGGTATGCAGTGAAGAGGATCACCCATGCAAAGAACTATTCATAGGCAGGAAGTTCTGATATGGATGTTATGACTAAAAAACAGTGGTTTGTCCTTATGAAGACATATTATAGACAGGTAATTCCAGTGTCCCAAAAAAAGCAGATCAGCTCACTACCACCAGGAGAAGAAAAGGCTTACCAGATGAGGTGGACCCGACAGGGCATACGCCGAATTGGGTCAGATAAGGCTTGGGTGGTAGGTGGCTGTGGATGCCTGTGATCTCACGGATTGCTGGATTCCTCCAAGTGGCACCGGGTCCTGAAAGGTGTGGGGAGTCCCAAGAATGTAGATGATCCTATGGATCCTGGGAGGGATGGGGTATTCCGTGGATGGATCCCTCAAAACAGCATTCCATGGATTAGGTGATGATGTTAAGAAAAGGAAGGAAGGGCCACATAGTGTAAATCCGAATACAAGAATTTTAATTAAAAAATGAAAGGATATACACTCACGTAAAAATCCAAAGTATAAAACAGCGCTGTAACAAAGTGGCGACAATGGGGTCCTACCCGACGCGTTTCATCCTAAAAGACGTCATCTGGGGGGTTACCCCCACTGTAGCCACACTCATATATATATGGGATGCATCAGTAATCATGGAAATCAGCTCCACATTGAAAAAACTCCACTTCCGGTATCGGCCAAAATGGCCGTCCGGGTGCTTTCCAGGCATGCGTTCCACACCTCACTTCCGGGTTAGAAGGTGAACCGGAAGTGGGGGAACAATCTGAGGCAACAAAGAAGAAAAAAGGATAAAACTATATCAAATATATCTTGTCAGGCAAAGTCTGACATGAAACCTTGTATTTATACAAAGTGAATGGGTGCAGCGTGGTGAGCGCAGATCGGGAGAGCTCCCGATACTGCGCGTGCGCAGTAGGCGTACACAGGGAGGGGAGGTGTCTCTCGTGTGTGAACATGGGAAGTGACATGACTGGGAGGATAAGCGCCGCAAAGGCACTGTGGTTGGTCATGCGCAGTGAGGACCGGGAGATACTTGAAAAAAGTGATACGATACCGCTGTCAGCGGACGTGATGACATGCGCAGTGAAAACAAAGGGATGCTGAGGGGAAAATGCAATCACGCTGTAGGCGGGCAGGAAAGCAGTGCAGAGACTACCTAATAATGTGCATGTGTGATAGGGATGTGAAGCCAAAAAACAAGTGCATAGATGAGCTGCACAAATAGGCATGAAGTCATAAAAATGTGGATCTCGCACCAGATAAACACACTGGTAAATCGATAAAAGAGCCAGTGCAAAAGAGGGATATTGGAGCGGGCTTCCATGAGACAGTATATAAGGCATTGTGCCCATATGCATAGATACAAATAACCAATACATAAATGAACAAAATAATGTGGACATGCATATAAGGCACTTCCTATGGAAAAATAAAACAAAAAATTGAAAAATGAGGGCACACTGAAGTGCCACATTGGTATGTATAAGGCATAAAAACAAGTTAAAATAAGTATGGATAAGCCCAACCAAGGCCAAAAGTAAATAGACTAAAACAGAAAACAAAAAACAGAAGTAAATAACGGAACCCAAAAAAGGGGAAACCGAAGAGGGAGAGTTTGTTGTTTAGAGGTGGGTGTCAGGCTCTATTAATGAAAGCGTTGACATCCAACTCCACGTTGATACCTGACGGAGAAAGGGTACGGAGCTCGTGGATCCAAAAAGTCTCCAATCGTGATACACCTCTGGTCATAGCCCCACCCCTCCACGGGGGAACATATCGGTCTATCACTATAAATTGTGTACCCGCAAACACCCGATTATGATGTAACTTATAATGTCGGGGAACTGTGTGCTTAGTATCACCGCTCTTAATCAAAGCAATATGCTCCGCTACTCTTATGGAAAAAGAGCGGATGGTGCGGCCAACATATTGCTTGCCACAATGGCATGTGATTAGGTAAACAATGTGGCTAGTGGTGCAAGTACAGAATCGTTTGATGGAATATCGTCTCTGTGTAACTGATGAAATAAACGATGTAGTTTTCCTTCCTATACCAGAATTATGACGACATACAGTACATCTTCTACATGAGTAGAAACCCTCCATTTCATTAAAAAGAGGTTGGTGTACAGGGGGGTTAATGATATTGGGAGCAATTTTGCTTTGTATAGTAGGGGCACCCCTAAAGATGACTTTAGCCTTGTCAGGCAAGACAGTGTTCAAAACCCGGTCATTCTTGAGGATGTCCCAATGTTTGGACATGATAGCCTTAACATGTCTGTATTGATTGGAAAAAGCGGTAAGAAGAGACCACTTGAAAATCTCACTCTGCTCTTTTTTAGGCTTCTCAACGAGGAGTGACTCCCTATTAGTCTCAAGGGCACGTTGAAACTCCCGATCAACAAGTTGGGGGTCATAGTTCTTATCCAACAATTTCGCCTTCAAAAGAACAGATTGTGTCTTGAAGGCCTCAGTGCTAGAACAATTTCTTCGTAATCTGAGAAATTGGCTTTTCGGAACTGAATCCAACCAGGACCGGTGATGGCAACTGTCTGGAGGAATAAAACTATTCCGGTCCGTGGTTTTAAAGTGAGTCTGAAAATGAAACAGACCGTTACGGATCTCAATGTCTAGATCCAAAAAGTTAATTTTATGTTTACTGGCTGTGTATGTCAGGGAGATGTCACGATCGTTAGTGTTTAGATGTTCAAAAAATTGATCCAACGATTCGGCACTGCCCTTCCATAGGAGGAGGATGTCGTCGATGTACCGCGCCCACATGGTTAGGGAGGGATCCCTGTTGGCATAGACGACATCCTCCTCCCATTTGGCCATGAACAGATTGGCGAGGCTAGGGGCAAATTTGGCGCCCATAGCCACGCCACGCAGCTGATGGTAATATTGCTGGTCAAACCAAAAATAACTTCGCTTAGTAGCGAACTCCAAAAGTTCCATAATGAAAGAGCACTGGAAGGATGCAATACTAGGGTCTTTCTCAAGGAAGTATCGAACAGCATCCAAGCCCTTATCTTGAGGTATGCAGGTATACAGGGAGGCCACATCAGCCGTGGCAATGATATGGTCACCCTGTAATTCTAAATTTTCAAGCATACGTATAGTGGCCCCTGTATCCTTCAAGTAGGAAGGCATACGCCTTACAAGTGGCTGTAGATAAAAGTCAATATACCGGCCTATGCGTGAAGTGACAGAGTCTATGCCACTCACGATAGGCCGGCCTGGAGGTTGAACTGGGTTCTTGTGTACCTTTGGTAGGTAATATATAGTTGGAACCCTGGGTGCCAAAGGTACCAAAAACTCTCTCTCCTTTCTGTTTAGGATTCCATGATCATAACCCTTCTTGACGATGGCGGACAACTCTCTTTTAAAACGGTTGGTGGGGTTGTTGGGCATTATTTTATATGTATCAGGTTCGTTAAGAATCCTGTACATTTCAGATATGTAGGGTGGACCTGTCGGGTCCACCTCATCTGGTAAGCCTTTTCTTCTCCTGGTGGTAGTGAGCTGATCTGCTTTTTTTGGGACACTGGAATTACCTGTCTATAATATGTCTTCATAAGGACAAACCACTGTTTTTTAGTCATAACATCCATATCAGAACTTCCTGCCTATGAATAGTTCTTTGCATGGGTGATCCTCTTCACTGCATACCTACCAATCTATTGTCATTTATGATATGGTTTAGCGCTACACTTTTTTGTTGTTTTTTTCCATATATACTTTGTTGGTGTGTTAGCTGCTTTTTTGTCTCTCCTGTGAGCAGCGCAGAATTTCTTTGTATATATTGACCCCGTTTGGTTTTGATAACACATTCTGCTGCAGCCCAATCCATTTGATAATACAATGGATGTCTTTGACTACAGGGCCTCTCGGACCGTTAATACGGACGGAGTCTTTGTTGTCACCAGTAACGATACTGAAATAGGCGGTTTATTTTTGAGGCTTAAAAACATCATGTCCTCTGAACTACATCTACAGTGGGACATGGTGTTCTTGGAACAGTATGTTTCAGAACATATGGTTCCCAGAAGCCTCAGGTGGGATGTACATCCCCCCCAAGGAGAACCTGATGTAGAATCTTGGTACAAATACTTCAATGAGGCAGGGATTAATCTCCTTGGTGTCCTCATCTCCAAAAAACGCCATAAACTATCCCTATTGGACGGTGAGATCAAGGAGATTAAAGATAAACTTTTAACCCATAAAAACTCCTCAGAGTACTCCGTTCTTTCCTCCAACCTTCAGAAACACCTTGAAAAGGAGGATAAGGAACAGAGGAATAAAAAACAAAAAAAGTACTCTAGAGATGTAGGGGACTATAGAACAGGGAATGTGTTTGGGTGGCAGAAACTGTATTCTGCAAATTCCAATGATACCACCCCTACACCCTCTGGATCTTGTCCCCCTAGTACCTCAACAGCCAGAATAGCTGACATACCGGCACAACCCCCAGGCACCCCTGTTCATATGAGAAAGAATGATAACTTAAGATATGAATCTCCATCACGTACCAACAGACATTTCCATGACCCCCACACTCCTTATGTCAACCAGAGAAGTAGGGGTTACATGAGAGGGAAACAGGGTGGGAGAGGGCAACGTGGCCGTGGAAGGTATCCCCCTGAACCATATTCAGGACAACGCGAGGCCTCCCAATCCCAACAGGGGACGCACACGAATGCGTACTACCATAACTCCCATCACTATGAACAACCACCCCTGACCACCCAAAATATGTTTTTACCCATTAGGAACACCTGGGACGATGATTATAGGGATGAGTATGGATATAATCCCGGATCCAGACATGAACAGTCTTATCAGGATTATCCTCCATCCAACACCAACCCACGTCATACACAGGTTTTTCACGAGGTCCAAAGACCCAGAAAAAGGGGTCCCGACCTAAGAGAGGTACAAGGGGAGGTTGGAGAATCCAAAAGAGGAAAACGAAGGAGAACCTAAGGGGCCAAGGTGTTTTTAATCTAAGTGCCAAGCTATTGACCAAGGAGGAGCTGTCTGTATTGGATAAGGGACTTAAATTTGCCCCCCCTAAGAAGCTCAACAGGTTTGGCACTTTTATAGATATTCACAAATACATACGGAAATTACACATCCAACGCTATCTCACTTCCAACCCTGTCAGAAATGAGAGGTGCACCATAGCGGGTACAGTTCATTCTGGCCTGTCCAACCCCTCATTATTCATTCCACCAGTCCCTATGGCGCCTGCCATCAGTCTGTTTAGGGACCTAGTCCTCAAAGATCTATCCGAACTTCCGGATAAACGCACATTCCACCACTCCTTGTCCATTACTGGCTTGAAGTCCCTGTGCTCACAGAAAGACCTTGTGATTCGTCCAGCGGATAAGGGGGGTGGTATTGTGGTTCTAGACAAGAAGGACTACATATCTGATATGTACAGGATTCTTAACGAACCTGATACATATAAAATAATGCCCAACAACCCCACCAACCGTTTTAAAAGATAGTTGTCCGCCATCGTCAAGAAGGGTTATGATCATGGAATCCTAAACAGAAAGGAGAGAGAGTTTTTGGTACCTTTGGCACCCAGGGTTCCAACTATATATTACCTACCAAAGGTACACAAGAACCCAGTTCAACCCCCAGGCCGGCCTATCGTGAGTGGCATAGACTCTATCACTTCACGCATAGGCCGGTATATTGACTTTTATCTACAGCCACTTGTAAGGCGTATGTCTTTCTACTTGAAGGATACAGGGGCCACTATACGTATGCTTGAAAATTTAGAATTACAGGGTGACCATATCATTGCCACGGCTGATGTGGCCTCCCTGTATACCTGCATACCTCAAGATAAGGGCTTGGATGCTGTTCGATACTTCCTTGAGAAAGACCCTAGTATTGCATCCTTCCAGTGCTCTTTCATTATGGAACTTTTGGAGTTCGCTACTAAGCGAAGTTATTTTTGGTTTGACCAGCAATATTACCATCAGCTGCGTGGCGTGGCTATGGGCGCCAAATTTGCCCCTAGCCTCGCCAATCTGTTCATGGCCAAATGGGAGGAGGATGTCGTCTATGCCAACAGGGATCCCTCCCTAACCATGTGGGCGCGGTACATCGACGACATCTTCCTCCTATGGAAGGGCAGTGCCGAATCGCTGGATCAATTTTTTGAACATCTAAACACTAACGATCGTGACATCTCCCTGACATACACAGCCAGTAAACATAAAATTAACTTTTTGGATCTAGACATTAAGATCCGTAACGGTCTGTTTCATTTTCAGACTCACTTTAAAACCACGGACCGGAATAGTTTTATTCCTCCAGACAGTTGCCATCACCGGTCCTGGTTGGATTCAGTTCCGAAAAGCCAATTTCTCAGATTACGAAGAAATTGTTCTAGCACTGAGGCCTTCAAGACACAATCTGTTCTTTTGAAGGCGAAATTGTTGGATAAGAACTATGACCCCCAACTTGTTGATCGGGAGTTTCAACGTGCCCTTGAGACTAATAGGGAGTCACTCCTCGTTGAGAAGCCTAAAAAAGAGCAGAGTGAGATTTTCAAGTGGTCTCTTCTTACCGCTTTTTCCAATCAATACAGACATGTTAAGGCTATCATGTCCAAACATTGGGACATCCTCAAGAATGACCGGGTTTTGAACACTGTCTTGCCTGACAAGGCTAAAGTCATCTTTAGGGGTGCCCCTACTATACTGTACAAAGCAAAATTGCTCCCAATATCATTAACCCCCCTGTACACCAACCTCTTTTTTATGAAATGGAGGGTTTCTACTCATGTAGAAGATGTACTGTATGTCGTCATAATTCTGGTATAGGAAGGAAAACTACATCGTTTATTTCATCAGTTACACAGAGACGATATTCCATCAAACGATTCTGTACTTGCACCACTAGCCACATCGTTTACCTAATCACATGCCATTGTGGCAAGCAATATGTTGGCCGCACCATCCGCTCTTTTTCCATAAGAGTAGCGGAGCATATTGCTTTGATTAAGAGCGGTGATACTAAGCACACAGTTCCCCGACATTATAAGTTACATCATAATCGGGTGTTTGCGGGTACACAGTTTATAGTGATAGACCGATATGTTCCCCCGTGGAGGGGTGGCGCTATGACCAGAGGTGTATCATGATTGGAGACTTTTTGGATCCACGAGCTCCGTACCCTTTCTCCGTCAGGTATCAACGTGGAGTTGGATGTCAACGCTTTCATTAATAGAGCCTGACACCCACCTCTAAACAACAAACTCTCCCTCTTCGGCTTCCCCTTTTTTGGGTTCCGTTATTTACTTCTGTTTTTTGTTTTCTGTTTTAGTCTATTTACTTTTGGCCTTGGTTGGGCTTATCCATACTTATTTTAACTTGTTTTTATGCCTTATACATACCAATGTGGCACTTCAGTGTGCCCTCATTTTTCAATTTTTTGTTTTATTTTTCCATAGGAAGTGCCTTATATGCATGTCCACATTATTTTGTTCATTTATGTATTGGTTATTTGTATCTATGCATATGGGCACAATGCCTTATATACTGTCTCATGGAAGCCCGCTCCAATATCCCTCTTTTGCACTGGCTCTTTTATCGATTTACCAGTGTGTTTATCTGGTGCGAGATCCACATTTTTATGACTTCATGCCTATTTGTGCAGCTCATCTATGCACTCGTTTTTTGGCTTCACATCCCTATCACACATGCACATTATTAGGTAGTCTCTGCACTGCTTTCCTGCCCGCCTACAGCGTGATTGCATTTTCCCCTCAGCATCCCTTTGTTTTCACTGCGCATGTCATCACGTCCGCTGACAGCGGTATCGTATCACTTTTTTCAAGTATCTCCCGGTCCTCACTGCGCATGACCAACCACAGTGCCTTTGCGGCGCTTATCCTCCCAGTCATGTCACTTCCCATGTTCACACACGAGAGACACCTCCCCTCCCTGTGTACACCTACTGCGCACGCGCAGTATCGGGAGCTCTCCCGATCTGCGCTCACCACGCTGCACCCATTCACTTTGTATAAATACAAGGTTTCATGTCAGACTTTGCCTGACAAGATATATTTGATATAGTTTTATCCTTTTTTCTTCTTTGTTGCCTCAGATCGTTCCCCCACTTCCGGTTCACCTTCTAACCCGGAAGTGAGGTGTGGAACGCATGCCTGGAACGCACGCCGGACGGCCATTTTGGCCGATACCGGAAGTGGAGTTTTTTCAATGTGGAGCTGATTTCCATGATTACTGATGCATCCCATATATATATGAGTGTGGCTACAGTGGGGGTAACCCCCCAGATGACGTCTTTTAGGACGAAACGCGTCGGGTAGGACCCCATTGTCGCCACTTTGTTACAGCGCTGTTTTATACTTTGGATTTTTACGTGAGTGTATATCCTTTCATTTTTTAATTAAAATTCTTGTATTCGGATTTACACTATGTGGCCCTTCCTTCCTTTTCTTAACATCATCACCTAATCCATGGAATGCTGTTTTGAGGGATCCATCCACGGAATACCCCATCCCTCCCAGGATCCATAGGATCATCTACATTCTTGGGACTCCCCACACCTTTCAGGACCCGGTGCCACTTGGAGGAATCCAGCAATCCGTGAGATCACAGGCATCCACAGCCACCTACCACCCAAGCCTTATCTGACCCAATTCGGCGTATGCCCTGTCGGGTCCACCTCATCTGGTAAGCCTTTTCTTCTCCTGGTGGTAGTGAGCTGATCTGCTTTTTTTGGGACACTGGAATTACCTGTCTATAATATGTCTTCATAAGGACAAACCACTGTTTTTTAGTCATAACATCCATATCAGAACTTCCTGCCTATGAATAGTTCTTTGCATGGGTGATCCTCTTCACTGCATACCTACCAATCTATTGTCATTTATGATATGGTTTAGCGCTACACTTTTTTGTTGTTTTTTTCCATATATACTTTGTTGGTGTGTTAGCTGCTTTTTTGTCTCTCCTGTGAGCAGCGCAGAATTTCTTTGTATATATTGCACCCGTTTGACAGGGACAGTGATTAGCAATAGGGAAAGGTTCCAGATGGGTATGGAAAGGACAGGGAAATGCCATCATTCCTGGACACCTTCCCATTTAGGTACGGACTGCTCAGGCTGCATCCACCCATCAGGACAAACGCGGTCCACACAACCTGCAGAGACCTGCTCTTCTACACATTGCTGCTGCATTCTGTGAGTGTTCCAGGTGTGTGCAGAAGCAGGTACTATCATGGCACCACTAGGATCAGCTGTGGCTCATGTGTTAAAGTTTAATGGCTGAAACATTCCCCTTACTTAGTGGGAAGAGAGATTAGAAAGTGCTGTGTGCCCGTATAAGGTCCCCCCCAGCTTATCGTGGAGCTGGCTATTACCTCCTTGGAGGATGATGCTCGCTGAGCTGTGATGGTACTGCCAGAAGAAGACCAGGCCACCTTAGAACAAACTGTGACAAGTCTAGAGTTGGACAAGCCTGTGACAAGCTGTGACAAGCCTAGAGTCCTGTTTGGTGAGAATGTGATGATGCCAGAAATAAGGCAGAGGTTCTTTGTTTGGAGACAACAGGAGGCCTCGCCCACTTTGCTGTAGCCCTCAAGAACCTCTGGAAATGCCTGGAGAAGAGGGGTGCACACAGCTGTGCCGATATTACCGTCTCAGATCACCTATTGAGTGACCAGTTAATGATAGGATTGAAAGCTGGCCCAGTCAGGAGGGCCCTACCGGAATCACAGTGCAACCTGCCATCTCTTTTCATGAAGTAGTGTTGCACGTGGTTGCATGGGAACAGGAAGATGCAGAAGCAACTGTGGCAGTGACAAAAAGCTATGATCCATCATACATTGGGTATAGAAAGGAATCACTCCCCTTTAAAATAATCACATTTTGTTGCTTTGCAGCCTAAAATGAAAATGTTTTATCCAGCTGTATTTATTCAGTGCAAATTTTAACAATAAAGAAAAAAAGATCAAAAAAAGAAAAAAAGATCACCCCTCTGTTCCAGTATATTGTTGAGCCACCTTTTGCTTTCATTACAGCATTTAGTCTATTGGGATATGTCTACCACAGATTTTCAGTGGGGTTTTTAGTCTGGGCTCTGATTAGGCCATGCAAGGACCATCACCTTTCTCTCCTTTAACCACTGTATGGTATTTTTTGTGTACTTTGGGTCATTGTCATGTTTTGAAACCTTTTTTACATTGAAAACTTTCTTTTAGAAGACAGCAGATTTTCCTCAAGAAATTTCCCCATCCGTTTTTCCTTCTATCCTGGCAAGTGCTCTAGTCTCCGCTGCAGAAAAACACCCCCATAACAGGATATTCCAACCTCCATGCTTTACTGTAGGACTGGTGTTATTTGGATGATGAGCTGTATTGGATTTTCACCAGACATATCATTTGGTGTTGAGGCCAAATAATAAAATGTTAGTCTCATCTCACCATAACACCCTTTTTCATGTGGCCGCAGAATCTTCAAGGTGCCTTTTGGCAAAGTTCAGTTGTGACTGCATGTGGCCTTTCTTGAGGAGTGGCTTTTTTTCTTGCAACACTCCCATACAAGCCACATTTGTGGAGAATGTGTGATATTGTTGTCACAGGCACACATTGACCACTCTTTGTCATAAATCCCTGCAACTGCTTCAGTTTCTGTAGGCCTCTTAGTAGCTTGAATATAAAATGTAGCACTAAAAAAATAAACACATATGCATATGTTTGTGATAAATTCAAAACTCTGTGATCATACAATAATGATAAAAATAAGTCCAGTGCCTGTAACGGTACTAAAAAGGACCAATATAAAGTTCACCACCAAATAGTGGCTAATAAAAGATGTAATACACTGGAACACTCCAAAAATGAGGGCATCAAAGATGGTGCATCTTCAATCAGGAAATAGGTAAAGTAAATCTACTCTTACCAGAACAGGTGGACTCGAGTGTCAGCAACAACGAGTCATAAAGGCAGGGATGCCAAACATCAGCAAGTAAACCAGACTCCAGGGGACCAAGGACCTCCAAATATGACTCCAAGGAATGTTGTAAACAGCCACCGTACCGGACTTCAGATATAAAAAAGACCAGTACTGGAACTTGGGTACAGGAGGTAAAACTGGACCACACAGGAACTCTATGCCTGAGACATTTCTTCAATGCTTGGATTCAACATTTATAGCAGTCAGATCACCTTACGTTAAGATTCCTTTGCATGTAAAATTACACTGTGCAGGGGCGCCCGGTGCTCCCCCTCCTCTAGCCTGGTACATGCCGCTCCTCCTGTAAACTTCTTTCTTTCGGTTTGTTTTATGGACTTTCATTCTATTATATACATGCACTGTTGGTTTATGCAAACATCATCATTATTGTTGTTTGTATATTAGAGTAATATTGGATGTATTTTATCATGGTTTATGCACATTAGTAATGGTTTGTTACTAGTCTGATCCCCTCACGGAAATCCCACTTTCATTTTCACAGCGCTGCACTTTACCACTTTCTTATAAGCAATCATAGTATGTAAAAAAAAAAAAAAACCCTGATCCTGACTGGGGTAATACCATACTGCTCTGGTCACTGTATGTAAAAAAAAAAAAATAAAAAAAAAAGAAAGAAAAAAAGTAAAAAATATAAAAAAATTTAAAAAGTTGTCACCAGTCAGTTTCCGTAATCACCGCCACACCAGCCGTATGATGACACTGTATTACACTGGTGACAATATGTAAAAAAAATGGTGAATATATATTTTTTTTACATTTCTTTATTTTCCAAAAATTGTGACAAAAAATTACAACTTTAAAAAACTCACCTTGCCTCTTACTAAATACCTTGGACTGTCTGCATTCCAAAAATTGGCTATTTGGGGGATATGTGTACTGTTCTGGCATTTTCGGGGCTCAAGAAATGAGATTGGCCGATCTATTTTCAGATATATACCATCGTTTGTGGACTCTAACTTTCCTACAGACTAAATAAAGTACATTGATTTGGGTTATTTTCACCAAAGAAATATAGCAGTATACATTTTGGCCTAAAGAAAGATTATGTATCTGCAAAATTTTATAACAGAAACTAAGAAAAACTTGGGTTTTTTTTTCAAAATTTGCATTTTTTTTTGTTTATTTTACAAAAAATTTTGAAAACAGTGGTGATTAAATAACACCAAAAGAAAGCACTATTTGTGTGAAGAAAGTGATAAATTTTTCATATGGGTACAGTGTTGCATGACCGTGCAATTGTCATTCAAAGTGTGATAGCACTGAAAGCTGAAAATTGGCCTGGCCAGGAAGGGGATAACAGTGTCCGATATTTAAGCCGTTAAAAGGGGGAGTGATTAATTTCTATACCCACTGTATATGAAAGAGGAGTCTCTAGCACCCTCATCGCTGTCAGCCATGCACACAGTGATAAGGGAACTCGGCCTAGATGTGGCCTTCCTGAAGCAAGAACTGTCCTCTCTCAAAAGATATTCCTTGCTTTCTCCTAAGGGTGCGGATCTGTTACAGAGGGACACAGAGAAGGACCAGAAGTGCTGGTGTTACGGCTGCTTTAGAAACGTGAGTAAGAACTGTGGCCAGCCTGAATTCAAAAGCTCACATAGGCAGCCATTAAACCCCCTGGGACATTTGGCGCATGGTTCCAGCAAACAAGAGTACATAGTTGCACCTGGTCCAGTGGTGGCTGCCCTCATGAGTGGACAAGAGGTCCCATGCCTGATTGATACAGATTTGGAGGTCACTGTCATGGAGTAGGATTTGTGCGCCCACCAGCTTGGAAATGGAGACCAGCTGGATCCCTTCTGACTATCCTTCAAGGTGGCCAACAATGCCACCCTAGCAGATCTGTATGTAGTTCCCCCGCCACTGCATTTCAGAGGCTCAACCCAGGATGGAGGCCATATGTGCTCTGCTGCAAGAAGTCATGTCTTAGTTGGACAAGTCACAATACAAGATGCTGCTGGAACAGCTGCACAATCCCTTCTCCTATTCTCCTGTTACAACAAAGGCTCTTACTGCTTACGTTTACACCAAGGCCATCGATCACCCAATCCATATGGGGGATGCTCCACCCATTTAGGAGTGATACCGTTATATTCGCCCAGCTTTGGGAGTGGGGAGCATTAGGATAAGCCAAGTTCTTTGCCAAGTTCTTTTCCACCCTTGATTTGGCAAGCGGCTGATGTCAAATCCCAGTGAGAGATCAAGGTTGTGAAAGGACTGCCTTTGCCACGCCATTGGGACTGTTCAAATTTAACCATATGTACTTTAGTCTGAGTAATGCCCCCAGCACATTTCAGTGGCTAATGTAGAGATGCATGGGGCACTTCAAGTTTGAGATTACTAGTCTACTTTAAACAATATCATAATTTTCTCCTTTGAGGATCACATCAAGCACATGAACCAGGTGTTCACTCAACTAGCACAGTATAGGTTGAAACTCAAGCGCAGTAAATGGCGCTTAAGGAGACAAAGAATCCAGTACTTAGGGAAAATTTTAGAAGCTGGAGGACTTTCCCCAGACCCAGCTAAGGTACAAGCAATACAGGACTGGCACCCCCCAAAGACTGTTACTGGGCTACTCTCTTTTCTGGTACTGGTGGGCTTTTACCGCAGGTTTATTACTGAGTTCATCCACATAGCTGACCTACTTACCCAGCTGCTGAGCTGACTCTTCTTCGCCCTCCATGCAAGCCCAGTGGCATCATCCCAACTACAGGCTTTTGATATGTTCAAACAAAAACTGACTTCGGCACCTTTATTGGCCTATGTGCACTATTCAAAGCCCTTGCAGGGTATATACAGATGGGAGTTTACAAAGTCTGGGAGCTGTACTGGCTCAGGTTCAATATGGCTGTGAACAGGTGATTGCCAGCTGCAGCCTCCACCCTACTGGGAAGAACCAAATAATTACAGCTCCTTCACATTGGAGTTATTAGCTTTGGTATGGTTTGGAAAGGTTTGCGGAGTACCTCACATGGGCAGACATAGGGGTCTTCACGGACAACAACCCCTCGCTTACTTGGACACAGCCAAGCTGGAGCAAAGGTAGGTCGCCTGCCTGGAATGGTTCAAACATAAGATTCACTACAGACCTGGGAAGTTTAACATGCAGGCTGATGCTCTAACTTGCTGTCTGGTGGAGTGCACAGGAGAGGATGAGGACTCTTGCCAAAAAGACGTCAAGGTAGCCCCTGTTCTGCCCACTGCAACCACCTCGTGCTTTCTCAAGGAACAGGGATAAGCCCCAGAAGCAGAGCCCACCAAATTTTACAGCCTCGAAGAGTGGGCTCTGATTCAACAGAAGGAACCAAATCTCATGCAGTGCTTCCTCTCTTGGCAGTGCAAGCCCTCCTCCCGTGAGTGTCAGAGATGATCCAACGTGGCTCAAGCAATTCTGAGGCAATGGGATCAACTCAGGATATGGGACTATGTGCTATACCGCCAGGCATGCATTCCTACCGAGCAGTGGGACATGCTGCAAATGGTGGTCCTCTTGTCGCATATCCTTCAAGTCTGCTGAATACTAAGTATGGTAAGTGGACACTTTGGAGCTGACAGAATTGAGTCCTTGGTCAGACATACAAGATACTGATTCTGCCTGCGGCTGCCAGATTGCTTCCGAAGGTTTGCCGGAAATGTGAGACTTCCTTTGTACATAAGACCCGGCCAGAAAGGACCATGCCAATGACCATTACTTTTAACGATCTCTAGTTCACCGTCAGAATATTGCTATGTCTTGGTTTTTGTTAAGTACTTCACCAAGTTTGCTGTGGTAGTCCCCACTAGGGATGAGCTTCGTGTTCGAGACAAACCCATGTTCGACTCGAACATCGTCTGTTCACCCGTTATGGGCCGTTCGCGCACTACAAGTTAGTGTAGTGCATCCTCTGAACAGTGTTCAGCTAAAGCTACAAGTTAGTATAGTGCACAGTGTTCAGCTAAAGTTACAAGTTAGTGTAGTGCGTCCTCCTCACAGTGTTCAGCTAAATCTACAAGTTAGTGTAGTGCGTCCTCTGAACAGTGTTCAGCTAAAGCTACAAGTTAGTGTAGTGCGACCTCTGCACAGGGTTCAGCTAAAGCTACCTGTAGAAGGTTGGTGGTGTTTTCCTGATCCTATCATTACCGCAGGCAGCTACATTATTTACACGTTAGTGTAGTGCATCCTCTTCACAGTGTTCAGCTAAAGTTAACTGTAGAAGGTTGGTGGTGTTTTCCTGATCCTATCACTACCGCAGGCAGCTACATTATTTTAATGTTAGTGTAGTGCGTCCTCTATACAGTGTTCAGCCTAAGCTATCTGTAGAAGGTTGGTGGTGTTTTCCTGATCCTATCACTACCGCAGGCAGCTACATTATTTACACGTTACTGTAGTGCGACCTCTGCACAGTGTTCAGCTAAAGCTACCTGTAGAAGGTTGGTGGTGTTTTCCTGATCCTATCACTATCGCAGGCAGCTACATTATTTTAACGTTAGTGTAGTGCGTCCTTTGCACAGTGTTTAGCTAAAGCTATCTGTAGAAGTTTGGTGGTGTTTTCCTGATCCCATCACTACCGCAGGCAGCTACATTATTTACATGTTAGTGTAGTGCGACCTCTGCACAGTATTCAGCTAATGCTACCTGTAGAAGGTTGGTGGTGTTTTCCTGATCCTATCACTACCGCAGGCAGCTACATTATTTACACGTTAGTGTAGTGCGATCTCTGCAGTGTTCAGCTGAAGCTACCTGTAGAAGGTTGGTGGTGTTCTCCGATCCTATCACTACCGCAGCCAGCTACATTGTTTACACGTTAGTGTAGTGCGTCCTCTGCACAGTGTTCGTCTAAAGCTACCTGTAGAAGGTTGGTGGTGTTTTCCTGATCCTATCACTACCGCAGGCAGCTACATTATTTACATGTTAGTCTAGTGCGACCTCTGCACAGTGTTCAGCTAAAGCTATCTGTAGAAGGTTGGTGGTGTTTTCCTGATCCTATCACTACCGCAGGCAGCTACATTATTTTAACGTTGGTGTAGTGCGTCCTCTGCACAGTGTTCAGCTAAAGCTACAAGTTAGTGTAGTGTGACCTCTGCACAGTGTTCATCTAAAGCTACCTGTAGAAGATTGGTGGTGTTCTCATACTACAGGAAGGCAGTTGATTTTGCTAGCTGCAGTATCAGTATATATATATATATATATATATATATATATATATATATATATATATATATCCCAGCTTAGTGCAGCTACATCTCACTGCAGGCCATTAGTATGTCTGGAAGGCCAACAAGGAGAGACAGACAGTCACAAGCCAATAAAAGAGGGCAAGCAGGCTCTGTGTCTAGAGGCAACAGTGCTGGTCCTGGAGACGGTGCATCCTCATCAGCACGTGGCTGTGGGACACGCTTGGCCTTTTTTTCGGCAGCTGGCAGTGTTGAGCCGTAACATGCGGAAGACTTGGTCGAGTGGATGACCAAGCCGTCCTCATCCTCCTCATCCTCTCTCACCCATGCTCAGGGTACTTTGTCTGGCAAAGCAGCTGCCAACGCGACCTCTTCCCTCGGCTCAATGGCATCAGTGACTCCTTCCCTAGCCCCACCATGTCCTCCTGAAGAGTCCCTCGAACTGTTTGACCACAGTGTTGGGTACATGCTCCAGGAGGATGCCCAGCGTTTAGAAGGCTCTGATGATGATACTGAGCTAGACGAAGGCAGTAACGTGAGCACAGACAGAGGGGGTGCCCAAGAAGGACAGCAATCTGGCAGTCATGCTCCCCCTGCTGCAGCATACTGCCAGGTTTGCTCCAGTGATGAGGAGGGAGGGGATGATGAGGTCACTGACTCAATGTGGGTGCCTGAAAGGAGAGAGGAGGAGGAGGAGGAGGCACATCACCAACGAGGCAGGATGCCCTCCAGGGGCCAGCCTAAGGGCAGCACACTGACTGCATCACACCGCAAAGCTCCGCATGTGCAGGGCGCATGTGCTGTCTCTCCGCGTTATTCCAAGTTCTTTGGTATGGGCCTTCTTTGAGACGAGTGCATCAGATCGCACCGCTGCTATTTGCAACATATGTCTCAAGCGTATCTTGCGTGGCCAAAACATCTCCCGCTTGGGCACCACATGCTTGACCAGACATATGTTGACCTGCCATGCAGTTCGTTGGCAAGCGTATCTAAAAGACCCACACCAAAGAACAAAGAGGACCTCTCCTTGCTCCTCATCAGCTGAGATCTCCAACCCCACTATACCTTCAGTCCTCTCTGAGACCTGCACTGAGAGGAATGAAGGTGTACAATTAGGTGTGTCACAGCCAAGTACTTGTGGGCAATCTGCTTTCGGTACACCAACATCAGATTGTACCAGGCAAATTTCCCTGCCCCAGCTGCTGCACTGCAAAAATAAGTTCGCTCCCATCCATCCACATGCCCAGCGGTTGAATGCTAGCTTGGCAAAATTGCTAGCACTTCAACTGCTACCTTTTCAGTTGGTAGACTCTGCCCCCTTCCGGCTCTCTACCGGCATGTGGAAGGCAATGTCCATGCCTCGCTGGACAGGGGGGTCAGCGGTAAGGTGCATATTACCGCTGACTCATGGTCCAGCAGGCATGGACATGGATGTTATCTAAGTTTCACGGTGCATTGGGTGACTCTGCTGGCAGCTGGGAAGGATGCAGGACAAGGTGCAGTAGTGTTGGAGGTTGTTCCGCCACCACGCCTCCAAAATGCCACTACTAATGATTCTGACACACCTCTCTCCTCCAGCCCCTCCTCTTCTTCTTCCTCCATGGCCTCTTCCTGTGCTTTGTCCTCGGAACCAGCGGTGCTCCATAGGCGTTCAAGGTTCTACTCAAGTAGGCAGGCCAAAAGATGCCATGCAGTGCTTGAGCTGGTGTGCTTGGGGGACAGGAGCCACACTGGGGCAGAGGTTCTGTCAGCTCTGCAGGGGCAGGTTCAGAGGTGGTTGATGCCACGCCAACTTAAGGCAGGAATGGTGGTTTGCGACAATGGCACCAACCTCCTCTCCGCCCTCCTTCAGGGACAAATGACCCATGTGCCCTGTTTGGCTCACGTCCTTAACTTGATGGTGCAGCAGTTCTTGGGCAGGTACCTGGGCTTACAGTTTGTCCTGAGGCAGGCCGGGAAAGTCTGTGTGCATTTCCACCGGTCATATAATGCCAGTGCTCAGCTGGCAGACCTCCAAAAGGAATTTAACCTGCCCAAGAACCGCCTAATCTATGACATGCCCACCAGGTGGAACTCAACGTTGGCCATGCTGCAGCGGCTGCACACACAGCAGAGGGCCATCAATGAGTACCTGTGCGACTATGGCACCAGGACAGGGTCAGGGGAGCTTGGTTTTTTTCCCCACACCAATGGGCCATGATCAGGGATGCATGCACTGTCCTGTCACCATTTGAGGAGGCCATGAGGATGGTGAGCAGTGACAGTACATAATGGACAGGGCACTTGAGGCAGAACAGAGGCAGGAAGAGGAGGACTTCCTTAGCTCTCAAGGCCCCCTTTATCCAGACAGTGTTCCTGCGTGCCCACCGATCACACAGGAAGAGGAGGAGGAGGAGGATTGTGTCAGTATGGAGGTGGAGCCTGGCACTCAGCATCAGCAGCAGTCTTTAAGGGATCATTTACAGTCCCAAGAAACACATGGACTTATACGTCGCTGGGAGGAGGTGGCTGCAGATCATGTTGTCCTTAGTGATCCAGAGGACTCCGGACCGAATGCCTCAGCAAACCTACGCTGCATGGCCTCCCTGATCCTGCAAAGCCTGCGGAAGGATCCTCGTATTCGTGGTGTCAAGGAGAAGGAACAATACTGGCTGGCAACCGTCCTTGATCCACGTTACAAGGGTAAGGTTGCGGACCTTATCTTGCCATCGCAGAGGGAGCAGAGGATGAATCATCTTCAGGAGGCCTTGCAGAAAGGTCTGTACAACGCGTTCCCAGAGACTGGGATGTTACAAGCTCCTGTTTCTGGACAACGTTGCTGAGGCTTCGGTCAGTCAAAGAAGGAGCGGTTGAGAAGGTGGCCGTCTGACCGATGCGTTCAGACAATTTTTTAGTCCGCAGCCCCAAGGTATGATCGGTTCCCGCAACCATCGCCAGCGTCTGTTTTACATGGTGCAGGAATACCTAGGGGCAAGATCTGACTTGGATACCTTTTCCACCGAAAATCCTCTGGGTTACTGGGTCTTGAGGATGGATCACTGGCCAGAGCTTGCACAGTATGCAATTGAGCTACTGGCCTGTCCTGCATCCAGCGTTCTTTTGGAACGCACATTCAGTGCTGCTGGAGGCTTTGTAACTGATCACAAGGTGCGTCTGTCCACCGACTCGGTCGATTAACTGACCTTCATAAAAATGAATCAGTCTTGGATCACCACCAGCTACCAAGCACCTGATGCTGATGTAACTGAATACATTTTTTTGAAATGTCAGATCCCTTCAAAGACTGCCTATGCTGATGCGAGTGACTATCCTGTTATACTGAGTAATTATCCTCTTCCTCCTCAATGATCATGATGATAGCTTGTAAGAACATTTTTGGTTCTGGGCGCCACCAGTGCCTAAGGCCCAATTTTTCAGCCCCTGTTTAACAGGGGTGTGTAATTGCAATTTTTCATGCAATTCTTTGCAGCAGGGCTAGTTCCTGCGCTCCAACTAGAGTATCTGTGAGGGGTTGCAGTGTTGTGGCACCAGCACCAGTGCCTAAGGTCCAATTTGTCAGCCCCTGTTTAACAGGGGCGTGTAATTACAATTTTTTATGCAATTCTTTGCAGCAGGGCTAGTTCCTGCGCTCCAACTACAGTATCTGTGAGGGGTTGCAATGTGGTGGCACCAGCACCAGTGCCTAAGGCCCAATTTTTCAGCCCCTGTTTAACAGGGGCGTGTAATTACAATTTTTGATTCAATTCTTTGCAGCAGGGATAGTTCCTGCGCTCCAACTAGAGTATCTGTGAGGGCAGTGTTGTGGCACCAGCACGGGTGCCTAAGGCCCAATTTTTCAGCCCCTGTTTAAGCATGGGAGACACACGCCACTTTACAGGCTTACTATAGACACCCCCCAGGTACGATATTTAAAGGAATATTTCACTTTTTTTTTTTTTTTTTTACTTTACGAAAAAACGGCCATTTTTTTTTGCATTGATACATGTCCCCTGGGGCAGGACCCGGGTCCCCAAACCCTTTTTAGGACAATACCAAGCAAATTAGCCTTTAAAATGAGCACTTTTGATTTCGAACGTTTGAGTCCCGTAGACGTCAATGGGGTTCTAACGTTCTTGCAAATTTTCGGTCCGTTCGCAGGTTCTGGTGCGAACCGAACCGGGGGCTGTTCGGCTCATCCCTAGTCCCCACTAAGGACCAGATAGCCCCGACCATGGCTAAATTATTTTTGTAGCATATGGTCCAACCTTACGGGTGCCCCAAGCAGATACCCTCAGACCAAGGCCTGAACTTTGAGTCAGTGATCATATCTGAGCTGTGTCACCTCAATGGTATCTGAAAAAGCACACACCACCCCCTACCACCCATAGGGTAATGGTGCCTGTGGTCAGTTCAACTACACCCTGCTGGGCATGCTGCAGACTCTCAAACAACACCACCAAGACAGGTGGCACCAGCATGTGGAGGCCGTGGTGAGGGCCTACAACAATACCATTCACCAAGCTACTGGTCACACGACCCTCTTCTTGATGTTTGGGCGCTATGGTCGGCTACTAGTGGATCTTCTACTGGTCTCTCTTGAGGATGTGACTTCCTGGACACCTAGCACCTGGATGCAGGGGCACTGGGACAAGCTACAGAATGCTAAGCAAGTGGTGCTAGATAGACACAAGGACTTGGTCAAGAACTCTGTCCTAGAGGGTTTGCAGTTGTGACCGGGGGACTGGGTGTTAGTGAAATATGCCAAAAACGAGTGAGGCAGTAAGCCAAAGCCCAAGTGGGAATGTGCTCCCTATCGACAGCCTTTCCCTCCAACTCCATTTCCATCGCAACCTGCTGAGTTCTGTGTGTTAAGTGGGGATTGTTCCACCAAACTAGCTGGAGATCGAGAAGGATTTGTCCCTGTGGATGTTCCTCCAGTGCAAGAGGTTCCCACAGAGTGGTAACTGCCTCCCCTCCTGCTTGAGCCCCCGGACCCTCTGGACTCAGCAGTGGAGAGCCCCAGTATAGAAACTACGGAAAGTTCAACTACCACTGCAAGCTCCCCAGACTGTCCAGACGCAAGCGAAGATTCAGTCCTAAGCCCACATGAAGGGGGTATGGAAATCCCAGATGACCCTTATCCACCTGTGGCCCCAAAATCTCAACCAGAAGTTGATAACCTGAAACCTGACTCCCTGGAGGATACTGTTGCTCGTCGCCATTTGCTGTCTAAGCATCGGCAGCTTTCTGCAAGATACTCTGATTATGTTGTTTGAACTTTTCCCCTGGTGTTCCTTAACTATATTCATTGCATTTCTCATATTGTTCTTTACTGTGTTGTGATGCCGAGGACAGCATCTGTCAAAGGGAGGTAGTGTAGGCAGGTGTAGTCTACTTTCTCCACTGTAGGTGGCGCTTGTCCACAGCTTGCAGTTGGAAAAGAAGTCAAAAGGAACATGATTTCTCTATGGATTTCTGGGTCACTGAGGAAGCTAGCCAATCGGATGCTGCTGCCACATGTGACTCTGGCAGCCATCTTTAGGCACTGGCTCCCAGGCTTGACGCGCATTTCACGTGTGGGTAGTGTAGAGACTGGTCACCCGTTTGACATGGACATGTGACCTACCTGACCCATACACTGACCCACCTACCTGACACATACACTGACCCACCTACTTGACACATACACTGACCCACCTGACACATACACTGACCTACCTACCTGACACATACACTGACCACCTAGCTGATACATACACTGACCTACCTACCTGACATATACACTGACCCACCTACCTGACACATACACTAACCCACCTGACACATACACTGACCTACCTACCTGACATATACACTGACCAACCTACCTGACATATACACTGACCACCTACCTGACACATACACTGACCTACCTACCTGACATATACACCGACCCCCTACCTGACACATACACTGACCTACCTACCTGACATATACACTGACCTACCTACCTGACACATACACTGACCTACCTACTTGACACATACACTGACCCACCTACCTGACATATACACTGACCTACCTACCTGACATATACACTGACCTACCTACCTGAAACATACACTGGCTCGCCTGACTCCTATTTCCTGCATTACTCACCCCCCCATCCCCCACACACTTCTTGATGTAGATGAGGAGGATCCATCCTCCTCCTTACCTCTGCACTCCAGCGACCATCACACCAGGGATCTCCACAGTGCTGGGCAGGCAGTATTGATGAGGTGTTCCCTGCCAGCACCGCCATCCAGCCGCTCCATGGTGTCCCCGCTGGCTGGGAGGTCAGCTAACAGATGCTGTACCTCTCGATGCTCCTATCTCCACCGAGCCCCGCCCCTTCGCTGCACACACAAACACACAGTGCCGTAGCAGAGGGACACGCTGGAGCAAAGGAGTCCCGGAGCGGTGATGTGTGAAGAGATGTGACACTGACAGCGGGTGCTCAGCGGGACATTGGCGGCATGCAGTAGATGTTTTCCCGAGCCAGCGGGCCAGCACTGAACAGGGGCCAGCTCACACACGCCCGGAGATAGAGACAGACACAGGCCATGGCTGCGCCCTAGGCAGTAGTGCGCCCTAGGCAGCTGCCTACTTCGCCTAGTGGTAGCACCGGCCCTGTCTCCACACATACCCCTTATTTTCTCAGTTTGAATGCTGTGAATTTCTATGAATTTCTATGAATTCCAAATTATGTCATCATCCAGCTTTTAGATCTTCTTACAGGATGATAGGAAGGAAGAGTGCAGAACTAGTGGGGAGCATTGAGGAGATTGGTCACCCAGCCAACAAATAGCCAGATGAGATGACTGGTCTTCTATAAAGAACAGATAGTAGGTAGCATTTTTTGATGAAATAAGGCAGAAAGGAATGAGGGCCAGGCTAGAGAAAAAGGAGAACAGGAAAGCAGGGGCACTTGCTTCTTAAAGAGAAAGGCTTTAGAATGAATGAATGCATTGCTGGATTAAACAGGTGTCTTGTATACCTGCCTTCAATAGCACTTTAAATACCACATAACCAAAGGGATCTCTGGATAGTTAAGAGCATTTGTGCTGTTAGAGAGAGCAAACATGGGCAGTTGATTTCTGCTACTGCATAAACAAGCCCAGATCAGAAATTGGTCTTAGGGCCAGTTCGCAAGAGAATGAGGTGCGGGAAACCTGCGTTCCATACACGTTACCTGTACTGCATTCAAAACGCACTGCACTTGCGATCTGCAGCGGGTGTCAGTGTTATAACTTAACAAAACCCCAAATGCAGGTTGCAAACACCGTGCATTTGCCTATACTGGATTGCATGGTACAGTAGTAAAATGCGATACTGCCATTTGTTTATGGAGCTTGCTTTACAGTCGGGATAGGATAATAAAAAATAGATAAAAGAATGAATACAGAAAGGATAAAATATTGCCATTAATAGTTAGAATGATGGGGGTCTACATTCTGATGTGTTTCTTACAGTCTGTGGTTACATTATTGATGTCAAAATGAGTTAGTATATTTATGAATATTTCTTAAAAATAATCATATGATAAAAACCCTAATAATCACATATAAAACAGAGACTGTAGTCAGGTTCTAAAAATCTGACTTAAGATATTTATGGTCCACTACTGACATCTGGTGGTTTTTCTTGTTATTGCATCTCCCTTGAATATTGATTCCACAACGTATGCTACATTTATTTCTTTATGTTTTGCAGTATGTATTTCTTAGTTAAACTGTAAAAAATTCAACTTTAAAGTTAACTTATCTTCCAAACAATATAGTTTGTTTTCAAAATTTTGGGATCATTAAAAAAGTTTTGTTTTTGAAATTATTATGTGTACAAGGTACCATTGCATGGATTTTAAAATAGCAAGAACATATTGAATGTTACAAACGAGTATAGATACTTGACTTAATACTGATTTAAAGTGTACATATAACTGCAAAGTCCCACATTTGGCAGCCATTTCCCCAGTGTCCTAATAGTGACCTTTCTTAGGTAATTCAGCGACTGCAATTGCTGTCTCTCTTCAGCATTTTAGTTCAATAACTAATGTTATTTTGATTTCTTTCTTTTTTTCAATGTCAGTATAACAGCCAGGAATGGTTAGCTCCCATAGAAGAGAGCAATGACGGCGGGGGGTTAGGAGGGGCAGATGTCTGGGGAGCAGGGTTTTTATGTGGGGGAAGGGGCGCTGCATGGCTGCCCTGCCTTTCTATGTACTGATTTTGTCACACTAGGGGGGTTACTTACTAAAGGCAAATCCACTTTGCACTACAGGTGCACTTGGAAGTGCAGTCGCTGTAGATCCGAGGGAGACATACAAGGAAAATAAAAAACAGCATTTTAGCTTGCACATGATTGGATGATAAAATCAGCAGAGCTTTCCCTCATTTCAGATCTACCCCTCAGATTTACAGCGACTGCACTTCCATGTGCACTTTCAAGTCCACTTGTAGTGCAAAGTGGATTTGCCTTTCGTAAATAACCCCATAGGTGTAAGGATTCTGCTGCTGTATCCTGTCATTAATTTCACATTGAGCTCATTCCTGCCACCTCTGGTCACTTGCTGCATGTGTGTTCCTCCTATCCTCTGTACTATGCTCAGCTCCAGCTCAGCTGAAGGTTAGTATATTACTGTGTGGCTTACACAGGCTGGGGGCTTTAACCCTTTTGCTGCCACTGTCACAAAGCATATGATGGAGCAGACCACTAACTGGTCAGCTCAGTACCCTTTTGTTACAAGCTCATGGTCAATGAAGGTAACTTTTGGGGCCTGGACTTGAAATTGGACCCTTTGCTGTGTCTGGCAATGACTCTTCTTGCTGAGCTGAGTTGCTTGACAGCACCCTGTCTGATCCATTGCACAACTCTGCCTTCTGTATTGAAACTTGAACTCTTTGCTCCTCCCATGAACTTCTGGATTTAAGCCATGTCTCTGCACTTCCTGTTTGCCAGATTATTGTGCTCCCTTCAGCCAGTATCTCAATCTCATCTTCCCTGCTGACGTCAATATTTTGTTACCACTTGTTATCGACTCTTATTTTGTTCCTCGACTACGCTTCCGCCTGATCCCAACGTGCAACTACCCTTTATCGACCCTTGGCTTCCTCAACTACGCTTCTGTTTGATACTGACCTGCATATCCACTATTGGACCCCAGCTTGCTCACCTCCTGGGGACCGGAACCTGGTACTAAAACGCAGGAAAATCCATCTTCACCATTGTGAGCTCTGGAGAACACCGGTTAGTACTTATTTTTATGCTGCAAGTGTTGGTATTCCTCTAGTGGGACTTTAAAAGGTAAATTGCTCTTGTAAGTAGAGACGTAGGGTATGAGTATAAGATATTTATTTAGAGGTGAGATGAACACAATCTACATAAAGACAAGTGAAGATACAAAAATAGACAAATAGGTATTCAGGATGCACAAAATGTGATCAGAGATCAGAGATCAGAGATCAATACATCAATACATAGGGTACAATCTAGGCTCTGTTGTTTGTGATTATACAAACAAGAAAAAAAAACGTTTCAAGTATAGAATTGATATTACTCTTCAGGGGTATAAGATTGTGACCATGATGGAGGATACGTCATAAATTATTGCTTGGAAAATCAGATATCTTGCATCCACTTAAAAACAGGAGAAGGGGGATAGAGTGCTAGTGTCCTGCGCGATGCTAGCTCCGGGATGTCCAGGCAGGGGGCAACCAACAGAGGCCCATGGGGAAATTCTCCCACAGAGGGCGGTTAATACCCGCATCAATGTAACCATGGTTCAGGGAGCGAGGAGTAGTCACTGATTGTCTGAAAAACACAGGTGCCACAGCTATGCTGAGAGTATTGCTTAGAGTGTTGTGTGTAGGTGCAACCGCTATCGGTAACAGCCAGTGCTTTCGGTGTGAAAGCAGAAAGCAGCCTAAGCATTACCTCAACTCAGAATCTAACCTCCTGATTTTTAACCTATAGTTTTGAATACTTTAGATTTTCACTGTCTTGCAAAAAGGCCCAATTCAAGATTTTTTATTTTATCTTTTAGATTTAGACCTCGTTCACATAAGTGAAATCGGGAGCAGCAGCTGTGTCCCTGCTACCTCTGTGTCCCAAATGACATGAAAGGCGCTGCCTGCACACCGATGTATGGAACACCATTGCATCTTGTGCAGGCAAACAGGGCCATCACATGGGTGTACACTTAAGTACACGTGTGAGCAAAGCCTTAGTAGGAAATGTGTAAGTTATGCTGTGTTTGTGTGTGCCAATAATGATTTTAGTGTGTTTTTATCAAAAATATTTAATAAACATTTGTGAAAAATATTACAAATGAATAGCCACACTATCTTTGTAGGTGTAAGATTATTTGTTCATATTTAATCCCTTTACGTGTAAGGGTAAAACAAATCTTAATGCCCAAGCCCAATTTTGCAACTTTTACATGTGTTTGTATAACCGTACATGTCATAACTACTTTGTGCAGCCAGGTGGATTATACCTTGTTTTTTTCAGGGCAAACTGTACTTTCATTTGGTGGTAAATGGTAATGGATATCTTCTGTTTTTTTTATTATCTAAGGTAAACTGGCCCAAAATAGTAAAAAAAAACAACAATTTTTTTTGTTTTTTTTTATTTTAGGCTTCCCAGCCTAGAGGTGAGATGTGGGGTCTTATTGACTCCATATCTCACTGTAAAAAGAACAGACCATGCCATATTATTATTACAAGGGATGTTTACATTCCTTGTAATAGGAATAAAAGTTATCAAACGTTTTTTTTTTTAAAGTGTCAAACTAAAAAAAAAAGTCAAATTAACAATAAGAAAAAAATTTAAAGTGCCCCTGTCCCCGTGAGCTCGCACGCAGAAGCGAACGCATACGTATGTCCCGCCCACATATGAAAACGGTGTTCAAACCACACATGTGAAGTATCGCCACGAACGTTAGAGCGAAACAAATAATTCTAGCCCTAGACCTCCTCTGTAACTCAAAACATGTGACCAGTAAAAATTTTTAAAGCATCGCCTATGGGGATTTTTAAGTACCAAAGTTTGGCGCCATTCCATGAGCGTGTGCAATTTTGAAGCATGACATGTTAGGTGTCTATTTACTCAGCATAACTTCATCTTTCATATTATGCAAAAAAAATTGGGCTAACTTTAATGTTTTGGGTTTTTTTATAGCATTTTTTCCCAAAAAAAAAAAGTGTTATGCCCTGTACACACGGTCGGACATTGATCGGAAATTCCGACAACAAAATCCATGGATTTTTTCCGACGGATGTTGGCTCAAACTTGTCTTGCATACACACGGTCACACAAAGTTGTCGGAAAATCTGATCGTTCTAAACGCGGTGATGTAAAACACGTACGTCGGGACTATAAACGGGACAGTAGCCAATAGCTTTCATCTCTTAATTTATTCTGAGCATGCGTGGCACTTTGTGCGTCGGATTTGTGTACACACGATCGGAATTTCCGACAACGGATTTTGTTGTCGGAAAATTTTATAGCAAGCTCTCAAATTTAAAGCTGTATTTTGATGCAGAATTTCATTTTTCTGTTGATCTCTGACATCAATATTTCTAAAATATCAAGTATACCACATCTCTGCTTTTTGTGAGTTTCTTACTGTTGTTTTCAGGTTTTTTTTTTTTTCTTGTCTTGTGAATTCTCCCTACCCTCCACTGATGCACCTTACTGCTACTAGTGTAGAGTAAACAGTTCCATTATTTCTGGTCACATGCTCCCCTCTATGGGGTTGATTTACTAAACCCGAAGGGTGCAGCTCTGCATAGAAACCAATAAGCTTCCAGCTTTTTTTTTTGTTGTCAAAGCTTAACTGAACAAGCTAAAGTTAGAAGTTTTAGTAAATCAATCTCTTATGTGTACTAAAATTTCCATAGTGCCTAATGTGTCTGCAGGTAAACATGTACTTCATCTCGGGGGCAAGCAGGAAAGAGAACGAACATAGCCACCGTTGCATATGGGAGATGAAGCAAGGGACAAGAAGGATAGTGCATTATATATATATTTAGACATATTACATTTATTAAAAAGTTTAGTTTCACTTTAAGGCCCCTTTCACACTGAGGCGCTTCTAAACTGCCAGTAAAACACTGAGCACTTTTGAAGAGCTTTTCAGGCGCTTTTGAAGAGCTTTTCAGGCGCTTTTGAAGAGCTTTCCATTAATTTCAATGGAGAGGGGCGTTTTTGCACCGCCCTGCCAGCGCACTGCCCCAGTGTGAAAGCATTCATTGATTTTAATGGAAATAGGTTTTCGTGAGCTTTTCAGATGCTTTTTTTAGCGTAAAAGTGCCTGAAAAGCGCCTCAGTGTGAAAAGGGTCTAAAACTGATATTTCACTTTGTAATAATGATAAAAAGCTGAATGACATGATGGCTTTTTCGATCTCTTTGGGACTTCGGTGCAAGATATCTCTATATCTCTAAATAGATGAGCACCAACCTCTGGCCACATACAGAGCTGTGTACACCAGCGGCTTTACTCTACATACAGTATACACAGCGGCTTTACTGTACATACAGTATACACAGCGGCTTTACTCTACATACAGTATACACAGCGGCTTTACTCTACATACAGTATACACAGCGGCTTTAAATAGGTGAGCACCAGACTCCTTAACATTGTCACTGTGCACAGTCTTTTTTTTTTTACCTTAAAACTTTTGCAACACAGAGGTACAGTACAGTATCCCTACTACTGTTCAGCACTGTATTTTGAAGTGCAGTTTTATTTGTTTTATGTTTACAGTACACTTTATACTGTATTTTTTTTTTTTTTTTGCCGTAATCATTTTTATATGAATAAATGGCTGTGGAACGAATCATCCGAGTTTCCATTATTTCCTATGGGGAAATTTGCTTTGATATACGAGTGCTTTGGGTTACAAGCATGCTTCTGGAATGAATTATGCTCACAAACCAAGGTTTCACTGTATTATGAAACATTTTTTTTTCTTTAAATAATCATAATGTCTGTGACATTTACTGGCTATTTTAACTTTGTCTATGTCTCAAGGAGTATGTGTTTTACTTATTAACTCGGCTGTAAGGCTCAGTGGCAAAGTGACCTTGTTTTGTTATTCTACTCCATCACTCTTCTGTTCAGAGTACATCATTAAGCATTAGCCTTACAGATGTATAATTAGTCACCTTTGGTGGAAAACGTGTCAAGTGTTAGTTGAATGTGTTCTGTTGCATCTTTGCTTGTATTTTAAAAACTCTCCAATTGTTTCAGTACAGCCCCATAAGTATATTGTGCAGTCCGGGCAAGGCTGAGGTTCAGAAGAGCCATGGCGGGTGGATCACTCCTGGTTTCCTTAGTAGCAGCAGTGTTTCTTTTGTCTCAGTAGTATTCTTGGATCACTTACAGTACTGGGAGTCACTGTGCTATAACTGTTCCCTGTGCAGGGTTCTACAAAGGAATCTTTTGGATGAATGAATTAGCACTAATGCTCAGGTATCTGCTGAAATATGTAGTGGCAGTTGGCCTTGTCTGAGTTTGCAAAAATCTTGGATTTTTCAGGACAACACCAGATGTGTAGTAGTGAGAGCCAAAAAATTGTGCATTTGTTCTTTTACCTCGCAGTGCTGCAAGTTAAAATTAGACACATGCACTGACGAAAAATGTGTTTGTTTTCATTTCATTCTATTTTTTGTTTTTTTGTTTTTCCGGGTCATTCGTTATGATTGCAATTAAAAAATTCGTAAATTCGAAAATTCATAAAATCGTAAATTCGAAAATTAGAAAATCCGAAAATAAGAAAGAAAATCTGCAAATTCAAAAGAATAACTAACTAACTAACTAGTAAAAACTAACTATTAAACTATAGGTATTAGAATTTCCTTTCAAATTTGGCTGTTAGTGAACACTACAAATATGAATTTATCCGAAGTTACGAATTATCCGAAAAAACAAATTCCACATCTAAACAAATGGAACGGAACAAATTATTAATAATAATAACAAAGTTTTTATTATTATTATTGTTATTTATTACTATTTATTTTAATTCATTTGTTACGTTACGTTCATTTAGCTTCGGCATTCGTTATTTCGAATAATTCGTAACTTCGGATAGAATTTTCAGATTTTCAAATTTTCAGTTGTTCGAATTTACAAATTTGAAAATTTTCGAATTGCCAAATTTAGGAATTTACGAATTTACGAATTTACAAATTTACGAATTTACAAATTTTTTAATTTACAAATTTAGGAATTTATGAATAGTCTGAAAAATTCCTTAAACGGTTTTCGTTAATGCGTTCATTTCAGAATTAACTAATTTGACGAATTTCATAAAAAAACTAATTTGGAATGATCTGCACATGTCTAGTTAAAAATAAAGAGTCAAGTTTTCACTACCATGCAATCATTAAACATTAATGATGGATCAGAAAGGATAACCTTTTCTGCAGTTAGATAAATTCTGCATCCTCCTTGTGCTCAGTCACATTACCGATTGGTCGCTATGGTCAGCTACCAATGTAAGAGATTCTCGGCTGACTGATGCTCATATGAGCAAGTGATAGAAGACAGTATCTTCAATCATTAATTGCTATAAGTAGGCTAAATATTTTTTATATATGTGCTTTTAATTTTAGTCTTAAGGCAAAACTAAAGTTCTGCTGTTTGCTGTGTGCAGGCAAGAATTTTTATTGCAGAAGAGACATGCATTGTCTCTTCTGCAATAAAATACGCTTATCTCAGTGGCGGTTGGTGGTTTCTTTTGTTCGGGGGGGTGGCAAGCAACCAACACCCCCACCCCAAGCGGCTGGCGGCACCTCCCCTCTCCCCCCGAAGTCTGCCGGTCGGTCCGGCACTTACCGCATCTAGGCGAGTAGCGGGTGGTGGACAGCGAGCAGTGGCTCCGTGTCCTCTCCTCCATCATGGCGGCTTCCAGCATGCGGTTCCTCCCCTCCTCCTAGGCGTCCAATAGGATCGACTGTCCTTTCAGCCAATTGGATGACGGTTCTCAAAACCTGCTTCCTGATTGGCCGGGAGGAGTATCAGTGTTATAATATCAAATATTCATTCTCTGTTGTAACACACCTGGGTGGGCTCAGAGTGCATTCTCTGCGCCCCGAGCCCACCCTATTTTGAAGCCTATTAGAGCCTCTGGCTCTAATCAGGTGCTTCAAAAAAAAAAAAAACACCCCGCCATTGTAATTCATGCATCCGGCGTCCTGCAAGGGTCCGAAAGCATGGATGGGGGGCGCAGCGATGGATGGGGGGGCGGCGTCCATGCAACCTTAATGGACGGGTCACCCCTGGCTTACCTGCCTGTTTGTGGCATCCCCTGGCATATACACTGAGCTGCACATGCACGGCTCAGCTTACAGAAGTGACCCAATCCCTGTGTGCCAGAATGACGGTCACCTGTGCATGCGCAGGAGTGACATCATCTTGCGCCGGCCAATGAAGCTGACCGAAAACCAGAACACAGGAGAAAATGCTAGGGCTGGCGAGGGACGGGACCATTTGTAGTGTAGGTTTGTAATAGTTATTGATTTACTTAGTAGTTTACTTAGTAATAGTTTTATGTAATCTATAATGTTAGTGTATAAGTAATCACTTCTACCTGTATACAACATGTTTAATGAATAATGAGACAGCTGATTTCATTATTCTGTGGGATGTTGTGAACATCTGGTCTCTCTATTGTGTAGTGTGGTTCAAACCGGTTTTGACTAGTTTTTCAGCTGATATATATATATATATATATATATATATATATATATATATAAAGCTAGAAAACAAAGGGCCGTTTGAGTTCACTCAGAACTAAGATGTCTGAAGCAAGCGAACTATCGCCTCCTTCAAATGAAGAAGTTACTTAACCCACAACAGTAAAATCTGTCTGTATATGTAGCATAGCAAGCTTGTTACACTCACTGAGGAACTTAAGGGGTTAATCCTTTGCATTGTGTAAAAAGACTTGTTTTATCCTGTATGCACAGATCCTTCCCTTCTTGCATTGTCTATCTTGGGAAGTTAACACACAGGCAGTAGCCAACCTGCACATGCTCAGTTGTGTCTTTTATGCTGGAGAGAACATTTACTTGTTCTCAGATCTAACCAGGTCCCATGATATTGACATCACACATGTGGGCGTGTATACAGTGGAAATCTCCTCCTACCTGAATTCTCAGCACTGGAGAAACTGTGTAGTTTATTTCTGACCCTGGTATACAGATCAGCCAAAAAGTTCATATTACTGAGTTTAGTAACACTTTAACCACTTCCTGACCGGCTCACACATATTTACTGCGGCACAATGTCACCGCTGAACGAAACCCCGTATGGGTACGGGGTCCCCTTTAAGAGCTGCCAGAGTGCGCGCATGTGCCACGGGCCGGCGCGCGATCGTGTGCACGAGAGCCAGCGCAGGGATTTGTGTGTGTAAACTTACTAAGTAGGAACAACGATATGGCTCCTCCCCCAGTCAGGTCCTATCCCCATACAATTAGAACACACTAAAGCCCCATACACACTATTAGATTTTCTGCAGATTTTTGTCTTCAGATTTACCAAAACCATGTAGTGCAAGGGCCTGCCTGATTGGATACAAATTGAAACTCTTATGGTTTAACCACATATTATATGGTTTTGGTAAATCTGAAGACAAAAATCTGTAGAAAATCTAATAGTGTGTATGGGGCCTAAGGCAACACATATTTAACTCCTTGATCGTCCCCTAGTTTTAACCCCTTCCCTACCAGTGACATTTACACAGTAATCAGTGCATTTTTATAGCACTGATCGCTGTATAAGTGTCAATGGCCCCCAAAAATGTGTCAAAAGTGTCCGATCTGTCCGTTGCAATGTCGCAGTCCTGCTAAAAAATTGATGATCACTGCCATTACTAGTAAAAAAAAAAAATAATAATAAAAATGGCATAAAAATGCCATAAATCTTTCCCACAGTTTGTAGACGATATAACTTTTGCACAAACCAATCCAAACCAAATATAGGCTTATTGCGATTTTTTTTTTTTTACCAAAAATATGTAGAAGAACATATATTGGCCTAAAGCGATGAATACATTTGTTTTGTAAAAACATTTTTGGGGATATTTATTATAGCACAAAGTAAATATTGTTTTTTTTTTTTCAAAATAGTCGCTCTTTTTTTGTTTATATCGCAAAAAATAAAAACCGCAGAGGTGATCAAATACCACCAAAAAAAAGCTCTGTTTGTGGGAAAAAAAGGACGTAAACTAAGTAAATTCCTTTTATAATTATACTTTTGAGTTGTGTGAAATTATTGTACCATATTCACAGATCTGTAAGGTTAAACATAGGAATTTTTAAGTAATAAATTTTAACCCTTTATTACACCATTGGAGGAAAGGTAAGTATAAACTGCCTTTAGTTTTGCATGAATGTTGGCAATATACTGTATGAATTTTGGCTGGATCCTGAGGAACCTAATGAAATTTGCTCAATGGGTTCCATTGTTGTTGCCTTCTGCCTGACATCATCCAACTAATAATTCAAGAGGAGCTGGGGAAAAATTGTCAGCAATTTTTTGGGGGTATTTTGGTCATCATTGTATGGCTACCTTTATGCTTGTTAGCCTAAACATTCTTAGAGCAAAACCCCAGCCAAAAACCACAAGATGAAAATGCATAGCCCAGTACAAGATAAAATAGCAAAAACAGCTTTTGTTGCAATATTCAGCTACAATTCAGAGATTTTCCCCTGTAGTACTTTGCTGCCTCTTGATGTACTCAGTCTGATGACCATCATTATTCAACCTACTTCCTCTGAGCCCAAGTTGTGCTGCACCCACCTCAGCCTGTCCTTGGACTGTGAAATGTGAAGTAGCACAGTGATGAGCTCATCTCCCTGTCACTCTGCTTTCTCTTCCTGTTAGCATGCATCTAGTCAGTACATAAACTGTTTGGCTTTTTGTGCTCCTTCTTCTTCTCACATTCCAGTTCTGCTATTCAGGGACTGCAAGAGGCTGATAACAGGTCAGATTAAGGTACTTACAGTGCTTGTATTTAAAGTGGAGTTCCACCCACTTTTACAAATTTTCAGCATCCCTCACTAAACTGTGCACTGTAAACGAATTGGATATTTTTTATTTTTTTTTCTCAGCACCTACTCTATATCTGCTGTATTCATGTTTCACTTCCTCCTCCCTGGCCGTGGCCCATCGCATCATTTCCTGTTTGCAATGCCTTCTGGGAAGGGGCGACAACTTCCTCTGACACTGCCGTTACTATGGAAACCTGACCTGAAACCTATTACACTGCTTGTGCTGCACTGGGCATGTGCGTGATCTGCAAGGATGAGATCCAGGATTAAATACAGTCTGACTCACACTTAAGATGGCCACGGCCTGCTGTAAGTTTATAAAATAACAAACTACTGCTATAAAAAAACAAAACAGACCTTAGTTTACAGACTAACTTTACTAGAATACATTAAGCTTGTGTATTATAGGGGTATTTTTATTTAAAAAGTATAATTTCGGCCGGAACACCACTTTAATAAACACATTTAAAGCTGATCTCCAGGCTCTCCATAACTCCATAGGGAGCTGTAGAAGAGAGGTTCATTTTTGCAGAGAGATGGGCTCTAATGATGTCTAAATGATTAGAGAGTTGTATTAATTTGTGTCTTATTTCTACCTGGCGTTCAGCTTTAAAGGCTAAGTTCACCTTTTTAGGAAAAAAAATAAATTAATATATTTTTGCAGGAAAAAAAAAAATGTGCATTTATTATTTTTTCCTGCAGGAAATTAGTGGATCGAGGATGCAATGTCCAGTTTCTGCAGATAAAGACCTGCAGCTTTCAGCCCATACCTGCATATAGGCTGTCAGTTTGAAAGCTGCAGGGCTGGTGAATGAACTATGAGAGTGCTCATTGGTGCCCTTGTAGTTCATTCGAAACTACAAGCCATCAGTCGCTATGGATGATGGTAGTTGTAGTTGATTCATTCACAGGAAACTGTGAATGAATGATGCGGCCATGTGGGCGGAGACCCACGTGGTGGCACTGCTTTTGAATCTTGACAGTGGGTGCAGGGAGACGATCCCCTTTCTGCTGTTACACTAAGGGGGATCGGGCAAACTGGCTGCCAGAGCTAGAAGCATGTTACATGTTCTACCCTAAAAATGGGTGGAATATGTAACATGTTCCAAAAGGTGAACTTATCCTTTAAAGCAGAGCAGCTTATTAAAGTTGAACTTCTAGAAAATTTTAAATCACCATTTTATCCAGTTATGTCTCTATATTAGTGTCTTGCCAAACTACTGTAGGATTGGGAGTTGTTTGAACAAGTCAGACATTATTGCACTGTATAGCATAGGTGTGCGCCTATTGCATTAGGGTGTGCACCCCAAAGCTCAAACACACATGTATGTAAGTGCAATTGCCCCAGAGCCCAATCCCGTGCAAGGAAAATTAAAAAAAACTGCATTTTTGCTTGCACATGATTGGATGATAGAAGTCAGCAGAGCTTCTGCTCATTTATCAAGCTCTGGAGCAACTCTGGAGCAACTGCTTTTGAAGAGGGCAACTGCACTTTGCAAAGTGCACAGTCTTTTCCCTTTAGTAAATCAACCCCATAGAGTAGTAGGGCAATGGACAGTGTCGGTAGAGCAGTGGACGATGTCAGTAGGGCAGAGGTTGGTGTCTGTAGAGCAGTGGACGGTGTCAGAACGGCAGGGATTTGTGTCAGTAGATTATTTTTTATATTGCTTTTATTATTTCTTTTTTTTTTTTATGTATGTAAGTGCAATTGCCCCAGAGCCCAATCCCGTGCAAGGAAAATTAAAAAAAACTGCAATAATTTTATTATTTTTTAAATGTGTGTGAATCACAAATGTGACCAAACAGTTACACATCTCTCGACCGCTGGAAACAATTTACATATATGTATTTCAACTGTGTGCTTGACTGTTTGATTGGTGATCTTGGTAAGATTTCAGTAAATGTGTTTGTGAGCTCTATTTTTATATACTCTTGTTTTAGCTTTCACCTAATGATTACAGGAACAACACTAGAGGGTGCAGCAGTACTTCATATAAAGATGTTCTAACCTGGTAGACTGTATAAAGTAGGTACTTTTAACAGGGCGCAGCAAAAGATTATGAAACATATCTGCATCTCTTGGAACACTGCATATTTAAAAACAGCCATTGCTGTTAATTTCCAAATTACAAGACCATTTGCTGTACTAGTGGACCCTTTGTGAAATTCTAGAAAATGCTTCCTACATGAAAATAACCGAATAACTGTATCCATCACACAAGGAATTAACTTGAATACCTTTTTTTTTTCTTTATCTTTTGGGAGTGTTCTGACATGACTGCAGGCGTGAGACTATATATTAAACTTTAAAATGGACAAACTTACTCAGTACTACCTTATTTTGTATTCTTTAAAATAGACAAATTATGCTAACTGCCTGCAAATAGTTAAAATAAAGATTATATGTAATTTTAACATATGTATACTTGTACTAACACTGTATAGCTTATAGGCTTATAATTAAAAAAAAAAAAAATATATATATATATATATATATATATATATATATATATATATATACATATAGATATACACTATATTGTCAAAAGTATTGGGACACCTGCCTTTGCGTGCACATGAACTTTAATGGCATTCCAGTACAGCCCATAGGGTTCAAGACTGAATTGGCTCACCCTTTGCAGCTATAACAGCTCCAACTCTTCTGGGAAGGCTGTCCACAAAGTTTAGGAGTGTGTCTATGGGAATATTTGACCATTCTTCCAGGAGCGCATTTGTGAGGTCAGTCACTGATGTTGGACGAGAAGGCCTGGCTCGCAGTCTCCACTCAATTCATCCCAAAGATGTTCTTCTGGGTTGACGTCAGGACTCTGTGCAAACCAGTCAGGTTCCTCCATCCCAAACTCGCTCACCCTTGTCTTTATGGACCTTGCTTTGTGCACTGGTGTGCAGTCATGTTGGAACAGGAAGGGTCCGTCCCCAAACTGTTCCCACAAAGTTGAGAGCATAAAATTGTCCAAAATGTCTTGGAATGCTGATGCCTTAAGAATTCCCTATTACTGAAAATAAAGGGCCAAGCCCAACCCCTGAAAAACAATCCCACACCATAATCCCCCCTCCACCAAATGATTTGGACTAGTGCACAAAGCAAGGTCCATAAAGACATGGATGAGCAAGTTTGGGGTGGAGGAATTTGACTGGCCTACACAGAGTCCTGACCTCAACCCAATAGAATACCTTTGTGATGAATTAGAGCAGAGACTGCAAGCCATGCCTTCTTGTCCAACATCAGTGCCTGTCTCACAAATGCACTTCTGGAAGAATGGTCAAACATTTGCATAGACACACTCCTAAACCTTAAGCAAAGGGTGAACCAACTCAATATTGAACCTTACGGACTAATGCCCCGTACACACGGTCGGACTTTGTTCGGACATTCTGACAACAAAATCCTAGGATTTTTTCCGACGGATGTTGGCTCAAACTTGTCTTGCATACACACGGTCACACAAAGTTGTCGGAAAATCCGATCGTTCTGAACGCGGTGACGTAAAACACGTACGTCGGGACTATAAACGGGGCAGTAGCCAATAGCTTTCCACTCTTTATTTATTCTGAGCATGCGTGGCACTTTGTCCGTCGGATTTGTGTACACACAATCGGAATTTCCGACAACGGATTTTGTTGTCGAAAAATTTTATATCCTGCTCTCAAACTTTGTGTGTCGGAAAATCCGATGGAAAATGTGTGATGGAACCTACACACGGTCGGAATTTCCGACAACAAGGTCCTATCACAAATTTTCTGTCGGAAAATCCGACCGTGTGTACGGGACAGACTGGGATGCTATTAAAGTTCATGTGTGTAAAGGCAGGCATCCCAATAAAAAATATACAGTGGGGACAGAAAGTATTCAGACCCCCTTAAATTTTTCACTCTGTTATATTGCAGCCATTTGCTAAAATCATTTAAGTTAATTTTATTTCCTCATTAATATACACACAGCACCCCATATTGACAGAAAAACACGGAATAGTTGACATTTTTGCAGATTTATTAAAAAAAGAAAAACTGAAATATCACATGCTCCTAAGTATTCAGACCCTTTGCTATGAAGGAGTGGCTTCACAACAACTCCGTGACTGTTCTTGAATGGCCCAGCCGGAGCCCTGACTTAAACCCAATTGAGCATCTCTGGAGAGACCTAAAAATGGCTGTCCACCAACGTTTACCATCCAATCTGACAGAACTGGAGAGGATCTGCAAGGAGGAATGGTAGAGGATCCCCAAATCCAGGTGTGAAAAACTTGTAGTATCTTTCCCAAAAAGACTCATGGCTGTATTAGATCAAAAGGGTGCTTCTACTAAATACGGAGCAAAGGGTCTGAATACTTAGGACCATGTGATATTTCAGTTTTTCTTTTTTAATAAATCTGCAAAAATGTCAACAATTCTGTGTTTTTCTGTCAATATGGGGTGCTGTGTGTACATTAATGAGGAAAAAAATGAACTTAAATGATTTTAGCAAATGGCTGCAATATAACAAAGAGTGAAAAATGTAAGGGGGTCTGAATACTTTCCCTCCCCACTGTATATATATATATATATATATATATATATATATATATATATATATATATATATATACTCATTCATTTTTTTAATTTACCTTGCTTTGTGCACTGGTCCAAATCATATGGTGGAAGGGGATTATGGTGTGAATTGTTTTTCAGGGGTTGGACTTGGGCCCCTTAGGTCCAGTAAAGGGAAATCTTAAGGCGTCAGCATACCAAACCATTTTGAACAATTTCATGCTCCCAACTTTGTGGAAACAGTTTGGGGATGGCCCCTTCCTGTTGCAACATGACTGGGCACCAGTGCACAAAGCAAGGTCCATAAAGACATAGATGAGCGAGTTTGGGGTGGAGGAACTTGACTGGCCTGCACAGAGTCCTGACCTCAACCTGATAGAACACCTTTGGGATGACATCCACATCAGTGCCTTCCCTTACAAATGCTCTTCTGGAAGAATGGTCAGATATTACCATAGACACACTCCTAAACCTCGTGGACAGCCTTCCCAGAAGAGTTGAAGCTGTTATAGCTGCAAAGGGTGGGCCAACTCAACATTAAACCCTATGGACTAAGACTGCGATGCCATTAAAGTTCATGTGCCTGTAAAGGCAGATGTCCTAATACTTTTGCCAATATAGGCTATATATTTTCCAATTAGCCATGTGTGACTGACAAAATAGCATCTATGTGTATGAGGATCCAGTGATGGCTGTGTGTTAAGTTAATGTGAGGGGTGTACTCAATTTTGTGAGATACTGTATATACAGTCAGGTCCATAAATATTGGGACATTGACACAATTCTAATCTTTTTGTCTCTATACACCACCATAATGGATTTGAAATGAAACGAACAAGATGATAATTTGAGGGTATTTACATCCAAATCAGGTGAACGGTGTAGGAATTACAACAGTTTGTATATGTGCCTCCCACATATACAACCAGGGACCAAAAGTAATGGGACAATTGGCTGCTCAGCTGTTCCATGGCCAAGTGTGTGTTATTCCCTCATTATCCCATTTACAAGGAACAGATAAAAGGTCCAGAATTCATTTCAAGTGTGCTATTTGCATTTGGAATCTGTTGCTGTCAACTCTCAATATGAGATCCAAAGAGCTGTCACTATCAGTGAAGCAAGCCATCATTAGGCTGAAAAAACAAAACAAACCCATCAGAGAGATAACAAAAACATTAGGTGTGGCCAAATCAACTGTTTGGAACAGCCCTAAAAAGAAAGCACGCACCGGTGAGCTCAGCAACACCAAAAGACCCGGAAGACCACAGAAAACAACTGTGGTGGATGACGAAGAATTCTTTCCCTGGTGAAGAAAACACCCTTGACAACAGTTGACCAAATCAAGAACATTCTTCAGGAGGTAGGTGTATGTGTGTCAAAGTCAACAATCAAGAGAAGACTTCACCAGAGTGAATACAGAGGGTTCACCACAAGATGTAAACCATTGGTGAGCCTCAAAAACTGGAAGGCCAGATTAGAGTTTGCCAAACAACATCTAAAAAAGCCTTAACAGTTCTGGAACAACATCCTATGGACAGATGAGACCAAGATCAACTTGTACCAGAGTGATGGGAAGAGAAGAGTATGGAGAAGGAAAGGAACTGCTCATGATTCAAAGCATACCACCTCATCAGTGAAGCATGGTGGTAGTGTCATGGCGTGGGCATGTATGGCTGCCAATGGAACTGGTTCTTTTGTATTTATTGATGATGTGACTGCTGACAAAAGCAGCAGGATGAATTCTGAAGTGTTTCGGGCAATATTATCTGCTCATATTCAGCAAAATGCTTCAGAACTCATTGGACGGCGCTTCACAGTGCAGATGGACAAAGACCCGAAGCATACTGCGAAAGCAACCAAAGAGTTTTTTAAGGGAAAGAAGTGGAATGTTATGCAATGGCCAAGTCAATCACCTGGCCTGAATCTGATTGAGCATGCATTTCACTTGCTGAAGACAAAACTGAAGGGAAAATGCCCCAAGAACAAGCAGGAACTGAAGACAGTTGCAGTAGAGGCCTGGCAGAGCATCACCAGGGATGAAACCCAGCGTCTGGTGATGTCTATGCGTTCCAGACTTCAGGCTGTAATTGACTGCAAAGGATTTGCATCCAAGAATTAAAAAGTGAAAGTATGATGGATGATTGTTAATCTGTCCCATTACTTTTGGTCCCTTATAAAGTGGGAGGCACATATACAAACTGTTGTAATTCCTACACCATTCACCTGATTTGGATGTAAATACCCTCAAATTAAAGCTGAAAGTCTGCAGTTAATCCACATCTTGTTTGTTTAATTTCAAATCCATTGTGGTGGTGTATAGAGACAAAAACATTAGAATTGTGTCAATGTCCCAATATTTATGGACCTGACTGTATATACAGTATCTCACAAAATTGAGTACACCCCTCACATTAACTCAACACACAGCCATTAATGTCTAAACCACTGGCAGAAAAAGTGAGAACACCCCTAAGTGAAAACGTCCAGATTGGGCCCAATTAGCCATTTTCCCTCCCCAGTGTCATGTGACTAGTTAGTGTTACAAGGTCTCAGGTGTGAATGGGGAGCAGCTGTGTTAAATGTGGTGTTATCGCTCTCTCTCTCATAATAGTCACTGGAAGTTTTAACATGGCACCTCATGGCAAAGAACTCTCTGAGGATCTAAAAAAAAAGAATTCTTGCTCTACATAAAGATGGTCTAGGCTATAAGAAGATTGTCAAGACCCTGAAACTGAGCTACAGAATAGTGGCCAAGACCATACAGCAGTTTAACAGGACAAGTTCCACTCAGAACAGGTCTCACCATGGTCGACCAAAGAAGTTGAGTGCACATGCTCAGCATCATATCCAGAGGTTGTCTTTAGGAAATAGACGTATGAGTGCTGCCAGCATAGCTGAAGGGGTGGGAAGTCAGCCTGTCAGTGCTCAGACCTTACGCCGCAAACTGCATCAAATTGGTTTGCATGGCTGTCATCCCAGAAGGAAGCCTCTTCTAAGGACGATGCACAAGAAATCCTGCAAGCAGTTTGCTGAAGACAAGCAGACTAAGGACATGGATTACTGGAACCATGTCCTGTGGTCTGATGAGACCAAGATAAACTTATTTGGTTCACATGATGCAGAGCGTGTAGGGCTTGAACCAGGTGAGGAGTACAAAGACAAGTGTGTCTTGCCTACAGTCAAGCATAGTGGTGGGAGTGTCATGGTCTGGGGCTGCCCACACTGGAGAGCTACATTTCATTGATGGAACCATGAATGCCAACATGTACTTGACATGACATACTGAAGCAGAGCATGATCACCTCCATTCTGAGCTGCAGGGCAGTATTCCAACATGATAACGACCCCAAACACACCTCCAAGATGACCACTGCCTTGCTAAAGAAGCTGAGGTAAAGGTGATGGAATGGTCATGCATGTCCCTAGACCTGAATCCTATTGAGCATCTGTGGGGCATCCTCAAATGGAAGGCGGAGGAGCGCAAGGTCTCCAACATCCATCAGCTCATGGAGGAGTGGAAGAGGACTCCAGTGGCAACCTGTGAAGCTCTGGTGAACTCCATGCCCAAGAGGGTTAAGGCAGTGCTGGAAAATAATGGTGGCCACACAAAATATTGACACTTTGGGCCCAATTTGGACATTTTCACTTAGGGGTGTACTCACTTTTGTTGCCAGCGATATAGACATTAATGGCTGTGTTGAGTTATTTTGAGGGGATAGCAAATTTACACTGTTATACAACCTGTACACGCACTACTTTACATTGTAGCAAAGTGTCATTTCTGCAATGTTGTCACATGAAAAGATATATATACTCTGCATCCAGTCAGTGTAGCCTAGATCTACATTCTACAGTGCATTCCGTAGTGTGTGTATATATATATATATATATATATATATATATATATATATATATATATACTCTGCAGCTTCCAGTGTAGCCTATATCTACAGTGCATTCTGTGGTGTACTGTTTCTACTACTTTTCTGGTGGTATACACAGTACACAATACAGTGCAGCCGTAGTGCAGTTGCTACTACTTTTCTGGTGGTGTATACTGTACATTACACAATACAGTGCAGCCGTAGTGCAGTTGCTACTACTTTTCTGGTGGTGTACACATTACACAATACAGTGCAGCCGTAGTGCAGTTGCTACTACTTTTCTGGTCGCGTACACATTACACAATACAGTGCAACTGTAGTGCAGTTGCTACTACTTTTCTGGTGGCGTACACAGTACACAATACAGTGCAACCGTAGTGCAGTTGCTACTACTTTTCTGGTGGCGTACACATTACACAATACAGTGCAACCGTAGTGCAGTTGCTACTACTTTTCTGGTGGTGTACACAATACAGTGCAACCGATTCTGCTAAGCCTGCTAAAGGACCCTAGGATTTGTGGTATCAAGGAGAGGGATCATTACTGGTTGGCAAGCCTTCTCGGTCCACGTTAAAAGTAAGGTTAAGGTAACAGGTAAGTTACAGGTAAGGTTGCAGAACTCTTCATGCCTTCGCAGAGGGAGCAGAGGATGAAACATCTTCAGGAGGCCATGAAGAAAGGTTTGTGCAATGCGTTTTCAGACCCTGGGAGGTTACAATTTCCTGGCGCTGGACAACGTGTTGCTGAGGCTTCGTTCAGTTAGAGAAAGAGCAGTGGAGAAGTTGGCCGGCTGACCGATGCCTTTAGACAATTTTCCAGTCCTCAGCACCAAGGTCTGATCAGTTCAAGCAACCATCGCCAGCATCTGCATTACATGGTGCAGGAATATCTAGGGGCAAGAGCAGATTGGAGACCTTTCCAACAGACCATCCACTGGGTTACTGGGTCTTGAGGATGGACCACTGGCCAGAACTTGCTCAATAGGCAATTGAGCTACTGGCCTGTCCTGCAACCAGCGTTCTTTCTGAACGCACATTCAGTGCTGCTGGGCGGTTTGTAATGGATCATAGAGTGTGCCTGTCCACAGACTTCATTGATAGGCTCACATTCATAAAAATGAATCAGTCTTGGATCAGCAGCAGCTATCAAGCACCTGATGCTGATGTAACTGATTGATTTTTCTTTGGATGTGGAATCCCTTGAAGACTGCCTATGCTGAGTTACTATTCTATTCCTCCTCAATCTTGATGATGCTAGTTAGCTTCCAACAATATTTTTGGTTTAGGGCACCACCACCACTGCCTAAGGCCCAATTTTTCTGCCCTTGTTTAACAGGGGCATGTAATTATAATTTTTAATATTAATATTAATATTAATATAATATTTCACAGCAGGGCCCGTTGCTGCACCCAACAAGAGTATCTGTGAGGGGTTACAGTGTACAGTGTTGAGGCACCACCACCACCACTGCCTAAGGCCCAATTTTTCTGCCCCTGTTGAACAGGAGCATGTAATTACAATTTTTGATCAAATATTTCACAGCAGGGTCCATTCCTGCACCCAACAAGAGTATCTGTGAGGAGTGAAAGTGTCGTGGCTCCACCACCACTGCCCAAGGCCCAATTTTTCTGCCCCTGTTCAACAGGGGCGTGTAATTACAATTTTTGATCAAATATTTCACAGCAGGGCCCATTCCTGCGCCCACCGAGCGTAACTGTGAGGGCTTACAGTGTTGTGGCACCACCACCACCAACGGCCCAATTTTTCTGCCACTGTTTAACAGGGGCATGTAATTACAATTCTTGATATAATATTTCATAGCAGGGCCCATTCCTGTGCCCAACAAGCATAACTGTAAAGGCTTACAGTGTCGTGGCACCACCACAACCACCACCAAAGGTCCAGTTTTTTCTGCCTCTGTTTAACAGGGGCATGTAATTACAATTCTTGATCTAATATTTCACAGCAGGGCCCGTACTTGCTCCCACCAAGAGTAACTGTGAGGGCTTACAGTGTTGTGGCACCACCACCACCACCACCATCAAAGGCACAATTTTTCTGCCCCTGTTTAACAGGGGCATGTAATTACAATTTTTGATATAATATTTAACAGCAGGGCCCATTCCTGCTCCCAACAAGAGTATCTGTGAGGGGTTACAGTGTTCTGGCACCACCAACACCTAAGGCCCAATTTTCTGCAGAGTATATAGCGCAGGCCGTATAGTATATATACCTCTGTTCAGAATATATAGTGCCTGGGGGCCCCCAACGCCATTTTTTAAAAATGTGGGTGCAGGGTTCACCTTAATATCTATACCAGACCCAAAGAGTCTGGTCATTTTCTGGGGGGGGGGGGCATGCCATTTTTCTCAATGATTTTCATCTATATTGCCAGGCCCCAACAATACATTACAGCTGCAAGCAGTTTTAAATGACTTTTTTTCCTTTAGAAATGTCATTTTGCTGTGGTACTTTTCTAAACACGGGAAAACTGCACCAATTTACAAGGAATACTATAGACACCCCCGGGCACGATATTTAAGCACTTACTGATCGTGTGCGCGCAGCCCTGTACCTTCGGTGGCAGCGTGTCACTGAGACACTGCTTGCCGCCAAGGGGGGTGAACAGCCATTGGGCATGGCTGTTTACCACGTGATCGGCTGTGATGAAGTCACGGCCGATCACAGATGGTACCGCCCCACTTTGCACAGCGCACGCGCGCGATCGTTCTGTGCTTGCACATCGGTGGCGGCGTGTTCCCGGGATGGTAAACAGCCATTGGCAGGCGGCTGTTTACCACGTGATCGGCTGTGATCCTTTCACAGCCGATCACTAAATGTAAACATCAAGCGGTAAGAGATGTTACCGGGTTCTCCTCCTCACACACCAATCGTGTGTGTGAAGGAGATTGCGGTAACATCTCATTACCACTTACAGTGTACACCAACACACACTGATTGCCCCCCCAATAAAGAGGACATGTCACCACCCATCAAAGTACCTGTCCGAGTACTGGTTACAGTTCATCTGAGTACCTGAGTACCTGTCACAGTCCATCTGAGTACCCGAGTACCTGTCACAGTCCATCTGAGTACCCGGGTACCTGTCACAGTCCATATGAGTACCCAAGTACCTGTCACAGTTCATCTGAGTACCTGAGTACCTGTCACAGTCCATCTGAGTACCCGAGTACCTGTCACAGTCCATATGAGTACCTGGGTACCTGTCACAGTCCATCTGAGTACCTGTCACAGTCCATATGAGTACCTGAGTACCTGTCACAGTCCATCTGAGTACCCGAGTACCTGTCACAGTTCATCTGAGTACCCGAGTACCTGTCACAGTTCATCTGAGTACCTGAGTACCTGTCACAGTTCATATGAGTACGGAGTACCTGTCACCAGCCCATCAGAGTACCAGAGTACCTGTCACCAGCCCACCAGAGTACCCGAGTACCTGTCACCAGTCCATCAGAGTACCCAAGTACCTGTCTGCAGCTCATCAAGTTACCCGAGTACTTGTCTCCAGTCCATCAGAGTACCAGAGTACCTTTCTGCAGCCCATCAGAGTACCTATCTGCAGCCCATGCCTCATAGAATATACGTTGGGGTGTTTGCTTTCCAAAATGGGGTCATTTTGTGGGTAATTCCACTGTCCTGGTGCTCCAGGGCCTTCAAAAGTGTGATAGGTAGGAATGAAATGAGATGTGTAATTTATTCTCCTAGAACTCCTGAAGGTACTACTTCAATGTTGGTCCTCTGTATGTGGCCAGGCTGTGTAAAAGTCCCACACATGTGGTATCGCCATACTCGGGAAGAGTAGCAGAATGTATTTTGGTGTGTAATTTTTGCTATATACATGCTATGTGTTAGAAATATCTTGTGTAAAAAAAAAAATGCGTTTTCATTTTTTTTACAGATTTTCCAAAAACTTCTGGAAAAAAATGAACCATTCAAAAGACTCATTATGCATCATAGATTATATGTTGGGGTGTTTGCCTTCCAAAATGGAGTCATTTTGTGGGCAATTCCATTGTTCTGGTGCTCCAGGGCCTTCAAAAGGATAATAGGTGGTTGAGAAATGAGATATGCCATTTATGCTCGTAGAACGCCTGAAAGTGCTACTTCAATGTTGGGCCTTTGTATGTGGCCAGGCTGTGTAAAAGTCTCACACATGTGGTATTGCCATACTAGGGAAGAGTAGCATAATGTATTTTGGGGTGTAATTTGTTGTATGCATATGCTGTGTGTGAGAAATAACCTGATAATATGACAATTTTGTAAAAAAAAAAATAAAAAAAATTAAAAAAATCTTAATTTTGCAAAGAATTGAGGGAAAAAATTACAACTTAAAAAAACTCACCATGCTACTTGCTTAATACCTTGGAATGTCTACTTTCTAAAAAGGGGTCATTTGGGGGTATTTGTACTTTCCTGACTTGTTGGTGTCTCAAGAAATGAGATACACCTAATGTACTGAAGACCTGATCAGATGTGATCAATTTTCAGTGATTGGCACCATAGTTTGTAGACTCTATAACTTTCACAAAGACCAAATAGTATACAGTACACTAATGTGGGTTATTTTTTACAAAAGCTATGTAGCAATATACATTTTGACCAAAATTTATTAAGAAAAATTACTAATTTGCAAAATTTTATGACAGAAACAAAGAAAAAGGCATTTTTTTCACAAAATGTACGGTCTTTTTTTATTTATAGCACAAAAAATAAAAAACCCACTAGTGATTAAATACCACCAAAAGAAAGCACTATTTGTGTGAAAAAGGGATGCAAATTTCATATGGGTACAGTGTTGCATGACTGAGTAATTGTCATTCAAAAATTGTCATTTTCAGAGAGCTGAAAATTTGTTCTGGGCAGGAAGGGGGTGTAAGTGCCCTGCATTGAGGTGGTTAAAGGAATATTTCATTTTTATTGTTTCACATTAAGCATTCTGAAAATCACTGCTCCCGAAAAAACGGCCGTTTTTTTTGCATTGATACATGTCCCCTGGGGAAGGACCCGGGTCCCCAAATACTTTTTAGGGCAAAAACATGCATATAAGCCTTTAAAATTAGCACTTTTGATTTTTCACGTCCGTGCCCCATAGACTTTAAAGCCGCATACACACGGTCGGAATTTCCGACAACAAAACCGTGGATTTTTTTCCAAATGATGTTGGCTCAAACTTGTCTTGCATACACACAGTGACACAAATGTTGTTGGAAATTCAGAACGTGAGAACGTGGTGACGTACAAGGCGTACGACGAGCCGAGAAAAAGGAAGTCCAATAGCCACTGCGGCACCTTCTGCTTGATTCCGAGCATGAGTGAGCTTTTGTGCGATGGACTTGTGTACACACGATCGGACTTTCCGACAACAAGTGAAGTTGGTGGAAAATTTGAGAACCTGCTGTCAAACATTGGTGTGCAGAAATTCAGACAGCAAATGTTCGATGGAGCATACACACGCTCGGACTTTCTGACAACAAGCTCACATCGAACATTTCCCGTCGGAAAGTCCGACCGCACGTACGGGGCATTAACGGTGTTTGCGCGTTCGAACAAACGTTTTTGCATGTTCGGATGTTCTGGTGCGAACCGAACCGGGGGGCTGTTCGGCTCATCCCTAATTATGAGTGAAGCCTGCAGTGCTGTAGAAGTTTGTGACTTGGTCTGACTTTCTTTTGACCTGCTGCTCATGTGGACTGTGATGGGAGGTCCCAAAATATCTTGTGAAGGGGGGGGTCCCAAAATGTCAGGCAAATAGATCATAATGCAGCATATTGCATGATGATTTTTAATTTAAATTCAAACTTCCAGCTTAATACTATTCAGAGATTAATTAATATATGTTTGAAAGCTTAGAAAATATGGTTTAAGGCAGTTTACATCTTAATAAGCTGGAAGTTGCTTAAAATAATACTCTTGTAATATATGGAAAATATTTATATAATTGCCTTGTGTGTGATTTTTTAACTTCTGGCTTTTTAAAATCTGAAGTGCCCTGCTACAATAATTTAAACTGTTTCATATATACTGTATATCAGTCCAGATTTGGATAAGCTGGGAATTTGATTAAAAAATATAATGGAATATGTTTTACTAAAAAATAGCTGATAATGATGACTTTCATAAATTGGATTGTAAATACATCATATACTATGCATTAGAGAAGCATATTTATAGAGCAGTGTGACTTTTACCAAACATTTAAAATAGAAAATTGAAATTGTGCTATAGGGTAAATATAAGCAGCTTTACACATCAACCGATACAAATTGAAAATAAATAGAAATAATAAGTGCAGCTCTGAATATCTAAATGTGTCATGATGTACGTAAAACTGTGAAAGGCATAAGTCTGACATATATGTACAAAAAAGTGAAATCACTATACAGTGCCCAATCAGTGAAGTCCAAATATGAAAATATGATAGTCCAAACTATAATGCCAGGTAAATTGTTGTGAGAATGTGGCCCCTTCAAAAACAGCAAAGCCACATCCACATAAGCTCATGCTAGGGAATTGAAATTAATAAGGACACCGCTACTATCCACTCCAGACTATGCTTACCAGATAAGTAATCAATCGTGCAGACTTACATGATGTAACCCTAAAAAAGTGTACAAATGAACAGAAGCCATGCATATATTCACTGATTTTGCTCCAGACAGCCCTAAGGTGAGGCGTATGTGGGTGCTTCTTGCAGGTAAATATAGGTGGATCTTTCAGAAACTAGTAATGACAACCTCCATAAGAGATCATCAACCAAATACAGGTAGGGGCCACCTGTAGAATGGAGGTCTATGGAGACAATATCAGGGCTTTCAATAGATATGAAATTCCCACTTGTCCATAAAAGAGAAAATGATTTTCCTCCAGGAACTCAGCTGCCATCACCACCATCAAGATAATGCCACCATTATCATTATTTTGATGGTGGCATTATCTTAAAGGTGGAGATGGCAGATGGCAGTCATACACTTTAATCCCTTAGACACTGACACTCATAGTCTTCAAAAACATTTCTAGAGTGTGCTCCCTTAGTTCTGCCACACAGTAAATAAATGTAAAGCTTGGTACACACAGGTAGTCTTTTTTTTTTTTCATTTAACCACTTGAGCCCCGGACCATTATGCTGCCTAAGGACCAGAGGTCTTTTTCCAATTTGGCACTGCGTCGCTTTAACTGCTAATTGCGCGGTCATGCAATGCTGTACCCAAACGAAATTTACGTCCTTTTCTTCCCACAAATAGAGCTTTCTTTTGATGGTATTTGATCACCTCTGCGGTTTTTATTTTTTGCGCTATAAACGGAAAAAGACCGAAAATTTTGAAAAAAAATGATATTTTCTACTTTTTGTTATAAAAAAAATCCAATAAACTAAATTTTAGTCATACATTTAGGCCAAAATGTATTCGGCCACATGTCTTTGGTAAAAAAAATGTCAATAAGCGTATATTTATTGGTTTACGCAAAAGTTATAGCGTCTACAAACTAGGGTACATTTTCTATAATTTACACAGCTTTTAGTTTATGACTGCCTATGTCATTTCTTGAGGTGCTAAAATGGCAGGGCAGTACAAAACCCCCCCAAGTGACCCCATTTTGGAAAGTAGACACCCCAAGGAAATTGCTGAGAGGCATGTTGAACCCATTGAATATTTATTTTTTTTGTCCCAAGTGATTGAATAATGACAAAAAAAAAAAAAATATTTACAAAAAGTTGTCACTAAATGATATATTGCTCACACAGGCCATGGGCCTATGTGGAATTGCACCCCAAAATACATTCAGCTGCTTCTCCTGAGTATGGAGATACCACATGTGTGGGACTTTTTGGGAGCCTAGCCGCGTACGGGGCCCCGAAAACCAATCACCACCTTCAGGATTTCTAAGGGTGTAAATTTTTGATTTTACTCCTCACTACCTATCACAGTTTCGGAGGCCATGGAATGCCCAGGTGGCACAAAACCCCCCAAAATGACCCCATTTTGGAAAGTAGACACCCCAAGCTATTTGCTGAGAGGCATATTGAGTCCATGGAATATTTTATATTTTGACACAAGTTGTGGGAAAGTGACACTTTTTTTTTTTTTTTTTTTGCATAAAGTTGTCACTAAATGATATATTGCTCACACAGACCATGGGCATATGTGGAATTGCACCCCAAAATACATTTAGCTGCTTCTCCTGAGTATGGGGATACCACATGTGTGGGACTTTTTGGGAGCCTAGCCGCGTACGGGACCCCGAAAACCAATCACCGCCTTCAGGATTTCTAAGGGTGAAAATTTTTGATTTCACTCTTCACTGCCTATCACAGTTTCGGAGGCCATGGAATGCCCAGGTGGCACAAAACCCCCCCAAATGACCCCATTTTGGAAAGTAGACACCCCAAGCTATTTGCTGAGAGGCATGGTGAGTATTTTGCAGCTCTCGTTTGTTTTTGAAAATGAAGAAAGACAAGAAAAAACATTTTTTTTTTTTCTTTTTTCAATTTTCAAAACTTTGTGACAAAAAGTGAGGTCTGCAAAATACTCACTATACCTCTCAGCAAATAGCTTGGGGTGTCTACTTTCCAAAATGGGGTCATTTGGGGGGGGTTTGTGCCACCTGGGCTTTCCATGGCCTCCGAAACTGTGATAGGCAGTGAAGAGTGAAATCAAAAATTCACGCCCTTAGAAAGCCTGAAGGCGGTGATTGGTTTTCGGAGCCCCGTACGCGGCTAGGCTCCCAAAAAGTCTCACACATGTGGTATCCCCGTACTCAGGAGAAGCAGCAGAATGTATTTTGGGGTGTAATTTCACATATTTCCATGGCATGTTTGAGCAATATAACATTTAGTGACAACTTTGTGCAAAAAAAAAAAAAAAATGTGTCTCTTTCCCGCAACTTGTGTCGCAATATAAAATATTCCATGGACTCGACATGCCTCTCAGCAAATAGCTTGGGGTGTCTACTTTCCAAAATGGGGTCATTTGGGGGGGTTTTGAACTGTCCTGGCATTTTATGCACAACATTTAGAAGCTTATGTCACACACCACCCACCCTTCTAACCACTTGAAGACAAAGCCCTTTCTGACACTTATTGTTTACATGAAAAAGTTATTTTTTTTTTGCAAAAAAATTACTTTGAACCCCCAAACATTATATATTTTTTTAAAGCAAATGCCCTACAGATTAAAATGGTGGGTGTTTCATTTTTTTTTTTCACACAGTATTTGCGCAGCGATTTTTCAAACACATTTTTTGGGGAAAAAACACACTTTTTTAAATTTTAATGCACTAAAACACACTATATTGCCCAAATGTTTGATGAAATAAAAAAGATGATCTTAGGCCGAGTACATGGATACCAAACATGACATGCTTTAAAATTGCGCACAAACGTGCAGTGGCAACAAAATAAATACATTTTTAAAAGCCTTTAAAAGCCTTTACAGGTTACCACTTTAGATCTACAGAGGAGGTCTACTGCAAAAATTACTGCCCTCGATCTGACCTTCGCGGTGATACCTCACATGCATGGTGCAATTGCTGTTTACGTTTGACGACAGACCGCCGATTGCGTTTGCCTTAGCGCGAGAGCAGGGGGCGACAGGGGTGTTTTTTTTTTTTTTTTTTTTTCTTTATTATTTTTCTGCTTTTTTTATCTTATTTTTAAACTGTTCCTTTCATATTTTTTTTTTTTAATCATTTTTATTGTTATCTCGGGGAATGTAAATATCCCCTATGATAGCAATAGGTAGTGACAGGTACTCTTTTTTGAAAAAATTGGGGTCTATTAGACCCTAGATCTCTCCTCTGCCCTCAAAGCATCTGACCACACCAAGATCGGTATAATAAAATGCTTCCCCAATTTCCCAATGGCGCTATTTACATCCGGCGAAATCTAAGTCATAAAATGCTCGTAGCTTCCGGTTTCTTAGGCCATAGAGATGTTTGGAGCCACTCTGGTCTCTGATCAGCTCTATGGTCAGCTGGCTGAATCACCGGCTGCATTCTCAGGTTCCCTGTTGAGACAGGAGAGCCAGAGAAAAACACGGAAGACGGTGGGGGGGGGGGGCATTCCCTCCCACGGCTTGTAAAAGCAGTCTAGAGGCTAATTAGCCGCTAGGATTGCTTTTACATGAAAGCCGACCGCTGGCTGAAAAGAATGATACCAAGATGATACCTAAACCTGCAGGCATCATTCTGGTATAACCACTCAAAGTCGTGAATGGCGTACCTGAAGACAAAAAAATGGTTAACAATAAAGCACAGTAAACGGTAAAGTATAAAAAATTGCATACCTGAAAAAGCAAACATGATAAAACATAATAACAATAAAACATTGCAGAATAGAATACAGTAAAAAAGAGCAGAACAATAGAGAGAGAATAGAGAGAGAGAGAACAATAAAACGACAACTATTTTTTTTAATTTTATATATATATTTTTTTTTTTACACTTTTTTTGTAACTAACTTTTGTAACTGTAACCGGTTCCAGGTTCGGGTCTCTCAAAATGCGATGGCATCTTGGGAGACCCTGTGAAAGTGTGCCTAGTCTGTGCAATGCTGTACCCTACGCTAATACTCAACTAGTGTATGGTAGCGTTCAAAACATTCACCAATGCAAAGACCAGGATTGTCAGGACAGGAGGGACAATAATAGCGGGTGTCACGCCTATATCCGCGCTTGCTGCAGACACAACATCTTTTTTGGGGGTTTGTTGGGTAGGGGTACTCGGTAGGACATAAAGAAAATGCCTCTCATGCAGCCGACTGCATTTGGTTGGGGATGTGAATGGGGGAAGTACGGGCGCTGCAGAAGTGGTGGGTTCCCAATTAAGATTGGCGAATGCAGCAGGAAGGGCACTATGGGCACGACGGGCCTGTTTGTCCTCTTCTTGGTGGCAGCGGGACACTACTTGTGCTTGCCACCTCACCAGCTTGAACTGCACTTATGGGACTCGCCACGTCACCAAGTGTTACTGCAGTGCTGGTTTGACTACGACCGGGGTGTACTAGGCCGCTGGTGCTTGCCAGTTCACCAAAACGCTACCAAAAAAACTGTTAGCGATCGCAGGGATCAGGCCTGACTCTGCGAACGCTGCAGTTATGCGTTTAGTGTTTTGTAAGTGTCAGTGATCGATCGATACTGCACTTGGGTGGGCTGGGCTGGGCCGGGCGGAGGGGCAAAACACAGGTGCTAGCAGGTATCTGGGCTGATCCCGCTAACACTGCGTTTTTGGGAACCCTAAACTGCTGGGGACGCTAGTATAGATCTGATCGGATCAGATATTGATCCGTTCAGATACTATACCACTAAGGGAGGTGTATGCTGCGTGCGTGGGTGTTAGCGGTACTGGCGCTAACCTGATGCTGCCTGGGGCTGGTGCTTGCCAGTTCACCAAAACGCCACCAAAAAAACTGTTAGCGATCGCAGGGATCAGGCCTGACTCTGCGAACGCTGCAGTTATGCGTTTAGTGTTTTGTAAGGGACAGTGATCGATCGATACTGCACTTGGGTGGGCCGGGCCGGGCGGAGGGGCAAAACGCAGGTGCTAGCAGGTATCTGGGCTGATCCCGCTAATACTGCGTTTTTGGGAACCCTAAACTGCTGGGGACGCTAGTATAGATCTGATCGGATCAGATATTGATCCGTACAGATACTATACCACTAAGGGAGGTGTACGGTGCGTGCGTGGGTGTTAGCGCTACTGGCGCTAACCTGACGCTGCCTGGTGCTTGCTTGCCAGTTCACCAAAATGCTACCAAAAAAACTGTTAGCGATCGCAGGGATCAGGCCTGACTCTGCGAACGCTGCAGTTATGCGTTTAGTGTTTTGTAAGTGACAGCGATCGATCGATACTGCACTTGGGTGGGCCGGGCGGAGGGGCAAAACGCAGGTGCTAGCGGGTATCTGGGCTGATCCCGCTAACACTGCGTTTTTGGGAACCCTAAACTGCTGGGGACACTAGTATAGATCTGATCGGATCAGATATTGATCTGTACAGATACTATACCACTAAGGGAGGCGTATGCTGCGTGCGTGGGTGTTAGCGGTACTGGCGCTAATCTGACACTGCCTGGGGCGACGCATATCACCGCCGGGCGATCAGGGGGCTAAACCTTTATTCGGTAATAAACGGCGGGTGCCCTGACACTATAAAAAATAAACAAACTAACCAGCGTCAACCGTAACGTTTATACGGTGATCAGTGGTGAAAGGGTTAACTAGGGGGCAATCAAGGGGTTAAAACATTTATTAGATAGTATATGGGGGTCCCTGACGCTATAAAATGCTGACGGCGAACCTAAATATTTACGTCCCTAACTAGCGTCACCAGCGACACTAATACAGCGATCAGAAAAATGATCGCTTAGCAACACTGGTGACAGGGGGTGATCAAGGGGTTAAAACTTTATTAGGGGGGGTTAGGGGGGTATCCTAGACCTAAAGGGGGGTAATACTAACTGTCCCAACACTGTAACTGTCACAAACTGACACTATGCAGTAATCAGAAAAAAAAAAAAAAAAAAAAAAAAAAACCTGCTGGTGTCAGTTTGTGACAGGGGGGGGGGGGGTGATTGGGGGGGGATCGGGGGGCGATCGGGGGGGGGATCGGGGTGTTTTGTATGCCTGGCATGTTCTACTGTGTGTGTAGTGTGTTGTGCACTTACATTGCAGTCTTCTCTCCTCGGCGCTGGAACGGAATACCGAGCTGAGGGGAGATGACATCATTTCCTTTGCTGCTGTTTAGCATACAGCAGCAAAGGAGTGTTCCCATTGGCCGGCGGCGATCGCGAGGGGGGGCCACGAACGGATGGCCTCCCCCTCATCTCGGATCACCGGGGAACAGAACGGGACCGCCTCGGGCGGCGGGGGGGGGGGTCCGATCGGACCCCCCACCCGCGGAAGGCAAATCACGTACATGTACGTGATTTTGCCTGCCCGTGCCGCTTTGCCGACGTAAATCGGCGTTAGGCGGTCCTTAAGTGGTTAAGCCAGCAGGCTGAACGAAAACAGAAAAAAAACAGAGGGGAAATCACTGTACTAACTATGCAATGTTAGTACAGCAATCTCACCGCTGAGCTATTGTGTTCTTACAGGGGGATGCCCCCCCTGCCAGAACACACTTCAGCGCTCACAGTAATTGGCTGTGAACGCTGATCGGATGCTGATTGGCTGCTGGTTGTCCAGTGTTGGACAGGCTGCTGTACACACTGCCCGAATGTCAGCTGCTTTCTGGTGAACTGGCCGATACTGGCTAATAAGGATGTTCGAGTCACCTGAATTTAGAACATTATGGGGCGTTCTCAGGAAATTCAAGCGCCCGCGGAATGCCCCATAATGCACTGTGAGATCGCAGTGCATTGACGGCTGCTGATTGGCCAAAGCATGCACCTGACCTGCATGCTTTGGCCAATCACAGCACTCTGCTGTGAGAGCCATGATTGGCCAAAGACAGGGTGACTTTGGCCAATCGTGGCTCAGGGGGCTAGGTCCATGCCCCAAACTATGTAAGGCTGCTTACATAATGGCCATACATAGTGAAATGAATGAGAGCAGCAAAATGACATTTCTAAAGGAAAATGTCTTTTAAAACTGCTCACGGTTGTAATGTATTTCAGGATCCTGGCAATATACTTACAAGTCATTGAAAAAAACGGTGTGCCCCCCCCCCCCAGTCCATGACCATGCCCTTTGGGTCTGATATGGATATTAAGGTGAATTCTGCACCATTTTTTTAAATGGCGTTAGGGCCCCCTTAAAATCCATATCAGGCCCTTCAGGTCTGGTATGGATTTTAAGGGGAACCCTGCACCAAAATAAAAAAAAATGGTGTGGGGTTTCCCCCCAAAATCCAGACCAGACCCTTATCCGAGCACGCAACCTGGCAGGCCGCAGGAAAAGGAGGGGACGAGTGATGTCAGAGGAGGGGACGTGATGTCAGAGGGGGCGGGTCATTTGTTTTTGTCTACGGGGGTCCCTGCCCTCAGCTATATAAGAGCTGTCATCATGAAAAAAAAGCAGGACGCCTCCAGTGGAAGCAGAGTTTTTCCATTTTTTTTTTCTCAGGTCATCGGTGCTGTGATTGAAGATGAATGGACATCACAAGACTTTTTTTTTTTTAATAAAGGAATTGCCAAAAACTCCTGTCATTTTTATTTTTTTGAACACTTTTTGGTGAATGTGTAGGGGTACAATGTACCCAATACCCATTCACATGGGGGGGCAGGATCTGGGGGCCCCTTGTTAAAGGGAGCTTCCAGATTCTGATAAGCCCCCCACCCACAGACCCCCGCAACCTCTGGGAAAGGGTTGTGGGGAAGAGGCCCTTGACCCCAAAGCACCCTCCTCATGTTGAGGGCACGTGGCCTGGCACGGTTCAGGAGGGGGGGCGCTCTCTCACCCCCCCTTTCCTGCGGCCTGCCAGGTTGCGTGCTCGGATAAGGGTTTTAAATTTTGGTGAGGGGTTCCCTTAAAATCCATACCAGACCCAAAATCCAAAGCAGGCCCTTCAGGTCTGGTATGGATTTTAAGGGAACCCCGCACCAAAATTTAAAACCCATACCAGACCTGAAGGGCCTGCTTTGGATTTTGGGGGGACCCCCACGCCATTTAAAAAAAAATTTGGTGCGGGGTTCCCCTTAATATCTATACCAGACCCAAAGGGCCTGGTAATGAACTGGGGGGGGGACCCACAATTTTTTTTTTTAATGATTTTTATCTCTATTGCCGGGATCTGACAATACATTACAGCCACGAGCAGTTTTAAATGACATTTTTTCCTTTTTGAATGTCATTCTGCTGTGGTACTGTTATAACCACGGTAAAGATGTGCTACCTTACAGGCAGCCTAAGAGACCCCCCCAGGCACGATATTTAACCTCTTCAGATCTGCGCTATAGCCGAATGATGGCTACAGCACAGATCTGCTTTGCTGTGAGTATGTCTATTGACATCATCCCCTTTGCAGGTTTGCCACACCCCCTGAAGGGTGCACGTGGCACTCGCTGTGATTATCCGAGTCAATGAGACTCGGATGATCACAGATCCGAGGAAGGCGCCGATCCCAGCCCCTTACCAAATGATCAGCTGTCAGCCAATGACAGCTGATCACGTGATGTAAATAAAAAATCGGTAATCGTTTTTCTTTTCTTCTCACACCGATAGCGTGAGGAGGAAAAAAGCCGATCACCAGTTTCCGTTTGAAGGGACATCGGTTCCAAAGAGGAAGAGCCTCATATGTGCCCACCATAACCGCCTGCCAGTGCTACCTGCCAGTGCCACAAATCAGTGCCCACAGTAAGTGCCAGCAGTCAGTGCCCACAGTAAGTGCCAGCAATCAGTGCCACCTATCAATGCCCACCAGTGGTGCCAATCAGTGCCTCATCAGTGCCACCTAACAATGCTGCTTATCAGTGTCACCTACCAGTGCTGATCAGTGCCCATCACTGCCACCCATCAGTGCTCATCACTGCCACTCACCAGTCCCAGCTATCAGTGTCACCTATAAGTGCCACCTATTAGTGCCCTTCAGTGCCACCTATCAATGCCCTTCAGTGCTGCCCATCAGTGCCACCCATCAGTGCCACCTTCCAGAGCCCATCAATGCCACCTATCAGTGCCCACCAGTGCCACCTCATCAGTGCCCACCAGTGCTGCCTATTAGTGCCCAGGAGTGGAGTGCCACCTTATCAGTTCCCATCAGTGTTGCCTTATCAATGCCCATCAGTGCAGCCTATCGGTGCCCATCAGTGCAGTCTATCAGTGCCCATCAGTGTAGCCTCATCAGCGTACATCAATGAAGGAGAAAAATTACCTGTTTGCAAAATTTATTAACAAAATATAAAACGGTTTTGTATTTTTTTTTTGATTCGGTCTTTTTTAATTTTTTTAACAAAAAATAAAAAACCCAGAGGTGATCAAATACCACCAAAGAAAGCTCTATTTGTGGGGAAAAAATGATAAAAATTTCATTTGGGTACAATGTTGTATGATCGTGCAATTGTCATTCAAAGAGTGACAGCGCTAAAAGATGAAAATTGGTCTGTGCAGGAGGGGGGTTTAAGTGCCCAGTAAGCAAGTGGTTAAAGGAATATTTCATTTTTATTGTTTCACTTAAAGCATTATTAAAACTTCTGCTCCTGAAAAAATGTTCGTTTTTAAAACTTTTTTTTGCATTGATACAGTACATGTCCCCTGGGGCAGGACCAGGTCCCCAAACACTTTTTATGGTAATAACTTGCATATAAGCCTTTAAAATTAGCACTTTTGATTTTTCACATTCGTGTTCCATAGACTTTAATGGTGTCCGCGTGTTCTTTCAAATCTTTTGCCTGTTCACATGTTCTGCTGCGAACCAAACCGGGGGTTGTTCGGCTCATGCCTACTTGCTAATATTTGGCCCGTGTGTACCACCCTTAAGAGGGATTACCACTTATAAAGAAGGTAGGAAACCAATCCTGTTTTACACTGATGTCAAACAACTGAAATCACTACGCTCTTATCCCCGCCAAACAGCTGCTATGTAAAAAAAAAAAGATTTTAGGAAAAAAGTGCAGTTGAAAGTGCTAATGTAATCTTGTAATAAATGAGATGCTTGTTAAGGCATCCATAGAGATGATTGTCATCCAGTCTGGCCGCCCAATTCCACATACACTTTTGAGCAACATGGCAACAATCAATGGATGCCAGCACTCTGCCATTGATGTCTCCTGCCAACTTATCTAGTTTGATAGTAGTTGGCCTTGTCGAGTCATTTTCAGCTAGTGGCAATCGTTTTTCCAAACAGGGTGCCTTCTTGGTCTACCTCTTAACATCACCATGGACGTTATTAATATTCACAATTAATATAGCGCCAACAGTTTACGCATCGCTTTACAATGTAGAGGGGGGGACAGCACAATTACAGTACAGTTCAATACAGAAGGGACAGGAGGACCCTGCTCGTAGAGCTTACATTCTAAAGGGAGGGGATTGTACAAAAGGTAATAGATGCGGGGAATGATTTGATGGGGTTTTTAGGTGGGTGTGGGATGGACATAAATGGACATAAAGATGTATGCTCAGGAAATGTGAATGTGCAAATTTAAAAAGTTTTTTCTTAGTACAGATTATGACATACTTCTATATCTGACTATTCTTGGATGTTTAGAATGACATTATGTGAATTATCCCCTAACATCAGCATTTCCTAATTCTTTCCCAAAAGTGCTAAATTGCATAAAGTGCACACAGACAATACAAAAGATCGTATTTATCTAGTAGTTTTCAAGTAGCGAGAATTAAATATGGTCTGGAATTTGAGTCAGAATGTTACATCTAAGCAGTTAGTCAAATTTATGTTAACGATACCACGGTAACACAATGCAAATTATACTCCGTGTACTATTAAAGATGATAAGGAACATACGGTAACACTGAGCTTGGTTGTCTTGGTAACTGTCTTACAGTAGCTACATCTGCCATACTGTCATGTCAAGGACTGTATGTGTGACCATAGCTGTGGTTAAAATAACCTTTTTTTAAAACATATCTTTTATAAAGTAAAAATCTAAAAATAACAATTATAATACAAAAAAAGTTTAAAAAGAAAAACTTTATTAGGCACTTGTTTCAGCAACACTGGCCATAAAATATGACTCTGCCACAAGTTCAGAAAAAAAACAAACCTTTTCTGTGAAAAAAAAATTGCATAACACCACACTTACAAAGCAATACAATGTGTTAAAGTAGTCATAATAAACCTCTGTCACTTTCTGAATCCTTGGTTATTCATTGCTAAATATGCATCACACATTATAATAATTAGAGTGGGAGGTGCCTTGATGTAGTGGTAAGGCTTTATGTATATTTGTCAATGTATGAAATAAAGTCCTTTTGTATTTAAACTAAATGTTAGAATCAGTTCATAGATAGGTTCTATATTTTGGTTTGATGAATTGAATTCTGGGCCATTTTTATTTTGTTCTTTTATCATGAATTGTTTTGCCCATGTGAATCTTGGATAATTATCTATTTTTTTGAAGGGTTAGTTCACCTTTACCAAAGAAACTGCCTATGCAGATAGGGGGCATCTGGAGATAAAAACTAACTGTGCATTTTTGACTAAAGTTGAATAATACCCCTGCTATAGGTTGGGCAGGACAGCTATCGGGGGGGGGGGGGGGGGGACAGCCCATACACATGTAGGGGGCCCAGGTGTCCCGAGGGCCCAGGTGCCTGGGCCCCAACCAATGAGTTGTTGCTGCTGTTCTAAATAGCTATTTCTAAAGCAGGTTGACCACTGAGTGAGCCAATGCAGCTCACTTAGGTCCAGCTGCAGGGGGAAGGTGGAGTGATATCATCTGCACTCCACCTCTCCCTGCAGAGGAGATGCTGGTTTAGGTGCCATGCCAGTTGCAGTTCAGCCGTATTGAAGAGCTGCACTGCTTGTAGCCTGCAGGACTGCTCAGTGCTCACTGTGGACTGGTCTGGGGACAAGTTGTTAGACATCACAATGGTAAATTTATTGACAATGTTGCTGGATGTGGACTTGTGCTGTGGTTGTCTCTTTGTTGGATTGGGCTGTGTCTTTGCTATATGGGGAGTTTCCTTGCTATAAGGGGATGTCTCTGTTAAATTAGATCATCTCTTAGCTGGATTAGGATGCCCTTTTGCTGAATATATGAGGATGTCTCTTTGCTGGATGGGGATGTCTCATTTCTGAATATATGGGGCTCTCTCTTTGCTGAATTGGGATGTCCCTTTGCTGAATATATATGAATGTCTCTTTGCTGGATTGGGATGTCTCTTTGCTGAATTTATGTGGCTGTCTCTTTGCTGGATTGGGATGTCTCTTTGCTGGGTTGAGCAAGCTCTTTGCTGAATATATGGGGGGGGGTCTCTTTTAATGGATTGAATTCATTTTCATATAGTAAGTTGTAAGTGTGTTAAAAAAAGTGGGTGCACTGACGGACTCAGTGGGGTGGCCAGTAGGTGGATTCAGTGGGGTGGCCAGTGGGCAGGCCCTGCGGAATATTAGTGGTCAGGCCTGGGGGGCCCAGGCCTAAAGCTGTTTAAGGGGCCCAAACATTTCTTGTGGCTGCCCTGGGTATAGGCCATGTACATACCTCATGAAGCCTGACTGAAAACTTCCAGGAGGTTGCTAGGATGTTGCTAAGCGAGGTCCAGTAATTACTGGTAACATTCAACATAACAGGAGCAAGCACTCACTCTGAGCTCAGAGTTACTGCATCAGGGGAGAGAAAGCCTGTGTGAGGGGGTTTGAATCAAAAATAGCTAATTCCTGTGATAGTAGAGGTGAACTGTTTTAGTTGGGCCTAGCTTAGCAACAGCCTGGGAGTTTGCAGTCAGGCTTCATGAGGTATGTAAATGGCCTATACCTATAGCAAGGGCTTTATTCAACTTTGGGCAAAGCTGCACAGCTTGTTTTTATCTACAGACACCCTTAATCTGCATAGGCAGTTTTTTGTTAAAGGCGAACTAACCCTTTAAGAGGCTGCCAGCTACTGTTTTCTTTTTTTTATGTAGGCATCTTGTAGGTTGAAGGAGAAGCTTGGAGCTTCCTGTTCTTAATTTATGCTATGTCAAATACAGTATACAGTGCCTTGAAAAAGTATTCATACCCCTAGAAATTTTCCACATTTTGTCATGTTACAAGCAAAAACGTAAATGTAAATTATTGGGATTTTATGTGATAGACCAACACAAAGTGGCACATAATTGTGAAGTGGAAGGAAGGAAAATGATAAATGGTTTTGATTTTTTTTTTCAATTAAATATCTGAAAAGTGTGGCATGCATTTGTATTCAGACCCCTCTGAGTCAATACTTTGCAGAACCACTTATCGCTGCAATTACAGCTGCAAGTCTTTTTTGGGTATGTCTCTACCAGATTTGCTCATCTAGAGAGTGAACTTTTTGCCCATTCTTCTTTGCAAAATAGCTCAAGCTCTGTCAGATTGGATAGAGAGCATCCATGAACAACAATTTTCAAGTCTTGCCACAGATCCTCAATTAGATTTAGGTCTGGACTTTGACTGGGTTATTCTAACACATGAATATTCTTTGATCTAAACCATTCCATTGTAGATCTGGCTGTATAATTAGGGTTGTTGTCCTGCTGGAAGGTGAACCTCTGCCCCAGTCTCAAGTTTTTTGCAGAATCTAACAGGTTTTCTTCTAAGATTGCCCTGTATTTGGCTCCATCCATCTTCCCCTCAACTTTGACCAGCTTCCCTGTCTCTGTTGAAGAAAAGCATCCCCACAACATGACGCTGGCACCACCATGTTTCAGGGTGGGGATGTTGTTTTTAGTGTGATGTGCAGTGTTCGTTTTCTGCTACACATAGCATTTTGCTTTTAGGCCAAAAAGTTCAATTTTGGTCTCATCTGAACAGAGCACCTTCTTCCACATGTTTTCAGCGTCCCCCACATGGCTTCTCCCAAAATAAAAATGGGACTTCTTATGGCTTTCTTTTAAAAATGGCTTTCTTCTTGCCACTCTTCCAAAAAGGCCAGATTTGTGAAGTATACAACTAATAGTTTGTGGAGTACACAACTAAAAGTTGTCCTGTGGACAGATTCCCCCACCTGAGCTGTGGATCTCTGCAGCTCCTCCAGAGTTACCATGGGCCTCTTGGCTGCTTCTCTGATTAATGCTCTCCTTACCTGGCCTGTCAGTTTAGGTGGACCGCCATGTCTTGCTAGGTTTGCAGTTGTGAGTTGTACCATACTCTTTCCATTTTTGTATGATGCATTAAACAGTGCTCTGTGAAATGTTCAAAGCTTGGAATATTTTTTTATAACCTAACCCTGCTTTAAACTTCTCAACAACTTTATCCCTGACCTGTCTGGTGTGTTCCTTGACCTTCATGATGCTGTTTGTTCACTAAGGTTCTCTAACAAACCTCTGAAGGTTTCACAGAACATCTGTATTTATAGTGAGAATAATTACACACAGGTGTAATTAGTCTTTTTACTAATTAGGTGACTTCTGAAGGCAATTCCACTAGATTTTAGTTAGGGGTATCAGTGTAAAGGGGGCTGAATACAAATGCACGCCACACTTTTCAGAAATGTATTTGTAAAAAATATTGAAAACCACTTATCATTTTCCTTTCACTTTACAATTATGTGCCACTTTGTGTTGGTCTATCACATAAAATCCCAATAAAATACATTTATGTTTTTGGTTGTAACATGACAAAATTCCAAGGGGTATGAATACTTTTTCAAGGCACTGTATGTCCCAGTTAAATTGGACTCACTGCCTACCCAGCCTCTAGGGTGTACTCTGGATATGGTGAAATATGTAATGCGCTGACTCACAGTGGGATGTATCATGGACACCATTACACCGTGCTTACTAAGGCCTTAAGACTCCATGGACAAGTTAGTTCTAAACTGGAATTTCTACTTCCATGGGTATTTTCTTATCCAACCATAATATAATAAATGCTTAAGGCCCCTTTCACACTGGGGCGGTGGGGGCGTTGGCGGTACAACAGCGCTATTTTTAGCGCTGCTGTACCGTCGTTCCTGCAGCTGTATTCGGCCTCTAGCGGTGCTGTTTTAACCCCCGCTGGTGGCCGAAAAAGGGTTAAAATCACTCGTACAGCGCGGCTATAGCCGCGGTATTGCCGCGGTATAGCCGCGCTGTCCCATTGATTTCAATGGGCAGGAGCGGTTTAGGAGCGGTGAATACACCGCTCCTTCACCGCTCCAAAGAAGAGGTTTGCAGGACTTTTTTCACCGTCCTGCCAGCGCACCGCTTCAGTGTGAAAGCCCTCGGGCTTTCACACTGAACAAACAGCGGAGGCTGTTTAGGGGCGGTTTGCAGGCGGTATTTTTAGCGCAATACCGCCTGCAAACCGCCCCAGTGTAAAAGGGGTCTAACTGTTTATCTCCCTCAATGGTGTTTATAGGTGCAGTTATCCTCTATTAAATTGACATTGCGCTAATAACAACTTGAAATGACTCCTATCTGAACATCTGAATTTCTACTTCCATTGGTATTTTCTTATCCAACCATAATATAATAAACGCTTAACTGTTTATCTCCCTCAGTGGTGTTTATAGGTGCAGTTATCCTCTATTAAATTGACATTGCGCTAATAACAACTTAAAATGACTCCTATCTGAACATACACTATATTGTCAAAAGTATTGGGAAGCCTGCCTTTACACGTACACGAACTTAAATGGCATCCCAGTCTTAGTCCGTAGGGTTCAATACTGAATTGTCCCACCCTTTGCAGTTATAAGAGCTTCAACTCTTCTGGGAAGGCTATCCAAAGAGTTTAGGAGTGTGCCTGTGGGAACTTTTGCCCATTCTTCCAAAAGCGCATTTGTGACATCAGGTACTGATGTTAACAAGATGGCCTGGCTTGCAGTATCCACTCTAATTCATCCCAAAGGTGTTCTATCGGTTTGAGGTCAGTACTCTGTCACATTCCTCTACCCCAAACTCGCTCATCCGTGTCTTTAAGGACCTTGCTTTGTATATTGGTGCTCAGTCATGTTGCAACAGGAAGGGGCCATCCCCAATCTGTTCCCACAAAGTTGGGAGCATGAAATTGTCCAAAATGTCTTGCTTGGTATGCTGACGCCTCAAAGCTGAATTTCGCCTGCAAATTTTTTTTTAAAAGTCAGCAGCTAAAAATACTGCAGCTGCTGACTTTTAGAAAAAGGACACTTACCTGTCCAAGGTGCCCGCGATGTCCTCACCCGGAGCCAACCTGTCCCTCGGCTCCAGGTGGAGATCCTAAGTAATGGAATCAGGAAGTGAAGCTTTGCGGCTTCACAGCCTGTTTACCTACTGAGTATGCGCGAGTTGAGCTGCGCGTTCTGACTGGTCCCTGTTTCTTCTGGGACCTGTGTGTCTCCCAGAAGGCAGCGGGGGGATGGAGGAGGGGCCAGACATGGCATAGATCGCTGCGGATACTGCGACAATCTTTTGAGGAAAGTGGGAGCAAATACCTGTATTGGACAGGTATCTGCTCTCCCCTCCCCCTGAAAGGTGCTAAATGTGACACCGGAGGGGTGGAGGACCCGGATAAGCAGAAGTTCCATTTCTGTGTGGAACTCCGCTTTAAGAGTTCCCTTCACTGGAACTAAGGAGCCAAAGTCAATCCCTGAAAAACAACCCCACACTATAATCCCTCCTTCCAGCAAATTATTTGGACCAGTGCACAAAGCAAGGTCCATAAAGACATGGATGAGTGAGTTTGGGGTTGAGGAACTTGAGTCCTGACTTCAACCCAACAGAACACCTTAAGGATGAATTTGAGTGGAGACTGTGAGCCAGGTCTTCTCTTCCAACATCAATGCCTGACCTCACAAACGTGCTACTGGAAGAATGGTCAAACATTCCCATAGACACACTCCTAAAACTTGTGGACAGTCTTCCCAGAAGAGTTGAAGCTGTTATAACTGTGATGGCTGCACCAGCTCAATATTGAACCCGACGGACTAAGACTGGGATGCGTGTAAAGGCAGGCGTTCCAATACTTTTGCCAATATAGGGTATATGGCAGTTTCCTTTTTAAAGATACAGATTCTATGAATAAAATATCTTCATCATTTTAACAGTGGGATAACATTTTTACATTGTAGCTATTTTACACATAGTTCTGTAAACTTTATTTACTTTACCTGTTCTGTGCTACCATTCACATAAATGACAGACTTTGTTATGTTTGTCAGGTGTGATTGAATGCTGTTGCAAAAGATCATTTATTATTCAGAATACATCAATACTTCATGAATGTGACAGCGCTGATGACATCTGTTTACAGACTTGTGATATAACATCGAACAAATAATCCCCTACGAAAGTCAAAGATCTCCTGTGTTTTTGGAAGGCAGAAAATCCTTGAAAAATGCTAATTAAAATTATACAAGTAAAAGGATAAATGGAAGCAAATTTGAAATTGAACATTTAGTCATGAAATCTATAAAGGCAAATGTATTTGTTTTATTATTGTTTTGTTGTTTTTATTCTTTTCAGTTTTATTTTGTAACCTGTAATTCCTACCACCTAATTTACTTTATTTCATAATACAATGTTCTGTGTCTGCAGATACTGGTCAGCCACTCCTTGTGTTATATAGTTTGAAAGCAAGTATCATATTGTAGAGTTGTATATACTGTATATGGGGGTCCATGGAAAATTGTATTTTGGAGTCACATAGCATTCCGATGCTGCCCTCAAACAGTTACATTTCATATGATTTGGATCTATCTAATGCTGGCCATACACTATACAGAAAATCGGCCAAACCCATTTTCGAAAAACGAACGTTCGACCGTGACCGCAAACGATCGTGCCATCATATAATGACCGATAAATTGTTCAGTGGACATGAATAAATAATTTTTTGTTCGTTTTTTTACATATACCTAGTGCAGACAGTTCGGACGGGAAACACATTAACCTTGCAATTTATCGTACGTTCGGCAGAAATTTTCCAAACTTCCCGTTCATTTTTTTCCCACAAAAACGTCACAAACGATTATCGATTTGTGCTCATTAACTTGCCGAAAAACGAACGAAGTGTCTATACGAACGATTTTTCGGCCGATTTTTCGTATAGTGTATGGCCAGCATAAGTGTAGGGCAGGAAAATCAGTAGTTGCCAGGTGCCAGTTATCAGTATGAATGAGCTAATCTATTTTAATGGCTAAGTTCACATTTTGAAGATAACGAATAAATGCGCATATTTTTGCAGGCAAACAAGTGCATTTGTTATTATTTTTTCTGGAGCCTGAATAACATTACGCTCGTGATCAGCAGACCATGGGTCTGACCATCACCGGGTGATGTTGACCACGTCCCCCCAAAACGTCACAGTCCCAGCATGCCCAGGGACTGTGACGGCATAAGGGGGTGGGGTCTCTGCCTCTATAAGTCACATCGGAGCTCTCAGAGAGCATTCCAGCCGGAGAGACCGTCGTGTCAACATGGGAAGAAGAGAAGAAGCACAGAAGCCCAGAAGTCCGGGCCTCCGCTGGCAAAAGAGCAGCATGAAGATAGCGGAGGAGCCGGCAGAAGAACTGGAACACCGGGAGAAGAGGCCAGAGAGAGTGGAGAAGAACCAACCGGACTCCGGGAGAAGGGGAACCAGAGGAACCCCCGAAGTCGGAAAAGAACCTCCGAAGCCGGAAGAAGACCCCCCCGGAGCTGTCTAATAAATTACTTCAAAAACTTGTGTAGTATGTTTTTATTATTGACAGTTTTTCCCTAGGTAAGTGGGTAGGGGTACCATGTACCCCATACTCATTCACATAGGATGGGGGGCAGGGATCTGGGGGCCCTCTTATTAAAGGGTCTCCCGGATTCCGATAAGCCCCCCCGCCTGCAGACGCCAACAACCAACGGCCAGGGTTGTCGGGAAGAGGCCCTTGTCCTCATCAACATGGGGACAAGGTACTTTGTGGTGGGGGGCCCCACAGGGCGCCCCCTCCCCCAGAGCACCCACCCCCCATGTTGAGGGTATGCGGCCTGGTACAGTTCAGGAGGGGGGCGCTCGCTCGTCCCCACCCCCTTTCCTGACCGGCCGGGCTGCGTGCTCGGATCGGGGTCTGGCATGAATTCTAGGGGGGACCCCACGCCATTTTTTCAGCGTAGGGGGTTCCCTTTAAATCCATACCAGACTTAAGGGCCTGGTATGCCCCGCGACGGGGCTCGCAAGGTGTCAATCTCGACGATAAAAGTGGTGAGATTCACTTCCTTTTCTAGTCCCGTCGTACCCGAGTCACGTTCAAAATGAACGGACTTGTCTGTGTGTGGGCAAGTCCGTTCATTCTGAAAGTCTGCCGTAACTCCAGCGAAAGTCCGTCAGAAAGACGGGCGGACCTAGCCTGCCGGAAAGTCCGGTCGCGTGTAGGCAAGTCCGTCCATTCAGGTAGTCTGCCGGAAAGTCCGGCGGAAAGACCGTCGGACCAAGTCTGCTGGAAAGTCCGATCATGTGTACGCGGCATAAGAAATCAATTGTAAGAGGCCTGCTTTTTACAGAACTCCCTAGATCTCAAGTTAAATCCTTATATATGTTTGGACATTACAGGTAGAGATGGACCGAACACCCCCGTGTTCAGATCGCAGCAGAACTCCCGAACAGGGAAAAAGTTCTAACCCGAACTGCAAACCCCAATCTTGAAGTCAATGGGAACCAGGCATGTATTGGCCATCGGGACTACCGGGAGATTCCCGGTGGGCCGATGGCTCAGTGGGCCAGTCAGGTGCAGTCCCGGAGCTGCTCCTCTCTGACAGTGAGTGATCGCAATTCACATTAGGCGTTATGCTCCCTCCAGCCTGCAGGGGGAGATAGACCAACGGCAGACTTTCCTTCTTCTCTCCCCTTATCACTTGTTATCACATGACTGGAGAGAGGAACGAGAAGCTGCCTTCAAAATGGTGAGTACATGTGGGAGGGGGAGGAGAGGGAGGACACACTGATGTGTAGGGGGCTGCTGATGGGGGCTCTCTAAAGTGAAGGGCTTCTGATGGGGACACACTGATGTGAAGGGAGCTGCTGGTGGGGACTCTCTGATGGGGACTCTGATGTGAAGTGGGCTGCTGATGCGGACTCGGATGTGAAGGGGGCTGCTGGCGGGGACTCTGATGTGAAGGGCTGCTGGTTGGGACTCTCTGATGGGGACTCTAATCTGAAGTGGGCTGCTGGTGGGGACTCTGATGCGAAGTGGGCTGCTGGTGGGGACTCTGATGTGAAGGGCTTCTGATGGGGACACACTGATGTGAAGGGAGCTGCCGGTGGGGACTCTCTGATGGGGACTCTGATGTGAAGTGGGCTGCTGATTGGGACTCTCTGTGAAGGGAGCTGCTGATTGGGACTCTCTGATGTAAGGGGGATTCTGTTGGGGACACTCTGATGTAATGGGGACGCTGTTGGGGACACTCTGATGTTAGGGGGGTGCTGTTGGGGACACTCTGATGTGAAGTGGGCTGCTGATTGGGACTCTCTGTGAAGGAAGCTGCTGATTGGGAATCTCTGATGTAAGGGGATTCTGTTGGGGACACTCTGATGTAAGGGGGACGCTGTTGGGGACACTCTGATGTTAGGGGGGTGCTGTTGGGGACACTCTGATGTAAGGGGGTGCTGTTGGGGACACTCTGATGTAAGGAGGGTGCTGTTGGGGATACTCTGATGTAAGGGGATTCTGTTGGGGACACTCTGATGTAAGGGGGACGCTGTTGGGGACACTCTGATGTAAGGGGGGCGCTGTTGGAGACACTCTGATGTAAGGGGGGTGCTGTTGGGGACACTCTGATGTAAGGGGGATGCTGTTGGGGACACTCTGATGTAAGGGGGGGCACTGTTGGGGACACTCTGATGTAAGGGGGGGCGCTGTTGGGGACACTCTGATGTAAGGGGGGGCGCTGTTGGGGACACTCATAATTAAAGTGGGCCGGTCATGAGGAAGTCCAGGGCCAAATTTTTGTCCCAGTCCAGCCCTGATGGGAACTGAACAGGAAGAATCAAAAGTGCTCATTTTGAAGGCTTATATGCAAGTAATTGCTCATAAAAGGGGTATGGGGATCCGGATACTGCCCTGGGGGACATCAATCAATGCAAAAAAAAATTCTTTAAAAATAATTATTTTTTCATGAGCAACGATTTTAATGATGCTTAAAGTGCAACAATAAAAATGAAAAATTCATTTAACTATAGTGCCTGGGGGGTCCCCTTAGTCTGCCTGTAAAGTGGCGCATTTTTTGCATATATAGAACATGCTCCAGCAAAAATGACATTTCTAAAGAAAAAATACGAATAAAATCACATTTAAAATGACTGGGTTCCCCTCAAAATTCATACCACACTCTTATGCGGGCAGGCACTCTGGCAGGTCTGGAAAGAGAGGGGATGAGTGAGTGCCCCCCCTCCTGAACCATACCAGACCATGTGCCCTCAATATGGGGGGTTGGGTGCTTTGGGGCAGGGGAGGCTCTGCCCCCTCTCCCCAAAGCACCTTGTCCCCATGTTGATGAAGACAGGGGCCTCATCCTCACAAATGTAGCCGGTGGTCGTGGGGGTCTGTGGGCAGGGTGGCTTATCAGAATTTGTAAGCCCCCTTTAACAAGGGGGCCCCCAGATCCCAGCCCTCCACCTATGTGAATGAGTATCCATTCTCCCCAAAGTGTCAAAAAGTAATGAAAACACAGATAGATAGTTTTTGACAATTCCTTTATTTAAAAACAAAAAAGTGTCCCCCCCCATGTAAATCCATTGTCAATTACACCGCCCGCTGCCCATCGCACACGAAAAAAAAAAAAAAGCTCCCGCCGTCCATGAAGACTGTTCTTATATAGGTAAGGGACAGGGCCACCTGGCTATGTCACGTGGTGACGAACCGCTGCATGCTGGGATAGTGACGTCAGAAGGGGGCGGTGTCACTAGGTGACATAGCCAGGTGGTCCCCCGTGCATTAGGCGGCCAGCCTGCATTGACGGCAGGAGCGTTTCATTTTTTCGGGGGCAGCGGTGGTGGCAGAGACCCTAGAGAATAAAATGGCTGTCGTTGCAATATTTTATGTCAAACTGTATTTGCGCAGCGGTCTTTCAAATGCAATTTTTTGGGAAAAAGAACACTTTCATGAATTAAAAAAATTTAAAAAACAGTAAAATTAGCCACATTTTTTTTGTATTTTGTGAAAGATGATGTTACAAGTAAATATGCTAACATGTCATGCTTTATAATTGCAAACACTCGTGGAATGGCAATAAACTATGGTACTTAAAAATCTTCATAGGCGATGCTTTAACATTTTTTTAACAGTTACCAGTTTAGAGTTACAGATGAGGTCTAGTGGTAGAATTATTGCTCTCGCTCTAACGATTGTGGTTATACCTTACAAGTGTGGTTTGAACACTTTTTACATTTGCAGGCATGACTTACGTATGCATTTGCTTCTGCACATGAGTGCGGGGGGATGGGGTGCTTTACATTTTTTTTCCTATTTTTTCTTTTTTTACACTGTCCCAATAAACTTGGTGTTCCGAATGCTTTTAAGTGCAAAAGAGGGATTTGGGGTCTTGTAGACCCCAGATCCCACAAAAAAAATACCTGACACGTGTCTATTGCTGCCACGAGGGATGTTTACTTTCCGGTGGGACGGGAGAGCCCGAGTGGAGTGGCGGAAGGCGGCGGGGGACATCCCCTCCCCTGCTTGTGATAACAATCGAGCAGCTGCTTAGCCGCACCGGTTGTTATCACAAGAAAGCCAACCGTTGGCTCTAAACAACAGGACCGAGGTAATGCCATCACCCCTGTACAACCACTTGAAGCAGAATGGTACGTGATTTTGTGGCAAGTGATTTAATAAAGGAATAGTCAAAAACTGCCTCTGTGTTTTATTACTTTTTGACACTTTTAGTGAATGGGTACTGGTACGATATACCCGATACTCATTCACATGGGGGGGCAGGATCTGGGGGCCCCCTTGTTAAAGGGGGCTTCCAGATTCAGATAAGCCCCCTGCCTGCCAATCCCCACAACCACCAGCCACGGTTGTGGGTTTGAGGCCCCTGGTGACCTGGTATGGTTCCCTTCGGGTCTGGTATGGATAGGGGGCCCACAATGGTTCTTTTTTACTTTTTTTTAGCGGCAATGTATTTATTTTTTATTCGGCTGTCAGCGGGAAGCCCATCGACAGCTGATGACTCATCGGTTGTTATGCTGTAGCCAGCTTCACGGCTTTGCTCCTTAACAAACAGCTTATACTGTGCCCTGATTGGGCAAATCTTTGTCCAATCAGGACGCAAAATGCACTGTGCAGCTCACAGTGCATTGCAGGGGGTTCGGTGGGGGGCGAACATCTGCCGAACACCCTGCAAATTCGGGTGTTCCCCAAACAGGGCCTGGAGCAATGACATAGGGGTTGATTTATTAAAGGCAAAGCCACTTTGCACTACAACTGCACTGCAAGTGCACTTGGAGGTGCACTTGGAAGTGCAGTCGCTGTAGATCTGAGGGGGACATGCAAGGAAAATAAAAAACAGCATTTTTGCTTGTACATGATTGGATGATAAAATCAGCAGAGCTTCCCCTGATTTCAGATCTACCCCTCAGATCTAAAGCGACTGCACTTCCAAGTGCACTCCTCATCACTGGAGCAAACCTGGCAGTATGTTGCAGCAGGGGCAACATGACTGCCAGATTGCTGTCCTTCTTGGGCACCCCCTCTGTATGGGCTCACGTTACTGCCTATCTCTAGCTGAGTACCATCATCGGAGCCTTCAAAACGCTGGGCATCCTCCTGGAGCATGTACCCAACACTGTGGTCAAACAGTTCGGGGGACTCCTCAGGAGGACATGGTGGGGCTAGGGAAGGAGTGACTGATTCTATTGAGCCGAGGGAAGAGGCTGGGTTGGCAGCTATTTTGCCAGACAAAATACCCTGAGCATGGGTGAGAGAGGATGAGGAGGATGAGGACGGCTTGGTCATCCACTCGACCAAGTCTTCCGCATATTGCGGCTCAACATAGCCAGCTGCCAAAAAAAAGGCCAAGCGTGTCCCATGGCCACGTGCTGATGAGCATGCACTGTGTCCACGACCAGCACTGTTGCCTCTAGACACAGAGCCTGCTTGCCCTCTTTCATTGGCTTGTGACTGTCTACCTCTCCTTCCAGACATACTAATGGCCTGCAGTGAGATGTAGCTGCTCTAAGCTAGGATATATTTTATATATTTTTTTTTATACATATATTTTTTTTTAATTTTTTTTTACTGCCTGCCTGTAGTATTTTTAGTATGCGAACACCACCAATATTCTACAGGTAGCTTTAGCTGAACACTATGCAGAGGTCGCACTACACTAACTTGGAGCTTTAGCTGAACACTGTGCAGAGGTCGCACTACACTAACTTGTAGCTTTAGCTGAGCACTGTGCAGAGGTCAAACTACACTAACTTGTAGCTTTAGCAGAACACTGTGCAGAGGTCGCACTACACTAACTTGGAGCTTTAGCTGAACACTGTGCAGAGGTCGCACTACACTAACTTGTAGCTTTAGCTGAACACTGTGCAGAGGTCGCACTACACTAACGTGTAAATAATGTAGCTGCCTGCGGTAGTGATAGGATCAGAAAAACACCACCAATCTTCTACAGGTAGCTTTAACTGAACACTGTGCTGAGGTCGCACTGCACTAACTTGTAGCTTTAGCTGAACACTGTGCAGAGGTCGCACTACACTAACTTGTAGCTTTAGCTGAGCACTGTGCAGAGGTCGCACTACACTAACTTGTAGCTTTAGCTGAACACTGTGCAGAGGTTGCACTACACTAACTTGTAGCTTTAGCTGAACACTGTGCAGAGGTCGCACTACCCTAACTTGTAGCTTTAGCTGAACACTGTGCAGAGGTTGCACTACACTAACTTGTAGCTTTAGCTGAACACTGTTCAGAGGTCGCACTACACTAACTTGTAGCTTTAGCTGAACACTGTGCACTGTAAATACTGTAGCTGCCTGACTTTGGTACTAATAGGATCAGAAGAAAACCAGCAATTTTCATCAGGTAGCTGTAAATACTGTCACAACACCTGCCTGCCTGTCAGTAGGAAGATAATAACAGGAACGGATCTAGCTAAACTGAATACAGTGTGTATATATATATATATATATATATATATATATATATATATATATATATATATATATATACAACACCTGCGATGCATATATATATACACAATACACTGTAAGTGCAGCTAACTGACTGACTGTCCTGCCTAATCTATCTAACTTAAATCAAATGACACTGTCTCTCTGTCTCTGTCCCTCAATGCCGGAACACACTACACAGGGCCGACGTGCTTATATATAGTGTGGGGCGTGTACTAAACCCCCTGAGCCATAATTGGCCAAAGCCACCCTGGCTTTGGCCAATTACAGCTCTCTGTACAGAAGGTGCTGTGATTGGTCAAGCATGCGGGTCATAGTGCATGCTTGGCCAATCATCAGCCAGCAATGCACTGTGATGCCGCAGTGAATTATGGGCCATGACGCGTCACTCGAATTTGGCGTGAACGGCCCATACCGTTCGCAATTCAGCGAACGACCGAACAGACAATGTTCGAGTCGAACATGGATTCGGCTCAAACACGAAGCTCATCCCTACTGCTCTGTTATATTCATATTTTCTGTCAACTCCTGTTCTGCACCTTAGATGTGTTTGCAATCTCTTACTTCTCCTTATTGAAAATAAGAAATATTGAAACAGAAAAAAACAAGTGCAAGGTCATATAACAATAGTGATTTTATTTACGGTCCTATGATAAATAAAATTTGCCAGAAATATGGAGCACTGGAGTTCTGTCGAAATGCCTCTATTAATCTTCCTAACAGCAGTTTCTGCCTTTTCCGAAAATGCTACATTTGCTTAACCACTTAAGGACCAGCCTCATTTTGGAATTTAAGTGTTTACATGTTTAAAATAGTTTTTTTTGCTAGAAAATTACTTAGAACTCCCAAACATTATATATTGTTTTTTTTCTAACACCATAGAGAATAAAATGGCGGTCATTGCAATACTTTTTTTTCACACCGTATTTGCGCAGCGGTCTTACAAGCGCGCTTTTTTTGGAAAAAATTCACTTATTTGAATAAAAAATAAGACAACAGTAAAGTTAGCCCAACTTTTTTTTATATTGTGAAAGATAATGTTACGCTGAGTAAATTGATACCCAACATGTCACGCTTCAAAATTGCGCCCGCTCGTGGAATGGCGTCAAACTTTTACCCTCAAAAATCTCCATAGGCGACATTTAAAAAATTCTACAGGTTGCATGTTTTGCGTTACAGAGGTCTAGGGCTAGAATTATTGCTCTCGCTCTAACGATTGCGGTGATACCTCACATGTGTGGTTTGACCACCGTTTACATATGCGAGCGTTAAGTATGCTTTCGCTTCTGCACGCGAGCTCGTCGGGATGGGGGGGGGGTTTAAAAAAAGAATATATTTTTTTTTATTATTTATTTTACATGATTTTATCTATTTTTACACTGTTTAGAAAAAAATGTGTCACTTTTACTCCTATTGCAAGGAATGTAAACATCCCTTGTAATAGAAAAAGCATGACAGGACCTCTTAAATATGAGATCTGGCTTCAAAAAGACCTCAGATCTCATATTTACACTAAAATGCAATAAAAAAAAATCATTTAAAAAAATGACATTGAAAAAATTGTGCTCAAATGCCTGCGCTCTCTGCAGAAAAAAGTGCATGCACCTTTTTAAAAACGCGATTGCAAAGCACCATGCACTTTCCCTGCATTTCCTGTACCCGCAAGCACGTTGTGTCTTTATATGCATGGGGGTGCTATTCAGATTGAATGGAAGCCCTACACGAATCGCAGCAAACACCCGTATAGATGTGAACCGAGCCTAAAACTGGTGTGCACTAAATCTGGTGCAGCTGTTCATAGCAACCAATCAGCTTCTAACTTCAGCTTGTTTAATTAAAGTGGTTGTAAAGGCAGAGGTTTTTTTTTATCTTAATGCATTCTATGCATTAAGATAAAAAGCCTTCTGTGTGCAACAGCTGCCCCAGCACCCCTAATACTTACCTGAGCCCCATATCTATCCAGCGATGTCCATGAGTGGCACGGACGTTCGTTACTCTCCCTCCTGATTGGCTGAGAGGCAGCAGCGGCACCATTGGCTTCCACTGCTGTCAATCAAAGTCAGTTAGCCAATCAGGAGAGAAAGGGGGGCGGGGGTGAACCAAGGCTCCGTGTCTGAATGAATGCATGGAGCTGCAGCTCAGGTCAGGTGCCCCCATAGCAAGCTGCTTGCTGTGGGGACACTCAACAGGAGGGAGGGGCCACCGGGGAGCCGAAGAGGGACCCGAGAAGAGGAGGATCTGGGCTGCTCTATGCAAAACCATTACACAAGGCAGGTAAGTATAACATGTTTTTTATAGAAAAAAAAATGAGACTTTACAATTATTTTAAGCTTTTACAATAAAACCTAAAAGCTGAATTGTTACTGTGCACAGCTGCAGCAGATTCTGTGTGGACCAGTTTTAGTAAATCCCCCCAGTGAGATACAATGGGAGATCTGTGCTTTTACCTAGAAACACATTTTTAATCTGTGTCAAGTACTAAAATGTTTTACTGCTACTTTCCCATTGTCAGGCCAATAGGTAAAACTGTTGAATGGTTAAACTTAATTATTTCAGTACCCAGCATTTCACAGTTATATTAGACTTTTTAATGAAACCATTGTTCATGTTTATTCTGCGGCAATTATATTTTTCTTATTCTGTAGTATCAGAAGCAGCCAGAGACAGTAATTGCTAGAAAAAAAAAAAAAAAAAAAAAAACGTCTTTCAAAGGATTGCATTTGTTTTCAAGACTGAATCCATGTTTAATAATTGCATATTGATTGGTATATGCAGGAAGCCTCTGTGGTTTCTTACCTTTCTTAAAGGTTTTATTTTCGTTTCCATTACAAAGTCATACTTGCAGAGTTCACAGCAACGGGTATCTGAGCTCTTAATCCACTGATGTAGACAGGCTTGATGAACAAACCTCAATGTTCCAGTACAGCGACATGGGGTAATTAGTGGGTTTTCTTCATCTCCCTCACAATGGCAGATTCTAAAAAATATGTAAAGGATATTTCAGATTTTGCACAAAGAAGAATGCAAACACTACAGCTATTATTTATTTGGTTTAAGGAACATGCGGCATAGTAACTTGTAAATGTGTTGATCACCCTCATCAGTATCAGTTCAAATTAGTCCTTCTGCAAGCTGAATGGCATTGCACACAATTTCAGTGCATTTCTAAATATAGGCACTGGGCTTATAATTACATATTTTAGTAACCCTTATCATTACAAGGATTGAATGTGAACCTCTAAATTGTTCTTTTTAACAAACATGGCTTCTATTATAGTATAAAAAGAAGATGTTGTCCACTGAGCTGCCTGAGTTTACAATGCTGCTATTATGCTATTCTGTGCCTGATCTAGTTCATAAGCCTGTCAGCTCTTTCCTAATTGAAAACTGAAATAATAAGGGCCTTTTCTGTACTTGCTGAAAATTGCCCCATTTCCTGGCTTTCACACATCATGCTATTGACTGTCAGTAACACTTTTCTGTGTATAATAAGAGGTTCCAGGCAGCTTCCCCGCTAGGCAGTGAAATTCAACAAGGTGTTCTTTATTGCTTTCCCTGCACAGTTTGTGCATTTCTGTGGGTGGAATAGAATACCTCCCAACTTTTTGAGATGGAAACAAGGGACACCAATTAGCAAAAGTATTTAGGCATAGGTCACGCCCCCTGCCACGCCCCTATAAGGCTGGATTCACACCATTGCGAATTGGATGCGGGTTCCCCGCACCCAATTTGCAATATCAGGAGATTTTGACCGGCTCTCAATAAAGCCGGTTCACATATCGTCACTGCGGCTCCGGTGTGAATTTGCACAGTCCTGTGTGTCTTTTGGTCTGTTTGAGGTCCGCATTCAGACAAAAATTTGGGCTGAAATTCGGACCTGAAACAGTGAACAGGGATGCACAGGACCCCTGCTGGGAGCCACATTGGTATTAGGTGTGAACCCAGCCTAAAGGAGAATTATTAAAACGAAACTCCACTTTTGTTGAGAGAAAAACATTCCCCTCTGGATGATCGATGTACATTTCAAGGATTATAACAAACTTTGTTGCAGATTCCATCTTTTGGTATTCCAAAGAAATCCATGTGTGTTTGGCTGTGCCTCTGTACTGAGTGGGTTTAATGGGGGTGGTTTCATAATTAACTGTCAGGTGTGGCAGCAGCAGGGCACTAATGAGGAAATCTGCTGGGCCTGCATCCCTTTAGACGTGTTCCTATTAAAAGTATCTCTCCAAAAATGACATTTTTGTTGCAGGGGATGCCTGAAATCTGATTTGTATCTTAGGCAGATTTGGGAAAATTGGTGAGCCAATCACACAAGCAGGAAATTATGTTTCTGGGGAGTGGTCAGCACACACTCTGTGTACAGAACAGCTCCAGGTAGCCATATTGCAATGTATTCTCAGAAAATTACAGAGCTGCAGATTGAACAGGAAAGGTAATTTGTAATAACATTCAATTATAATATGATTAGTGTCACAATTATATGCGCTATGTATTATTTTTTCTTTATTTGCTATTTTTTTTCCCCACGAAAGTTGAGTTACTCTTTAAAAAAAAAAAAAAAGATTAATTAAACCCACAGGTACTTTTTTTAAAACTACCATTCCTTTAAACTGGCATTTGACATTTCCAAATGCAGCAATTTGGAAATTGGATGAAAGGTTTAGCACTGGGAAACAATTTTTGAAAGATAAAAAGGGCATTTTATATACAACAATATAGATCAGATCAAAATGAGGGACAAATGAGGAGGAATGAGGGACAGAGGGACTTTATTTCAAATCAGGGACAGTACCTCAAAATCAGGGACTGTTGGGAGCTATGGAATAGTGTTCTGTACTTGCAGATCATCTACTCTAATTCAATACACCTATACCCCAACTACAAGCCTCTTGTGGCTAAGATGTCTGTTTTGTTAGCAGCTAGGGTAGCCATTTTGCTGTAGTAGGATATTGGTGGCACAAAACAGTTGGGAGCAGAAAAGTATACATTTGGCCCTGCTTGGTCCCATGGCCTGACCATAACTTGGCAGAACTTGGAGCTGACACCTTCATGCTATTGCACATGTACTTATTGTTGCAATAAGTTTCAGTTAGACAGAGAGCCTATTCATTTCTATTGTACAACTGTGTATGCACAGCAGTAGGAAGATGTTGGCTCCAATCACTTCTAGGCCAAGAACAGGTCATGATGTTGGCATAAGAGTGAAGGGGTCATTTTCGATGAATAAATTAATAGGTACCCGTGACCAATGGTCCAAATATGGGTTATACTTAAAGTGGTTGTAAACTTCAGATCCCTCTATAGTGTATACTAACCTGAATCAAAAGCACCAAGGCTGGTTCCTCTCTGACCTCTTCTCTCTCTGCTATCTGCATGACTCACTCCTAATCGATCAGGAGCGGACTGACAATTCGGGCACTCAGGCACTGCCCGAGGGCCCCATGCCACTAAGGGGCCCCATCAGAGTTGCCAGCCTCAATAAAACCAGGGACTGTATGTAAAAATCTGTGTTTTTTAAAAAAAATCCCAAGATTATAGCTGCCCTGCCTCTCCAGTACCTTTTCCAGTGTGTATATGTGTATTCTGTGTGTGTATACTGTGTGTGTATATTGTGTGTCTGTGTGTGTATACTGTATGTGTGTGTGTGTATACTGTGTGGCCCCATAATCTATTGCCTGGGGGCCCCATATTCTCCTATTGCCTGGGGGCCCCATAATCTCCTCCTATTGCCTGGGGGCATCATAATCTCCTATTGCCCAGGGGCCCCATGAGTTGTCAATCCACCCCTGTAATCGATTAAGCTGGCACCTCAGCTTCCCAGGAAACTAGATGCCCTCCCCCCTCCAGCTTACAGCAGGTAACACATACCCTCATTTCTATATTTCTCTGAGCCTATGAAGAGGGGGGTGTCATTTTCCTCTAATCAGCTACCAGATTTTACTGAGCTGTGTGCTCTAGCTCTGCAGTATGTGTGATGTCAGAACCCTGCTCCCTGTTTTCTGCTGCTGACAGATGCTGTGTAAAATGTGTGTTTTCACTGTAGAGACTGTAGAGGATAGAGGGTAACAGATAAACAGGTACAACTTGTGTAGGAGGATTTGTTTCATCTCTGTGTATCACCTGCGGCTAGTCGCTTCACTTGGTATGTGTAAGGATTTACAACCACTTTAAGTTATCCTTTAACCCTTTTGCTGCCAGGTCCTGACATTTCTCCTTCTGCTATAAGCTCAAGGTGACTTCAGTCACCATGAACATATAGCAGAACTGTTCAGCAGACTCTGTTGAACAAACCAATAGCTTTGATTAGGGACTAACAAGTCATAAATCAGAGCTATTAACCTAAAATGTGACCCCCCCCCCCGTGACAGAGCGCACTGTCACTGTGTGTTTTGGAGGGGGCTGTGGGCTGGCCTTCTATCCACAGACTATGGCCCAGCAGAGAATGGGAGATTTGGAGGGCTATTTTCCGACTCCCACCACCAGGAGAAGACACCACCCCCAGACATTTATGTCTGTGGTCACCGGTTCATCGGAAGCGGGTAAATGCGGTATCTCTGGCTGGACTCGTGGAGTTGTTTCCGGCTACTTAAATCTATTGGTCCGGCTGGGTTAAATACATACTTTTATTCAACAAACAATGTACTTTTAGCTGATAAAGGCATATACAAGATGGCGGTATGCCCAAAGTGTGGGGCTACGAGACTTGGGGACAAAATGGCTTTGGGATAATGTAATGATGTCCCTATATAAGTTGCATCCCTTCTCCTCATCCTCCCCCTTTTGTTATTGTGTTTAAGTATGTTATGTCATGGCACGTAGACAAAAGGTCCCAGCGGGGGATGTGTAAGAAGGGGCTGCCTGCTTGTCATAATCCCTTTATGTGTTTCAACTATAGTTTCTGTTTGAATGTACAAATGTCGAGTTCCCACTGGTTCTTCCTTGTCCCCATCCCCCCTTTATGACAAGGCTAAGGGGAGTGTCCCTAACTGTGTTTAAAAGTGTATGTTTAGTACTTAATAAACAGTTTATGCCCTGCATGTTTAACCTTCAACATTGTTGTGATTTGCCTCATGATTGGGGGCTAAGGGCTGGTTATGGTGAGTCGGCCAGCTGAGGGTGCGTTTGGAGAACAGGAGACACAATTCTGGCAGAGGTGCCCAGCCGGAGTATCCAGGATTCGTCACTCACACCCCCTCCCCCAACCCGCCACTTCTTCTGTACCTCTGCCACTAGTTGATAATGCAAACCTCTTTGCTGCCCCCTTCCTGCGCTGCATCTGTGTCCCCCAGCACCCCTCCCCCCACGTCAACACTGTTTTCCTGTGGCTCCCATGCAATTACTGACTTACCTTCTCTGCCTCTCCTGCTGATGATTGCATGGAAGCCACAAGCTAAAAATAGCCAAATAATAAAAATAATGACCCACCCTGCTGCTGTGACCCCCCTTCAGTGCCTTCCTATCCTCACTGATCCCAGGGAGGGCAGCGCTGCTGCTCGGCTCTATTTCCTCTCCTTCCTTCTGGCTACAGCTGCTGCCCAGAGGATTCTTTCAGGATGGAGAGTGGGGGGGGGGGGAGTGGTAACCAGCTCCTTCCTCTCCTTGAATGAACACAGAAATCAGTACCAATCGTGTCTGTGCTCATTCGTCACTGAAGCATAATAAACTGACGCAGGACATCTGCTTGAAGGCTGAGGTGTCAGCTTACCAGGCTTGGTGCTTTTGATTTAGGTTAGTATACACTATAGAGGGATTTGATCATTTTTCATGTCTGTGTTTACTATGCTTCAGTTTGTAAATGAATAGGAGTCTCTTTACAGACTCCTATTCATTTATATTCAGTGCAGCTTAGGCTGCAGAGAGAGGGACTGTCTTCAGTCCCTTTCTCTGTCTCAAAAAAAAGACAAAAAAGAGACATTAGACCCCTGATAGCTCTCCAAATCTCCCACCCCCAAACGTAAAAAATACCAAAAATTAAATTGTACCAGTTAAAAATAAATAAATAAAATTGTAAAAAAAAGTACAAATTAAATATAAAGAATAAAAAACATGCGTCTAAATTTTCCTTGCCTCTGAAGCCCAATCCTCATTCGGATCACACGTCAGAGGCTACTGACAGACAGTGAGGAAGGGCCTCTTCACCACCTGTTTTAACCAATTTTGCCAAGAAATGCGCATTACACGCAGTCGCACAAAGTTTGTGGTTCTTCACTATTGACTTGAATGTGTAGCATTCGGAAGGTGGCATTACTAAGAGTAGAGATGGGTTGAACACCCCCGGTTCGTTTTGCGCCAGAACTCTCAAACATCTTAAAAGTTCGGACCCAAACACAGATCCCCATTGAAGTCTATGGGACCCAAACTTGAAAAATCAAAAGTCCTCATTTTGAAGGCTTACTGTATATGCAAGTTATTGCCCATAGAAAGGGTATGGGGCCCAGCTACTGCCCTGGGGGACATGTACCAATGCAAAAAAAACTCTTTAGAAAAGATCGCTTTTAAAGGAACAGTGATTTTAATGATGCTTAACCGGTTCTCGCCCAGCATATGGCATAATGACATCAGGGGGAACCTCTCATCTATCCAGGCGGACGTCATATGATATCCTCCCGGATAGCACCTCACGTACGGCCATGGGGCTGCGCAGCAGCTCGATCTGTCAACGGCTGTGAGTACCGGACACAGTCAATGATTGTACCGGCCTGCTGCTGGTACCATATGACCCCTGTAACCATCACAGCAGGTCACATGACAGTTGTATACAATGGATGGCTTTCTTTCAAGCCATCCATTGTATACAATTGTGCTGCTAGCTGTGATTGGTCAGTGTGATTACATGGTACAGACTGGGCCAATCACAGTCCATCTGTACCATGTGATTAGCTCTGACCAAACACAGCTAATCACAACAAAAGAAACAGAATTAATTGATTTCATTCAATAAAATGCTTGTATATAGCAATGTAATTACAATAGATGGATCAACCGCACGTTGCCAATACCTGCTAGGTGTGGACTGCTATTACCTAGTAGGGATGAGCCGAACACCCCCCGGTTCGGTTCGCACCAGAACCTGCGAATGGACCGAAAATTTGCACGAACATTAGAACCCCATTGACGTCTATGGGACTCGAACGTTCGAAATCAAAAGTGCTCATTTTAAAGGCTAATTTGCTTGGTATTGTCCTAAAAAGGGTTTGGGGACCTGGGTCCTGCCCCAGGGGACATGTATCAATGCAAAAAAAACTTTTAAAAACGGCCGTTTTTTCGGGAGCAGTGATTTTAATGATGCTTAAAGTAAAAAAAAAAAAAGTGAAATATTCCTTTAAATATCGTACTTGGGGGGGTGTCTATAGTATGCCTCTAAAGTGGCGCGTGTTTCCCGTGCTTAGAACAGTCCCTGCACAAAATGTCATTTTTAAAGGAAAAAGTCATTTAAAACTGCTTGCGGCTTTAATGTAATGTCGGGTCCTGGCAATATGGATGAAAATCAGTGAGACAAACAGCATGGGTACCCCCAAGTCCATTACCAGGCCCTTTGGGTCTTGTATGGATATTAAGGGGAACCCTGCACCCAAATTAAAAAAGGAAACAGCAGTATACAGGCTCTGTACTCTGAACAGCAGTATACAGGCGGTGCAAACAAGACAGGGACTGTAGGTTTGTTGTTAAGTAGAATCTGTTTGTAATTTTGAACTGGTACATTTTTAACGTGTTTAGCTCCAGCCAAAAAATCTATTTTAAGCTTTTTGGAAAACATAGGGAAGGGTTATCACCCCTGTGACATTTGTTTTGCTGTCTGTGCTCCTCTTCAGAAGATTTCACCTCACTTTTTGTCCCAATGACAAATGTTTTTGGAAAATTTGGGTTTTTTTGTGAAACAAGGATTGGCGATAAAGCATCAGTGGAAAGGAGAAATGTTTTTCCCATATTAACTCTTACAGGAGAGAATTTCCCTTCCTAGGGGTAGATTTCATCTCACTTCCTGTTGTCTCCTTCCGTTTGCAAGTAGGAGTCGTTTGTAAGTTGGATGTTTGAAAGTAGGGGCCTGCCCTATATACTCAGCAGAAATTTGGGCCTTAGGTGTTGTTGTGGCCACAACACTGTAAGCCCTCACAGGGCCCTGCTGTGAAATATTAGATCAAGAATTGTAATTACATGCCCCTGTTGAACAGGGGCAGAAAAATTGGGCCTTTGGTGGTGGTGGTGGTGATGGTGCCACAACACTGTAAGTCCTCACTCGCTCTTGGTGGGCGCAGAAATGGGCCCTGCTGTGAAATATTAGATCAAGAATTGTAATTACATGCCCCTGTTGAACAGGGGCTTAAAAATTGGGCCTTAGGCACTGGTGCTGGTGCCACAACACTGCAACCCCTCACAGATACTCTAGTTGGAACACAGGAATAAGCTCTGCTGCAAAGTATTGCCTCAAAAATTGTAATTACACACCCCTGTTAAACAGGGGCTGAAAAATTGGGTCTTAGGCACTGGTGCTGGTGCCACAACACTTCAACCCATCACAGATACTCTAGTTGGAACGCAGGGACGAGCCCTGCTGCAAAGTATTGCATCAAAAATTTTAATTAATTGCCCCTGTTAAACAGTTGCTGAAAAATTGGGCCTTAGGCACTGGTGCTGGTGCCTACGGTAGTGATAGGATCAGGAAAACACCACCAACCTTCTACAGGTAGCTTTAGGTGAACACTGTGCAGAGCTAGCAAAAAAATAACTTTTAGCTTATTTAGCTGCCTGCGGTAGTGATAGGATCAGGAAAACACCACCAACCTTCTACAGGTAGCTTTAGCTGAACACTGTGCAGAGCTTGCAAAAAACTAACTTGTAGTTTTAGCTGAACACTGTGCAGAGCTCGCAGAAAACTAACTTGTAGTTTTAGCTGAACACTGTGAGGAGGGCGCACTACGCTAAGTTGTAGCTTTAGCTGAACACTGTTCAGAGGACACACTACACTAACTTGTAGCTTTAGCTGAACACTGTGCAGAGGTCGCACTACACTAACTTGTAGTTTTAGCTGAACACTGTGAGGAGGATGCACTGCACTAAGTTGTAGCTTTAGCTGAACACTGTGCAGAGGTCACACTAAACTAACTTGTAGCTTTAGCTGAACACTGTGAGGAGTTTGCACTACACTAACTTGTAGCTTTAGCTGAACACTGTGCAGAGGTTGCACTACACTAACTTGTAGCTTTAGCTGAACACTGTGAGGAGGACGCACTACCCTAACTTGTAGTTTTAGCTGAACACTATGCAGAGGTCACACTAAACTAACTTGTAGCTTTAACTGAACACTGTGAGGAGGACGCACTACACTAACTGTAAATAGTCTAGCTGCCTGACTGTGGTACTAATAGGATCAAAAGAACACCAGCAATTTTCTTCAGGTAGCTGTAAATACTGTAACAAGACAAGCGTGCCTGTCAGTAGGAAGATAACAGGAACGGATCTAGCTAAACTGAATACAGTGTGTATATATATATATATATATATATATATATATATATATATATATATATATATATATATATATATATATATTTATATTTATATATATACACAACACCTGGGATGCATATATATATATATATATATATATATATATATATATATATATATATATATATATATACACAATACACTGTAAGTGCAGCTAACTCACTGACTGTCCTGCCTAATCTAGCTAACTCAAATGAAATGACACTGTCTCTCTCTCTCTCTAAGCACGCCGGAACACACTACACAGGGCCGCCGTGCAGGCGGCCTTATATAGTGTGGGGCGTGTTCTAAACCCCCTGAGCCAAAATTGGCCAAAGCCACCCTTGCATTGGCCAATTACAGCTCTCTCTACTGACGGCGCTGTCATTGGCCAAGCATGCGGGTCATAGTGCATGCTTGGCCAATCATCAGCCAGCAATGCACCACAATGCCGCAGTGAATTATGGGCCGTGATGCGCCACACGAATTTGGCGCCCATATCGTTCGCAATTCGGCAAACGATCGAACAGCCGATGTTCAAGTCGAACATGGATTCAACTCGAATGCAAAGCTCATCCCTATTACCTAGCATGACCCCTAGGTAAATCAATGATTGTAGATTATATCAGGTGCAGACCACGTGACTCAAACAGACATAACGCAAAGGAAAGATAAGTTCTCCAAGATAGTCACTAAGTGGCACACTTCAATTGAGTAAAACACACATTGCTTTATTGAAAAGATTTTCATTTAAAATGGCAAATCCAATCCCTTCACCAACACTTTTTAAAATAAAAAGACAACATTGTCTTGCTGACAGGAAACAGCTGCACACAAACCACCATCCACTCACAGTGGAATCCAGTTAATGAGTCATAGTGATCAAGAATTTAGGGGATTGTGTGAAAGTGAAGTGAATAGTGAAGCAAGTGACCCAAAAGACTCTAAGGCTGGGTTCACACCTATGCAAATTGGATGCGGGTTTCCCTGCATCCAATTTGCATAGCAGGAGAATATGACCTGCTCTCTATGGAGCCAGTTCACATATCTCCGGTGCAGGTCCGGTGCGTTTTGCCTTTTTTGGTCCGTTTCAGGTCCGAATTCAGCCCAAAATTCAGGCTGAAATCGTCCTTGAAACATCCAGGACGCACCGGACCCCTGTTATGCAACGGATCCGCCTTAGGTGGGTGGGAGCCTTAGTCTACTCATAAACCATCTAAATTCTTCTGAGTGACATCTTCTATTAAGTTCTGGTCATGGTGGTGGTGGTGGGGGGGTGGGGTGGAAGTGCGATGTTGGAGATAATCAGCCAGGTAATTTTGGGTCCGTTGGTTAGTTCCACAATAAGCTGGGAGGGCGCTCATGCAAATGCAAGTTAATACTCCTCCTATGTATGAAGAACCTGCAAACTTTTTTGCTCTTCAAGTGCAGTGAATTGATAGCTGGTTAGTTCCAAAATTACCTGGGTGTCAGGTCACCTTGAGGCTAGGTGACAGATGCACTCTGTAGGAGTCAGAAGTGCACCGCTAAGGTAGTGGACCCTAGGACTGACTGCTGCGGATTGAAACCTGGGAGGTTCAGGAAGCAGGTCTACTGGATCACTAACAGATCCCACTGGGAGCTAGGGCATAGATTCCCCAGGGCACGGAGTCTAAGAGCCAGCAGGTGTTCACCAGAGCCCCTAGTGGTGAGGATGGACTGAGCTGCAGTCTGGCTCCAGGTCGCGGCCCCCAGGGTCTCACAGCTCATGGTAGACTACAGGAGAAGAGGAAGGAGGCAGCAGGCTGGAACAACAAGGAAAGTAAGGAATAAGCCAAATGTCAGGGCAACTAGCAGACAAGGATAAACATAACACGCCAAAGGTCAGGGTCATAAGCGGACAGGGAAAGTCGAGAACAGGCCAAAGTCCGTAACTGGAATCAGATGTAGGACACACAGCAAGTACACAGGAAAGCTAACACACAATGGTTGAGCAGCACTGCTGGCTTGAAGTGCACAGGTTAATATAGAGTTCCCTGATAGCAGCTGGGGTGGAGCCATGCTAGAGGAGAGATTATAAAAGTTGTCAAGTGAGGGTCAGCTGGTCTCTAGAGATGAACACATGGAGACAGGTAAGCTGACAGACAAACTTTATTGCATAACCATGACACTGGGAGGGTGCTCATACAAATGCAAGTCAATACTCCTATGTATGAAGAGCCTGCAAACTAAATCGCTCTTCAGGTGCAGTGAATGGTTTGCTAAAGGTAAGCCCACAACTAGGAGATACACTATGAATGAATGCACAATAGAGGGCAAGTATAGACAAAGCAGGAGGATCTCACCACTGATGTCTTCCATCTAGTCCATCCATCCATTGCCCCACATCCAAATAGACATCCAGTGCCTTCAAAGGGGTCCTTCAAGTCCAATAGCTCTGAGGAAGTTAGCGATAGGCTAACGAAACATGTCAGTGTGTTAACATCACGCATGTGATGCTTCTGGCGGGCAAGCAGCTAGCGGGTGAGAGTACGGTGATTTGTCTGGAATGGTTTTTACCTTGCTCTTGGACTTGGAGATAGGCCGTCAGTACATCAGGATCAATCAATTTTCAGATACTGTATATACAGTGGGGACGGAAAGTATTCAGATCCCCTTAAATTTTTCACTCTTTGTTATATTGCAGCCATTTGCTAAAATCATTTAAGTTAATTTTTTTCCTCATTAATATACACAAAGCACCCCATATTGACAGAAAAGCACAGAATTGTTGACATTTTTGCAGATTTATTAAAAAAGCTGAAATATCACATGGTCCTAAGTATTCAGACCCTTTCCTCAGTATTTAGTAGAAGCGCCCTTTTGATCTAATACAGCCATGAGTCCTTTTGGGAAAGATGCAACAAGTTTTTCACACCTGGATTTGGGGCTCCTCTGCCATTCCTCCTTGCAGATCCTCTCCAGTTCTGTCAGGTTGGATGGTAAACGTTGGTGGACAGCCATTTTTAGGTCTCTCCAGAGATGCTCAATTGGGTTTAAGTCAGGGCTCTGGCTGGGCCATTCAAGAACAGTCACAGAGTTGTTGTGAAGCCACTCTTTCGTTATTTTAGCTGTGTGCTTAGGGTCATTGTCTTGTTGGAAGGTAAACCTTCGGCCCAGTCTGAGGTCCTGAGCACTCTGGAGAAGGTTTTTTTCCAGGATATCCCTGTACTTGGCCGCATGCATCCTTCCCTCGATTGCAACCAGTCGTCCTGTCCCTGCAGCTGAAATACACCCCCACAGCATGATGCTGCCACCACCATGCTTCACTGTTGGGACTGTTTTGGACAGGTGATGAGCTGTGCTTGGTTTTCTCCACACATACCGCTTAGAATTAAGGCCAAAAAGTTCTATCTTGGTCTCATCAGACCAAAGAATCTTATTTCTCACCATCTTGGAGTCCTTCGGGTGGTTTTTAGTAAACTCCATGCGGGCTTTCATGCAGAGAAAAAGAGCTGCGCCGCTCTAAGGGTAGTAATGTGTATAAAACAAAAGCTTTAATAGTGTTTAAATATGCACTCACATTTGACAGATAAAAACAGGCATGTAGTGGTACTCCTAGACATCATGAAATCACATCCGGTAGTCCGCTGGGCTGTGGAGGCGTCAGACCCCGGCCGCTTCTGGTGGCGTCCCAAGCTACGAGATATGGGGTTCCCTCAGTCAGCACGTCAGCTGGTACGTAGGTGGAGACGTCAGATGCTGGAGAGCCGGGGGGCGTGGCTGTAACGCTCTCGTTCGGAGCATGCGTGCTCCTTCACCAGGCGTGTGTATTGGCCATGATATATACTGAATATAAAGGGAGAAGGGGAGGGGGAAGGGGCAGTGTGCAAAGCTAAATTGGTCTGCCAGGCGGCGTTGGTGTGTGTCACACACACGCCGGCTGGAACGATCGTTATAAGGCAAAAAAAATTGTAATGAGGCAAAGAAATTAAGTAATCATGTAGCTTGCAAGGGAGTGTAACAGAGAATTATATGGCTGGTGTATGGAGAGGGAGGGAAAAAATAACTGAGGAGGTGAAGGATGAAAAAGAAGTAATGATTAGAACAAGAATGGAAAAAATGATGAAAGAAAATAAATAAATAAAAATACGAAAGATAATTATGGGGTAGGTGAGAAAAATGGAGGGCGGATGGAGGGAAATAAAAAATGGTGATGCAAATAAATAAATATAATTAAAAAAAAATAAAAAACAATAATAAAATATATGAAAAAATATATTCAAAAATAATATTAAAAAATTAAAAATAAAAACAAAAAAATGAAAAAATAAAAAAATAAAAAATATTAAAAACTAAAAAAAATAACAAAATATATACTAGAAAAAATATATATTAAATAAAACATAATAAAATATAAGATGATTAATAAATTATAGATAAAAGATAAATTATAGATAAAAAATATATAATAAATGAGTAGAAAAAATAAAATAAATGATAAATGAGTGGAAAAAATAAATGAAAAATAGAGAATATGAGGAAATTAAAAATATGGGGAAATAAAAAATATATAATATGGTAAGGAATATAAATAAATGGTAAGGATGGTGAAAATGAAGTGAGAAATGGGGAGAATGTAAGTCATGTGAAAGCGCATGCAGCATGCATCAAACGCGTATGAGTGCAAGCACATATACATGCGCACACGCATGCATGCGCATATATACGGCAAATTACATGTAGAATATAGTGATGACGTACGGGGGCAGGAGGTAATTAGACTACGATGTAGTCGGAGGGTAGTGCTAGGGGTGGGGTAACTGTGGGGGAAAAAAAGGGGTTGTATGTATGGGGTTTGGTTAGAGGTTGTAATGGGGGGGTTTGCAATGCTGGATAGGTAAGGTGGTATGGTAGTGGGAAAATGTGGATGATACTAAAGTGTCTAGGGAGTTTAAAGAATGGAATGAGTTTCGATCTCTTCGTTTAGTCCTCCCGGCTTTAGGCAGTCCAGAGGGTGCAATCTCCCTCTCGCACAGACGTTTGATGCGTTCAGCTCAAGGGAGATTGCTCAAGATGGCTTCTATAATCCAGACCCGTAGTCCATTGGTGGAGCCTTGGTGAAACTTCGTGAAGTGTCTGGGGGTCGTCAGGTTCTTGTTATCTTCAATAAAATGTCTGTGTTCTCCAACTCTCTTGCGTAATGTCCTGGTGGTGCGGCCTACATAAAGTAGGTTGCATGGGCACGAGAGGCAGTAAACCACTAATTCAGTGGAACAATTAAAGAATTGACCAAGTTGATATGTTTTATCCTTAGTAGTGAAATGTTTTTGTTTGTGCTGTACGAATTTGCAGGTTAGGCAGTTGAGCTTGCGGCATTGGTACATGCCCTTGACATCGAGGAAGGTAGGTGTGGCAGAAGGTTGGGGTCTACGGGTTTTTAGTTTGCTAGGAGCTATTTTTTCTTTTAGGTTTTGGGCTCTTCTGTATGTAATTTTGAGTTTTTCATCAAGACTATTTTTGAGATGAGGGTCTTCTAGTAGTATGCCCCAATGTTTTTGGAGGATGTGTTCCATCTTTCTGTGTTGAGTATGGAATTGGGTGATAAGTCTGGGTGCTTGGGAGAAAGAGGGAGGTTGTTGATTCCTGGGTTGCGGTATTTCGCTCAGGAAGTGGTTATAGGCTTCGTCCACTAGGGGGGCAGGATAGCCTTTATCGGAGAACTTTTTCTTGAATAAGCTGCTTTGTTCAATGTAATCTTCCATACGGGTGCAATTATGTTTCAAACGGCAGGATTGACTTTTTGGTATGTTCGAAATTCATCGAGGGTGATGACAGCTGTGAAAATGGAGGTAAGAGTTGCCTGTAGTGGGTTTCATATAGTTCTTAGCATGGATGAGATTGTCTGCGTGGCTTAGTTCTAGGTCCAGGAAGGCGAGGGTGTCTGGATCGCAGACAGAAGTAAATGATAGGCCTAAGTTGTTGGTATTGCAGTAGGCCACAAAATCGTCTACTCGAGATCGAGTGCCATCCCAGATGATCAGTATGTCATCTATATATCGTCCGAAGAATACGACATGCTCAGAATAGGGGTTGTTATGCCAGATTGAGTGTTGTTCCCAGAGCCCCATGGTCAGGTTGGCATAGCTGGGGGCAAAGTTGGCACCCATGGCTGTGCCTTGGGTTTGTAGGTAGTATTTGTTATCGAAGGAAAAATAGTTGTGGTTAAGGCAGAATTTTGTGGATTCAACAATAAATTCTGCCTGTCTGAAGTTGATTTGGGGCTCTTGAGAGAGAAAGTACTCTATTGCTTCTAGTCCAATTTTGTGTGGGATCGATCTGTAAAGTGAGCAAACATCGAGTGAGAGCCATAAATAGGTTGATTCCCAACGGTAGTTGCGTAAAGTATTAAGTAAATGGGTGCCGTCACGGATGTATGCCGGTAGGTTCTGGGCCAGTGGTTGCAGGAAATGATCGATGTACATGGAGAAGGGGTTGGTGATACTGTTCATGGCAGCCACTATGGGACGTCCAGGGGGCTCGGTAAGACTTTTATGAAATTTGGGAAGGTGGTAGAAGTAGGGAGTGTTGTAGTTATTATGTTTGAGGAATGCAGCTGCGGTTTTTTGTGATGATTCCATCTGTTGTTGCCTTTGAAGCGTGGGCTTCAGGTATGAACTTGGGTAAAAGATCACAAGGCAGTTTTGTATAGGTGTTGTCATCTGACAGGAGTCTGTGGGCCTCTTTGACAGATGCGTCTCTGTTTTGGATCACAATTCCGCCTCCTTTGTCAGCTGTTTTTGATGAAGTCTGTATTGTTGGTTAGGGCCTTGAGACAAGCCCTTTCTGAAACTGAGAGATTGTGGTTATGTGTGGGGGTCGGAGCCTGGTTGCACAGGCGTTTAATTTCGGAGAAGACTACTTGGTAAAAACTCTGTAGGTAAGGGCCTTTGACATGAGTAGGGTTGAAGATGGATTTGGGGTGGAAGGAGGTATGCTGAATGGGTGGGGAGGTGGAGGGATGTTGAGTAAGGTATGGTGAAAAAGTATCTGTTTCGTCATATCCGATGTATAGATCCTCAAGGAGAGCTAAGCAGGAGGCATCCAGTGTGTGGTCAGCGGTGGGGTCATCACGGGATTCAATGGATGTAGTGTCTGTGATGGAATTTTCTATGGCTTTAATATTGAAAAACCTTTTCACAATTAAGTCACGGATGAATTTATTGAGGTCTCTGAAAAAAGGTGAAGGGGTTTGGACCAGCTGAGGGGGCAAAATTAAGGCCTTTGCCCAGTAGTGACGTATCTTCATGGCTGAGGGTTAGTGAGGATAAATTGTAGATTTTTATTGCTTGGCTAGTTTCCCTTTTCTCTGTGCGTCTTCTTCTCCCCCCTCGCCTGCCTCTTCTTCTAATTTTCTTTTCTGTGCAGGTTGGGGGGGTTTGGCTAAAAAAGAAGGCTCAGGGGTGAGTGAAGGGTCTACGGTGTCTGAGTTGTGTGGGTGAGCCTGTATGGTTGTCAGGGGTGAGCCTATGGTGCAAGGTAGTGAACTTGGCACAGCAGTGTCACTGGTGTCTGGTAGAGAAGGATTGCATGGAGTGATGGAAGTGACTGAACGATTTTTGGTGGACTTGGTCATGCTGGGGGGCATTGCAGTCCTGGTGGTATTTGCGGTTTGCGGTTTCCATGCCTTATTTGCTTAGGTTGGGTGGTTGAGGGATGAGGCTCTGTCTGAGAAGATTGAGGTAACCAGTTCTTCTGCGTGTTTATGCGGTTAGAGTTGGGGGCTCTATAAGGCGGTTGAGTAGGGCGAGGCCCATGGTGGCTATGGGGCCTGGGGTGTGTACGTGAGTGCGGGGCTTGCCCGCAGGAGGGGGTAGGTAGGGGGGTGTAAAGGGGGGTGGTTATGTAATTTGGGAGGATTTCAGTTGAAGACCTTGGATGACGTGTAGTCATCAACGTCCCGCCTCATTTTTTTCAGTTTGATTTGGATTAGTAGATCTTCATCTTTTTTGGTATTTTTCCTTAGGATGTGGAGCCAGGTCATAGGGAGTTGGTTGACCTCACTTCTAATTGAATGTATGTTTTAACCTTTTCTGTTAGTGTTACAAGTTTTTCTTCTCTTTGTAGTATTATGATGTCTATCCATTTTTGCAAGCAGAAGTCTGATACATAATGCCACTCTTTTTGTCATTCTGGTGTGAGAAAAGAGCATCTATGTTTGATCCTGAGGCCTCTAGGGGTGATTTTAGAGAGCCGGTATCTTTGTAGAAAAAACTTGTCCCACCATGCAGGCTTTCATGTGTATCGCACTGAGGAGAGGCTTCCGTCGGGCCACTCTGCCATAAAGCCCCGACTGGTGGAGGGCTGCAGTGATGATTGACTTTCTACAACTTTCTCCCATCTCCCGACTGCATTTCTGGAACTCAGCCACAGTGATCTTTGGGTTCTTCTTTACCTCTCTCACCAAGGCTCTTCTCCCCCGCTCAGTTTGGCCAGACGGCCAGCTCTAGGAAGGGTTCTGGTCATCCCAAACGTCTTCTATTTAAGGATTATGGAGGCCACTGTGCTTTTATGAACCTTAAGTGCAGCAGAAATTTTTTTGTAACCTTGGCCAGATCTGTGCCTTGCCACAATTCTGTCTCTGAGCTCTTCAGGCAGTTCCTTTGACCTCATGATTCTCATTTGCTCTGACATGCACTGTGAGCTGTAAGGTCTTATATGGACAGGTGTGTGACTTTCCTAATCAAGTCTAATCAGTATAAGCAAACACAGCTGAACTCAAATGAGAGTGTAGAACTGAATTTATCAACATCCTTTCGCAAACTAGTTAGATCTCATAATCTTTTTGACTCCTGGAGGATAAAACACCCAACCCAAAAGCATTATACATTTTATTCTCATCCTCACAAGTCTTATTCTATTACCTGGTCGGATCCTGCACCTATTGAACTCAATGTCCTATTGACAAAGTCTTTTACTAAATCCTGCCACTGGCGCCTCAATGAATCTTTGCTTAAAAACCCTTTATCTCAAACACAACTACAGCAGAAACTAACTTTTTTTCCAGATTAATGATGGTTCTGTTTTGGAGATTTCCACCCTGTGGGAGGCCCATAAAGCCTTTTTTAGAGGTGAATGCATAGCTATGGGCTCTCGCCTAAAGAAAGATTCTGTACAACTCAAAAATGATCTTATTACTTAACTGTAGATAGCTGAAGGAAATCTACTGGCCTCCCCCACGGTGGAAAAATTGAGAAGTGTCATCTCAATCAGGGATCGGATTAAATCTTTTGATATGAACCAAATTTCCAAATCCATGTTGTGGGCTAAGCAAAAATTTTATGATTACGCAAACAAACCACATAGGATGCTGGTGAACAAATTAAAACCACGGCCCTTTCTATCGATACCCGATCATTTGATACAATCTGATGGCACCCCCACATACTGTCCGAAAGCTATGTCAAAAGTCTTTGGTGACTTTTATAGTCGGCTTTATAACTGTTTAGGCCCTGATTCGCATCCTCAATTTTCACAATCTGAGTTTGATAAATTTATGGACTCCCTTCCGCTACCAAAAATTTCTGCCGATCATATATCCTCTCTTAATTCTCCGATTACTGGGGAGGAAATAGGAGAGGTGATTAAAAATCTTCCAACTCACAAATCTCTGGGCCCTGACGGTCTTCCTTACATTTATTATAAGACTTTTGCACAAAAAAAAAGAAAGTGTAGAACCATCTCAAGGATGATCAGAAGAAATGGACAGCACCTGAGTTAAATATATGAGTGTCACAGCAAAGGGTCTGAATACTTAGGACCATGTGATATTTCAGTTTTTCTTTTCTAATAAATTAATGAGGAAAACATTTAACTTAAATGATTTTAGCAAATGGCTGCAATATAACAAAGAGTGAAAAATTTAAGGGGGTCTGAATACTTTCCGTCCCCACTGTATATACCATAGTTTGTATAACTTTCCTACAGACTAAATAATATATACTTTGGGTTATTTTCACCCAATGAAATGTAGCAGAATACATTTTGGCCTAAATTCATGAAGAAAGATTATTTATTAGCAAAATTTTATAACAGAACCAAAGAAAAATTTTTTTTCTTTCAAAATTTCGGTCTTTTTTAAATTATTTAGCAAAAAATAAAAAAACCACAGTGGTGATTAAATACCACCAAAAGAAAGCTCTATTTGCATGAACAAAACGATAAAAATTTTATTTGGGTAAAGTGTTGCATGACTGCGCAATTGTCATTCAAATTGCGACAATGCTGAAAGCTGAAAATTTGCCCGGGCACGAAGGGGGTAAAAGTGCCCTGTATTGAAATGGTTAAAGTGATACAATAAAAATGAATATTTTTTAAATATATTGCCTGGGGGTCCCCTTAGTCTGCCTGTAAAGTGGCGCATCTGTACCGTGTATAGAACTGCAGCAAAACTGACATTTATAAAGAAAAAAAATGACATTTAAATTGATCTTCCCTGCAAGCTTTCTTTATTTAGTAAACAGGAGCTTGGGGCCACAATTTAGTGCACGGGTTTCTAGATTTTTTGGATATATTCTGGTGTCTCTCTGGCAGACTTTGGATGGAAATAATAAAGTTTTGTACCACAGTGAGCAAGCCTTATGCGAAGAAGCCAAATTATGGTACATTCAGGCCAAGATTAGAAATTTTTATAGATAAAGTCAGGTGTCTCTTTCACAGACTTTGGATAGAAGTAACAAATGCAGAAAAATTGGGCTTTGAGTGTTGGTGGTGGCTTTACACTGTAAAGCTATAGAGGTACTCTTGATGAAAGCAAGAATTGGTCTTGCTGTAAAAAAATTGAATAACAGTTGCGGAAAAATTGAGCTTTGGGTGTTGGTGGTGCAGTAGAGGCAGAGAGAGGTAGAGAGTGCAGTCCCTGTAGAACTGAGGGAGACATGCAAGGAAATTAAAAAACAGCATTTTAGTTTGCACATGATTGGATGATAAAATCAGCAGAGCTTCACCTCATTTCAGATCTTCCTTTTAGATCTACAGTGACTGCACTTCCAAGTGCACCTGTAGTGCAGAGTGGATTTGCCTTTAGTAAATCAACCCCATTGTGTCACTGATACATGCATTGTCACAGCTCACCATCCTTGTCGCCCCTGTAGTGGTATAGGAAAACTCTAGGCATGGGACTTTAAGGGCACAATAGTATTGGACTACAAAAAATAAATTTAATAGGGGTATTTTATTAGAAAATTATAAAAGACAATGGACACACATAGATTGTTTAAAAACACTTCAGGCTAGATGTAAATCCTAGTAATAATACACCGTATGGATCCTATCCTGCAAATTTATGTAGCATAAAGAAGGCTATAAATATACACATATATCGCTTAGTCCGTATATAGGAGAAATACTTCCCCTGAGCATTGAACAGTAGGCAAGCACATAATTATAGCAGACAAGATGCAGCAGGTTTGGTAATCCACGGTGAGATGTTCTCTAGTTGCTCTACATGTTTCGCGTTACACAGAACGCTTCCTCAGGAGCTAGAGATTCTAAAATTAAAATGCATAAAAGAAACAACAAAAAACAGAAAATCAAAGGACATAAATATACTAAACAAAATGTACATATGAGTATCAATATTGAAGATATGATCACTACCAGGCAGAATGGCTCAAGGGACAGGCCCTATGAAAGATTATGGTCTCCAACCAACGCACGGTAAGCCCAATGGTTGGGGTCAACGAAGACAGGGAAAGCAGGGAGTGCAATCCGAAATGAAGAGTTTTAAAGGGTCTCAAAGTGTATACATTTTTTGAAAAGATTTGAAGCAGTAGGACCGAGGACAAGGTGGGAGGAAGGGGAACGAAAAAGGGAAGGGGAAAGGGAAGAAAAAGGAAGGAAAGAGGGAGAGGGGGGAAAGAAACGAAAAAAGGGGGAAGGGGGAAGAGAGGGGAAGGGGGGGGGGAGAAGGGAAGGAGAAACAGAGAAAAGGGAGGAAAAAAAAACGGGGGGGGGGGGGGAATGGGGGAATGGTAAAAAATAGATGGAGGAGCGTGGTACACTTACCAATTGAGTATGGTAAGATTGTATAAATCTGTCAATAGTGATTGTATGCAGATGATCACAATTTGATCATAAATATAGGGTATCTGAATTGAATTGGAAACAGCAATCGGTCACAACCTGGAACCTCTCAGAAATATGTAGCATCAGGTATCCATAAGAGGGAAAGCAAAGGCTTTATCGTTGTAGTGCTGGTATATGGAAGAGAAGAAAAGGGGAGATAAGCAGTCACATTGATATTACTATGTGTTGTAGTCAGAAAAAGCTGCAAACATAGAGGTGCTTTGCTTGTAGATTAGAAAGCGCTAGTAAGACAAAGGTGACCTTACCCTCAGGTGGATGAGAGGAAACACAAGGGTGCGCCGTCCGGCCTAAGCAGGGACCGGTGCTGTGGCCGCATAGAAGCAGGCGGAACAGCGTCCCTATATGTGGTGACTCCGGCCGGAAACGGACGGCTCCAAGGGGCGTGACGTGTTCCGGCCCCGCTACAGGCTACCGCGCATGCGCCGCATCACGTAATCCTCACGCAGGGACGCGGCGCAGTTCCACGCATGCGCCGAGGGGTAGCGTGAGGGGAGACGGGACGAAGCGGATGACGCAAGCAGCAAGGGCGGAGTTGGAGGGGAGGGAAGTCCCCGTATCTCCAACAGTCGCCGCACATCCGGTCGAGAGATTGGACCGGATGTGCGGCGCTGGGCAGCAGTACTCATTGAGGCAGGAACCATGCAATTGGGGAGGAGACCAACACTAAGGGAGAGTCCCTGAACCATCAACCTGGCGTGGATAGAAATAAGATTAAACATGCAATGTACATAAACTGTTATAACATTAATATGTAATTACAAAATCCCATATGGGGACATTAAAGACAAATAGGCGATGACAGTAACTTATAATATTTCAAAGAGGAGGAGAACATAAGAATACATCGATCTGGAGGCAAAAAAAAAAATATATTAATTAGAGTCAAATGTATCATATCATGTCATCAACAATTATTTACAACTGAATAGACAGGTCTAAAGGCAGAAAATGACACATGCTGGAAGGGGCTTAGTATGGATCAAAGGAAGGGTTTGTATGAATGGGATTCATTCAAACCGGGTGCCCTGGTGGCGTTCAAACGCTCGATCCAGAGGGTCTCTTTTTGTAATATGAGTTTGTCCCATTCACCACCTCTGGGGTTTTGGGGGATGACGGCCAAAGCAGCAAAGGAATTCGACGAAGTATTGAAATGATGGTATAAGTCGAGATGTCTGCTCACCGGAGTGAGCATCTTCCCGTTCCCTGAATAGTAGATATGGTCGTTGATTCTTTGTCTGAGCTGCCTGGCCGTCTTACCCACATAAAAAACCCCGCAGGTGCACTTCATCAGGTAGACCACCCCTTGGGTATAGCATGTGGCTGCAAATTTTGGATGGTAAATTTCACCGTTAGGAAGTAGGATGGGATATTCAGAGGATATCCATGGACAGAAGGAACAGCTACCACAGGGCGCTGTGCCCCTAGGTAGTTGTGGGGCAGTAGAGTTATAGGACTTGTACTGACTAGAAACTAGTCTATCTTTCAGAGAAGTTGCCCGTCTGTAGACTGTTTCAGGGTATGTGTTAACATATTTCTTTAGAATAGGGTCTTCTGTCAGGAAGTGCCAGTGTTTCTTCAGAATATTGTTAATGTCATGATAATGAGAGGAAAATTGGGTGATCAGTCTGACCGTGGTCTTTTGTGGTTGGGTTTTTTTCACATATAAGAGGTCAGTACATGATTTACTCTTGGCTTTATTAAAGGCCTTGCGTAAGAGCGACCGGCTGTAGCCTCTAGCCAGGAGTCGGGATCTCAGGAGGTTGGACTGGTGTTGAAAATCCGTCATTTTTGTACAGTTTCGAGGAAGGCGAAGATACTGTGCATACGGTATGCTTCTAATGAGGGGGGGAGGATTTTCTACAGCAGGAAATACACTGTTACATGCCACAAGTGCACATCCTCCCCCCCTCATTAGAAGCATACCGTATGCACAGTATCTTCGCCTTCATCGAAACTGTACAAAAATGACGGATTTTCAACACCAGTCCAACCTCCTGAGATCCCGACTCCTGGCTAGAGGCTACAGCCGGTCGCTCTTACGCAAGGCCTTTAATAAAGCCAAGAGTAAATCACGTACTGACCTCTTATATGTGAAAAAAACCCAACCACAAAAGACCACGGTCAGACTCTATCACCCAATTTTCCTCTCATTATCATGACATTAACAATATTCTGAAGAAACACTGGCACTTCCTGACAGAAGACCCTATTCTAAAGAAATATGTTAACACACACCCTGAAACAGTCTACAGACGGGCAACTTCTCTGAAAGATAGACTAGTTTCTAGTCAGTACAAGTCCTATAACTCTACTGCCCCACAACTACCTAGGGGCACAGCGCCCTGTGGTAGCTGTTCCTTCTGTCCATGGATATCCTCTGAATATCCCATCCTACTTCCTAACGGCGAAATTTACCATCCAAAATTAGCAGCCACATGCTATACCCAAGGGGTGGTCTACCTGATGAAGTGCACCTGCGGGGTTTTTTATGTGGGTAAGACGGCCAGGCAGCTCAGACAAAGAATCAACGACCATATCTACTATTCAGGGAATGGGAAGATGCTCACTCCGGTGAGCAGACATCTCGACTTATACCATCGTTTCAATACTTCGTCGATTTCCTTTGCTGCTTTGGCCGTCATCCCCCAAAACCCCAGAGGTGGTGAATGGGACAAACTCATATTACAAAAAGAGACCCTCTGGATCGAGCGTTTGAACGCCACCAGGGCATCCGGTTTGAATGAATCCCATTCATACAAACCCTTCCTTTGATCCATACTAAGCCCCTTCCAGCATGTGTCATTTTCTGCCCTTAGACCTGTCTATTCAGTTGTAAATAATTGTCGATGACATGATATGATACATTTGACTCTAATTAATATATATTTTTTTTTTGCCCCCAGATCGATGTATTCTTATGTTCTCCTCCTCTTTGAAATATTATAAGTTACTGTCATCGCCTATTTGTCTTTAATGTCCCCATATGGGATTTTGTAATTACATATTAATGTTATAACAGTTTATGTACATTGCATGTTTAATCTTATTTCTATCCACGCCAGGTTGATGGTTCAGGGACTCTCCCTTAGTGTTGGTCTCCTCCCCAATTGCATGGTTCCTGCCTCAATGAGTACCGCTGCCCAGCGCCGCACATCCGGTCCGATCTCTCGACCGGATGTGTGGCGATTGTCGGAGATACGGGGACTTCCCTCCCCTCCAACTCCGCCTTGCTGCTTGCGTCATCCGCTTCGTCCCGTCTCCCCTCACGCTACCCCTCGGCGCATGCGTGGAACTGTCCTGGCGTCGCGTCCCTGCGTGAGGATTACGTGATGTGGCGCATGCGCGGTAGCCTGTAGCGGGGCCGGAACACGTCACGCCCCTTGGAGCCGTCCGTTTCCGGCCGGAGTCACCACATATAGGGACACTGTTCCGCCTGCTTCTATGCGGCCACAGCACCGGTCCCTGCTTAGGCCGGACGGCGCACCCTTGTGTTTCCTCTCATCCACCTGAGGGTAAGGTCACCTTTGTCTTACTAGCGCTTTCTAATCTACAAGCAAAGCACCTCTATGTTTGCAGCTTTTTCTGACTACAACACATAGTAATATCAATGTGACTGCTTATCTCCCCTTTTCTTCTCATCCATATACCAGCACTACAACGATAAAGCCTTTGCTTTCCCTCTTATGGATACCTGATGCTACATTTTTCTGAGAGGTTCCAGGTTGTGACCGATTGCTGTTTCCAATTCAATTCAGATACCCTATATTTATGATCAAATTGTGATCATCTGCATACAATCACTATTGACAGATTTATGCAATCTTACCATACTCAATTGGTAAGTGTACCACGCTCCTCCATCTATTTTTTACCATTCCCCCATTTCCCCCCCCCCCCCCGTTTTTTTTTCCTCCCTTTTCTCTGTTTCTCCTTCCCTTCTTCCCCCCCCCTTCCCCTCTCTTCCCCCTTCCCCCTTTTTTCGTTTCTTTCCCCCCTCTCCCTCTTTCCTTCCTTTTTCTTCCCTTTCCCCTTCCCTTTTTCGTTCCCCTTCCTCCCACCTTGTCCTCGGTCCTACTGCTTCAAATCTTTTCAAAAAATTTATACACTTTGAGACCCTTTAAAACTCTTCATTTCAGATTGCACTCCCTGCTTTCCCTGTCTTTATTGACCCCAACCATTGGGCTTACCGTGCGTTGGTTGGAGACCATAATCTTTCATAGGGCCTGTCCCTTGAGCCATTCTGCCTGGTAGTGATCATATCTTCAATATTGATACTCATATGTACATTTTGTTTAGTATATTTATGTCCTTTGATTTTCTGTTTTTTTGTTGTTTCTTTTATGCATTTTAATTTTAGAATCTCTAGCTCCTGAGGAAGCGTTCTGTGTAACGCGAAACATGTAGAGCAACTAGAGAACATCTCACCGTGGATTACCAAACCTGCTGCATCTTGTCTGCTATAATTATGTGCTTGCCTACTGTTCAATGCTCAGGGGAAGTATTTCTCCTATATACGGACTAAGCGATATATGTGTATATTTATAGCCTTCTTTATGCTACATAAATTTGCAGGATAGGATCCATACGGTGTATTATTACTAGGATTTACATCTAGCCTGAAGTGTTTTTAAACAATCTATGTGTGTCCATTGTCTTTTATAATTTTCTAATAAAATACCCCTATTAAATTTATTTTTTGTAGTTCAATACTATTGTGCCCTTAAAGTCCCATGCCTAGAGTTTTCCTATCTACAATTCGATTTCTGGGGACGTTGGCACAAATTGCTACTGAGTACCTGCAGAGTCACCCTGCTTATTGAGGTACTTTGGCACTAGGTTTTTCATTTGATCCTGTAGTGGTATAGTTGCCACTAGTAATAGACAATCCACCAATTCACCCCGCTGCCAGACTTCATACATCACTTACAGAGACAATGAACAGTCTTTTGCTGGTTTTGTTTTTGTTGTTTTATTGGGGGGTACAACTTGGATGGGGAAAGGGTATATGGTATGCCCAAAAAATCTTTTAATTGCCATCATATTTTAAAGATTAAGCACAATAGCGCATAGTTAGAGCCAGAAGAGTTGATGTGCATATATTATGAGTATGATCTCTCCCTGCATCTCCATGTAGACTGTTGCTCCTCCTCTGCTTAACTCCCGCAGACTATTCCTTCAAAGCATTCCCCATCCATTACTGTGTAAAGGATGAGGACATCACTCTTGACCATGTAAAAGTGATGGTCCCAGAACTTCTTTTCCTCCTGCACAAACTGATTTCCTCCTGCACAAACTTATTAATACTGAGGTAAAGTAATGTCACATCTTCTTCTTTGGGCAAGAATGACCCACTCTGAATGAGTCCTTAAGCAGGCTCTGGTTGTTTCGCTGATACTAGGCCTGAGAGCTGCAGTACCTTTCCCTGGAGGCCTAGTAGTTTAAAAGCTTTCTAATGGATGGTGGACTACTGTTCCCAGTCAGCCCAACTTGCAAATCCTGTGCCCTCAGGCCACATTGATTTGACACAGATCCCCACAGTCTCTCCTCTGCTCCAGGACTCCCCATCATTTACCGTGTAAATGATGAAGACTTTGCTAATGACCGTGTAGAAGCAAAGTTCCCTCACAGACTTCCTGGCACATCCAGCCCTCCACTGTGATAACACTCACTGACCTTTCACTGCCCTGAGTCCTTGATGAGGAACTTGACCAGACCATACGTTCCAACAGCTTCAACTGCCCCTCTGATCCAGGAGTCATTTATCACCGACCGTGTGATGACAAAGACAATGCCAATGATCGCGTAGAGGCAAAGTTCCTTCACAGCTCTCCCTGGGCCTCCTCCTGCGATCGGTACACACCCCCACAGATGAGGGTGCCCTCCTGCTGCTACCTAGTATTCCATTCCTCACTCCACTCAGCCGACATCTCCCCCCAGTGGCATGTTACCTCAGCTTACATAGGAGGCCTGCCCCCTGCCAATACCATGTGGGGATTGGTCAGGGCTCCCACATGAGCTGCCTGCCACTCCAGTTCTAGGCCCAGCCTCTCTTCCAGAATATTCTCCCTGGAAGCAGGGGAGGCACCTCAGAATTGGAGCACAGGTGGTCACACCCACTGCTACTCTGACCACTCCCAGCCTCCAGATCAAAACAGACAGGCCTAGCTTTCAGCAAAGGTCTGCCTAAATTTGCCTGTGCTGACAGTACCTAGTAAAAAAAACTATTACTAGCACCTATCTATTGGTAGAGGGTGCTACACCCCCTCAAATGGTGACAGTACAGTGCATGCATCCTTTATCAGTAGCCATTGGCATGGGGAAAAAAAAGCTGAGCTGCTCTAAGCTGCCATACGTACACAGGTACTCATTGACGGCCCTTTGCTGCATTTCCAACCACTGCAAAATTGCCAAAGTTGAGTTCCACCTGGTGGGTATGTCACAAATCAGGTGGTTTGCGGGCAGGTGGAATTCCTAATTAATTTTAGCCAACCAAACACTGGTGACAGCCTGAAATGGCTACTGCCTCTTCTGGCCTGCCTTAGAAGATCCTGCAACCCCAGGTACCTGTTTAAGAAATGCTGCACCACCAAATTGAGGACATGTGCCAGGCATGACACATGTGTAAATGTTCCCTGTCAAAGGACGGACAGAAGCTTAGTGCCAATATCGCACAGCACCATTCCATGGCGTGAACCACCTCTGGGCCTGCCCCTGCAGAGCTAAAAGAATCTCTGCTCTGGTGTGGCTCCTGTCCCCTAGCAGAAGCACTGCATGTCATCTTTTAGACTGACTTGTTGAATAGCCACTTGAACGCCTAGGGGGTTCATAGAACAATCCAGCAAAGGAGGGCATGGAGGAGGAGGACAGATCTTGCATCATTGCCATCACCTGTATGGAGACATGGCGGCAAACCAAATTCCAGCACTGAGCCTTGTTTTGCATCCTTCCTAGTTGCAAGCAGAGTTACCCAGTGTGCTGTGAACTAAATTTATTGTCCCTGACCATGCTTGCTGGACCACATGTCAGTAGTAATGTGGACCTTGCGGCTGACTGCCTTGCACAACGATGCCAAAACATTGCCTTCCATGTGATGGTACAGAGCTTATGTGCAAGGAAATAGCCACTGGGAACCTCCCATTGTTGTACAGCACATTCTGCAAATTCACAGAAGGGGCAGAATCCACTAGACAGAAAGGCAGGAGTTGTAAAGCCAGCAATTTGAAATTTAGATGCTGGGCTAGTGGGTAGCAGGGAGTGTTTTTTTTCACTGCAGCTGTTGGGGAAGAGAAATTTTCCTGTATACTTTACAGCTGGTGGTGTGCTGCTAGCAGACGTGTTGCAAGAACCTGTGACACCCTTTGCTATACCATCCCTGTCAATGGAGACTGCTGAGAAGTCATGAGATATAGCGGGGGTAGACATGAAAGGTGAGGAGTGAGGGGGAGAAGAAACGGCTGGTGTTTTTGCCAAGCTTGATCTGCTTGTGGCAGAGATTGCAAATTGCAACAGTGCGATCGGCTGCACATGTGTTAAAAAAGGCCCATACAGCTAAGCTATGGGAAGTGGGTCTGGGAGATAATAGCTCCCCAATATGATGGAATAGGGTGACTGTTCTATTCTTCCATGATGGCTGCCTCCCCCTCACTTTCCTTTTCTGCTCTATCCAGCACCCAAGTCATGTCAGTGACCTCGTCATCATCTTCCCTGCCATTGTCATCATTACTGGAGCTAAATATGCTGTGGATGGGGGAACATGACTTCAAATTTGTTGTTTATTAGTGTTCTCCCCTCTCTGTAGGCTCATGTTACTCCCTTCCTCTACCTCAGAACCAACATCATTATCAAGCAGTGTCTGTGCATCCTCAAGAAGCAAGTGGTTGACACTGTGTTCAAATAATTCAGCTGACTCCTCCATGCATGATGCTGGACTATGGCAGGAGTAGCTGTAGACAAGGAGGCAGAAAAGCCACTCTGGAAGCTGTGGTGGACTGCGCACTAGTGTCAGCTTGGGTCATAGAGGATGGGGAGGTTGAGGATGGTTTAGTAAGCCAGTCCACCACCTCCTCTACATGCTGTGGCTAAACAGAGACAAATGTGCCCTGCCTGAGGACAGACCATATTCACCTTTGCCAGTGGACAAAGATGCTGCTGGCCCCCTCATAGTGGCATGAGAAACGTCTGCCTCTCCTTGTTGGTCTCCCAGACATGATGGGGGGGTTATTACCCAAATTTAATAGAAACTGGGAAATGTGTGATTGGATGTACTTTATTGAATAAAAAGTGGTGTTTGGTGCACTTTAATTTGAGAACTGATGCTGACAGAAATTTAAAAACTATAAAAAGGGGGGGGGGGAATACCTGCGTTGCAGTCACAAAAAAAATGGCAATTTAAAAAAGGGGGGCAGGCAGGGGACAAAAAAAAAACAAAATATGCAGCAACCAAAAAAAAAGAAGGGTATACAGCACTGTATACAGCACTAATGCCACGTACACACAATCACACATTCCGAGAACAAAATCCATGTTTTTTTTTCTGACGGATGTTGGCTCAAACTTGTCTTGCATACACATGGTCACACAAATCTTGTTGGAAATTCCAATCGCCAAGAACGCAGTGACGTACAACATGTACGACGAGCCAAGAAAAATGAAGTTCAATAGCCAGTGCGGCTCTTCTGCTTGATTCCGAGCATGAAATGGAACTTTGTGTGGCAGAATTGTGTACGCACGATCGGAATTTCCGATAATGGATTTTGTTGTCGGAAATTCCGACGGAAAATGTCCGATGGAGCCTACACGCGGTCGGAATTTCCGACAACAAGCTCCCATCGAACATTCCCCGTCGGAAAATCTGACCGTGTGTACGCGGCATAAGTGTTATGTAATGCTGTGTTAAACACTGCACTACACTGACACACTATCCTAACATTACACAAACACTCTACGCTTAGAGTCACAATGAGTGAACATACTAACTTGCTAGTAGCAAACTGAGCCCTGATCTGTCTATCACCACTCCAAAACACTGCAAAAGCTTTCTATTTTATAGTGTGGGGTGGGACTATGAGCACTGAGCCGTGATTGGAGAAAGTCATCACCACTTCATCCAGTCAGGGCTCTGACAATGCTAATTGACAAAGCCTTGCACCTGACGAGCATCCTATTAAAACCCTAGAATGCACTGGAGAGCTCATAGTGGATTGTGGGGCCCTCGGCAGGGGAACACCCCACTGAGCATCCCGCAAATTCGGGTATTCACCAAACAGGCAAACAGGTGATGTTTGGGCCAAACTTTTGCTCGCCTCGAACCATTCACCCAACACGAACTAAGAGTCAGGTCAGCCCTTCCTTCTCTGAGCTGGCTGCTCAGCTGTCAGCTAAGTACCAGCTCCTATCTCTCCACAGTGACTCACCTGGTGATGATATCCTGCTCATCAGTCCTGCCTACTTAAGCCGTCCATCCCAGATGATCTCTGCCTTCGCCTTGGTCAACATCACAGAGACTATCTCCTGCGTTCCTGTTATAGACACTTGGCTGACATTCCTTCTAGCTCCAGATCCTGCTTGCTGTTCCACTACGCTGATTCCTGGCTCCTCGACTTTTTGGCTTGTCTGACTATCCATTCCAGTTACCGAACTTTGGCTATGTTTTGACTACGTTTATTCTATTTACTTTTATTATTGAACAAGTGTGATTTAACTTTACTTCTGTCTTGGTCTGATTCATGGTTTCTGACCGTAGGCGAAGGCCATGAATTCAGAAGATGCAGTCAATCCACTCGTTGGTAATATTTTTTCCAGATTAGATCAGGATCACCGCATGGATCAGTATGCCATGGTGTTACAAACTCTCCTGATGGCTCACCTGGAATCTCCCACTGTGGTAGCTCCGGTACAACCTGTGTTGCAGTCCGTCCCTGCTGCTGCTCCAGTCTCTGTGCAGGCACCCGCCTCAAGTATTACCTCTATATGAGGTATGTCTGGTTCCGCTCTGCTTCCCCAGCAATTTGGGGGCGATCCAGTCCAATGCAGAGGGTTTCTCAACCAGGTTGAGCTATACTTTGAGATGGTGCCCCAGGGATTTCCCACGGACAGAAGCAAAGTAGGTTTTGTGATATCTTTGCTTTCTGAGAGACCCTTGGCCTGGGCAAATCCTCTATGGGAGATGCAAAAACCTGTTGTCTTGAGTTACTCTGAGTTTGTGGCTTCTTTTAAAAGGGTTTTTGACGTTCCCGCACACTCCGCTTCTGCTGCCCAGTGCCTCATGTCCATCAAACAGAGTACGAGAACTGTTGCCGATTACGCCATTGAATTCGGTACTCTGGCAGCAGAGGTTGCTTGGAACAATGAGGCCCTCATGGCTGCTTTTTCTCATGGTCTCTCGGATACCATCAAGGATGAGATAGCAGCCTGAGATATACCCACTGAGCTGGAGAAGTTGATCATGTTTGCCTCCTCATTGACTCCAGACACAGAAAAAGACTGTCTTTTAAGGAGCGCTTGCCGAAGCCTCCTGTACATTTGTCTCCGAGCTTTGCAGTCCCACTCTTGCTTCCCTCACCTCCCATGCCTCCTGGTACCGAGTCGGTCAGTGAAGGTGATCCCATGCACTTGGGCTTTACACGTCTCTCTGCAGATGAGAGAACCCTCAGGAGAAGGGAGAGATTGTGCCTTTATTGTGGCCAAGCAGGTCACTTTTGAAGTCTTGTCCTAACCATCCAGGGAACGCCCGAACCTTGAGGGCCTGTCACCGACAGACCTTAGGTGGCATTGTTTCCGAACCTTGAGGTCCTGTCACTGACAGACCTTAGGTGGCGTTGTTTAATCCCCAGTTATCCAGAAGGGTAAGCCCCTGGTTTCAGTTACCTCTTCTTGGGCTGAGTCGTCCGTCGAGATACAGGCTCTAATCGACTCTGGGGCTGCAGGCCAGTTCCTTGATGCTGCCTTTGTATCGAAGAACTAAATTCCGCTGCAGCTGTGTGACACTCCACTTGCCATTGAGGCTCTTGACAGGAGACCTCTATAGCCTGCCCATGTGACTCATGAGACTTTTCCTTTGTCAATGGCTGTAGGGGCTCTTCACCAAGAGATAATCCAATTCCAAGTTATTTCCTCACCTAAGTTTCCTCTGATTATTGGTTATCCTTGGTTACAGAGGCACAACCCCTGCTTTTAGAAGGTAGCCAAGGTCCTGTGCACCTCTTCATTCTCCTCCCTGCCGGAGGAGTACCGCGATTTTAGCGATGTCTTTGACAAAGGTCAAGCCCATAATTTGCCTCCACACTGGTCGTATGATTGTTCAATTGACCTTCAACCTGGTGCCATACCCCCTCGTGGCCGGGTTTACCCTTTGTCGGTCTTGGAGGATAAAGCTATGGAGGAGTATGTTGCAGTCGCACTTTCTCGAGGTTTCATTTGCAAATCCTCGTCTCCTGCTGGTGCTGGTTTCTTCTTTGTGAAGAAGAGCAGTGAACTGAGACCTTGTATTGATTATAGGGGTCTCAATTGTTTTACGATTAAGAATGCCTATCCGATTCCCTTAATTACAGAGTTATTTGACCGCCTCAAGGGAGCAACAGTTTTCACGAAGCTTGATTTGAGAGAGGCATACAATCTCATGAGGATTAAGGAGGGCGACGAGTGGAAAACTGCATTTAATACCAGAACAGGCCATTATGAGTACCTCATAATGCCTTTTAGTCTTTGTAACGCCCCGGCAGTTTTCCAGGAATTTATTAACAATGTCTTCCGAGATTTGTTGCAGTTATGTGTGGTGATTTATCTCGACGATATCCTCATATTTTCCAAGTCCCTGGAGAGCCACCACACAGATGTCTGTTGTGTGCTTCAGAAATTAAGAGAGAACAATCTCTATTATAAATTGGAGAAGTGCGAATTCCATCATGAACAGTTTAAATTCCTGGGTTATGTAAATTCCACTGCTGGTTTTTCAATGGACCCAGAGAAACTTTCAGCATTCCTACAGTGGCCCTGATCCGTGGGTTTATGTCCTTTGCAGCGTTTTCTTGGCTTTGCCAACTATTATCAGAAGTTTATTTGTAACTTCTCATCTCTGGTCAAGCCCCTGACTGATATGACCGGAAAGGACGGTAACCCACAGAGTTGGTCTCCGGAGTCCATTAAGGCCTTTGAGAGTCTCAAGGCTGCCTTTGTATCTGCTCCTGTGTTGGCACATCCTGATCCTATGTTACCTTTTATCCTTGAGGTTGATGCTTCTGAGACTGAAGTTGGCGCCCTTCTGTCTCAACGTCCTACCTCTGAGAGCGCTATGCATCCTTGTGGCTACTTTTCCAAGAAATTGTCACCTGCGGAGTGCAATTACGAGATTGGTGACAGAGAGCTGTTAGCGATCATTTTAGCCCTGAAAGAATGGAGATATCTCCTCGAAAAGGTACCACTGTGCCGGTTCTCATTCTTACTGACCATAAGAATCTCACATTCTTGTTTGAGGCTAAAGGCCTCTCTCTCAGAAGGGCACGATGGGCTCTTTTCTTGTCAAGTTTCAATTACATTGTCTCATTCTTACCTGATACTAAGAATGTAAGGGCTGATGCTTTGTCATGACAATTTTTCTCCACTTCCAAGATGGAGTCAGTTCCGGTTCCTGTGATTCCTCCTGATCGTGTTCTGGCTATGGTTCGCACCAGTCTCACTTCTCCTTTGGGTGACAAAATTCTTGCTGCTCAGGTCCATGCTCCTCCCGAGAAACCTTGTGACCGCTGCTTTGTCCGAGAGAGTCTCTGTACTGCCATGCTCCAGACTTATCATTCACCCAAGGCTACTGGCCACCCTGGGAAGAATCAACTATTTTGGGCCATTTCCCAACAATTCTGGTGGCCTAGTCCATGTGCTGATGTAACTGCCTTCGTAGCTGCCTGTTCCTTATGTGCTCAGAGTAAGACTCCACGACACCTTCGAGCGGGCCTCCTACAACCCATACCCAATGGAGAGAGGCCCTGGACCCACCTGTCTATGGCTTTCATTGTGGAGTTACCCAGCTCCCAGGGCAACACAGTTATCCTTATGGTAGTTGACCGGTTCTCGAAAATGTCTCATTGTATTCCACTTGAGAAGTTGCCCACTTCTAAGAAACTGGCTTCCATTTTTGCTCGGGAGATCTTTCACTTACATAGCCTACCCAAGGTGATTGTCTCAGACAGGGGTAGTCAGTTTGTGTCCCGGTTTTGGCGAGCCTTTTGGGAATTCAGCTTGCTTTCTCATCTGCGAATCACCCACAGAACGGGCGTTCTGGAGCCGCAGAACGAGCCAATCAGCCCTTGGAGCAATTCCTACATTACTATATTTCTGAGCATCATAACAACTGGTCAGACCTCTTACCATGGGTGAGTTTGTTCACAATAGTGCCTTGAATTCTGCTTCTTGATTGTCCCCATTTATGGTGAACTATGGTTTCCAACCTTCCATGTTGCCTGACTCTTTTGTTCCGCAGAGTATTCCTGCATTAGAGGAGCATCTCCGTGGTCTTCGTTACACTTGGGCACAAGTCCAGGAGGCTTTGCGACATGCTAATGACAGGTACAGACTCCATGCTGACCTACCAGGTTGGGGACAGGGTCTGGCTGTCATCTCACAATCTCTGATTTTGTGTTCCCTCTCTGAAGTTCGCAACTCTGAAGTTTATTGGGCCTTTCCGTATTCTTCGCAGGATTAATCCAGTGGCTTACGCATTAGACCTTCCTTCTAATATGTGTATCTCAACTGTATTTCATGTCTCTTTATTAAAACCTTTGGTCTGCAACCGCTTTACCACCTTGGTACCACGTCCTCACCCTGTACAGGCTGAGAACCATGAGGAGTATGAAGTACAGTCCATTGTTGACTCCGGTGGGTTCCGTGGGCGCATACAGTACCTGGTGCATTGGAAAGGGTACGGTCCAGAGGAACGTCTCATCCTCGGACATACATGCCCCTGTCCTTCTCAGTGATTTCCATAGACGTTTTCCTCTCAATACTGGTGGTTCCAGATCCTGCTCGCTGTTCCACTACGCTGATCCCTGGCTCCCTGACTTTCTGGCTTGTCTGACTATCCTTTCCGGTTATCGAACTTTGGCTATGTTTTGACTACGTTTGTTCTATTTACTTTTATTATTAAACAAGTGTGATTTAACTGTACTTCTGTCTTGGTCTGATTCATGGTTTCTGACAGCATTGCAGCCACAGCATGTGAACATCCTAGTCTGCTACCTATTGCAGGTTAAGGGGGAGGGCGATTGGCAGGCGCCATTTTTGCTGCCCCCAACCTCGTTCACGCAGGCCATACCCCAGCAAGACCATTTTAGCTGCACAGGTGTTCCATGTACGCCCATGCAGGCAGTCCCATCGATGTCAATTAAGACACAGCAGCTGCATGGGAATGCACAAGTATTCCATGCATTCCTGTGCAGGCAGTCCCATACATGTCAATTGGGACACAGCAGCTGCATGGACATAGCTACTGCTCTTAAGTTGACATCCGTGTAAATATATGTCACTGAACTCACACAGTCTGCGTTTGGGGCCATGCACCTACACCGGCATGAATGTCAGATCTGTCCTTGCAGCCACTGCATTCCAACTGACATCAACTGACACGTTTTATGTCACTTCTGGGCTAGTGTTTGAATAGCTGCATTTGAGGGCAGATGATTCTTACTAGTCTGCTTGTGAAATCAACAAAGTTAAAAAAATAAAAACAAAAAGAATTCGATAAAATTAATAAAATAATTTTTTTAAAGCATCCCCAAAAACCCCACACACACCTCATAGGAAAAATGCACAGTAGGACAAGAACATGCATGTAAACATCAATTGTGCCACACATGTGAGGTATCAACGCGAACATCGGAGAGTAATAATTGTAGCACCATAGTTCACAGTTACATCTAAACTTATAACCTGTAAAGGTTTTAAAAGCTTCGCCTATGGAAAATTTTGCGTACCACAGTTTTCTGTGATTCCACGAGCGTGCACAATTTTAGGACCTGACATGATACTTTACCAAAAATTGGGTTTAATATTGTGTTTTTTTTTCACTAATATTCATTTTAGTGTATTTCTTCCTGATAGTATGCATTTGATAAATACATGCTCAAAAATAATGCAACATAAAAAATTACAACTACTACCATTTATATTCTCCAGAGTATATACTTTTAGAAAATATATACTTTTTGGAGGAATTACAGCAATTCCTAGCAAAAAATGCATATTTTTTTTCCCCTCAGATCTACAGTGACTTGTAGTGCACAGTGGATTTACTTTTAGTAAATAAACCAGAGAGTGTTGCCAACTGTCAGTATTTTTACTGGCAGCCAGTAAAAAATTGGCATTTTTCTCCTGCCAGTAAATGCTAGTGACAGGAAAAGGTTACTAGTAAAAAAATATAGCTGTGATGCTCGGCATGCGCGGCTCCAGTCTGGAGCTGGCCGAGACCATTTGAGTGCCTGCTACAGTGTGTACTGTGTGGCAACAGCAGGGAGAGGGTCTGGCAGAGGTGGTGCCTAAGCATGTCGTGTTATGTCATGGCTCAAGGGAGCTGAGTGGTGCCTGCATTCTAATTTTTTGCCCTCCTAAGTCCTGTCCCTAAGCTACTTACTATGTTTTTTGCCTTAATTTCTATCTTAAATCACACTGTTAATTGCATATTATACTTGTTTGGAGCCTAAATACTGAAATTTGCACTTAAAACTGTAATTTTGTAACATTTGGAAATGCCAGTAAAAACTTGGCTGTGCCAGTAAATTTTGGGTGTTGTATCAGTAAATTTCAATCTGGTAGGTTGTCAACACTGTATACATCTCTTCTGAACCAAGGCCACATTTCAGCTATAGGCTTATTAAGTCTGATTTTTGACTCACTTATGATACCAAAGTAATACAGTTGTAATTTGATAGTATTGTCTAGCAAAAATTATTTAATTTCCTATATTGTTTAACCACTTGCCGCCTGCCATATAGCAAAATGACGGCGGCAAAGTGGTTTAGTTATCCTGATCGGACGTCATATAGCATGATCAGGATATCAAGCTGTGGCGATCAGAGGTGTTGTGTGTCATTATGACACACCGCAACTCCGATTGTTGTATGGAGCCTCTGACAGAGGCTTCTTACCATGTGATCAGCTGTGAACAATCACAGCTAATCATCGTGTGAACCAGGAAGTTCGGGTAAACGGTTTACCTCAGTTCACGCTGAGAGGCAGAGCTGATCGGTGGCTCTCCCTGTCAGGGGGGGGGGGGTCTGTGCTGATAATCAGCACATTGATTATCAGTGCAGCCCCCATCACATGTACCCATCAGCTGCCAATCAGTGCTCATCACCTGCCAGCCTGTGCCCCACAAAGAACGCCTACCAGTGCCCATAAAAGTGGCTATCAGTGACCACAACAGTGCCAATAAGTGCCCATAAAAGTGGAAATCAGTGCCCCATCAGTAATGCCTGTCAGTGCCCTTCAAATGCCATTCAGTAAAGCCTGTCAGTAGCTCCTCATCAGTGCTGCCTATCCAGTGCCACCTATCTGTGCCCATCAGTGCCCATCAGTCCCTCCTATCAGTGCCATCAGTGCCCCCTATCAGCGCCGCCAGTGCCGCCTATCAGTGCCCATCAAGTTTTTTTTCAAAATTGTCAGGCTTTTTTGTTTATAGCGCAAAAAATAAAAACTGCAGAGGTGATCAAATACCACCAAAAGAAAGCTATATTTGTGGGAAGAAAATTATAAAAATTTTGTTTGGGCACAGTGTTGCATGACCATGCAGTTGTCATTCAAATTGTGACAGCGCTGAAAGCTGAAAATTGTCCTGGGCAGGAAGGGGGGAAGTGCCTGGTATTAAAGTGGTTAAAGACACAAAAAGGTAAAAAAAGGGAATTTGTATCCAGTTTGACCAGTGTTACTTTTAAAATGAGTAGTGTTACTTTATATAAAATGTGCAAACTGTTTTCTTTAATTTGTTTTATTATGTTTATAATAACATTAAATGAATTAAAATAAAATGAAAACATTATTTACTCATGAATAAAAAAGAATAAAAATAAAAATTGAAAGGAGAGAAGGAAAGATTGATTAAAAGTTGTTTAAAGCGTAGGTATATCAAAAACGTATGCTTTAGCTTTTTAGCAGGAAAAGGTTCAAACCCTGACAGGTTTTTATTGCTGTTTCTGGAAAGATTCACCTATTTGCTTAAAATTTACAACTGTCACTGGAACAGATGGTGGGGAGACTTCTTCTACTGGGTATTTCTGTTTCAGGGACAACTGTTTAAGAAGGCAATTCCTCTCACTGTGAGGAGATTTACACTTACAGCTGTGAACAGATAAATCCAAAGTGTTGACACTTAGTGCTAAGGTAATTTTTTGAGGTAGAGTAGTGGATCAATGTAGGAGAATCATCATCATAAATATTGTCAGAAACAGGAATGCTTCACCAATGTAGCTCTCTACCAATAGGGGAATCGTACTAAATGAAAGAATACAACAAGATGATTCAAGTGCCTAATACATTACATGATGAAAATTGTATTAAACATTTATTAAAACTCACAAAAACCCCACAGGCCAAAAGTGTTGTTTAAAGCCAACCCAACTGACAAGAAGGTTGAGATGTTGAAATATGTCGCTGAGACCTAGGCACAACTAAGATGTGTGTGCTGATGCATTTCAAGGGCAAGCCCTTGTTATCAGAACATCTGTTTCAGTGACAACTGTTTAAGAGAATTCCCCTCACTGTGAGGAGATTTATGCTTATGTACAGCTATGTCTCCAGGACAGGAGGTGAAGGAGAAATATTCCCAACAGGACAAGGACAGCAAAAAAAGAAGCAAAAAACATAGAGAGGTTCTAATAGTTTCTTAGCCTATCCAAAACAAAAAACATTTTGGCTAGAAATATATATATTCACTGTTGGTTTAAATGAGGTTTACATATGATTTTTTTTTTAGTAAAGCACATAAGAGCAATAATCAGAATACAGTGTAACAATAATATTGTTACAATACAATAACTAATGAAACCCACAAACCCTGTTTGCAGATTTGAAATATACAGGAGCTGCTCTGAGTGCCCCTGAGTTAGAGGGTAGGACCCCCTAAGTTAAAGGGTAGGACCCCCTTATCTCACACTGTGACGAACCAGCAGCATACAGAGCAGCCAAGCTGATACTGTAGAAATCTGATATGGCACCTTACATTGTCTGTTATGTTAAATGCAGCCTTGGTTTATACCACATTTTCTCACTTCATGTTTAATTTAAATAAACTTCTGGGTAATTAATCATCATTGCACAATTTGTTGGAGCAACCTTTTCCACTTGTTTACTATAATGCAAGAATTATAATTCACTATAACAAAATAGTTCAATAGAAAACTGACCTGCAAACTTCTAAATCATCACACCACTCATCATCATTATTAGGGGAAGCAGTACTCTCAAATGGGGCTGTAGGTACTGGTGCTAGGGTTTCTGCACCAGCCCCCTCCTCCCTTACATTCTTCTTGATAATTTTATCTTCTCTACATTGACACTGGCACTTCTGTGAATTTGTGCAGCAAGGCTGCACTTTTCTTTTTATTCTTCTGTTAGGATATCGCTTTGTTTCAGTCGATGATGGAGATGACGAAGAAATGCTGGATTCTTTGCACTTTGATATTTTTCTCCTTCTGTGGCTGGGAATAGTGTTGCACACATTGCTATTTTGCTGTTGTTGACCTTTCTGAGAATTTGAGTCTTTGGATTGTAGAGAAACCATTTCAATTGCATTAGACTCTGAGGAAGCTTTATAGTTGTGACGAGGTCTCTCTGGTTTCCTTCCTCTCTTATATGTTTTTACTTTTTCATGTCTGTTAAGTCTTCTGGCCCAGTGCCTTTCATCTGATGAGGATTCTGTATCAGACACATTTAATCTTTGAGCTTCATCATGAGGTTTTATCTTTCTCTGCTTTCCTGTTTGGGCACAGGAAGAACAGCTCACCCGTTTACGTCTTACTCTTCTTTTTACTTGTTTTTTGCCATTCTCCCTACCAGAAGGTGCAAATGGCACGACAGGGGTAGTATGGATTAAGTCATCTTCCAAAACATCAAGCAAGGTAGGTCTAAAATGCAAAGCCATGGGCAAAACAAAATGGGAAAGAAAAGTGATGAAGGAAAAAAAAGATGAATAGATGAAAAACAGTAAAACAACAATAGCAACGAGAAGGTGCATGGAAATGTGATGAGAAATCAAATGTATAAAAACAACTTAAAAAAAAACTAGAAAAATAAGAATTCTTATAATTTTCAATTATCAGGTTATTTGTGCCTCTAGCTTAATAAAGTCACAGATATACTCTCTACGTACCGACATATATCCTGAGTTGATGGACACACAGATGTTTGTGAGTAGCTCCTAGGCGCTGTGGCTGTTGTTTGACTGCTGGCCTATAAGGAAAGAAAAAAATATATTACCAATTCACTTAAAGTTTATTTTATTCCTCTCAAAAGTTGGTTACTGGGGTTATGCAAAAATTTGAAAAATTATGTTTAAGTTATAACAGTGCTTACATATGAAGGACTGATACATGCCCCTAATTAGCTTTACCTACTTTGTCTAAGAATGACTGTTGAAGCTTAGAATAAGAGCTAAGAAACTTCTTTCAGATGATGTCTGGTCAGTTACTTGTCCTTAGAGACAAATTAATACTTCCTACCCCCCTGGGCAAATTCTCTTGTCCATCCCCACATTATACCACAGTTGACTGGCAAATTATAGTATTACACTAACAAAATCAGATATCATCAAGTGATGAGCAAAACTTGAACTTAGCAGTGAACCCCATTAAAGTCTTTGGGGGGGGGGGGGGCAGCAGCAATCTTGTTACTAAATTCTGGCCATTTTTAAGGCTAATAGGCAAGTTTTTGTCAAAATGTGGTTTGGAGAGCTTTGCACCATCACAGGGGACATTTAATAAAACAAAAAAAAGAAGAGACGAGAAGGTCCTTTTAATGTGACTTCACATGGAAAAAACACAAATTCTTTAACATATATGCTTGGGAAATGCCTTTGAGCAGTGTATGGTGTTGTTGAACAGTAGGGATGAGCCGAACACCAGGACACGCAAACAGAAAAAAAAAATTATGCGAAAACAAATAAAGTCTATGGGACATGACCATAAAAAATTAAAAGTGTTAATTTTAAAGGCTTATATGCAAGTTATTGCCATGAAAAATGGTTGGAGACCCAGGTACTGCCGCAGGGGACATGTATCAATGCAAATAAAAGTCTTAAAGTGAAACAATAAAAATAAAAAAGTTCTTTAAATATCATGCCTGGGGTCCCCTTGGTCTGCCTGTAAAGTGTCACATCTTTCTGATGTGTTTTACTGTGCTGCAGCAAAATGAAATTTCTAAAGGAAAAAATGTAATTTAAAATTGCTTGCGGCTGTAATGTATTGCCGGATCCCAGCAATATAGATAAAAAAATGGAGGAAAGAATTGCCATGGGTTCCCCCCCAGTCCATACTCGTCCCATGGGGGTGGAGTATTTTCATTTTTCTTTTTCTATATTTCAGGTCCGTCTGCGCCGTGATTGAAGATGGATGGATCTTTTTTTTTTTTTTTTAATGAAGAAATTGTCAAAAACTGTGTATTGTGGTTTTTACTTTTTGACACTTTTTTGGTGAATGGGTAGGGGTACAATGTACCCCTACCCATTCACACGGGGGGGGGGGCAGGATCTGGGGGCCCCCTTTCCATGAACAGTACTATGTTCATGGAAAGTATTCTGGTATCACATTTTCTTTTTCTTGTCTTCACTTGACTTTACTTGACTTCATTTCAGCTTGAAAAAAAAATATTTTTTTAGGTAGTTTTGGCTTCAACACCTGATTTTTTACCCAGTAGTAATAGGCCTAAAATGAACGGTGGAAATAATAACCACAACAGAACTAAATGCTTTCATAAGGTTTACTCTTAAAACATAAAGCTATACCCCTCAACTTGTACAGTTGGACAGTTTGTTGTAGTATAGCATTGTATTAAAAGTTTAACAAAATGTCAAAACAGAGGGCACAAAATCGCTAAATAGAAATGATAAACTTCAGGTTTGTGTTTGGTAGAAATTTACTAGGTTAGGACAGTATGCAAGCACTTGTATTGGCAGCAAATAGAAAGAGACAAAGCAGATTTTATCTTTCAATTAAAAACAAGAGCTGTTACCTAAGAGACAAAAGCCAAAATTATTGTTCAGTAGCAGAACAGTATGTAAGCAATTTGGTTAGGCCACATTATAAGAGAATTTTATCTTGAAATAGAAACTAGAGTGTGTTTTTTGAGAAAAAGTAGCCAAAAATATTGCACTGTGACCCTATAGTGTAGATACAGATAGCAGCAAGCATCAGCTACTGCTGCAAAAAAATGACACTACAACAATGCCCGGGTTTGAAGGTTTAACCCCACTTTGTCCAGGTCTTTGCAGTTCAACCACTCCCATATAATATAATTGAAATATCTTAGCCTGGGTTGCCCTAGAGTAGGATATCCCCAGCCACAATGCATTTTTATTGTTTTTTTAATTTATATTATTTTTCTTTTACTTTCAAAGGGATTCATATTTTTTCTGTCATTTTTGGTATTGATGTTGGGCTGCACACAGCAGAGGCCAGGCACATCTGTAATTCATCTGCTTTGCCTGCATAATCTTTCTCTTTTCAGACACTGCTATGTTGGAAAAGTTGTTTATAAACTGACTTTTTTTATATATATATATATATATATATATATATATATATATATATATATATATATGCATTATACCTATCTATGCCAGCAGGTCATACTGTAGTATTATAGTGTATAGTTCATGTATTCTATGATATGAGAGGAAGTACCCTCTGTATCTAAGTATGCACTTGTTTGCGTTTAGCTTCCTGTTACTGTCTACATGATGTAAAGCCATGATAAAGATATCATCCATAAAAGTAAAGGTGTTCTGCTGTATAAAAAGAAGCTTCTAGTGCATGTTTCAATACTCTGCATAATAGCTTATGGGTTCAGGCACAGTCAGCAAACCCAGCAGCACCCAGAGCCACTGGAAAGAATACAAGCAGTTCAGATGTGACATTTGCAATTGCAAAGCTGAACAATGGCAATTACCAGCTGTGGAAGTTTAAACTGGAAGTGTTTCTCACCAAGGATGACTTGTGGCAAGTGCTGAATACAGACCGACCCACAGACGGAGGACTGGGATAGGAAGGACAGACAGGCAAAAGCAATTATAAGCTTACTAGTGGAAGATGACAGCTTATCATAAGAACAGAGAAAACAGCCATGTAGGTATGTGGACTTCATTACAAAAGCTGCATGAGCATTCAAGCCTCAACAGTAAGCTGTTTCTACTAAGAAAGCTTTAGAAAGCTTTAAAAGATGAGACTTAAAGGAGGCCAAAAAATATGTAACCAAGTGAAAGCTATGCTGGAGATCACAGAGCAGCTGTGTGCCATCGGAGAGGACATCAAAGATAACCATATTGTTGCCCTGCTCCTCTGCAGCCTCCCAGAGACATATACTGCTCTTATAAACGCTTTAGAAACCAGACCCATGCAGGAGCTGACACTGGAATATGTCAAAGGGAAATTTATCAATGAATATGACAGCAGGAAAGAAAATATGATAACAAAGATCTAAAGATGTACAAAGGCATAAAGCACAACAAAGAAAGCAGAGCCTGTTTTCGCTGTAAAAGGACCAGTCACTTAAAAAAGGACTGTTCTATCTGGAAAGCCAAGCAGAGAATGCTAGAGCTATCCACAAAATAAAGAGTCAAAGCAACCACAAAGGAAACTGCAGGCACATCATGGAGTGGCACCTTTGAAATAATACAGAGCGACAATCTACATGACTAGCAATGAGACCTTCTTCACAAACATGGAATACAGTGCAAAAGACAAAGTTTTCCTAGAAAATGGTAAAAGCATCACCTCAGAAAGTAAAGGCCAGGGCTTCCTGAATTGCATTACACCACAAGGCAAGCAGAATATCCTGTGCTGTATGTTCCAGAACTAGAAGGCAGCCTTCTATCAGTGAAAAGTTATGCAAACAACGATCTCACAGTTAAGTTTCAGGGTGATGAATGCACAATTCACAATAATAAGCAATTCCTCACAAAAGACTCATCACCGTAGACAAGCAAGCCAGTATAGTCTCTAATAACCTACTACACAGCAAATGTATTCACTTATGGCACAGGCAGCTGGGGCACAGAACTCCAGAAGCTATACAGGACATTATAAAGAGAGGCTTATCAGAAGATTTGACAATAATGCCTTGCAAAGTGCTCATAAAATGCAAGTGTTGTATTTAAGCAAAAGCCACACGTGCTCCCCTTCCATAGGCATCTCAAAGAAAAACTACCCACCCCCTGCAGCTCATATACAGTGACGTATGCGGTCCAATGAAAACTCCCACATCAGGCGGGAACAGTTTTCTACTGACCTTCATGGATGATTATTCCAGGTACTCAACTACTTATCTGATGAAACACAAGAATGAAACATCAGAGAAACTTCAAGAGTTTGTTGCCATGTCTAGCAGCAAATTTCAACAGAAACAGAAACATATGTAGAGAAGACAAAAGGAATGGCTGCACTCCTAATATGATACAATACATTTATTTCCAGGAGATAATAAAAACAGGTGTACAGGCATATGGCAAAGGCAGAAAAGGGTGACGCGTTTCACACGACTGGCGTGCTTCGTCAAAACCACAAAGAATACAACTACTAGCATACTAATATATGCAAATGAGCAAAAAAAACAGATGTAATCACTTCTGTAGGTGAATTCATGCTTTTCGTTCTTTATTCTTACTAGAACTCAAACAGAAATTAACATTGATGTGGTCCCCAAATATAAATAAAATAGTATCTAAAAAAGAAAAAACACAAAATATTAATATGATACATATAACAATAATACTGGGGAAAGAATCTAAACGAAAAATAGTAAGAACAGAATTATCTCAAAGAAAAACTACCCGCCCCCTGCAGCTCATACACAGTGACATATGCGGTCCAATGAAAACTCCCACGTCAGGCAGGAACAGATATCTACTGACCTTCATTGATGATTATTCCAGGTACACAACTACTTATCTGATGAAACACAAGAATGAAACATCAGAGAAACTTCAAGAGTTTGTTGCCATGTCTAGCAACGAATTTCAACAGAAACCAGGAAATAATATGCACCAACAATGGGGGAGAATACATAAGCAAAGAAGTGGCCTTGTACCTGAGGAGACAAGGAAATAGTACACCAGGCAACTACACCATACACTCCTGAACAAAACGGTGTAGCAGAAAGGAAAAATTGCACTCTTATAAAAATGGGCAGATGCATGTTGTCAGATGCCTATGCCAAGCAAACCTGAAGAAAAGGTTGACCAAAACAAACTTTTGCAGGAGTCAGAACAAGAGGTGGAACTCAAAATGTCTAAACCAATTCCCCACCAAATCCTGCTGAACTGCCTGAAATCAGAACATCTACTCGGACTACAAAGGAGATGTTCTGAATGGAACATGTCCTGTTAAACAGCTGTATGGTCTTGGCCACCATGATGCAACTCAGTTTCAGGGTCTTGGCAATCTTCTTATAGCCTAGGCCATCTTTATGTAGAGCAACAATTCTTTTTTTCAGATCCTCAGAGTTCTTTGCCATGCGGTGCCATGTTAAACTTCCAGTTACCAGAATGAGAGAGTGAGAGCGATAACATCAGGGAAAATGGCTAATTAGGCCCAATTTGGACATTTTCACTTAGGGGTGTACTCACTTTTGTTGCCAGCGGTTTAGACATTAATGGCTGTGTGTTGTGTTATTTTGAGGGGACAGCAAATTTACACTGTTATACAAGCTGTACACTCACTACTTTACATTGTAGCAAAGTGTCATTTCTGCAGTGTTGTCACATGAAAAGATATAATAAAATATTTACAAAAAATTGAGGGGTGTACTCACTACTCACTTTTGTGAGATACTGTGCATATATATATATATATATATATATATATATATATATATATATATATATATATATATATATGTGTGTGTTTTGTTTTTCATTTCTATTTGGGCTGTTTTACAGGATAGGATTCACATATACTTTAAACCCTGTTGGTAAAACCAAGAGCCATCCCCTGACATATTTTTATTGTTATGTCCCCTTTGGGGAGATTTCTTTTTAACTTTTTTCTGACACTTGTCACATGAACAATAGATAAAGGAAAATTCTCACAGGGAGGCCATAAACATGATTTGAGACCTGGCCGACACCTCTCCACTAAAACATGTGTCTAAATTAATGTTTGTATGTCCAACACAGGGACACAGACACCAATAAAATAATGGGGTTGATTTACTAAAACTGGAGAGTGCAAAATCTGGTGCAGCTGTGCATGGTAGCCAATCGGCTTCTAACTACAGCTTGTTCAATTAAATTTTGGCAATGAAACCTGGAAGCTGATGGTTTCTATGCAGAGCTGCACCAGACTTTGCACTCTCCAGTTTTAGCAAATCAGCCCCTCTGGGTCTAATTCTTATCAACTTTATCCAACACAATAAAACAATTTTCTTAGAGACTATATGGCTGTATGTAATCAAAAGAAGACAATCTACACCTATTATTGGCATTCCAAGATGACGAGGAAGTATAAAGAATGTCCAGCACTACAAATTTTAAAAAGCTATCCAGAGCTTTTTTTGACTTAGAATAAGCTGCACCTTAAACAATGTTTCTGTCATTGTGGTCTGCTTTTTAAACCATCACAGCTTATTGCTATCCAGCGATTACAGCATTTAACTTTAATTGTCACCACCAACCTATAGTACAATAGATACTGGAGAAAAAGACAGTAAATGCCATTTAATTAAAATATGAATAATTTCTCTAATGTATTTCATGCTACATCAAGCATCAAATGCCTTACTAGCAGTAGCTAAGAACCAAATGTGATGCTGCCTTCCCATCAGTAATGTGGCACCCTTGTAAAATATGCAATCCTGCAAAATGACTACAATGCCTATGGCTTTAACTGTTTTTAAGTGTGTTTACAGGCATTTTTTTGTTTTTTAGATTTCACCTAATTTGCCTTTAAATTCTTTTTTTTTGGTAATTCCTTTACTTTCCAAAAAAGTTGCAGTTTACAACCAAAGTAAGAAACGGAAACACATAACGTAGTAAAGCAGCAAAGAGCTTCACACAATTAGATCTACATGTCAACAGGCCCAGCAATACACAGAATGGATGGTGACATAAATCATTATGATAATGAAAATGGTTGTCAGTGTGAGAGGCTGGGAAGACATATAAAGTAGCTATATGGGAGACCCAAAGACTCATGAATGCAAAACTGTGCTAGATAGAACATTTACAGAATATCGGGAAGCAAAGCAGCCTGGTGGCCAGCTGGACCCAGAAATGGAACAGTGAGACAGGAATAATGTATGCAAGGATACTCAAAATATTTAAAAAAATGCAACGCCCAGAACTGAGCCAGGGGTACGGGGTGGGGGAGCTGTCAGAGAGGGAATAGGGGTAGGGGACCAGGTGTCCCTAGTACGAAGAATGGATCAAGATCAAGAAAGAAGAACAAGGGGGTAGACAGGTAGTGCCTCTCGCTCAGGGAATAGGACTAAATTCAGGAGGTTAGCCAGACTGCAAAACTCCCTGAAGATAGACATCAGTGTACACAAAGTGTTGCCAGGGTCTCCAGGTTTTACAAAAGATCTCTTCCCGGTTGTGCAAGGTAGCTGTGAGATCCTCCATATCCCTCAGTTCGTTTACTTTAGGAAACCACAGGAACTTGACAGCGGATTCTCCGATCTCCAACATAGGGAGATGCATGGCTTGGCCGCATTCAGTAGCTGAATTGTAAGGGAGGCCTTATACTTCTTGATCGGTCATTCTGAGAGGTGTAGCAGGCGTGCCCGGGGGTTCCCCTCCAGGTGCTTGACTGTGCAGATCACCTCACGCCAAAAGGGCCTGAGTTTGGGACAGTCCCAGAAGATATATAGCATAGTTCCCTCTGCATTGCCACACTGCCAACACGCACTAGGAACCTGAGGGAAGAAGTGGTGCAGAGTAGTGGGTACCCTGGAGCAGCGGGTCAAGATCTTGTAACAACTCTCTTGACTCTGGTGGCTATGGAGGATTTCTGGGTAAAATGAAGGATCTTCTTCTTCTGGGAGTCAGTGAATTGGGTGCCAAGATCCGATTCCTACTTAGAAAGGAAAAGAGGAACAAACCCTACCCCTGGTCGAATCAAAGAAGCATAAATTATTGAAAGACTATGGTGGACCAGTTCTCTCCTGTGACAAATATGTTCCAGTTCCGTGAGCTGACGAGATATACCTGAGAATCACGAACACCAACTGAGAAAATTACGTAGCTGGAGACTACTCCAGAAGTCCAATGGGGGGTCTGTAGCAGACACTCCAGTAGAAGAGGAGAGTTGACCTTCAGAGATGAAGCCTGCCACTCATAGCCAATCGCCGATAAAATCATTTTTTAATTTTCAGCTTGCATATAAACATTACTCTAGTGATGGGGATGAAAGAGTAACTATAGTCTTAAAAAAAACAGTTAAAAAACCCCCCAAACATTTATACTCACCTAGGTGGATGCAGCATCGATCCAATGCTGCATCTGTTCTCTGCCACCTCTACAGAATTGAGTGATCAAAGACCGCTGATCACTCAGTCCTCAGTCTTCAACCTGCAGAGAGCCAGTGATTCTCAGTCACTGTCCCTCTGCTCTGCCCCTCCAGTGCTCACTGGAGCACTGGGCTGTGGAGGTGATGGGAGCTGCTGGCTCCAGTTCTCAGCAGCTACCAGTCCAATCAGCTGGGTGGATCCCAATGTTAATGTTGGGATCTCTCCAGAGGCTGGACCGGCTGAGTGACATCAGCCAACGGCAGCCTTTTTTTTTTTTTTAAAGATCCTCATATTGAAAATTGCACCCAAAAAGATTTACCCAACATCTGTTCTTCAAAAGTAAAGTGCTTTACTGTAACATCAATTTTTCACTCAATAAAAGTAGATTCATTCTGATATTGTCTGTCTTTTCACTTTGCTTTATATTCAAACTAAACTTTGGTTTGAAGTATGTGAATATGTTTTTTGCTTTTTGCTTTTAGAACTGTGTAGCTGATCGCTGTATTAAGGCCAATGGTCCCAAAAATGTGTCAAGATTGTCCAATGTGTCTGCCATAATGTCACAGTCACGATAAAAATCGTAGATGGCCACCATTACTAGTTAAAAAAAAAAAGGATTAATAAAAATGCTATAAATCTATCCCCTATATTGTAGATGCTATAACTTTTGCGCAAACCAATCAATATACGCTTATTGCGATTTTTTTTACCAAAAATATGTAGAAGAATACATATTGGCCTAAACTGAGGAATTTTTTTTTTTATATATATATATTTTTGGGAGATATTTATTATAGCAAAAAGTAAAAAAAAATGCGTTTTTTTCAAAATTGTCCTTTTTTTTGTTTATAGCGCAAAAAATAAAAACCACAGAGGTGATCAAATACCACCAAAAGAAAGCTCTATTTGTGGGGAAAAAAAGACATCAATTTTGTTTGGGTGCAACGTCGCACGGCCGCGCAATTGTCAGTTAGAGCAACGTAGTGCCAAATCGCAAAAAGTGCTCTGTTCAGGAAGGGGGTAGACTCCTCTGGGGCTGCAGCAGTTAATATTAATTTTAGCGCCACTATGTTATCAAAAAATACTGGGGGAACATTTGCATTCATCAGCCAGGAAGCTGCGCATTGTACATACTTGGACATTCCAACATGACAATGATCCAAAACACAAGGCCAAGTTGACCCGTCATTGGCTACAGCAGAATAAAGTAAAGGTTTTGGAGTGGCCATCTCAGTCTCCTGACCTCAATATCATTGAGCCACTCTGGGGAGATCTCAAACGTACAGTTCGTGCAAGACAGCCCAAGAATTTACAGGAACCAAGAGGAATGGGCAGCTTTACTATCTGAGAAAATAAAGAGCCTCATCCACAAATACCACAAAAGACTTCAAGCTGTTATTGATGTTAAAGGGAGCAATATACGGTATTAAGAGCTGGGGTATGTAAACTCTTGATCAGGGTCATTTGGGTAGTTTCTGTTGGCATTATGATTTAAAAAGAGTAAACACAGTTAATTGATGATAAATGGCTTCAGCCAAACACTAACCATGAGTGAAAGAAAAAGTTTTTGTGTTATTCATATTCTCTGAAAAATGGCCAAGAAATCATAAATTCTGGCAGGTTATGTAAACTTATGAGCACAGCTATATATATATATATATATATATATATATATATATATATATATATATATATAGAAATATAGTATCTCACAAAAGTGGGTACACCCCACATTTTTGTGAGATATTTTATTATATCTTTTCATTTGACAACACTGAATAAATGTCACTTTGCTACAATGTAAAGTAGTGAATGTACAACTTGTATAAATGTCTAAATTTGCTGTCCCCTCAAGATAACAACACACAGTCATTAATGTCATTAATTAATTGTGCCCAAAGTGTCAATATTTTGTGTGGCCACCATTATTTTCCAGCACTGCCTTAACCTTCTTGGGCATGGAGTTCACCAGAGCTTCACAGGTTGCCACTGGAGTCCTCTTCCACTCCTCCGTGACAACATCACGGAGCTGGTGGATGTTAGAGACCTTGCGCTCCTCCACCTTCCGTTTGAGGATGCCCCATAGATGCTCAATAGGTTTTAGGTCTGGAGACATGCTTGGTCAGTCCATCACTTTTACCCTCAGCTTCTTTAGCAAGGCAGTGGTCGTCTTGGAGGTGTGTTTGGGGTCGTTATCATTTTGGAATACTGCCCTGCGGCCCAGTCCCTGAAGGGAGGGGATCATGCCTTTCTTCAGTATGTCACCGTATATGTTGGCATTCATGGTTCCCTGAACTGTAGCCCCCCCTACAGTCGCGGCAGCACTCCTGCAGCCCCAGACCATGATACTCCCACCACCATGCTTGACTGTAGACAAAACACACTGTTCTTTGTACTCCTCACCTGGTTGCCACCAAACACGCTTAACACCATCTGAACCAAATAAGTTTATCTTGGTCTCATCAGACCACAAGACCCTTAGTCTGCTTGTCTTCAGAAAACTGTTTGTGGGCTTTCTTGTGTATCATCTTTAGAAGAGGCTTCCTTCTGGGACGACAGCCATGCAGACCAATTTGATGCAGTGTGCGGCGTATGGTCTGAGCACTGATAAGCTGACCCCCCACCCCTTCAACCTCTGCAGCAATGCTGGCAGCACTCATACGTCTATTTCCTAAAGACAATCTCTGGATATGATGCTGAGCACATGCACTCAACTTCTTTGGTCAACCATGGCGAGGCCTGTTCTGAGTGGAACCTGTCCTGTTAAACTGCTGTATGGTCTTGGCCACCGTGCTGCAGCTCAGTTTCAGGGTCTTAGCAATCTTCCTATAGCCTAGGCCATCTTTATGTAGAGCAACAATTCTTTTATTTCATATCCTCAGAGAGTTATTTGCCATGGGGTGCCATGTTGAACTTCCAGTGACCAGTATGAGAGAGTGAGAGAGTGAGAGCAATAACACCATCAATGCAGCCTGTCCGTGTCTATCAATGCAGCATGCCTGTGCCCACCAATGCAGCCTTCCCATGCCCACCAATGCAGCCTGCCTGTTTCCACCAATGTAGCCTGTCCGTGCCCACCAATGTAGCCTGCTCGTGTCCACCAATGCAGCCTGCCAGTGTCCACCAATGCAGCCTACCTGTGTCCACCAATGCAGCATGCCTGTGTCCACCAATGCAGCATGCCTGTGCCCAGTAATTCAGCATGCCTGTGTCCAAAATGCAGCATGCCTGTGTCCACCAATGCAGCCTACCTGTGTCCACCAATGCAGCATGCCTGTGTCCACCAATGCAGCATGCCTGTGCCCAGTAATGCAGCATGCCTGTGTCCAAAATACAGCCTACCTGTGCCCACCAATGCAGCATGCCTGTGCCTACCATGCAGCCTACCTGTGCAGGGGAAGAGAGGAGAGGAAGAGGATTTCTGGCCGGATGATCAGAGCACCAAGGAACATCACTGGAACAGCTTTCATTTCAATTGCTGTGTGTTCCGCGAGTGTGGGGAACACACAGCAATTCAAATCAAAGCTGTTACAGTGATGTTCCCGGTGCTCTGATCATCCGGTCGGCTCGCTCTTCTCTCTTCCCCTCTTCCCCTCTGCGATCGCTGAGAGAAAGACTCAGATTCAATCTCGCCTGCCCGCCAACCCCCCCCCCCCCCTCCGGCAGCCCATCTTCACCAGCCCTCATTTTCCACTCGCAAAATGGGAGTAGGCGTGTGGAAAATATGAGGGCTGTATATATATATATATATATATATATATATATATATATATATATATATATATATTATACCACACACACACGTTATTTTTATTGATTAACAAAATGGAAAGAAAATGAACAGAAGCGAAATCCAAATCAAATCAATATTTGGTGTGGCCACACTTTTGCCTTCAAAAAAAGCATCAGTTCTTCTAGGTACACTTGCACACAATTTTTGAAGGAACTCAGCAGGTAGATTGTTCCAAACATCTTGGACAATTAACCACAGATCTGTAGATAATCATAAAAAGGGGGGAATTGGGGAATTTGGGTCTTTGAATGAAGCCATGGCTGGGTATGGTCATGTGCCTCCATTCCTATCATTATGAGGAAAAGGAGCAAGAATGCAGCAGGAAAAGCAGCAAAGATGCAACAAAAAGGTTGGGACTTTATATGAAGCTCATTGTAACAAAATGAATAGAACGGTGGATAGTAAAATATTTAATAATACATAGATACATGTTTACATACATTAAATTTCATATACATTTCATATACATAGAAATGCACACTTCCGTAGTGCCAATTTCTAAAACAGTAATATCTTGTAGTAACATATTTATAAACATTAATTACATGATAAGATTAAGGGATTCCTTCCCTCCCTTCAAGCACCAGGTATTTATCAGACCCTCACGTGCCATCCCCTCCCCCTATCCCCCCCACTTTCTCCTCCTCTGCAACCGGGTGTCTTAGTGGCAACCTATTTTTATGTTCTTCCACCTCCACTCCCACTTAGTCACAACAATATCAGTTATTATTTTTGCACTAACCATCTTTACTATCCAGTCCACCCTCACTTTTAATTATTAATTCACTCACATAGCCCCAATATTGGTTCCCTTAAATGACTCACTCATAACTGATGCTTCCCATGTTTACACCAGAAGTGCTCGGTGTGCCCGTTTCCATCTGGGGAGTTGTCTGTGATGGGTGCCGCCGCTGAACATGCCCCCTCAGCTCCCAATACAGATGCCCTAGGGTGGCTCACAGTCCCTGACATTGCGCCATTAAGTGGACATACACCTGTAAGTGATCTTGTTTAAAATAGAGGGGGAGTGTTTTCTATCTATCCTCCCCTATATTGATACAAGTTAGTTTACTTAGTTAATTTACTCTCCCATTGCAGATACATCACATGTCTTCTCCTGAAGAACGGCTTAAAGCCACGAAACGCATTGAGCTACCAGATGTCAGACCTGAACAAATTAATGGGGTGGGCGACTACATGGCAAATGAGGTTCAATGTAGAAAAATGTAAAATAATGCATTTGGGTGGCAAAAATATGAATGCAATCTATACACTGGGGGGAGAACCTCTGGGGGAATCTAGGATGGAAAAGGACCTGGGGGTCCTAGTAGATGATAGGCTCAGCAATGGCATGCAATGCCAAGCTGCTGCTAACAAAGCAAACAGAATATTGGCATGCATTAAAAAGGGATCAACTCCAGAGATAAAACGATAATTCTCCCACTCTACAAGGCTCTGGTCCGGCCGCACCTGGAGTATGCTGTCCAGTTCTGGGCACCAGTGCTCAGGAAGGATGTACTGGAAATGGAGCGAGTACAAAGAAGGGCAACAAAGCTAATAAAGGGTCTGGAGGATCTTAGTTATGAGGAAAGGTTGCGAGCACTGAACTTATTCTCTCTGGAGAAGAGACGCTTGAGAGGGGATATGATTTCAATATACAAATACCGTACTGGTGACCCCACAATAGGGATAAAACTTTTTTGCAGAAGAGAGTTTAACAAGACTCGTGGCCACTCATTAAAATTAGAAGAAAAGAGGTTTAACCTTAAACTACATAGAGGGTTCTTTACTGTAAGAGCGGCAAGGATGTGGAATTCCCTTCCACAGGCGGTGGTCTCAGCGGGGAGCATTGATAGCTTCAAGAAAATATTAGATAAGCACCTGAATGACCGCAACATACAGGGATATATAATGTAATACTGACACATAATCACACACATAGGTTGGACTTGATGGACTTGTGTCTTTTTTCAACCTCACCTACTATGTAACTATGTATGTAACTATGTTGTGTACTTCAATTACACGCCCATTAAGATATGTGCTCATATATACAATTTTTATTGTGACAGGGATCAGAAAGACCATAGACTGTGCAGATGCTATCTTTCAATATGTGTATCTCCAATCATGAAAGTTGGTAGATTCCTTAATCTTATCATGTGATTAATGTTATAAATATTTTACTACCCGATATTACCGTTTTAGAAATTGGCACTATGGAAGTGTGCATTTCTATCTTTATATAAAATTTAATGTATGTAAACATGTATCTATGTATTATTAAAAATGTTACTATCCACCATTCTACAGGCATACCCCACTTTTAAGTACGCAATGGAGTTTATTTACTAAAGCTGGAAAGCACAAAATCAGGCTCACTTCTGCATAGAAACCAATGAGCTTCCAGGTTTTATTACCAAAGCTTAATTGAACAAGCTGGGGTTAGAAGCTCATAGGTTTCTATGGAGAAGTGAGCCTGAATTTGCACTTTCCAGCTTTAGTAAATAAACCCCATTGTGTACTTAAAAGTGGGGTATGCCTGTATTCATTTTCTTACCATGAGCTTTATATAAAGTCCCACCCTTTTTGTTGCATCTTTGCTGATTTTCCTGCTGCATTTTTGCCCCTTTTTCCCCAGATCTGTAGATGTAGGCTGCCTCATGTCATTCTGTCTCTTCGTGTAATCCCCGACAGACTTGATGCTGTTGAGATCAGGGTTCTGTGGGGGCCAAACCATCAATTCCAGGACTCTGTGTTCTTCTTTACACTGAAGTAGTTATTAAAGACTTTGGCTTTATGTTTGGGGTCGCTGTCCTGCTACAGAATACATTTGGGGCCAATCACATGCCTCCCTGATAATATGGCGTGATGGATAATTTTCTGCCTGTCTTTCTCAGCATTGATGACACCATTGATCCTGACCAAATCTCCAACTCCATTTGCAGAAATGCAGCCCCAAACTCGTAAGGAATGTCCACCATGCTTCACTGTTGCCTGCAGACACTCATTATCATACCGCTCTCCAGCCCTTCAACAAACAAACTGCATCCTCCTATAGCCAAATATTTAACATTTTGGCTCATAAGTCCAAGGCACCTGCTGCTATTTTTTTATACCTCAGTTCCTATTTTTTATGCATAGTTGCTTCGCTTAGCCTTGTTTCCATGTCGGAGGTGTGGCTTTTTGGCTGCAATTCTTCTATGAAGATGGGTGTATCTGGGTCTCACTGGTTTCTGCCAGTTTTTGTGCTGATGGCACTGCTGGACATCTTTCAGTGTCAAAGGGAAGGTAAGCATGATGTGTCTTTCATCTGCTGCATTACGTTTTCTTGCCCAGCCACTGTGTCTACAGTCCTCAACATTGCTATTTCTTTGTGCTTATTCAAAGTAGCTTGAGCAGCATGTCTTAAAACCCCAGTCTGCTTTGAACTCTTTGTTTGGGAGAGACCTTGCTGATGCAGTATTGCTGCTGTGTGTCTTGTTGCTGTCCTCAGTTTTGAGAGTGACCTTGCTGACTCAGTATTGCTACTGTGTGTCTTGTTGCTGTGCTCAGTCTTGGGAGAGAGCTTGCTGATGCAATATTGCTGATGCAGTATTGCTGCTGTGTGTCTTGTTGCTGTGCTCAGTCTTGGGAGAGACCCCTCTGATGCAGTATTGCTGCTGTGTCTTGTTGCTGTCTTCCACAACCTCACTTTAGTAGCAGAGTTTGGCTGTTCCTCGCCCAATCTGAAACATCTGATACAGCTGTTCTGTTTAAGGTAATGACTGTGTTTCAACCTACATATGAAATTGATGATCATTGGCACCTGCTTGGTATAACCGATTAATGATAAACCTGGCTCTAATCCTAAAAAAACCCTGTTTTTGTGCACAAAGTGTACAAAGTGTGCAAATGTAAGAATTGTTACTGGTTTGAAGCCAAAGGGTAGTCACACCAAATATTAATTTTATTTAGATTTTTCTTCTATTCACTCACTTTGTATTTTGTAAATCAACAAAAATAAACAAGTATTCTTACTTTATAACATTTATTCACACTTGCCTAAAACCTTTGCACAGTCCTGTATATATGTATAAATCTAAAATCCTTTGTAATCCTTACACTTCTGCAAACTTCCAACTGTTAACTGTACTGATTTACCACAAACAACTGGGAAAACTTATTGACACGAGTATAAGCCGAGGGTGAGAAATGCAGCAGCTATTGTAAGTGGAAAAGAGGGTCAACAATGCCCATCTGCAGCTGCATACCTCAGTGTCCATTGCATACCTCAGTGTCCATTGCATGCCTCCCTGTGCCGATCTGCATCGCCTACCTGTGTCCATTGTAGCCTCCCTGTGCTGATCTACATAGCCTCGCTGTGGCGATCAGCATCTGTATGCCTCCCTGTGTTGATTGTAGCCTCCCTGTGCCAATCTGCATAGCTGATCTCCGTGTCATAAACAGAAAGAAAGACGACTCTAAGTGAAAGATTTAAAAGCTATTTAATACCCCCAGCGGGATTAAAAACACTTACAGGATCGGGAGATACAAAAAGCATGTCATCATTCAGAATGCAGATGATCCAGCATCAGGAGGGTCCCCAGCATGTTACAGGACTCCCAAGACTGTTCATGTACTGCAGCAGAAGCTCCAATTAAGTTTGCTATCAGAATGTCCAAGATCCTGGGGATACCGGTGGAGGTCACACAGTCCGAGTCTGAAGGAACGAGAATCCCGGAAGTGACATCAGCAGTAAGGGACAGCAACCAGCGTGGACCGCAAGCCGGATGTGGTCTTCAGAAAGGAATGCGTTTCGGAACTTCTAATTGGTTCCTTTATCACTCTATGACTACAGGTATACCCATGCATAATTTATACTCTCTGGGCTGGCTGTGGGCGGGGACAGGGGCAGAGAAAAAAAGTAGATGGGGAATAGTGTATAGTGTTCTCTCAAGGTGGTAAAAACATTAAACATCAAATAAAAATAAAAATAAGTGAAACATGTAATCTAAACACATATAACATCTAACTTAGCAAACAAAGTTTGGTAAATAACAATAGCATAATACCAAAAGAGATAAGAGATAAAATCATCATAGAAAAGATGGAGGGAGGGGAGGAAGATTGTGATATGCAAAAAGGGAAAAAAAAAGGGGGGCCACGGGAGTGGGAGGGAGGGGGTGCAGGGGGCAGTATTGATAAAAATGGGTAAATTAACAAGTGTAGGAAAATATTAATATTAGAAAATTATTAATATTAAAAAATATATTAAAAAACACTAGAATAATAAATTATTATAATATGTGTATATCCACACAAATAGAGATGATAATTCACCAGCAGCAATCAGTCAGATTATAAACAAAATAAAATATGTAAGCGCATATAAAGAACATGTAAAGAATATAGGTCAGCATCTGCGAGCATGTGTGCTATGCGCACACGATCACATATGCATGTGCCCTGTCTTATCCAACAAACCTAAATTTGCGTATAGAAAAGCGCCCAATATTAAGAGCAAGGTAGCACCTAGCAAACTTAAAGAGACCCCCCCCCCCAGTTATTCCATCCCCACCTTTTTAGCCATTTCTGGTATGTATCAATGCCGTAAGCCCTTATGCAAAACCTGTCGGTTTGTGACGCATGGCCAGAAGGATTTTTGTGTGAAAGACAAAACATACCCCATTAAGGGTTTTCACACTTGCTCCTCTGGGTATACCTGTAGTCATAGGTTGATAAAGGAACCAATTAGAAGTTCCGAAACGCATCCCTTTCTGATGACCACATCCGGCTTGTGGTCCGCGCTGGTTGCTGTCCCTTACCACTGACGTCACTTCCGGGATTCTCGTTCCTTCAGACTCGGACTGTGTGACCTCCACCGGTATCCCCAGGATTTTGGACATTCTGCTGGTGACCTCATTGGAGCTTCTGTTGCAATACATGAACAGTCCTGGGAGTCCTGTAACATGCTGGGGACCCTCCTGATGCTGGATCACCTGCATTCTGAATGCTGACATGCTTTTTGTATCTCTCGATCCTGTAAGTGTTTTTAATCCCGCTGGGGATATTAAATAGCTTTTAACTTCTGCACTTAGAGGCGCCTTTCTTTCTGTTTGTGTTTTTTAGTGATTGCTTCTACTTGTAAAGTTGCAGCCCTAAGTGTTGAAGATTTATTATCATCATCACCGGACCCCTGCTTCTATATAGACATTGTCTGCTTAGTCCTGAAGTTCAGAGCGCCCTTATATATACATTGATCTCCATGTCATGCAGTCAGACGGCGGCCATTCCAGTGTACAAAAGCCGCTCCTCCTCCTTGTCCTTGTCCGTGATAGGCGGAACACTCAGTTTCCCAGCAGTCATTGTTCAGTGTTCCGCCTATCACGGACATCCTCTCATCCTCGTCCGCGGGATGAGGACGTCCGTGATAGGCGGAACACTGAACACTGACTCACTGCTGGAAAACTGAGTGGGCGCCTATCATGGACGAGGCGCGGCTTTTGTACACTGGAATGGCTGCCGTCTGACTGCATGACATGCTGATCAGGTAGGCAGACGGCAGTGACTCAAGTATAAGCCGAGGGGGGCACCTTTAGCACAAAAAATGTGCTAAAAAACTCGGCTTATACTCGAGTATATACAGTAACTCCAAAGGGAATCACACAGCAGTGTAATAGTCACAAAAATAAAAAATATTTATTAATAGAATTTCCACAAAAATTTACCACACCACAGTAAAAACCATTAAAGACAACGTTGTCAATAGTGTTAAAAACAAAGAAAAAAAGTTGTTTTTAATACTATTGACAGAGTTGTCTTTAATGGTTTTTACTGTGGTGTAGTGAATGTTGCCTTTTGTGGAAATTCTTTTAATAAATATTTTCTATTTTTGTGACTATTACAGTGCTGTGTGTTTCCCTTTGGAGTTACTCTTTCTTGGTATATTTCTATATCCAAGTCCTCCCCTCCTTTTCAGCCTGTTACTGAACTCCGGGATCCCCCACTCCTCAATAGGGGTGAGGATAGGGGGTTTCACTTCACTTCCATTTTAATCAAGTGTTGATTTTCCCTGTTTTAACCCATTCATTCAACTGTTAACTGTGCAAAGCCTCACTTATAATAATATAATATTATGATAATAAATATCCACAAAATATGTGACTAAAGCTACAAATCAATACAAATATGCAGATTATCCCCCTCACTATTTAGAGTGTGAAATACTCAATAGCAAAAGTAAATAAAAAATTAATTAATTAAACCATCCTCACTGTTGCTAGAATGCAAACAAATAATAAAATAAATGATGAATTAAAGATGAAACATCTTCAGCACATACAGCATGCAAGTATTGCCACACAATACATTAAACTCTAGTGGGAAGTAAATGAAAGACATAGTTCAGCTCAGATCCCCACCCACCAGTCACTCCCCTCTGACATGTTTCACCCACATTGGGGTTAATCGCAGAGGTTATGTGAAAAAAAATCTGCACATTATTTTCATTCATTAATTTTTTTGCAAATATTTATATCAAGTGTGGGTATTTATTCATTTTACTCAAAGTAATGCTTTGCACAGTTAATAGTTGAAAATTGCACACATTTATAGATTTTAGTTTTTTATTTATAGATAGATAGAATTTATTCAGAGTTTTCTATATACTTATTTTGAACTCAGCAAGACTGCACATACTATATATATGTGTGTGTATATATATATATACAACAAACTACACAATATCCTATTATGAGGCCTGTGGATATATTAAAGAACATATGGGTTTTAAACACATACCTACAGAACAATGCCTAGTTTTTTCTTGTACCCATGAAATGATGTACAGTATAATGTATCTAGCAAAGTAGTTTTAGAAGAACAGTAATAACAGCAATATCAATTGACTTTAATCTTGCATTTCTCAATAATGATCACAAGGACATTCATATTTCACATTAAATTAAGAATATTGTAAAATGATTGACATTGCAAATCAAATCAAAATACATCTTGAGAGCTACAAGTGGAAGATAAACAAGACATCTATTTTTAGAGAGAGAGCGTTATACCAGGTGTTAGTCCTCTCTGTGCTGTAGCAAAATATCAGCAAATACTGGGCAGAGATTGGTACAGGTCACCTCTTGATCATAGGAAAAACACACAGTTAAGTAGAGAGACTTGATGTTTTTATAAAAAGTATATATGTGGTAAAGTTTCTCTATTATTAACCCCATCAGTATTTTTGGTACTTTTCTACTTTTCTAGCATCTGCAAAAAATTTGCTTGAGAAAAAGAATACCTTAAGACCGTGCTCACACTTTGCATTGTGGTAATGGGTTTTTTTTTGTGTTGTGTCTTTATTTTGTTTTCTGCTTTTTTTTTTGTTTTTATTTTTTATATAAGAATTTATAAAAAAAAATATGGGGTAAAAAACAGTGGTGGAGACTAGCAGGTAGAGAGTATGCTGTATAATAGAGGTATACATATCCTAATTGTCACCATCTATTTAAGTCTGATGTATATCTGCATTACATTTACATTTTTTTTCTATTGATCAAAATAGTGTATTCTGCAATAGTCTGCATCTGCAAATTTCTTGGTTGATTGGTAACCTTCTTATGATATAATAATGATGTTATCTTATTAAATAAATAATTAAATAAATAAAATGGTATTGTATCTGAATTGCATCCCAACAAACTGAAGTAACTCATATGTGTTGAAAATTGCTGTAATCCAAAAACGGAAAATCCCTTTATGTTTTCTATCTCTCGATATTAAGAGGGCATTTGACACAGTATCCTGGCAATATATGCAATATTCATTACAAAAATGGGGTTTTGGACCCCACTTTTTAACATGGATCAAAGCATTATATAATAAACCCAAAGCCTATATAAAATATGCTGGATACAAATCTGAAGCCTTTAATATCGAAAGAGGTACCCGACAGGGTTGCCCATTATCTCCCTTATTATTTGCCCTTATACTCGAACCCATCAGAACAAACCAAACTATAACTGGCATTGAAGTAGGAGGTATTACACACAAATTATGTATATTTGCAGACGATATATTACTTTTTCTATCATCACCACAGGTCTCTGGTCCTAACTTAATACCAGCTCTTGATGGATTTGCAGCCCTATCCGGCCTTATGATTAATCTTAAGAAATGCCTAGTGCTTAATATTTCACTCACAAACATGGAATTGATCCCGGCTAGGGCTGCACTCCCATTCACATGGGCAGAAAAATCAATCCCATATCTTGGAATTCATTTAACAGCATCTCATTCTGACTTATTCTCAAGCAATTATCCTCCTGTATTAAGACAGATCACAAATCTAATAAAACAATGGTCGCAACTTCCTTTATCCTGGATAGGGAAGATTAATGCAATCAAAATGACTATTCTACCCAAATTGCTTTATCTATTCAGAGTCCTCCCTATTCCAATTCCTTCCTATTTTTTGAGAATAGTACAAAAAAGAGCAACTTCGTTTATATGGGGCTCTTCTAAACCACGTATACCTATACACACACTACATCTTCCCAAAAATAAAGGAGGCCTGGGATACCCTAATTTTACTAACTACTACAGAGCAGCACATTTGGCCAGTCTGTTCAAATACCATGCAAAACAGGAAATCCCATTATGGGTATTTATAGAGGCTTCAGAAAATGACCCTCTATTAATATCAAATTTATTATGGCTTATGGCTCCTAAAGACCGCTTTAAAATTCATAATCCCATAACTAAACACTTCTTATCTCTCTGGGATAAACTAAAAACCAAATATCAGCTACAATCTCCACACAATCCTCTCCTTTCTTTTATCAGAAATCCGGCCTTTTATCCGGCATGGATCTACCCAAATTCTTTTAAAGCTTGGACAACATCAGGCATTCAGACACTAAATGACTTCATAGCATCTAAATCATTCCTTTCATTCCCATCGCTTAGAGAAAAATATGATCTACCAAACTCTGAGATATTTAGATATCTCCAAATCAAAAATTTCTATACACCATTCCTAAAGGGGGATACACCATTATCCCAATTATCCATTTTTGAATCAATCTGTACAAAAGATCCATTTGCTAAAGGTACAATTTCATCACTTTATAATCAATTATATGGAGTAGCAAATCTTAATAGACCCTCTTACGTTCAGAGGTGGGAGGAGGACCTGGGACGAACTTTAGAAGACACGGACTGGTCTAACATATGGCTCACATCTAAGTCATCTTCACCCAACATCTTAGCACTGGAGACAAATTATAAAGTCCTAACTCGCTGGTACCTTGTACCCGCTAGAGTGGCAAAATATTCACCTAATACCTCAACTCTTTGTAATCGAGGATGCCCAGAAATAGGCACATATTTACACATATGGTGGACGTGCCCAGTAATCCAAACCTTCTGGAAGGAAGTCTTCGTGATTGCATCTAAAATATTTTAAAAAATAATACAACCAGATCCATATTTAACTCTACTTAATCTAAAACCGGAATAGTTAACACTCTCTCAGTTCAAACTTATGATCCAACTAATAACGGCTGCAAAACAAACAGTGGCCAAGGCATGGAAATCTCCTACATTGGTACTAGCAGAAACAATTCACAGAATGAATAATACAATGTCCCATGCTAAGATGGTAGCCATCGATCAAAATCAAATTCCAAAATTTGAAAAACTTTGGCATCCTTGGATAAAACAACAGTTCCTGTCAAACTTCAATGACTCTGTCCTGTTGCCATGGTAACAGATTAAATGACTTACAGAGACACCCATTCTAAGGCTTCAAAGAGAACTAAAAAGAATAATAAACTGACGAGCGGGACAACCTTGTGGACCATACCTCTACCTTTCAACCCTTTTTCTTCTTTCTCTTTCCTTTTTCTCCACCTTACGATTAAAGCTCATTATCAGAATTTATTTGACCTATATACACTCTACTTGTAAACAATATGTATAGTAGGTATAAATCATTTAAATACCTACAAAAGTAACTAAGGAAATGATATATATCTTTAATTTAGGTTTACGTGAACCCAATGTTTAATATTTGAAATTTCATGATATTTACCTATATAAACCCTACTGTAAAACAATGAGCTTACTTTATAGATCCTTGTAAACTTACTTTATGTATCTTTATAACATTGTATACTCAATAAACTTCTTTTGACAAGGAAAATTGCTGTAATCCTATGTGCTGGGGTGTATTGGCAACCTATGTAAAGCAATGGCCACTTTAATACACCACACCTGTGTAAACGTGACCACTTACGGACCACCCGCCATCATTATACGGCGGCACTTTGAAAGGGAATATCGTTGTTATGGCAGCAGCTAGCTGCCATAGCCCCGGTATCCTCTTCTTTAGTGGGCGGTCCTCTTTCAGATAAAAGTGGTCTCTGTGGTGGATTCGCCACAAGATCACTTTTATCGGTGGCGGGAAAGGGCCCCCCCGCTGCGCTCCGGTGGTCTCCGCCGCTTACTGGAGCCATCGGTAGTGGCGGAGACGATCGGGTCCTTTCCCCTGCTTGGCTGTCTGCCGAGTGAGGGGAAGATGGCCCCCACTCGGCTCCATTGCATTGACTGGCAGAAGCGACGTCAAACATCACTTCCACCCAATGCTCTTAAAGGAGAAATTTATTTTTTTTCAAATTACATTTATTTATTTTTGATAGCATTTTAGTGTAAATATGAGATATGAGGTCTTTTTGACCCCAGATCTCATATCTAGGAGGTCTTGTTCTTTTTTCTCTATTACAAGGGATGTTTACATTCCTTGTAATAGGAATAAAAGTGACCCATTTTTTTTTAAAAAAGGACAGTGTCAAAAAAAAAAAAAAAAAGTAAAATAAATAAGAACATAAAAAAAATGTAAAGCGCCCCGTGCAGAAGAGCTCATGCACAGAAGCAAATGCATACGTGAGTAGCGCCGCATATGAAAACTGTGTTTAAACCACATATGTGAGATATCACTGCGATCATTAGAGCAAGAGCAATAATTCTAGCCCTAGACCTCCTCTGTAACTCAAAACTGGTAACTTGTAGAAATTTTTAAACGTCGCCTATGGAAGTTTTTAAGGCTAAAAGTTTGTCACCATTCCACGAGCGGGCGCAATTCACAATATAAAAAAAAATTGGGCTAACTTTACTGTTGTCTTATTTTTTAACCGCTTGCTGCCTGCCATATAGCAATATGACAGCGGCAAAGTGGTTTAGTTATCCCGATCAGACGTCAAATGACGTTAACCGGATAACAAGCTGGCGCGCTTCCACAGGGGTGCGCAGCAAGGTGATCGAAGTTGCTGTGTGTCGGTCTGACACACCGCAATTCTGATCGTAGTATGGAGCCTCTGACAGAGGCTTCTTACACGTGATCAGCTGTGACCAAACACAGCTGATCATCGCGTGAACCAGGAAGTGCTGGTAAATGGCTTTCCTCGGTTCACGCCGTCAGGGAGAGCCGATTGGCAGATCTCCCTGTAAGGGGGGGTCTGTGCTGATAATCAGCACATTGATTATCAGTGCAGTCCCCATCAGTGCCCATCATCTGCCAGCCTGTGCCCCACAAAGAACGCCTGCTAGTGCCCATAAAAATGGCAATCAGTGCCCACAACAGTGCCAATCAGTGCCCAAAAAAGTGGCAATCAGCGCCCCATCAGTAATGCCTGTCAGTGCCCTTCAGATGCCACTCAGTAATGCCTGCCAGTAGCTCCTCATCAGTGCTGCCTATCCAGTGCCACCTATCTGTGCCCATCAGTGCCCATCAGTGCCGCCTATAAGTGCCATCAGTGCCGCCTACCAGTGCCATCAGTTCCACCTATCAATGCCGCCTATCAGTGCCCATCAGGTTTTTTTTCCCAAATGTCGGTCTTTTTTTGTTTATAGTGCAAAAAATAAAAAACGCAGAGTTGATCAAATACCACCAAAAGAAAGCTTAATTTGTGGGCAGGAAATTATAAAAATTTCGTTTGGGTACAGTGTTGCCTGACCGCACTATTGTCATTCAAAGTCCAACAGCGTTGAAAGCTGAAAATTGTCCTGGGCAGGAAGGGGGGGAAAGTGCCTGGTATTGAAGTGGTTAATTCAAAAAAGTGTATATTTTTAAAGAGTACCGCTGCATACAGTGTGACAGAAAGTATTGCAACAACTGCCATTTTATTTAGGGTGTTAGAAATATATATATATATATGTATATATATATATATATATATATATATATATATACAGTGGGGACGGAAAGTATTCAGACCCCCTTACATTTTTCACTCTTTGTTACATTGCAGCCATTTGCTAAAATCATTTAAGTTCATTTTTTTCCTCATTAATGTACACACAGCACCCAATATTGACAGAAAACACAGAATTGTTAACATTTTTTCAGATTTATTAAGAAAGAAAAACTAAAATATTACATGGTCCTAAGTATTCAGACCCTTTGCTCAGTATTTAGTAGAAGCACCCTTTTGATCTAATACAGCCATGAGTCTTTTTGGGAAAAATGCAACAAGTTTTTCACACCTGGATTTGGGGATCCTTTGCCATTCCCTCTTGCAGATCCTCTCCAGTTCTGTCAGGTTGGATGGTAAACATTGGTGGACAGCCATTTTTAGGTCTCTCCAGAGATGCTCAATTGGGTTTAAGTCAAGGCTCTGGCTGGGCCATTCAAGAACAGTCATGGAGTTGTTGTAAAGCCACTCCTTTGTTATTTTAGCTGTGTGCTTAGGGTAATTGTCTTGTTGGAAGGTAAACCTTCGGCCCAGTCTGAGGTCCTGAGCACTCTGGAGAAGGTTTTCAACCAGAATATCCCTGTACTTGGCCGCATTCATCTTTCCCTCGATTGCAACCAGTTGTCCTGTCCCTGCAGCTGAAAAACACCCCCGCAGAATGATGCTGCCACTACCATTCTTCACTGTTGGGACTGTATTGGACAGGTGATGAGCAGTGCCTGGTTTTCTCCACACATACCGCTTAGAAATAAGGCTAAAAAGTTCTATCTTGGTCTCATCAGACCAAAGAATCTTATTTCTCACCATCTTGGAGTCCTTCAGGTGTTTTTTTAGCAAACTCCATGCCGGCTTTCATGTGTCTTGCACTGAGGAGAGGCTTCCGTCGGGCCACTCTGCCATAAAGCCCAGACTGGTGGAGGGCTGCAGTGATGGTTGACTCTCTACAACTTTCTCCCATCTCCCGACTGCATTTCTGGAGCTCAGCCATAGTGATCTTTGGGTTCTTCTTTACCTCTCTCACCAAGGCTCTTCTCCCCCGATAGCTCAGTTTGGCTCTAGGAAGGGTTCTGGTCGTCCCAAATGTCTTCCATTTAAGGATTATGGAGGCCACTGTGCTCTTAGGAACCTTAAGTGCAGCAGAATTTTTTTTTGTAACCTTGGCCAGATCTGTGCTTTGCCACCATTCTGTCTCTCAGCTCTTCAGGCAGTTCCATTGATCTCATGATTCTCATTTGCTCTGACATGCACTGTGAGCTGTAAGGTCTTATATAGACAGGTGTGTGGCTTTCCTAATCAAGTCCAATCAGTATAATCAAACACAGCTGGACTCAAATGAAGGTGTAGAACCATCTCAAGGATGATCAGAAGAAATGGACAGCACCTGAGTTAAATATATGAGTGTCACAGCAAAGGGTCTGAATACTTAGGACCATGTGATATTTCAGTTTTTCTTTTTTATCCAATCTGCAATAATGTCAACAATTCTGTGTTTTTCTGTCAATATGGGGTTCTGTGTGTACATTAATGAGGAAAAAAATGAACTTAAATGATTTTAGCAAATGGCTACAATATAACAAAGAGTGAAAATTTTAAGGGGCTCTGAATACTTTCCGTCCCCACTGTATATATATATATACATATATATATATATATATATATATATATATATATATATATATATATATATATATATATATATATATATACGTGTATATATATATATATATATATATATATATATATATATATATATATATATGTATATATATATATATATATATATATACATATATATATATATATATATATATATACATATATATACATATATATATATATATATATATATATATATATATATATATGTACATATATATATATATATATATATATATATATAAAACTTTTGGGGGTTATAAGTAATTTTCTAGCAAAAAAAAAATATTTTAACTTGTAAACACCAAGTCTGAAAAATAGGCCCAGTCCTTAAGTGGTTAATACACAATATATGAAATGTCCTAATACAATTAATGCAGTCCTGAAATTTAATTATACTGGGGTTGATTACTAAAGCCAAAGAGTGCAAAATCTGGTGCAGCTCTGCGTAGAAACCAGTCAGCTTTCAGTTTTTTATTCCATTTCCAATGTTTTTATTAAAGTTTTCAAAACATGTGAACATCAAAGGAATATAGCAAAATTCCATAAATCATGATACAGTGGGCATAGTATACTGGTATCTTCTAACTTGCGCCCCTAATACTGCTTGTCTCTCAGCAAGCCACATCAAAATATGCTATAAAATAACCATCATAAAACAAAAGAACAGATATATTATAGGTTTCCCAGTTGCCCCCCACCCCCAAAACAGTATGAGGGGGGAGACCATACCAACTTGGTTATGAGGCTGAAATTCTCATTCCCATTCCTTATGAAAACGCTAAAGATGAGAAGTCTAGTCAATTAAATGGAGCAACCATCTGAATGCTATGTTCCTCCTTCAATATCCCATTCACCACCAGACTTCTCCTACTGTCTATCTCCCTGGTAGTTCAGGGAAAATGGAAGAAAAGAGATAGCCAGAGGAAGGAAAAATAAGAGGAAAAGGAGGAGAAAAGCGTAAGATAGGAAAGACAGTGCAGTCCGTAACTTTTTACCTGTCTGATGCCCAATACTTTACAAGGTTGTTGACAAGTAGGTATTCCAGGGTTCCCAGATTATGTCAAATATGGCTTGTTTGTCATCATCCTCAACAGCTTAGTTTTCAGCCAGTTGAAAGGGGATCGTGGAAGACCTCCAGGACCTGGCTATAGCAATCCTAGCTGCTGTAAAAATAAATGCTATGAGTTTTCTTGCTTATACCGGTGTCCCATCAATCAGACATCCCAGTAACGCTTGTGTGGTGATTTTAGTAGGTTAACCTGAGTTAGTGAATAAATAAAGTTGTAGATATGAACTCAAAATCATTTAACTTTTGGACATGACCACCAAATATGTAGGACAGTTCCCTCCATGCCACCACCTCGGAAGCAAGAGGCCGCCGCCAATCTCACTGGTACCATGTACCACCGCATTAAAACTTTGTTTTTTCTATCAATGAGGTATTTATGTATGATTTCGAAGCACACAGTGTCATCTTGAACGACTCCCAGGTTTTTAATCCAAATCTCAATTCAACAAGCTGAAGTTAGAAGCTGATCGACTACCATGCACAGTGTCACAAGATTTTGCACTCTTCAGTTTTAGTAAATCAGCCCCACTATGTTTACTTTTAAAGTGGTTTGCTCTTTGACCTGCCATTACTGTATGCTAGGTCAGCACCCTGTTCACTGGACATAGGAGAGGGTACTGAAGTAGGCAAAGTATGACTTGAGGCTGAGCAAGATGCCAACATCCCAAATACTGTAAATAGTAGAGAAAAAAAAAATAGGTGTACAGGACTTTTAAGGCACCGCCAATCACAAAATATATTTCTTTTTGTACAAACGTCAATTTTTTATTACAAAAGGTTACAATGTATAAAAGCACAGGCAGATTATATTTGGACAAACTACACCAGTTGTGGGAACTGCATCATTGTTTTAGCCATTAGCTGGACATTAAAGTATTGATGTCTGTCTGTACTATGATGAACATGTCTATGAGAGTATGTTTCTGTTAATAATATAATCAGCCTGTGCCTTTAAATGTTTTAACCTTGTAGTAATAAAAATTGGACTTTTATACAAAAAGAAAAAACATTTGTGATTGATGGTGCCTTAAAAATCCTGTACACCTACAGCATTAGTTTTTCTACTATTTATAAGTGAGAAAACTGGCTAACTATGGAGACTTAAGATGGATAGATGTCATTGTAAAATGAATTGCTGAATCTAGAGGGTGAAGTTCTTAGTTATTATTATTATACAGGATTTATATAGCGCCAACAGTTTATGCAGCGCTTTACAATATAAAAGGGAGACAATACAGTTATAATACAATAAAATACAAGAGGATTAAGAGGGCCCTGCTCAGAAGAGCTTACAATCTAATAGGGTGGGGCAGGTGTTACAAAAGGTTGTAACTGTGGGGAATGAGCTGGTGGAAGTGGTAGGAGATTAGTTGGAGACGTGATAGGCTTTCCTGAAGGGATGAGTTTTCAGGGATCGCCTGAAGGTAGCAAGAGTAGGGGATAGCCGGATAGATGGAGGTAGCGAGTTCCAGAGGATGGGAGAGGCTCTGGAGAAATCCTGGAGATGAACATGGGAGGAGGAGATGAGAGAGCTTGAAAGCAGGAGGTCTTGAGAAGAGCGGAGGTCAATTTGGGTGATATTTGGAGACAAGATTAGTGATGTAGCTCGGTGTAGAGTTGTGAATGGCTTTGTGTGTTGTGGTTAATATTTTGAATTTAATTCGCTGGGTGATTGGGAGCCAGTGTAGGGATTGGAATAGAGGGTTGGCAGACACTGAGCGGTTGGTAAGGTGGATAAGCCTGGCAGCAGCATTCATGATAGACTGAAGAGGGGATAGCCTATGGAGAGGTAGGCCAATGAGAAGGGAGTTGCAATAGTCAAGGCGAGAGATAACAAGGGAGTGAATGAGGAGCTTGGTGGTTTCATTTGTTAAAAAGGGTTGAATTTTAAAGATGTTACAGGGGTGAATTCTACAAACTTTTGACAACGATTGGATTTGAGGCTGAAATGACAAGTCAGAGTCTAGGATTACACCTAGTACCCTGGCGTGAGGGGAGGGCCTGATGGTTGCATTGTTGATTTTGATGGAAAAGTCATGGAGGGGGGCACAGGTGGGGGGGGAATATTAATAGCTCAGTTTTAGAGAGATTTAGTTTAAGGAAGTGGTGTGACATCCATGCTGATATGTCAGTTAGTAATGCGAGAGGAGACTGAAGGAGTGAGGTGAGGAGTAGACAGATTTGGGTGTCATCAGCGTATAAGTGGTATTGGAAGCCATGGGCGGTTATTAAGTGACCAAGGGAGGAGGTGTAGATAGAGAAGAGAAGGGGTCCAAGAACCGAGCCTTGGGGGACCCCCACAGAAAGGGGCAATGGAGAGGAGGAGACAGAATTGTAGGTGACACTGAAGGAGCGCTGTGATAAATAGGCAGAGAACCAGGATAGAGCAGAATCTTGGAGGCCAAGGGAATGTAGTTTATTGAGAAGGAGCGGGTGGTCAACAGTATCAAAGGCAGCAGAAAGGTCAAGTAGTAGGAGTATGGAGTACTGGCTGTTGGTTTTAGCAGTTAGTAAATCGTTAGTGAGTTATAGTAAGGCAGTTTCCATGGAGTGCTTCAAGCGAAAGCCAGATTGTAAGGGGTCAAGAAGGTTATTTTCACTGTGGTAGGAGCTAAGACGGTTGTAGACTAAGCGTTCTAGAAGTTTAGAGGTGAATGGGAGCAATGAGATGGGTCTTAAGTTGTTCAGATTGGTAGGGTCCAGTGAGGGCTTTTTAAGAATGGGAGTGATCTGTTTTAGAGGGGAGGGGAAGATGCCACTAGAGAGGGAGAGATTGAAGATGTGGGTGAGGGAGCATAGGATAGAAGAAGAGAGTGACCGTAGTAGTTGTGAGGGAACAGGATCCAAGGGACAATTGGTTAGGTGGGCATCCGAGAAAAGTTTTGTAACCTCTTCAGTAGTAGCCAATTCAAAAGTGGAGAGTGTTGAATCTGCTGCTAGGCAAGGTATGTTGGGTGGGGAAGACGTACGCACAGTGGAGAGTCCTCACGAATTGCATCGATCTTGTCTTTGAAGTGATTGGCAATCTCTTTGGCAGTGAGCAAGTTAGTGGGTAGAGGGGGTGGGGGACGAAGCAGAGAGTTAAAGGTTGAGAAGAGCCGACGGGGACTGGATGACAAGGAATTAATAAGAGAGACAAAGTAGGCTTGTTTGGCAGCATGGAGACATGAATTGTATTTTAGAAGGGCATTACGTGTTAAAAATATATGTTATACAGTGCTTATCAATTCACAATAAACTCGTACATAATAATTACAAGTGCTCAAAAAATTATACAGTGCCAAAATCAACAAATTTAAAGTGCATTATATATATCCACATAAATTAATAATTCATATCAATGTGTTATTTAATATTACAAAGTGTTCTGTGCTTCAAACAATAGTGCTCCTTGCTTTAAAGTGTTACTAAACCCAGGACCCTGCATTCACTATATCTGGTCTCCTACAGTACACAGAACATAGAAATGCAATTACTTTAGTAAATTACAAATAATTTACTAAATTATTTTACTAAATTTAAAATGCTAAATACCTTTTCTCATCAGCAGTATATAGCAGTCTTGTGAATTCTATCAGTGTCCGGTCAAGCACTGGTTAAAGCTTGTAGGAAGAGTTTTCATTCTCCTCTGACTGTTCTTTGAGGCTGCATGACCCCTGACCTTGTTTTGTCAATCAGTCTGGACAGTGCTGATTGACAAAACAAACCTGGAAGCTGATTGGTTTCTATGCAGAGCTGCACAAGATTTTGCACTCTCTCGTTTTAGTAAATCAACCCCAATGTGTTCATTTATAAAAAAAGGGGAAAAAAGGTGTTTTTGTTTTTTGTATATTTATGCACAAATGCTTTACCTCCCATTTCTATTTTAAACGGAATGAATTGTTTTACAAGGTGAGGGTTTACATATACTTTAACAGAATTGCTCCCTTGCTGGCCCGTAATGCTACCAAATCTCAGTTGGTGTTCAGTGTAGCCAACCTCCAGCAACATGTTTTACTGACAAAACATTGAAAATGTACTTGTACTTGGAGTCTACTAACCTCCCTGGTGGTATTCCCGAGTGTGGCTCGGGGTTAAATTTCAGTACCATTAGGGGTAACCCCGAGCCACACTCGGGATTGTATTGCAGTATCCTGGTGCAGTGTACTTACCTTGTCACCAGGATCCTGCAACGTTCCCCCGCTGTGTCTTCGGGCTGTGTCCTCCGCCTGATGCTCTGTGGGCCGGGCTCCATTCCCTGCGAGCATCACTGCAAATTCAAAAAGTACACATATTGTACAAAGATAACACATATAGTAATGTCATCTTACAGATGACATTACTGTATGAAATTATTTCACATCCCTTTTATCCCTAGTGCTTTGTCCAGTGCCCTGCATGCACTTTTATATTAAATATACTGTTTTTTTGCCTGAAAACTTGAGATTGTCCATGGCAACCAAAAAGTGGCCCTTAACGTCAAAAGTGGTTTTAGACCAGCTAGAAAACAGCGATAGTAAATTAGAACACTTGCAGAATTGAGCAATAGTGAATCGTGGGGAAATTCTTTTAAATATTATTATATTATTATTTTTTTAATTATTTATAGTTATTTATTATATTATAATTCATGATTTCATGTTTCAAACTTTATCATACCCAGAATGTCTACTAAACTCTTGTTTGGGCAAATTTAAGTGTGTTATTACTAAGAATTACAGGCCTACAATATAAAATGCCAAATTTCTATGCAAAACAATGTACCGCTTTGAGATGCAAAAATCTGACATAACCATACTGCCAGGGTGGTTAAAGATCGAGTTCGAAACGGTATAGGAGGCGTACCCAAGTATAAATAAAAAGAAGGAAAGGAAAAGAAAAGGGGAACGGGTGGGATACAAGAGGAAATGCCGACAGGAGAAAGGGGGAGGAGGGCAGGCTTAAGTACAGCCCGACTCCTCCTACAAATACCTGCGGTCAGCCTTTCCATTTGTACTTGGAGTTTATTAAAGATCGAGTTAGAAACGGTATAGGGGAAAACATGAGTGACCTGGGGTGTGCCATAGTTACGTGGACAGTATGCCTAAAGGGGGCAAAAATAAAGACAGTAGGATGAGCCAGCAAAAACAAATTTGTTCGAAAGTAATCGTATGAACATCAATCAGCCAAATATGAAAGCCCATGACATCACCACATGTGGATCCGGGACATATCTGGAGAAACATGCTGAATTCCATCTACCCAACTTCTTTAAAATCTGAGCTGGGACCCCTTGGCGAGAAGCAGCGGAAGCCATCCCTATCCTGAAAGAATGACCGGAATAAGCTACGGGGTTCAACTGTAGGTTTGACAGTAGTATGCGTCAATACTTTGTGAACTGTGCTGCAGAGAGGGAAGCATTAGGGAAGGTAACAATGGACTATCCCTAGGTCTGTCTGCAGTTAACACCATGAGTTGGTAAAAAACTGTAACCTGGCACCAAGCATTGCTGGTCTTGAAAAATCAAACGTCTTTACCGACGTCTTATACACGTCCAGATGCAGTCTAGTCCATTGTCAGTAGGGATGGGCCGAATGGACCCCTGTTTAGTTCGCACCAGAACTTTCGAACACCATGAAAGTTCGGACCCAAATAACGAACCTCAAAGCCTCAAAGATGCTGTTTGTAGGACTTTTTTTAGCGTCCTGCCAGCGCACCACTCCAGAGTGAAAGCCCTCCGGCGCTTTGCGGGTGCTATTTTTAGCACTATAGCACCTGTAAAGCACCTCAGTGTGAAAGTAGCCTTGGTGTTTTTTTTTAAAGGGGTTGTAAACCTTCAGTGTTTTTCACCTTAATGCATTCTATGCATTAAGGTTAAAAAACTTCTTTAGCGCAGCAGCGTCCCCGAGCCCCCCCTTATACTTACCTGAGCTCCGTAATTCCCGCAACGGGAATGAGCACACCAGCCGGTGTCTCGTGTCCTGATTGCATAGATTGATATCAGCGCAGCCATTGGCTTCCACTGCTGTCAACCAAATCCAATGACGCGGAGGCCAGGGGACAAAGCAGACGTAGCAGCAGGACACGAGAGCGCACCCGCACTGGTGTCCCGAAGAAGAGCGCTTCTCCGACGGGGCACACGAGAAGAGGAGAAGCCACCAGCACCGCTGTGGGACCCCAGAAGAGGAGGATCGGGGCCACTGTGTGCATAACCAACTGCACAGTGGAGGTAAGTATAATTTTTTTTTTTTTTTTTAAAGGAACCTTTACAACCTCTTTATTCAACCCAATGGCTGAATGAAAAAAAAATCTATGCATGTGTGACAGTTTAGGTGTTTTTTTCTTAATCCTCTGCTCCTAGAATAAAAGGCCCATAAACACAATGAGATTATTAGACATTTATTCCATGCTGGTCTCATATGGAAAAAAAATAGGTTACTAAAGTTACAAAAATTCTCATTAGACAGAATACAATTTCGAAAAATTATGTATTGTAATGTATTCTTTCATTTCCATTTTCCATGCAAATACAATAGAATTACATGAATATCGTTTGTTCTGTTCTCTTATGAGAATTTTTTTGTGCTTATTTTGTGATATTTTTACATGAACTGTCATAATCAGCTCTTGAAAGCTGTGTACTATTGATCAGATTACCAGGCAATCGCTCCATTTGCGCTTGTTTTCACCCAATGTTCTCATCATGTGTACTAGGTATTAATGAGTCTTTAACCCATGCACAACTCGGGGGGGGTGGGTGCGGAATGTTCGCCCTGGGCGCTGGATGACCTTGTCCCGGCACTGCTTGTTAAGATACAGATTTCACCCTGGGAGTGTCCTGTTTGCTCCCCCATTGCACACTCTCTTGCTTGGAAGTGAACTGGTAAGTGGTCCTTTGGAACAGTCTCCCATACTACTTGCAGAGCAGATTTTTTATTATTCATTCAACTCTAATGAAATGTTTGTTTCACTCTAATGAAACGACACTTAACATGCCAATCAGCAAGGCTAATCCTGCAAGCAGAATATGGAATTTGGGTCTAAAGCCATTCACATCAGAGGCACAAAAACAAACCTGTGTGTCTTTAAGATGTACCAAAAGGGCCCACTAATGCATGTAATTAAACAAAAAATTGCTGAATAATGCGTGAAAATAATGTTATTTGTATGTCACCTAAAATTAGATGCACCTTAATGAACCTATTTACAAAAACACCAGCTTACAAGAATGCAAGAAAGAAAGTTAGCATTTGTCATGGCTGGTAGAAACAAAAATACTAATGAAGTTATTTAACAAGACTGGGGTATTTACCCTCCTTCTCTGCATGTTTATCTGAGGGATGCTTTTAGCTGCATCTTTCACTGACTACATCAACCACGTAACTATGCCTGGGTTTCCATGTATACCAGTCTGGTGCAGATATTGTGGGTGGGCCTGATCCTCGCCAAACTGTACATTATATACTATATATATATCTCATACTTCCTAACTTTAGAACTTGAGAAAGAAGGACACTGTGAGAGAAAGAAGACATGCAGTGTGATCTGTGATCCCTGCAATAAACAGACCTAAAGGACATAAAAAAATGAACATACATTCACATACATTTTTGTAAAGCTGTTCACTTTACAAGAAAATGTTCATTTTGTGTGGGAATTTTACCTTATTTAGTGAATGAAGTGAAGCTCAGCTAACTCCCATTAACCACTTATGTGCAAACAAAATCAAAGATTTTTTTTATTTTTCTTGCGTGTGATTGGGTATTCCTTGTAAAGTGTATTTTCACCACATTCACCAAGCTAAGGTAATTTTTTTTTGCATAGTGAAAGTTCCCTCTAAAGTGAACAGCCAATTTTTCTTTAGTAAATCCTCAGTTTCAGTTGTTAGTTGCAAACTACGCAGCAGCCAGCAATGCTTGAGAAAAAAACAGTGTTGTTAGCCCTGCCTACTGGACAACAGAACTCCACCTTACCACCTCCTGTTCCACTCCCCGACCAGCTTTGCCTATCCCTTGCCCATCTATGTGCCTCTCAAAATGAATACGTGGATTTGTTTTTCACCAAAATAGTGCCGCTGCCTTTGTCTCCCAAGAGCCTACCCACATACCGAGTGTAAAGAAACAGTCTTGCGGGATGTAGCTTTTGAGGCCTTCCTACATTAATAGAAACTAACTTCCCAGCAGCCTTCCTGGCAAAGAGTTTACATGCCTGGTGATGTCACAGGTAGAAATAATAGTTTGCTACAGGAAGAAGGTAAAAGAAAATAATGATGATGGTAAATGATCTAGAGGTGTAGAGGGAGGTTTTGGGGGTCATTTTGGGTTATTCTTGGACATTAACACTGGAAACATTCCTGGCTTCTTGAAATGACTTTGTTGTGCTTACATTGGGCTGACTGTTTCTTGAATTCTACATCAATCTGACCAGCCTAGATGTGAAACCTGTACAAGTTTCTGTGAGTGATTAATACTAAAAAGCCATTTAAAAATATACAAAATGTAAAAATGAGTCTGTACATACACATCTCTGCCTGGATTGGAATATCGATGTTACTGCTGTTTTACAGTTCTGCTACAAGGAAATCACAGCTGTTAACTGGAGGCTGGTGTGATCACAGGAAATGTTACGCTTAAAGTATCTGAGAAAAATGCAAGACTAAGGCTTTGATCACCCTGTAGCTGAATAACGGTGGTGATAACTATGTATGCTGAGGACCAGAAAGCAACTTAAAATTACACATTAAAATATTAAACGTACATGGGAAGCACTACAGTTGCTGAGGACACAGAGCTTCACAACACAAAGTTGCTTTCAAACCCAAGTTAAACAGCATTGGATTGCACATAGGGAGACAATACACCAAAGCAAGATATATTAATGTATAGGACATGCCAGGACACTCTCTGCCTATTCTCCTTTGTAGCTTTATCCTGTGCCTTTTAAAAGATAAGTACACTCTAACATTAAAATCGCTAAATCGCTAAATAGATTAAGTAATAGGATAGAAAAAGTTCAATGACCAACACAGCCCCAGGATAAATTTCCTGCTGAAACTGGGAAAGGGGTAGGGACCAGGCTTGCCAAATGTGGTTGTGTAAGCGATCCCAACTAGGTATTGGACCAGAAGATATGTTCCTGTGTCTTGACCTATGCCCAATCCTGCCCTGCCAGCTAGTTTGGATGTCCATGTTATCGACCTCGGATTGGACTTTGGACAACTCTCTGAACTCTGCCTGCCTTTTAACCATGGGTTTGACCCTGACTACTCTGTGAATATTGCCTACCCTGAACCTGGACTGCCATTAGACCACTCTGCCTGTCTGCCAACCGCAAGTACCTGTTTTCTGTGCTTAGCTCACGCCTGCACCAACATGGTGGCCAGACACTATAGCAATGTCTTTAAAACCTGGGGGTAACTGAGTACCAGTAGGTCTGCTTGCCTTATGGAAAAGAAGGCTGCTATAGCCAAAGAAAACAGAGCCAGCTATATTGCCGGACCACCAACGCTAGGGGGAGGTATGACAAAATGTCAGTATACACAGTGAATTCATTTAGAGTGCAAATATCAGCATACACTAGAATGTGCAGATTCTCGAATAAGAAAAAAAGTCCAAAATTCAATATTGGTATTTGCAGAAGTAGAGATAATTTTTCATCTCTCCAGTAATTTTTTAAGGTGTCCTAATGCTGTTACCACAACTGAGAAAGTCAAACTATGATGAAACATATTTCCAAACCACATTTGGGTGCATGTGATTGCTAGACATGTGCACTGCTGAAAAATTTGTTCATTTTAATTTTTGTTTCATTTGTTTTAGTTTTTTTTTATTTTTTCGGGCCATTCGTTATGATCACAATTCATAAATTTGTAAATGCGTAAATGCGAAAGTTCATAAATTCGAAAATTCGTAAATTCGAAAATCTGAAAATAAGAAAGAAAATCAGAAAATTCAAAAGGATAACTAACTAACTAATAATAACTAACTATTAAATGATAGGTATTGGAATTTCCTTTCAAATTTGGCTGTTAGTGAATGTAATGAATACAAATCTATCCAAAGTTACAAATTATCCAAAATAACATATGCCGCATCTAAACAAATGGAACGGAACTAATTAATAATAAATAATAATAGTTTTTTTATTATTATTAATTTGTTACGTTCCATTCATTTAGATACGGCATTTGTTATTTCGGATAATTCGTAACTTCGGATCAGTTCGTATTTGTTACGTTCACTAATAGCCAAATTCAAAAGAAAATTCCAATACCTATAATTTAATAGTTAGTAATAGTTAAGTTATTATTAGTTAGTAATTATTTCAGATTTTCAAATTTTCTGGTTTTCGGATTTTTTAATTTACGAATTTACGAATATTCAAATTTACAAATATTCGGAAAAAAATCGTTAAACGGGTTTTCATTAATTTGGATATTTCCGAATTAACAAATTTGTCAAAATTTGTTAAAAAACTAATTTGGAACGAAACGAATTGCACATGTCTAGTGATTGTTGATGTAGACGTAGATCCCATCCTCTGACTAAAAACATTTACTGTATCTTAGTACTGGGAGTGCACTGGGCTGTGTAGGTTTATGGGTTGCATTTTAATTTGTGATTTATAAACTGACGGTTTTACTCTATCTTGCGTTTCTATTTTCTATTTACCTATCATTTAGGTTAGAAATATGTTTGTTTGTTTTTTGTCTATTTGACGTAGATCGATATACATGAATTTCTTGATGATCAACCAAACCCTATCTCAGAAACTACAAACACTTTGTAGAGTGGGCTACAAAGGAGTGACCTTCAACAGCCATTGACCATCTTCAATTATGCCCAGAATAGGAGACACAGACCAGGGGAAATCTCTTGTTTACTACTTTATTTAAAATTATTAAAATAGAAAGTAAAATGCACTCACATTTAATAGTTTCCCTCCGCCACTCACAATGACAATTTGAAATCACCACTTATCCTCTATACTGCTGAAGCGAGTGTTAATTCTGACAAGTTGCAGAAATTATGTCACTCAACAAAAATCCTGCTCTACATGTTTTGTCATATCCAGACGTCTTCAGGAAGTGGTCTGTGTCCCCCATTCTGAGCATAACTGAGGATGGTCAAGGGCTGGTGATTGTCACTCCTGAGAGGCTGTTTTGGAAGATTTGAGTAGTTTTGATGCACTTTATATATTTTTTTGTGTTTAGTGTACATTAATAATTGTTATTCCATGTTCCTGGGCGATCAATTATAGGATCCAAAGAATGAGTGCAGGCTAGTGCAGGGAATTTGTGACCAAGGTAAACAAGGAAGGCCCTGTAGGGGAGTTCAATACCTTCCTATTCAAGTTGAACCACTGCTTGTTTGCCCCTCTCCACCACTCCAATCATATAGATTTAGACAGGATTTAGACAGGAATCTCTGCTTTGTTTTTGACTCCATAGAAATGTTCTAACTTCCTTGCAAAATGTTTCAAGGAAGGTTCCTAGGAAAAGACAGAGGATCCTAGAGAGGACATTCATCTTGAGTACATCGGGGTTGATTTACTACAGTAACGGCACATAGATTGTTCACTATGCAAGTGCAGTTGTACTCTGCAATGGAATTATCTACAAAGAATAGTAAATGAGGTGAAGCTCCCCCGCCCCCCCCGCAGTGCCCACAGCATCTAAATCTTCTTTTTACATTAAAATATTGCCACTATATACCTTTTTGGCTTATCTGTATACCATGGTCAAGTGATAAACTGCAGGGTTTGCCCGAGTGCTGAGTGTTCAGGTAGGAGGGGATTTCCACAAAAACCTGTGTCCTCATGCTGTTATGGGAGGTGGATAATCCATGAATCAAGAAGTGACATCCCACCCACTGTGTTCTTTTTAAGTTACTGGTCATGGAGGAGGGAGGGACTGGGCTGTCATTTAGGATCTGTATACACGCCCAAATGTATGATGTCAATACCATGTGACCTGAAAAGCTCAGCTCAACAAGGAAATGTTCTCTCCAGCAACAGAGACCAAACTGAGCATGTGCAGCTTTACAACTCTGACTGTGTCTTATCTGGCCTTGCCAAGAGAGACCCTGCAGGAGAGTGAGGATCTATCCATACAGGATACAGAGGATTACCCTCTTAAGTTCCACAGTGAGTATAAGAAGCATGCTATTCTGCACATACAGACAAATTTACTGTTGTGGGTTTAGTAACACTTTAAGTCTCATACACACTAGTGTTTTTTTTTCCATTCAACCCAGCAGCTGACAGCTCAGGAGGAGCCGCTGTGCTAACATCCAAATTATCTGATGTTAATACAGGGATCTCTCCTGTTGTGCTCTTGTGTTCGGACAGGGGTACAGCCCCCCCCCTCGCCAGAACACTCCAGTCAGCTCTCTCAGCCAATGGCTGAGAGCGCTGATCAGGAGCTGATCGGCAGACCTTATTTGGAATGAGGGGAGCAAGGTACTTTGAGAGAAACAGAGCCTCCCTGCCCCAAACAACCCTCCATGTTGAGGGCATGTGGCCTGGTATGGTTCAGGAGGGGGGGGCGCTCGCTCACCCTCCCTTTTCTGACCTTCAGGGCTGCATGCTTGGATATGGGTCTGGTATGGATTTTGGGGGGGACCCCACGCCATTAAAAAAAAAAATTGGCATGGGATTTCCCTTCAAAATCCATACCAGACTCGAAGGTATGGATCGGCCCATGTCTTTTTTTCCCTGATTTATTAATGCCGGTCATTCTTTTAGTTAGATTCCACTGTCAGTGGGTACAGTAAAAGGTACAGTATAAAAAAAATGTAATAAAATAAATAATACAATATAAAACAAATGTAAAGTGCCCCCATTCCCCTCTGCTTCCCACCGCAAATGCAAAACAGCATGTTTTGTAGGTCTCACACACTTATGTAAACAGCGATGGTGTGAAGTATTGCCGCAAATGTCAGAGTAAGAGCAATAATTCTAGTACCAGACCTCCTGTGTAATTAAGTGTGACACTGGTAACCATTAAAGACTTTTAAAGCATCACCTATGGATAATTTAAGGTACTGCAGTTTGTCGCTATTCCACAGGCATAAGAAATTTTAAAGCATAATATGTTCGATATCTTTTTACTCGGCGTAACATTGTCTTTTATATTTTACCAAAAAACTGAGTATCATTTTGTGTTTGTGTTCAATGATGTTCAGTGTTTGTGTTATATGATTGAATGTGATGGAAATAAATAAGATATGTATATGTATACAAAACGCATTGGCGTGGCCTGGCTGGAGTCCGGGCTCAGGCTGCCACTCATCTCACTTTATGCCCTTGGATCTGCTTCATGATGTGCGGCTTTGGATCTTTTCCTTTGACAGCATATTTTCTAGCTTTTTTGGTTCATCAATGCTTGTCCATTTATATCATTATGCTTGCAGTGTCATTGCCAGGCTCACCACCAGTAAATGTCAGTAAATCATGTCAGTAAATCTGCCAAACATTGTTTATGTATCTATGTCAGACTGCTGGTAGTTTCTGCAGGTGTATTAAATCGTCATCACCTGAGACTGCCATGTAAAGTCTATGAGCACTTGTAGCTTGGGATATCGGTACTAGATAGTTAGAGAGTTATTGTCATTCTTGTCCATATGTTTTTGTCTGGCAATCACTGGCAATCACTCAGTATGTGGAACATGTGAAGTAGAAAGAGGAGCGTGGAGGAAAAAGAAGAGGATGGAGCAATATGTAGCTGAATAGAAAGGATACAGCACGGAAACTGACTGCCACATTTGGAGGTAACAAGGACTTTTTCTGATTCTTTTTAAATATAATAGACGAAAATGTCTCCTGGATTTTTTTTTCTTCCTCTGATCTCTGAACAATGGCATTCTAGAGGCAGACCTCAGTGAGCCTCAGTGAGCTTGTTATTTATTAAACCTCCTATCTGGTGCTCCTTGGGGTGATTTTGTAGTCACAGTGGTTTGCTATTGTATACAATTTGAAAAGTATTTCCATTGCACTGCATATTGCTAAGCCAATGAAGATCTGTTTTTCAATTCTTTCATCCATGTACAATGTACCGGCAACCATAAAAAACACAAAGTAGTACCCTGTAGTGTTGTTAACACAATAGTCTTGCATCCATCCACTATCATCGGTCAACATGAGCTCTACGATTTACTCATGGAAAAGACGAAGAATACAGAGTCAATGCTTGTGTCTCAGTGCTATCCATAAAAACTGAAGAATTTCTTTTTTAATGACTGTTTAAAAAAAAAGAAAACAGAAAAGAGGCTGTTTTGCTAGGAAGGAAGAAAACTCTGTCTATCAAGACAGTTTTATTTTTTATTTGAATTATCAAGAAGTTTTATTCCTGTGTTTAGTTTATTTGTTTTTTTTTCATTGGGATGTTTCAACCTTCATTTCCCCCTGTACCCTACAAAGACTACCTCACCTTCCAGCCCCTCTTTGTCTCTGCAATGCAAAATTATATTTTGATCCAAAAGAATGTTTCTCTCAGCAGCATTAAAGCCCAACTCTGGTCTGCCACAAAGTGCCCCACCCCAGCTACATGAGTAAAATGATCATTTGGTCTGGATAGGGGGTGGGAGGACATGTACAAATGCCTATTTTATTCCTTGCTCCCTTTGGCAGCTGGCACTTTTCTCTTCTCTTTGATGCTCTGTGGGTCCTCACCATCCTTCTGAACAATGTTAGAATGTTGGTCCTGCATTGTATGTGATGATGTCAGAGAGCTGTGAACAGTGAGACACTGAAACAAACAGGCTTCTGTGGACCTGCTACAAGGAGAGGATAAAGCCGATAAAGCCTGTGGTAGAAAAACAAAATATACACCACCTTATACCTGTTCCACCTAGCCCAACAGTCATTTACCCTGTATAGTGGGTGGGGGACCTCACTGCACGGGTACATTTAAAAGCAGCCCAGAGCGGGGCCTTAGGGCAGATATCCATGGTCACCTAAGAGGCTATATGAGCACTTTCTGAATCAGTCTGTGCTTGTCCTTTGTGTTAAAAAAGTGAAAAAGTTATTTTTTCAACTTTTTTATATTCTGTGTTGCACCTCGGTGCTGTTGATCTGTTGCAGCATTTTTGCAGCCACCTCTGGTCTACAAGCATGCACTCTAGCAATTGCTGCACATCATTGCTCAAGATGGGTTTATTGATGGTGACAACAGAGGAACATATCTATTCAATGTGAATTGGCAAGACCACTTGTAATGTCCAAAAGGAGAGTGTTTGACAACAAGGGGAATAATTAGGTAACAAGGACAGAGCGTTGTCATCCTATGGCAGGAAGTGCAGGAACAAGGACTTTCATGGCAGGATCACCAGGTATTACCTTCATGAAAATTTTAAAAATATTGAAACTTACTTTAAATACAAATACTGTAGCTGCTGACTTTTAATATAAGGACACTTACCTGTCCAGGGATCCTGCGATGTCCTCACCCGAGTTGATTCTTCAATCAGCTTCAGGTGCAGATGCAGGTTCCGGCATCTTTCGTAAGGGAGACATGAAGTGAAGAGTTGCGGCCTGTTTCCTACTGTGCATGCATGAGTCACGCTGTGCCTTGTGAATGGTCCCGTAGTTTTCTGGGACCATTCACATGTGATGTGTCCCAGAAGACTGCGGGAGAAGGAGAGGGGGCCAAACTTCCGGCTCAGTTTGCAATCTGAGCTCAGACGTGGGAGTGGGTGCCTGTCAAAACCAAGTACCTGCTCTCCCCCCAAAAAAATCCAAATGTGGGGGTGCAAACAAGCGGAGCTTCTCCTTTTGGATGAAGCTCTGCTTTATCATGGGACATTAGTGATTGGATTTACAGTATATACTGTATACTTTATTAAGACAGATTCCTATTTAGAAGCTTTTCAGTGTGCATGACAAAACAGCCAAATACCTGAACACACAACAGGTTGCTGTTCATTGAGGAGGGAAGTGAGTCTTATGCTGTGTACACACGGGAGGACTTTTCGACCGGACTGGTCCGGTGGGACGAATCCATCTGACAATCCGACCGTGTGTGGGCTTCATCGGGCCTGCGGCGGACTTTTTCGGTCGAAAATCAGACGGACTTTAGATTTGGAACATGTTTCAAATCTTTCAGACTGACTCGAGTCCGGTCGAAAAATCCGCTCGACTGTATGCTAGTCCAACGGACGAAAAAGATACTAGGGCAGCTATTGGCTACTGGCTATCAACTTCCTTATTTTAGTCCGGTCGTACATCATCACGTACGAATCTGTCGGACTTTGGTGTGATAGTGTGTGCGCAAGTCCGTTCGTTCGAAAGTCTGTCGGAAGTCCGTCAAAATTCTGTCGGAAAGACCGTCGGACCTTTGATGCCGAAAAGTCCGCCCGTGTTTACACGGCATTAGAATTATTAGTATCATGTGTTTATTAGGGGTACAGTGTGTCCTACTTGTACAATATGCTTTTTCCATACCTGGAATGCATGGTCCATGTTTAGAGATTCATCTGAGTTTCTGAACTGGGCTAAAGGGAACTCTGTCACCATCCCTAACCAGCCATGATGGAGTACCTCTGTAAACTAACGCTTCCCTACCTTTGACCTTTATCTCCTTTTCCCTTGGCAGCCCCCTTTTTCTTTCCCCTCACTTTATCTTTATTTTTTTCTCTTCCGATTATTTTCATTTTCCTTGCCTTTTTTTTTTCTCTTTTCCTTCTCTGCGTTTAGCTAGTGTAACACAAACAATATGCACATAGAAGTGATCCCTAAAGCAAAGGCAGTTTATACAACTATCTACATCCTAACTATAATTTTTGATTTACCGTAACTGAATACTTATGTACAGTAAGTACTGATTGTACATTAGTTGGGGAATGTATACCCTTGATCTACAATGGATATACAGTATATTGTACCTCAAACATCGGTAAATGTTTTTTTATACACTTGCACTTTTATGTTTATTATAAATGTGAATTTTGTCTTGAAAATTTGAAAACTTTAATAAAATAAAATTTAAACAAAGACTGTGTCAGAAAAATGTGATTCTTTTACGATCAAAAAGTGTGTGCGTTTCATGGGCTGTAAGTAAAAATCACATGAAAGAAAAATTGCAGGACTACTACTAAGAAAATTACTAAGAAAATTACTATATTTTGATCTTGATGTGCTTTATACCTGTAATGACAACATTCAGTATATGAATTCCTTTTTTCTAATTGCAGATACGTTTTTTTTTATACCTTTCTCTCTTTTCAATGCCATTCTTTCAGGAAAACTGAGAAACATCACATTAAGGGTAAAGTGTTTCTCTTTTCTGAGTGTAAATTGGAGTACGGCCTGCAATGATGCTTAAAAATCAGTTCTTACATAGAGATGTTCACTGCTGGACACAGTTGCACCACATTTGAGTCAGGTTCAATCATCTAGTTGAGGCTCAAAACATCAGAAATAAAGGACAGATAAAGGTAAATTACTTTTTTAACTCAATTCATGCTTTGCCTGGATTGCTGCTCTATTCTCCACTAATCAATTTAGAAGTAAATCTAAGCCTTCAGAAATCCCAAAAAGTGGATTATTATTATTTTATCAAGTTTAAATCTGAATTCCAATAAACGTTTTTTATGAGCTGAATTCCAACAGTCATTCATCATTTATATTACTTCTTTACCTTTTATTTGAATGTCTACAAGCAGAATGTTCTTTTTTGTTTTACATGCACTACAACAGAAATGAAAAATTGTATTCCTTGTAAAAGCAGTACTTCAGGCAAATATAAAATATACACCCTTTAGTCATATTGTAAATTCACTACCACTTGCCGTCCGCCCTATAGCAGTTTGTACCATCTTGAATTTAAACACATTTTAGGGTGTGCCCCCCAAATATGTTTTTGTATATTGTAATAGACCCTGACCAGGTTTTTTTGGGCTGGAGCACCCCTCCCCCTCTTCATTACCTCTTATTTAGTGGCCACCAGTGCATAGGATGTATCCCCTTCAGTTCTTCCACCTAGAGGAGTTCAGCTCCCATGGTTGAGACGCAGGATCTTCCATTCTATTACTAGGGTAGGACCCACTAATTCGGGGTACTTTGTCGCAGTAAGTGGGCTTAGCACTATATGACCATATAGTGTGATCAACCCCTGTATTTTTTTTAATATGTTCCTCTTATTTAGTGGCCACCAGTGCATAGGATGTATCCCCTTCAGTTCTCCCACAGGAGTTCAGGAGTTCAGCTCTCATGGTTGAGACGCAGGATCTTCCATTCTATTACTAGGGTAGGACCCACTAATTCGGGGTACTTTGTCGCATTAAGTCGGCTTAGCACTATATGATCATATAGTGTGACCAAACCCCCGTATTTTTTTGAATATGTTCAGGTGTTTTTAACTAGCCTTGCAGGAAATGTTATTCTTGAATGTGAGTGCTGTAATCTGTTTTGTACTGTTTGTTGGTCTTATAGCAGCACCATCTTGAATTTAAATGCATTTTAGGGTGTGCCCCCCAAATATGTTTTTGGACGTCCTCCCGAACTCTCGCTTCCAGGGGGCGCGTGCATGGAAGTGTCTGTGCTCGGCAGGTTCAATGACAGAGGCCCTTTACCTCGTGATCACTCCCTCCAATGAGGGAGTGATCACAATGCAAACAAACTGGGGTCATGCAGAGGTCCAGCTCTCTTCTCTCCTCACACCAATACAGCGTGCGAGGAGAGAAGAGAAACTGAGTGCCAAACAGTGAGTGTAATTGATTTTTGCAGTGTCCAACAGTGCCTAGCAGTGCCCTACAGTACCACATCAGTGCCACTACAATGGTAATCTGTGCCCTACAGTGCCACTAGTGCCACTACAGTACCCATCAGTGCCACTACAGTACCCATCAGTGCCACCAGTGCCACTACAGTACCCATCAGTGCCACTACAGTGTCACATCAGTGCCACCTATGCCACTACATTGTCCATCAGTGCCACTACATTGCTCATCTGTGCCATCAGTGCCACATCAATGCCACCAGTGCCCATCAGTGCCACCTGTGCCACTACAGGACTTATCAGTCCTACTACAGTGCCACTACAGTGCTCATCTGTACCATCAGTGCCACATCAGTGCCGCTACAGTGCCCTTCAGTGCCACATCAGTGCCATGTCAGTGCTCATCTGTGCCACATTAGTGCCACTACAGTGCTCATCAGTGCCACATTAGTGCCACTACAGTGCTCATCAGTGCCACATTAGTGCTAATACAGTGCTCATCTGTACCGTCAGTGCAACTACAGTCCTCTACAGTGCCACATCAGCGCCACTACAGTGCTCATCTGCACCACTACAGTGCCATCAGTGCTCATCTGTGCCACTACAGTGATTATCAGTGCCAACACAGCACTCGTCAGTGCCGCTACAGTGCCCAATAGTGCACATCAGTGCCCATAAGTGAGTGCTCATCAGTGCCCAGAAGTGACTGCTTATCAGTGTCACCATATCAGTGGATCCTCATCAGTGCCGCCTTACCAGTGCACATCAGTGCCAGCTAATCAGTGCACCCTCAGTGAGGTGCATTAGTGTACATCAGTGCAACCTCAATAGTGCACAAAAGTGCACCCTCATCAGCACCCATCAGTCCACCCTCATCAGAACCCAGCGGTGCAGCCTCCTGAGTAAGCAGTGCAGCCTCATTAGACCAGCATCATCAGCACCCATCAGTGCAGCCACCTCTGTCCCAGTGTGCCTACCACAGCAGTTTTTCACCACTGCCCACAGTCACCGATATGTCAAAAAAAAATTCCACTGAGGAGGCATACCAACTTCTTAGCTTGACCGACAAGAGCAGCAAGGAGTATGCGCTTGATTCTGGTTCAGAATATGAACCCGTTTTAAGCAGTGGGTCCGCTACAGAATCAGAGGAAGAGTAAAGTGTGCCCATGAAACAAAGGCGTTCTGGCATGGAGCAACAGGCTACCACAAGTAGCGCAGTGGCAGCAACCAGCAGCTCAGTGCCATCCATCAGAAAGATAGTGGCATCAACCAGCAGCTCAGTGCCATCCACCAGAAATGCAGTGGCATCAACCAGCAGTTCATTGCCATCCACCAGTAGCACAGTGTCATCCACCAGTATCGCAGTGCCATCCACAAGAAATTAAGTACCACTGCAGCAAAGGCCAAGCACTAGCGGGGTGTCATCTCAGCCCCAAAGAGTTAGAACCCATGCCAGCCTTCACTATGCCCTTGAAAACCCTCTGTGGCTTCCCCCTATTTCAGGAGCAGCAAACATCACCGCCCAGTCAGGTGAACACAGAGAATTTTGCCCCTATTGATTTTTTTTATTTAATTTTTAGCCAAGACCTATTATCTTCCATCATGTCCCAGTGCAACCTCTATGCACAACAGTTCATAACAAGCAACCCTGGTTCAAGTTATGCCCGTCCCTATGAGTGGAGAGAATTAACAGTGGAGGAATTTAAACATGGGACTCACAAAAAAAAATTAATTATACTCCTATTGGTCCACTAACTCCATCCACCACATGTCAATCTATTCATCCATTATGCCAAGATCAAGCTACCTTATGATTATGCAGTTCCTCTATTACAATAAATAAAGTGAACAACAGTGCGCTAGACTCAACCTACTATTTGTGATACAATACTAGTGGTATATAAATATATAAATATATATGTTTTAAAATGCTTCAGTTCTTCGTGACAAAAAAATTTCAATAGATATAGTGATGAAGTAAAAAGGTTAATATGATAAAGTGAAAAATATATATATGTAAATTCCTCCATGCAAAATCAATTTTCAAGGGAAACGACCTGGATGTGGACGCTTTGTATAACGTTCAGAAAGTTGTAGTGAGTGACTCCTCACTCCGCATCTAGTATGTACAAGCACCGTAGGTATCTCCTCACTCCACATCTAGTATGTACAAGCACCATAGATGTCGTCACTAGGCTCCTTGTGACGCATTGCGCCACGCGTCATGTGACTTTCTCAAGACCCTTGAGAGAGTCACGTGACATGTGATGCAATGCGTCGGGAGGAGCCTAGTGACGATATTTACGTTGCTTGTGCATACTGGATGCGGAGTGAGGAGACACTCGCTACAACCTTCTGAACATTATACAAAACGCTGATTGTCTTTTTACACATGTGAGTATAACCATTCACCCTTTGAAGAGTATGTTACATAATAACATTGCGCAATGATGTATTTCTCTTTTGCCTTTATGAGAACCTATGCACACTTAAATCCTGAAAAGTGAAAAAAGCCGGCAGAATTTTATGAGTGAGGGATTGATTGCTGTTGGGACTGCTGTGGTCAGGCTGTCCACATCCAGGTGGTTTCCCTTGAAAATTGATTTTGCACAGAGGAATTTACATATATATATTTTTCACTTTATCATAATAACCTTTTTACTTCATCACTATATCTATTGAAATTTTTTTGTCACGAAGAACTGAAGCATTTTAAAACATATATATTTATATATTTATATACCACTAGTATTGTATCACAAATAGTAGGTTGAGTCTAGCGCACTGTTGTTCACTTTATTTATTGTCACATGGTGTCAGAGCACTATATTTAATTGGTTGCGGCTTGATTCATTTATTCATCTACTATTTTGTTCATATACATAATTTTTGTTTTTTTGGATATCCATACCAGTGCTTTAGTATATATAATTTTTTTTCTCCATTACAATGACAACACCCAGTGCCCTCCCCGAAATAACCCATTATATGACAAATTATTTAAAATTCTGCCCCTTCTAAATTATTTCTCTGAAAAATTCCCCCAGTTACATACTCCCGACCAAAATATCTCTGTGGATGAGTCACTGGTCCACTTCACAGGCAGACTTGGCTTCAAGCAGTTTATCCCCAGCAAAAGGGCCCAATATGGGGTTAGCTCTACAAGCTATGTGACCGAGCCACGGGGTACATCTATGCCTTACTGGTCTTTGAAGGGAAGGGCACCCAACTTCATCCCCCTGAATGCCCAGAGTACATTGGAGCCAGCGGAAAAGTTGTTTGGGAGCTTGTATATCCACTCCTTGGTAAGGGTTACCATCTTTATGTGGATAATTACTATACAAGCTTGCCCCTCTTCCGCAATCGTCACCAGAGGGACATTCCAGCATATGGTACAGTGCGAGCCAATAGGAAGGGCTTCCCCCGAAAAAGGCTCATTACTGAAAGACTACGATAAGGGGAGACGGCGTCTTTGCGGAATGATGAGATATTGGCTATCAGGTGGAGGGACAGACGAAACGTCCACATGCTCACATCGATCCATAACGACACCTACGTGGAAATCCCCAGAAGAAACAGCCCAATCCAGAAACCAGCCTGTATCCATGACTATAATTTATTCATGGGGGGAGTAGACTTCAATGATCAGATGATCGAATCCTACATTCCTACAAGAAAAAGCCGCTATTGGTATAAAAAAGTCTCCATTTATTTTTTCAGTTTGGCCATTTATAATACTTATATTATTTACCGTAAATCTACAGACACCCCCATATCTTATCTTCATTACCAAGAAGAAATTATCTCCACCCTTTTGTAGCCTGAAGGCCCATCAGAAAGTAATCGCCCGGATTCAGTGAACAGACTCTACGAACAGCATTTTCCTGAGAGACTCCTCCGCCATGAAACAGGCCAAAAACATCAGAAGAAATGCCGGGTGTGCTCCAGAGGAGGAGTTAGAAGAGACACCGTGTATTATTGTCCCCAGGCCTCTGTATAGGTGACTGTTCCTGCCGTTACCATACTTTTCTACATTATCAGGGAAGTATGGTAAACGTAATTGTTATTTACCTTCACACCCCTTATGCAACTGCACTAAACTGTACATACCACTGCTTTCTCCAGAACTGACCCTAGCCTGCTATATGACCACGCTTCTGTCGAACGCTAAACATACCTCTGCCTGCTCCGGAACTGACTCTGGCCTGTTATACAACCACGCTTCTGCCTAAAGCTAAATTGTACCTACCTCTGCGTGCTCTGGAACTGACCCTGGACTATTTGACCACATTTTTTGCCTGCCTCTTGGACTGATATTTTACCCTGCTACTGGAGTAGTGGGATTCATAGCACAGGGATCTCACATATGTGAGGGGCTCCAGAATTGTTTTTCTGGATGAAGAAAACTAATTTTTTAGCTTTCTCAATCCTGGATTAGGGTCTGGAGTCTGGAGGCTTCAAAAAGATTTGGGTGGGAGAAGCCTCTACCCCTGTCCCCATTCTTTCCTGGCCTGCTACCTGCACTATGGACCATGTTCCTGCTTACTACCCGGACCGATATTTTGGCACTGCTGGTAATATCTCTACCTGCACTGACCCTGGACTGTATATGGACAGTATCCCTGCCCGTACTGACCTTGGACAATATTCCTGCCTGCTGCCTGGACAGTTCCATTCACTGTTGCTGACCACGTCCCTGCCTGCTGCCTAGATCAGGGCTCTCCTCCTTTGGACAACTGCACTACTATAACCACAGGTAATCTTTTGTTTACCCTTTGCTCCACAGAATGTATTTTGGGGTGTAAGTCTTGGTATGTACATGCTATCTGTTAGAAATATGAAGGGCCTTCAAAAATATGATAGGCTGTCAGGAAATTAGATGCATAATTTATGTCCCTAGAACACCTGATGGTGCTCCTTGGATGTTGAGCCTCTGTATGTGGCCAGGCTGTGTAAAAGTCTCACACATGTGGTATTGCCATATTCAGGAGGAGTAGCAGAATGTATTTTGGGGTGTCATTTTTGCTATGTACATGCTGTGTGTTGGAAATATCTTATAAATAGACAACATTGTGTAAAAAAAAAAAAGTGTTTTAATTTTTTTCCCACATTTTCCAAAAACTTCTGAAAAAAAATGAATTGTTCAAAAGACTCATTATGCCTCATAGATTATACTTTGGGGTGTTTGCTTTCCAAAATAGGGTCATTTTGTGGGTGTTTCCATTGTCCTGGTGCTTCAGGGCCATCAAAAGTGTAATAGGTGGTTGGGAAATGAGATGTGTAAGTTATGCTCCTAGAACGCCTAAAGGTGCTACTTCAATGTTGGGCCTCTGTATGTGGCCAGCTGTGTAAAAGTCTCACACATGTGGTATCGCCATACTGAGGAGGAGTAGCAGAATGTAGTTTGGGGTGTCATTTGTGGTATGCACATGCCATGTGAGAGAAATAACCTGTTAATATGACAATTTTGTGAAAAAAAAATCTTCATTTTGCAAAGAATTGTGGGAAAAAATGACACCTTTAAAAAACTAACCATGCCTCTTACTAAATACCTTGAAATGTCTACTTTCCAAAAATTTGAAAGTTTGGGGGGGTATTTGTACTTTCTTGGCTTGTTAGTGTCTCAAGAAATGAGCCTTCAGTACATCAGGTGTGATCAGGTGTGATCAATTTTCAGTGATTGGCACCATAGCTTGTAGATGCTATAACTTTTACAAAGACCAAATAATTTACACTGATTTGAGTTATTTTTAACAAAGATATGTAGCAGTATACATTTTGGCCAAAATGTATGAAGAAAAATTACTAATTTGCAAAATTTTACAACAGAAAAGAAGAAAAATGCATTTTTTTACAAATTTTTTGGTCTTTTTTCATTTATAGCGCAAAAAATAAAAAAAACAGAGGTGATCAAATACCACCAAAATAAAGCTCTATTTGTGTGAAAAAAAAGTACAAAAATGTAATATGGGTACGGTGTTGCATGACTGAGTAATTGTCTGTCATTCAAAATGTGAGAGCACCAAAAGCTGAAAATTGGTCTGTTTAAGAAGGGGGCTTAAGTGCCAAATGGGCAAGTGGTTAAAGTAACGCAGTGCCGTATCATAAAAAAAATTTCTGGAGCTGAAGTGGTTATTAAATAATTGTATTTTTTAATACTGTTAGTAAAAATGTGTTAATTCTAACATGTCAAGTACTGGTAATCACCTTGCACACCAGAAATCAAGCAGTGCTATCACTGTGGAGACATTTTGGTTAGAATGCGGTCTTCTTAACCTAACTCAGGCACTAGGGGCTTAAGAAGAGGTGTATAGGTAGATATAAATGTTGAGGGAGTACATAGATGTTTATTCATAGTCTGAAATGCGGGATGGAGATGGAGAGTTGACACAGAAAACAGTAAAATTGCAAACTTTCAATAGCCATATCAGTTTTCTGGTGGTATTGTATGGCTGCGGTTTATACAGTACATTGCATGAAGACAAATAATATAAACAGAATATACATCAGCTGTTTCAAATGAATTGGCCTTTACTTTTACAGTCTGACTTATCTCTCAATGTATAATATACAGTAATTGATGACAGCCAAAGCTACAGAGCTCTGTCAACATAACATGCAGTTGAGTACTTTGCCTATGAAAGCAAGCTGTTGACACAACCTGTTTAAAATAACATACCTGTTTAAATAAAACCTTTTGTACTTATTAAAACTAGCAAAGGTGTGCCCATTTCAGAACAGGTAAGTGTGTGGAATGGAGCTGATTGTCACAACAGCATTAAGTGTGAGGTGATCAGGAGGGATCTACTGTGACCAGTGGGTGAGTTGGTCAGTGAGCAATGTAACTGGAGGTTGAGGTTGCCTGGGGTTCACTCTGAGGGGGGTAAGGTATTCTGGAGGGGGGTGTATTGTGACCAATGGGGTGGCTGGATGTAATGCAATGGGGGAGACACTCTAGAAAGGCAATGTGTTGTGATTGGGGAACAGTATGGTGTGTTGGAAGGACAGCAGTATATAATATAAAGTACTGTGAACTATAGACTGTATGCATTATACCTATCTATCCAGCAGGTGGCACTGTAGTGTTTATCTATGCTAATGTAATCAGAGGATGTGTTATCTCTCTCAGTGTATGTAGTTGTATCCTCCTTTTCCTGCTCCTGTCTCCATGATGTAAAGATATGTTCTGATATTTCTTTTTTTTACACTTTAAATTTGTATTATTTTTTACAAAATACATTCCAGTATAGATGAATACAATTAATTGGTATTGATTATCATATTGCATAGAACAGATAATACCAAAAATTGGGGAATAAATAACAAGAAGTAATAATAACTTTAAGGTACAATATCTGAAGTTTGATATCCCGCTACCATCCACCGCAAGTGGGATTATACTGTAGGCAGGAGCTGGTCATCAAATATTCAAATTTTTAGGAATGAAAAGAAGAAGAGGGGTCTATAAGAAATGCAATATCTTGGTATATCATATATCACTATTCTTTAAGTAATTGGAGGCTCTTGGGTTGTTTATCCAAACTTGCCTTATTTTTTTTTTTTGAAGATAGTGATAGAGAAATTTTTGAATGCATTTCATATTGGGCCTGAGTGTTTAGTCTTATAATGACATTTGAAAAGTTAGGAGCTTCTGTGCATTTCCACATATTGGCAATGGTAAGTCTTGCTGCTATCAGGATATGTGATACTATTGTTCTATAGCAATGTGGGTATATATCTAGATTTAATCCTAATAATGCTGTTGCCGCTGTCAGTTCTGTTAAATTACCTGTAAGTTCTTCAATAAAGGAGGAAACTGAGTTCCAAAAACTTGTAAGATTCTTGCATGACCAAAGAATATGGTATACGTTTCCCACTAATTCCTCACACCTCCAGCAGATGGAAGGGAATATTTTGGATAATCTATAAGGTGTCAGGTACCATCTGTTAAGAATTTTTTTGTGAATTATCCCAATGTTCTATACATGAGGATGCTTTACTAGTGATCAATAGGGCTTTATGCCATTGTCCCCATGTTAGGATTTTTTTCCTCTGGGGAAGAAGAGGAGACTAAACAAGTAACAAGGCGCAATATGCAGATACCTTACAATGTAGTACCTAATAGTCCAGGAATGTGGGTGTACAGATGTGTACACTGGTAATATAAAACCGCAGAAGAAAACCGGAAGAAGAAGAGAGAAGGTTGTACTTTTTGAAATTTGTGAAAATAGTGTGTGAAAATATTTCCATATTTCTGTTGGGATATCAATTTTGTCAGAAAGGATTATATTTTTTAGATATGCGCATTTGCTGAATTTCCCTTCCTCTATGTTCTTGAAGTGTGCTTGTAGGCAGTTATAAGTTTGGAAGTCTTGTTTGGTCCATTCTTTCGTTGATTGACATATTTTACAGTAGTCTATTATTCTTGTGGGCAATGCTATTCTAGTGAACAAGTTTCTCTTTTTAGTTTTAGATAGAATATGTTTCCAAGCTATTAAAGTTGATTTAATAGAAAGGAGGTTTGGAACAATTATTTTTTTGGTTATTATGTTCTGATATTTCTCCATTAAAGAAAAGCTATTGCTGTATCCAAGAAGCTTCCAGCGCATAATTTCAATACTCTGCACAACATGGTGAAGTATATTCCGGTAAGTGCCGCTGTTTCTGGCCATCTTGCTCCAGATTATGTTTAATGCTAAAGAATTAACAGTATCTGAAAATAATTTCCTAGTTCAGGGGCAGCCTTCCAGAGGTTTAAAGAATATGTAAACACAACATTTCATATTCCTGATATGTGCCTGCTGTACCATGTACTTGTATGAAAAAGTCTCCTGCTCTCTTTATAATGCTTCCTTTGTGTGAAATCCCTGTTGTTTCTGCCAGTCCCTCTGCTTTCCTATTAAAAACTGACCACACTAAGCAGGAGAGCACACCGTGGTCAGTTCTCAAGCTGTGCTGGGAACTCAGCCTGCTCTCCTCCAATTATCAGACTTGACACACCCCTGTACAGCCTTTCACTGGAAAGCTCAATGTACTGCTGCTTCTCCCCCCTCCCCCCAGCTCTTATGCAGCTGAGAACAGAGGGAATGTGATCACTTATAAAAAAGGGAAAAAAGGTATTTAAAATGTTTATTTTTATATCTATACACAAGTGTTTTGCCTTTCATTTCTATTTTAAACTAAATGGGCTGTTTTTACAAGGTGATCATTTACAATCACGTTAAATCTTCTAAACATGACTTTGATTTTTTTTTCAAGGAATGCATTTTCAGTTTTACAAAGAGATACATTATAAAACACAATCACATCAATAGGCAAAGAATAATAAAAAGTTTTTACTTGGGATCTTAACTGTAAGGCTCCAGTCACACCTAGGCGACTTGAATCACGGGCGGAATCGCCACGATTTGGCCCAAGATTCCAAATAGCAGCAATGCTGCGATGCCACTACTTCTTAATGGTACCCCAATCGCAGTACAATTTTGTCACACGATAAATTCCGTCAAATTGCAAAGTATGACACTGTCACCCAAAAGAAGCTCCTGCTCCTTTTTGAGCAACAAGCTTTGTGTGTTGCGATTTTGCCGCAATTGCAGCCCGATTTATTGCAGAGAACTGTCTGTGCTGACAGGGGAATCAGTCAGCAGACTGACTTGAACAATGAGACATGTCCCCCACCTTTGGACTATACAAGAAGGGCTGTTATTACAGCAAAACAAGCCAAAAAACACATCTTTCATATCACAAGACAGAAAACATTCCTATGAATAGTGTATGTTTTTATTGTAATTCGGGGTGTTTAATATTTGATGGCTTATGCTTTTATACACGCCGTTATGTGAAATGTCCATAATAATATTTATTTATTAACACATTCTTGTATCATAAGTTACAGTTAGGAAGTTAGTAATTGGGGCGAAGAAAAGAAAACTGTATTTGCACATGACATGTTGTCTTTAGCAAATATTTTTCTTTGTATGTAAGCAATATGCCATGAAAAAAACTTGACATGTGCAAATTGGACTGACAGCGTATCGCATGAATTAAAGTCAGATAGTGTTAACTGGAGCTGACAGGTGCTATACAAGATGTGCATATAATACACACTAAATAATGTAAAGCTATGTCTGGGCACCTAAATGTACTTTATCAAGCACAAGAAGAGATAACATGTTTCACAAACCTTTGAAATGTTGCTTGATCGACTTGCTGAGCGCCCAAGGGATTTGTCATTCTGCAAAACAAAATTAGATTACCAAAATAGGTGTGATAAGTATGTAGGATTGTATCTTCTAGCTTCACTTTCATCCATGCTGTGTCAATTAGATTTAATTACTAGGTAGAACACTGGAGTTTGAATTGATGTCTTTAAATGCTATAATTATCAAAGTATTGTACTGACGTGTGTTGATTATACAGTTTTGGCTTCAGAGTTTGAAAGCGTGAAAAAAAAATAACTTGAACTGAGTTATCTACTAATTTCCTGCAGAGCAAATAATCTTAAGAATAACTAAGGTATGTTTTCAGTGAGTATTGATTGTGGGTGTTCTAGTTATCAAACTTCCCTGAAAGTATATTTATCATATATGCTGTATTATATACACTATATTGTCAAAAGTATTGGGACGCCTGCCCATTATACACACGTCAACTTTAATGGCATCCCAGCCTAAGGGCCCTTTCACACGGACGTGTCCGTGTACGGGCTCCGCCGATCCCCGCTGAGCAGGCAGATGACAGGTCTGTCTCTGCACACTGTGCATGGACCGACCTGTCAGAGCGCCACTCTCCTCTATGGGAGATCGAATGAAGACAGACTATAGAGTCCGTTTTCATCCCATCCGATCTGCAGACAGGTGGAAAAGTAGGGTTTTCCTCCGTCATCAGAAATGGAGCACAGAGGAGACTGATGTTCATCCGCTGACATCCACTATCCCATAGGAATACATGTATGTCCGTTTTTCATTCGAAAACGGATGGATGAAAAACAGACATACTGTCCGTCCATGTGAAAGGGGCCTTAGTCCGCAGGGTTCAATATTGAGTTGGCCCACCCTTTGCAGCTATAACAGCTTCAACTCTTCTGGTAAGGATGTCCACCAGGTTTAGGAGTGTGTCTATGGGAATGTTTGACCGTTATTCCAGAAGCACATTTGTACCGTCAGGCACTGATGTTGGACGAGAAGACCTGGTTCATAGACTCTGCTCTAATTCATCCCAAAGGTGTTCTATCGTGTTGATGTGCAGGCTAGTTAGGTTCCTCCACCCCAAACTCACTCATCCATGTCTTTATGGATCTGCTTTGTGCACTGGTGCGCAGTCATGTTGGAACAGGAAGGGACCATCCCCAAACTGTTCCCACAAAGTTGGGAGCATGAAATTGTCCAAAATGTCTTGGTACGCTGACGCCTTAAGAGTTCCCTTCACTGGAACTAAGGGGCCAAGCCCAACCCCTGAAAAACAACCCCACACCATAATCTCCTCTCCACCAAATGATTTGGACCAGTGCACAAAAAAAGTCCATAAAGACATGGATGAGCGAGTTTGGGGTGGAGGAACTTGATTGGCCTGCACAGAATCCTGGCCTCAACCAATAGAACAATTTTGGGATGAATTAGAGTGGAGACTGCAAGCCAGGCCTTCTCTCCAACATCAGTGCCTGACCTCACAAATGCACTTTTGGAAGACTGGTCACACATTCCCATAGACACACTCCTAAACCTTGTGGACAGTCTTCCCAGAAGAGTTGAAGCTGTTATAGCTGCAAAGGGTGGGCCAACTCAATATTGAACCCTTCGGACTAAGACTGGGATGCCATTAAAGTTCATGTGCGTGTAAAGGCAGGTGTCCTAATACTTTTGATAATATAGTATATATATATATATATATACATATATATATATATATATATATATGTGTGATCTTTAAAAAGTCTTTAAAAGTTACTGCACTTTCTTATATTTAATAGATTTAAAAAGAAGTGCAGACATTTTTTGTACTGTAAATATACAGTATATATGATTTTCACATCCTTGGTTAGTTTCCCATGCATTGATGATGGTGTTTCCTATACAGACATAAAAGTTCTCTAATGCCTTATTTCAGACAATGCTCTCAGCACACTCAACAACTGATTAGGTGAAGATGAAGAGGTTTAAGGATAAGCCACCTAGATATAGCACTTTTTGAATCAGTCTGAGGAGATGTGTGCAGAGAGAAACATGCAGAGTACAATCATTATGTTTTGTTATTAAAGTGGCTCTAAAATCAAAAACAAAAATCTTTTCTCTGCAATAAAATAAAAAAGTCAGACTATCTGTTCTCTCTCTGCCCCTAAACACGTAACTGACTCCTCCAATAGACTCCATAGATTCGTGCTGCTGTCAGTCAAACTCCTGTCAGGAGCCAGTGAAGACATGACTTACATACACTGTGTGTGTCTATGGACGCACACAGCCATTGGTCGGGTGAGCACAGGTGCCCCCTAACCACTCAGCTTGCTAAGTAGGCACTGGAGGAGGAAGGAGTGGGGGGGCTGCTAAAGGGGAGGTAAGGGACTGCTCTGTGCAATATGATTGCATAGAGCAGTTAAGTATAACCTCTTTTATTTTAACAACAAAATTCTTTGATATTACTTTAAACAGAAAAAGCAGACTGTATTTGTAACATATAAATAGAATCTCATCGATGCACATATAGCATATAATTACAAACTAAAAAACATAAAACATTTTGTTTTAGGTGTATGTAAACCCTAACAATGAACATCTCTTGTTTACTCCCCTTTGGTCTGTTAAATACACAATTGAAAACATTTAGTTGTACAGTAAAACCTCGGATTGCGAGCGACATGGTTTACTAGCGTTTCGCAATACGAGCTGTTTTTTTTTTTAATCCTGACTTGATTTGTGAGCGTTGTCACAAGATGAGCAGGATTCAAGCCTCTGGGGTGTGCAGTACCGCTTGTGGCCAGAGGTAGGGGGGCGCCAGAGACACTCAGAGACACTTGGAGACATGCAGGTTTCTGAGTGTCTCAGAGTGTCTCCGAGTGGTCTCCGAGCTTCTCTACCACCCCCCCCCACCTCTGGCCACATGTGGTAGTACATACACTAGCAGTGACATTGGAATGCATTATCTGAGTTTCCATTGATTCTTATGGGGAAACTCGCTTTGATATGTGAGTGCTTTGGATTACAAGCATGCTTCTGGAACAAATTATGCTCATAATCCAAGGTACTACTGTATATGTTCAATATGTACAAAAAATACCTGTTGCTCCTGTCAGAAATTCAATGGCTATATTACCTCCTGTAGTGATTTGGCAGTTCTCTGAAATTTTTACCAATGTAATTATTACTGCCTGGGTTCTCTCTTTGAACTACACACCATTCCCCTCCTCTCCCTATATTATGGAAATGAGGAGAGGGGGAGGTGTTCTGTAGCCCTAATACACTTCCTGACCTAGGGTGACAACACTGCTCATCTATAGATAGAGTAAATTGAGCATTGTCACTCTAGTACAGGAAGTGTGTTACTGGCAGGATCAAAAGTTTAAAATAAAGAAAAGACCAGAAAGAAGAAGAATGGATCGTATCTAAAGATAAGTAGGCTGCAATATATAACATTTTTGACCCCCCGTGTGTGCCCCGTCAAAACGCTTCTTAATTTTTTGTGGTTACTAGCCAACGGAAACACCCACTGGATTTTTATACTCCAATGGCATTATATTTACACCAGGTTTCCCAGTTGCAACCAACCATAGTAGATATTAGCAATTTATACAACCGTCATAGGTGTGCACAGCCTATTGCATTAGGGTGTGCACCCCAAAGCTCAAACACTATACACATTACACACTATACACATATATACACATTTGTGTGTGTATATATATATATATATATATATATGTATATATATATATATATATATATATACACATGATATTGTCAAAAGTATTGGGACACCTGCCTTTACACGCACACAAACTTTAATGGCATCCCAGTCTTAGTCCGTAGGGTTCAATATTGAGTTGGCCCAGCCTTTGCAGCTATAACAGCTTCAACTCTTCTGGGAAGGCTGTCCACAAGGTTTAGTGTGTCTATGGGAATGTTTGATCATTCTTTCAAAAGCGCATTTGTGAGGTCAGGCACTGATGTTGGACGAGAAGGCCTGGCTCGTAGTCTCTGCTCTAATTCATTCCAAACGTGTTCTATCAGGTTGAGGTCAGGACTCTGTGCAGGCCAGTCAGGTTCCTCCACCCCAAACTCTCTCATCCATGTCTTTATGAATCTTGCTTTGTGCACTGGTCCAAATCATTTGGTGGAGGGGGATTATGGTGTGGGGTTGTTTTTCAGGGGTTGGGCTTATAATATTAACAAAAACATATAAAATTAAGTGTAACAATCTAAAAAATAAAAATTCCAAAGTGCTATAATGGTGTGAACCTCCAAACTAAAAAGTTAATGCACTTGAACTTAATTTGTATTGCAATTATCTGAAGAGGAGTTTTCACCATCCCTGCTAAGTTTATATTTTGATGTCTTGCTTTCAGTTTGATGTGTATTATATGTGAAGTTGCGTATCACAGAGACCGCTATTATGGTATTATTGAAGGTAATTGAGATTTCCATACATTAGATGGTTCCACCATTATTAAGTTATTGATTAGTAAGTTAGCGCTGTGGGCTGTGTGGTGTGGGAATACACGTAACACTGCTTAGCAGCAGGCCTTTTACTGACACTTTTTTGACTTTACCTCCAGTAGTTTATTGTAAATAGTGGTGTGGTGATCACCTGTTAGGCCCTTTTCACACGTGCGGATCCGTTTTTACTCCTCCGCTTGCTCAGCAGGGATAGCTCAGTTGATCCCCGCTCAGCCAGGGGATGACAAGTCCTCCTCTGCACTCTGTGCAGGGACGGACCTGTCAGAGCTCCGCTTTCCCCTTTGGGGGGATCGGATGATTACAGACCGCCTGTCCGTTTTCATCCGTTCCGATCCAATTTTTTTTTTTTTTGCAGATCGGATCGGGGCGGATCGGATGTCAGCGGACATGTCACCGCTGACATCCGACACTCCATAGAGATGTATGGAGCGCCAGTTCAGATCTGCCTGAAAAAACTGACAGGCGGATCTGAACAGTCCGCACGTGTTAAAGGGGCCTTATACTGTACTAAAGATTGGCATGTGGCATTAAAAAACATTGACAGATTTCAGTTGTGCTCCACCAGGCCACCCCCCCCCACACACACACACACACACATGAACAATGTGCCTGGCTGCAGAGTTTATCTCCCCATCCCTGCACTTGGTGCACTGATGAGCACTGATTGGCAGCACTGATGGGCACTGATTGGCAGCACTGATGGGCACTGATAGGCAGCACTGATTGGCAGCAATGATTGGCAGCACTGATGGGCACTAATAGGTGCCCCTGATTGACACTGATAGGTGGCATTGATTGGCAGCACGGATGGGCACTGATATTTGGCACTGAGTGGCAGCACAGATGGGCACTGACAGGCAGCGCTTTTGTCCACTGATAGGCAACACAGATTGTTAGCACTAATTGGCACTGATTGGCAGCACTGATGGATCCTGATTTCCACTGATAGGTGGCACTGATTAGCAGCACTGATAGGTAGCACTGATTGGCATTGATAGGCTGCATTGATTGGCAGCCCTGATTGGCACTGATTGGCAGCATTGATGGGCAGTAATTGGCAGCACTGATGGGCACTGATAGGTGTCACTAATAGGCCACAATGATTGGCACTGATAGGCAGTACTGACTGGCAGCACTAATTGGCACTGATAGGCAGCACTGGTGGGCACTGATTGTCAGAACTGATTGTCACCGATTGGCGGCACTGATGGGCACCGATTGGCAGCACTGATGGGCACTGATTGACAGCACTGATAGGCACTGATGGGCACTGATATGTAGCACTGACTGGCAGCACTGATGGGCACTAATAGGTGCCCCTGATTGACACTGATTGGTGAAACTGATTGGCAGCACGGATGGGCACTGATAGGCAGCACTGATGCCTACTGATAGGCAGCACAGATTGTTAACGCTATTTGGCACTGATTGGCAGCACTGATGGGCACTGATAGCCACCGATAGGCAGCAATGATGGGCACTGATTGGTGGCACTAATGGGCCCTAATTGGTACTGATAGGTGGCACTGATTGGCACAGATAGGCAGCACTGATGGGCACTGATTGCCATTGATAGGCTGCACTAATTGGCAGCATTGATGGGCAGTAATTGGCAGCACTGATGGGCACTGATAGGTGGCACTAATAGGCAGCACTGATTGGCACTGATAGGTGGCACTGACTGGCAGCACTGACTGGCACTTATATGCAGCACTGGTGGGCACTGATTGTCAGCACTGATTGGCACTGATAGGTGGCACTGATGGGCACTGATTGGCACTGATAGGCAGCACTGATTGCCATTAATAGCCAGCACTGATAGGCACTGATAGGCAGCACTTATGGGCACTAATTGGCACTGATAGGCAGCACTGATAGGCACTAATAGGCAGCACTGATGGGCACTAATTGGCAGCACTGATAGGCACTGATTGGCATTAATAGGCAGCACTGATTGGCACTGATAGGCAGCACTGATGGACACCAATTGGCAGTATAAGTAGCACTGATAGATGGCACTGATGGGCACTGATAGGCAGCCTTGATGGGCACTGATAGGCAGCACTGATGGGCACTAAGTGGCACTGATAGATGGCACTGATGGGCACTGATAGGCAGCACTGATGAACACTGATTGGCAGCATTGATTGGCAGTAATGGGCACTGAAAAGCTACACTGATGGGCACTGATAGGCTGTACTGATGGGCACTGGTTGGCAGCATTCATTGGTACTAATAGGCAGCATTGATGGACACTTATTGGCAGCATTGATTGGCACTGATAGGCAGCACTGATGGGCTCTGATTGGCAGCGCTCATGGACACTGACAAAGGAGAGAGGGAGTTTCACATGCAGCAGACGCCATGACGCCTGGGCGGGACCGAGCAGATATCAAACACCAATGATTGGGCTGCTTAAGAAAGGGGGCGGAGCCACATAAATGTCAGCGACCCACCCAGACCCCATCCCATTGGCTGGTGTTTGATAGCTGTTCAGCCCTGCCCATCTCCGACATTGCGGCTGAGTTGTGACAGCTGGTCCCTCTCCATGCATGCAGTTACATTACCTGACAGTTTCACACACTGAGCAGCTCTGGTAAGCCTCACGATCTGCTGAATGTGAAACGGTTTCACAGGCAGCATGGGCTACACACTGCTTGGATGCAGCTTTTCACAGCAGATCTCGGGAGACATCACGGTGATTAGGGTGTGCCCAGGGACACCCAGCACACCCTGTGCACACGACTATGACAACCGTGATGTTCTGTTGTTTCTCCATAATATAGAATAAAACAGTTGTGGAGCCCAGCAACCTAAGGCTTACACCTTCATTGGGCCATGAGGGTGGAACACAAACTGGTGAAGAGATATCTCATCAATGGAGCCCAAAGAGTATAATAAGCCGGCAAGAGATTCATCCTATCAATGACAAGGAAAATAAATTATGGATTGACATGATTATGTGATAATTATAATATAATTACTGTGACCATATCTGACCAAAAAAAAAAAAAATACAGATTTCCGAATTTTTTTTCAAAAACCAGCCCTTTTGGGAGGGTCATGTTCTGCACAATCCTGTTGCTCTCAGTGGTTTCTTAGGTTAACTCATACATTACTACTCTTTCCAATAGTAATGTAGAGGTCAGTGGGAGGAACCACTAAACAGAGTATGGGACTAGGAGATTGACACTCAAGGAAGTGTCAACTGAAGATTCTTAAAGGAGTTGTAAAGGCAGAAGGTTTTTTATCTTAATGCATTTTATCCACCTTAAGGCCGGCCATAGATGGTTCAAATCTCGGCCGGTTCAGCTCAAAGTCAAATTCCAAACTGTGCACACAAGCACCTCTAGCTTCACTAGCTGACCTCCTGACTTTACTGACCTCCTCTCTCCTGGGTGGAATCGTGAACTAGGGCCCACACCTATCCTAAAATGCCTGTGCATACTTGTACAATCAGTGGGAGCTACTAGCTCACAAAACATGGAACCAGGACTGGAGACTTCATCCCTCCCAAAGTCTTTATGAAGCTCCAGGACCTACTGCATATCAGAACTTACTAATTCTAGGGAACACTGAACAATTAGTTTCCCATGCAACAAACATACATCCTGGAGTAGCTGAACTTGTATGAATGAGAATCCTGAGTGACACTTGACTCAACTCGACACCGTGACATTGTACTGTTACAATATATATATATATATATATATATATATATATATATATATATATTGTCAGTGACAGTAGCACAGTAGCAAATATGAGAATGAGAATTATTACAAACAACATTTGCTCACGGAAATCGCTGATGTTTTGCAGGGAATTTAATATAGCGAGTAAAATGGAAATGTAGCTGGAATAATTTCAGAAATGGACAACACAACAAAAGAAGGATAGAGGTTTGTCCGTCTGTAAAATCTTGTGTCACACCAGTCGTGAATTAATTATCTGTGATGACTGTGACAGCAAGAAGTTCACATGGGCAAACAAAAATGATGAAGATAAAGTACAATATGCTTTTTGGAACTTGTTATAAGCCATCTCATATAAAAAGTGCTGAAGATCAAACACTGCCACAATCTGAAAAAAAAGCCAGTAGAAATTGAGTGCATATTATGAGTGATAAATATTACTTAAAACAGTGATATATTAAGGTAATTTATTTAAATAGAAGGTGTTTGGCATTTGCTGATTAAAAGAGGTTTGAAAAGCTGGAAGCACATATATTTTTCTGGTTTATTATTAAGGGTGACATCAATTATCCAGAGTGAGACATTAAAGCTACTTTTCCTAGTAAAGGGCACAGATTTTTGTCAACATTACAAGACAATTATCTAAGAAAAGTGGTAACTTTACTAACGAGATGGGAAGCTCTGCTTGATTTGATAATTTCTAACAAAATTCCATATCATGTATGCAGGTTCGGATGTTTGTGAGCAATGACATTAAAACACCATTGTAATGTTTTAGTTGCTTTTTATTGACGTATTTGATAAGAGGATTTGTACAAAAATAATTCTAAGAAAAAAATTAAAACCAATATGCCTGAATAGGAATAGGAAAGTATTAAAGGCTAGATTCACCTTTCTGCAAGAAATAATAAATGCACATATTTTTGCAGGAAACAAAATGTGCATTTATTATTTCTTGCACAGGAGCCTGCAGAGCATTGCACCCACAATCAGTGAATCGCGGGTACGATGTCAGGCTCCTGCAGACATGTTCTATGGCTTTCTGCCCGTACCTCTGCAGAGGCAGTGGCAGACAGGACTTGTATTTTTCTCATTCACAATTATCTGTGAATGAATTACGCATCTGTCCAGGCGGAGCCACACCGGAGTGCCCTCAGAATAGATATAGACATCTTTCCTTTACAGGATAGTTATTATAGGGTTTAGAAGGTGGGAGCCAGATTAAGCTTAGATAACATTTGACTGGCATTCTACTTTAAGCAATTAAGTTCCTGATTTGGCAATTTAGCCTCCATCTCCAGCCTTCCTACTGCATAGTGTATCATCACTATCCCCTCTGTCCAATCAACAGGGAGCTAACCCAGGATACAGTAATGCTCATCCAGCAAGCAACAGAGTGGTCTTATTGAGTAGTATAGATGTGTTTATTCCATCAATGGTTAACCAGAATTAGAAATCATTTACTGTGTGTATTTTAGCTGTATATTAATTTCTTTTATTGGTCTGATGCATGAAACTGGAATTACTTGTGCTATTTTTGATGAAATACAACAAGATAATGTATAGTACAGGGTGACCGATAGGAGTCCCACCTTTTTTGAGAACAGGTAGTACATGATAAGTGGTGATGGGAGGGGGAGGAGCTAGGCGTTCCCCCCACTGGAATGCCAATTCAGTCACAATGAAGCAATTGACGTCCCAACATCATTTGTTGGCTTACGACAGCTTTGTTCGAAGTAGTGAGTCTATCACAGTAACACAGCGGCTATTTCATCGAGAATTCAATATTGATCGACACAGAGTCATTCCCAGTCGCAATAATCATGATGAGCGATGAAGCTCATTTTCATTTGAATGGAACAGTAAATAAGCAGAACCTTTGTTACTGGGCTCCCGAAAATCCTAGGAACACTCAAGAAACACCTCTCCACTCTGCACGTGTTAGAATGTGATGTGCAGTTGCCCCCTTTGGCATTATGGGCCCGTATTTTTTGAGGAAAACAGCGTAACAGTGACTGTTAATTCAGAAAGTTACATTCACATGCTGAACAACTTCTTTTAACCAGAACTGCAAAGACGACGAATAAAAATGAGAAAGGTTTCATTTCAGCAGGATGGTGGCACAGCGCATACTGCCAACGCACCAATGGAAGTTCTTCAAAACATGTTCCCTGGGTGCCTCATTTCATGTTTTGGCGATGTGCCATGGCCCCCATCATCTCCTGACTTGTCATCATGTGATTTCTTCCTATGGGGGTACCTGAAGAGCCGCGTGTGCACTCATAAACCCCGTAATTTGAATGAATTGAAGGATGCGATCTGACAAGAAGTGTTCACAATTGATTAACAGCTGGTGGCCCAAGTGATGGACAATTTTTCAAGCGAAGGATTGAAAGCTGCATTCGAATGGATGGCCGTTATCTAAATGACATCGTTTTCATAACTGAATAAGTAACTCAAATGCCAACCTCTGTTTTTGTAAAAATAAATCTATTTCGAGTTGAAAATCTACAGAGATCTGTTTTTTTCAGAACTGTCCAACTCCCATCGGTCAACCTGTATATGGTCCTAGACACAAAAAACCTTTTGCTCTATGGCAGCATCCCAAAAGTTGCTTTATAGATATACATATATAAAGTGATGTTAGCCTTTTAAATAAAGGCTAACATAAATAATCAACAAACTCACAACAGATTTTTTTAAATTTAGTGCATAAGTTTGAAAAAATATATATACTGTATGTATTAAGATGCGTGATTATGATACATAGAGCACAAAAAAACACATCTTTTGTAATACATTTAAACAAAACTTTTTACTTTATTCTGTTGGGATCTTGTTGATTATTTATAGTACTTTAAAAGTACATCTCTTTATGTATTTATAGTATGTCTACAAGGGTTGCACCGATACAATTTTTTAAAGACCGAGTATAAGTACCGATATTTTTTCAAGTACTTGGCGATACCGATTACGGATAATTTATTTTATGTCATGTGATGGTGGCACTTATATCCAGCACTGATGGGCACTGATGGGGTGGCACTGATGAGGAGGCACTAATATGCAGCACTGATGGGCACTGATAGGTAGCACTGATGGGCACTGATGAGATGGCACTAACGGGCACTGATGAGGCGCTGACTGTCAGTAGTTTTTTATTTATTTTATTTTTTAAAACTTTTTTTTACGACTTATATTTTTTTGTTATTTTTTTTTTTATAAGTTGCTTTTTTTATGGGAGGGGGGAGTGGATGGTGTCAGTGTTTTTTTTTTTTAACCTTTAAATATTTATTATAATTCTTTTTTTATCAGACCTGTTGGCTTTGGAGAGATACACTGAGGAGACAGAGGCTCGTCTCCATTCATAAACTGAAGCATCATCAACACAGTTGACGATGCTCAGTTATGAATGGAGAGAGTCAGTGATCACTGACTCTGTGCGTTCGGAAAAGGAAAGAGATAGTCTCGCGGTAGGGGGAGGAGGAGAAGCGGCTGTCAGATGCTTTATTAAAAGCTATACAGGGAAATCGATGCTTGTATCTCCCCCCACCAACAAACCGATCACCTGTAAGGCTGCCCGCTCTCGCTGCTACGCTGAGGAGGCCTGGCCTAATACAACAGGTATCAAATCAAGCATCGAGAATTATATGGGTTTTGGGTATTTTTTTAGGTTTATAATCTAATTGGGGTCAGTAGTTTGCACACTTAGAGTCCAATTAATGAAATGAGTTTGGTGGTGGGGTTTGGGTCTACTTTGAGAGATAAAAGTCACTCAAACATGTTAAGATTGCTGTTCATAAGACGCATCAGCTGATGTAAACCATGCTTTGAAAAAAGGAGCTCTCTGAAATTATACATCTAATGCCGTGTACACACGAGCGGACTTTTCGACCGGACTGGTCCGACAGGGACGAATTTGTCGGACAATCCGACCATGTGTGGGCTTCATCAGACCTGCAGCGGACTTTTTCTGGCAAAAATCAGACAGACTTTAGATTTGAAATATGTTTCAAATCTTTCCGACGAACTCCAGTCCAGTCGAAAAATCCACTCGTCTGCATGCTAGTCCAACGGATGAAAACCGACGCTAGGGCAGCTATTGGCTACTGGCTATCAACTTCCTTATTTTAGTCCGGTCGTACGTCATCATGTACGAATCCGTCGGACTTTGGTGTGATCCTGTCTAGGCAAGTCTGTTTGTTAGGAAAGTCCGTTGGAAAGACCGTCGGACCTTGGGACTGGGATGCTATTAAAGTTCATGTGTGTGCAAAGGCATGTGACCCAATACTTTTGACAATATACTGTATATGGTGTGGAGCATTACTATATAGAGCAGAGCATCCCTATGAAGGAAAATGCAAATTCAGTAATATATTACTGTATTAGGAATATGACAGAACATCAATGAAATCAGGTGAGATACAACATCAGTGAAGTGACATTTTTGCTATAAATCATGCACCAGGGCACAGTTTTACTGTAGTCCGTGTACAAGTTAGTTCATCTCATCCTAGCAAGCTATTTAACTGTCACTCAGTAAATTAGTTCTTTTTTTTCATGTGGGATGATTTAGTTATAACCACAAGATTTCATAAAAAAAAAAAAATGCTTAGGTTAAAGTGTACGCAAGCTACTATGTAAAAGCTTTATAGGAAAAATGTATCTAAATCGGTGCAAATCTTTTATCAAATAACAATGTTTTAGGTTAAAAAAATAACACATTATTTAACATTGACAATTCACATGTTTTTTTTTTAAACAAAGGACAATGTGCTAAATTTTCATACCTTTGCTGTAGAGAGGGTACAGGCAAAATTATTAATCGGCCAGCTCTGCTTGAATGTTTGTGCCCTATGCCTCTTTATTTTATGTGACCACCAAGGGAACCTACAGCAAGAATTTCTGCTAGAATGGTAAGTATATGAGTACTTATTTTAGCATTTATGAATTAAAAGATGAAGTCTATGCAGATACTGAAAAAACTATTAACATAGCCATGAATACATCATTAAAGCATAACTAAACCCTAAAACCATATTTTATATATTGCACTTTATCAGTTCTTAGATGAAATGGCTGCATATTTTTTTACTTTATTTTCATGTGGTAATCCAATCAGTAACACACTTCCTGTTCTAAGGAGACAACACTCACTGCACTGTATCTATGTAACAGCGTTGTCATTGTAATGTAGGCTGTTCTTTTGATTTGGACTATAAACACCTCCTTCCCTACATTACATAGGGCGGGGGTATTCTGTAGTTCACAAAAGATAGTCAGGAAAGCTAATATCATTATTTGAGATTTTATTCACTACATGGTAAGGACATTGACATTCTGGCAATATCAATAGGAATTTTTCTTTACTGGCTGCAAATGTCCTTAGCCTAAAATGGGAAACCAAATGAAGCCACCAGATCTAAGGATTGGTAAGCTGAAATATATTATATTTTTATTCTCGGGGTTAGATATCTTTTAAGTGTGTGTGTATATATATATATATATATATATATATATATATACATATATATATATATATATATATATATATATATATATATATATATATATATAAATACAGTAATTATGTGTACTCGAACCTGTCTCCAGCTACAGTGATTCACTTTTACCCATTGGTACAGGACCCCAGTTCATCAGTGAACATGCTCACAAACCTCTGGTTCACACCTTGAAGCACACACAGAGCAAAGCAGAGAAATTGTTGGTATGAGAGTGCCATGCCATAACCATAAACTAGTTATCAAAAAGTTAATGATACAAAGCTTTAAAGGGTAAATAATGCAAATAAGAAAAAAAGATTTGACATATGCAACTGCGACAAGCCATATTGTAATTGAATGTTCTTTTCGGTCTGCAGTTCTTTAATTTTTTGTAAAAAATCAATGCAATATGGCAAACTGGACACCTTCTGTATCCAGTTGGTATACAGAACACCCCCAGAAATGTAATTTACTGCTTGTGTAATTGGCTTACTGATTTTCCCAGAAGTCTCCATTAAGATACAAGTCACATTTTAGACACCCTCTGCAACAAAAAAAATAATTTTTGATGAGGGGGGAAACTTTCCTCATTAGAGCACTGCAAGTGCATCAGCTGATCAATAATGAAAAGTCTCTCCCACTCAAAATCAGTATCCAAAAAACCTATGCCGCGTACACAGGAGCGGTTTTGCCATCGGAATAAACTCTGAAGGTTTCTGCGATGGAATTCTGCTCAAGCTGTCTTGCATACACACACGGTCACACCAAAGTCCGACCGTCAAGAACGGGGTGACGTACGACGGGACTAGAAAAAGGAGTCCTTCTGCTAATCACATTGGAACAGCATACAGACGAGCGGTTTTTCTGTTAGTAATTAGTTCAGTCGGAAAAATATAGAACATGTTCTCTATCTAAGTGCGTCTGAATTTTCGATGGAAAACGTCCGATGGGGTATACACACGGTCAGAATATACGATGAAAAGCTCCCATTGGACTTTTTCTGATGGAAATTCCACTCGTGTGTATGCGGCATTAAAAGAACAAAGAGCTATTCCTTCAGAGCACAGGTGAGACTCAAAATTTGTTAAAATCCTTGCAATGTACCTTTTCTGTGGAGTGGAAGTGAAGTTAATATTTAAACCCAACTTAATTCAAAATTATTTTTTTTTGATACGTGGCTTCCAGCATGGTTGTCGTAAGTTGTTTTGCTTTCAAGATAAGAAATTGTTGTTGCCAGCATAATTGATATACATCCAACCAAATATAATGATACCCTATTAGATTGTAAGCTCTTCTGAGCAGGGCCTTCTTGTATTTTATTGTATTATAACTGTATTGTCTCCCTTTTATATTGCAAAGTGCTGTGTAAACTGTTGGCGCTATATAAATCCTGTATGGTAATAATAATAGAAATTGACATAATAGTTAGTAAATGCAGGGATTTAAACTTCAGTAAGGGACTTTGAAGCTCATATGTAAACAAAGAAATATCAAGAGGACAAAACCTGATATTAGTCACCGGCTCTATGGAAGGGGTGGTAGCGGCTGTATCAGGCTCTCAGCGGCTTGCTGAGAGGCTGAGCCAGCTGTCTGTCCAGACATCTGGATGAATCCAGCCTGTAAAATCTGGGTTATTTTCAGAGCCTGGACCGGTTTAATGATGTCAGACAACAGCAGACTGTAGCACGTTGTCAGCTGAAACTGGATCACAAGAGTGCAGAACGAAGTGTAAACCATAACCATTCAGAAGTGTAAGAGCATTATCAATAAGAAAAAAAGGTGCAATTCATTAGTATATAGAGGAATGTGGCCTAGGCCAGCACTGCTTTAGGCCCGCTCCACTGACATGTTTCGTCCCACTCCCTGTGGCTTGGCCCCAGTCACCTCCGAGCAGTGATAGCTGAGGCCACACTCATCTACATACTAATGCACTGGGTTGGTGAGCGGTGCCTTTTCTTATCATTTTGGTCGAGGCCAGAAACCAGAAAGCAACTGAAGTCTTGTAAAAAAAAAAAGTTTAAAACGAGAAAACATTGTAAGCATTGAAAACATGATAAGGTGGGCTGAGCATCCCAAAAAGCTGTGTAAGAGGGCCTAGTGCAGCCACCTTGTCCAGAATTCCTAAGTCAGCCATGACATGTTGTAGAACAGGGGCACATACCAGCTGTGATTCCCTTTTCAGAATCCCAGGATGTGCATCTCCTATATTCACAACTTTGTAACTGCATTTCAAGCATCCTTATCAGCATGTTGACATGGCAGAACCTCTTAACCAAGTTAACCAACATTAAAACAAAGCATGGCAAGCAGACAACCTTTTGAGTTAGCTTTCATAAACCACCTTGACAGAAATAACACAATCCACATCTCAATTTATGTACAGTGGGGCAAAAAAGTATTTAGTCAGCCACCAATTGTGCAAGTTCTCCAATCTAAAAAGATGAGAGAGGCCTGTCATTGTCATCATAGGTATAACTCAACTATGAGAGACAAAATGTGGAAACAAATCCAAACAATCACATTGTCTGGTGCCATGGTGCTCAGTCTGAAGCTGTGGAGCTTGGTGTAAGTGGAGCTGGATTAAGTGGGAGTTAAAAACAAGAGTTAGAGTATACAAGTCTTGGTGTTTGTTTGCTGTCTGTTGCTGTTTGCTGTCTGTTGCTGTTTGTTGTCTGTTGCTGTTTGCTGTCTGTTTGCTGGGTTGCATTTTGGGGGCTTTTCCTTTTAGTTTTTAATTTGCCTTTTGCTGTCACTTTTTAAATAGCTTTTTTTTTTTTCCTGGTTTAATCGGTCTATCAATTAAGGGGTGTGGTTAATTGCTCACAGGTGCCTATTTAACTGGTTGTAGGACTCAGTCTGAGCGTGCTCAGTCTGAAGCTGTGGAGCTTGGTGTAAGTGGAGCTGGATTAAGTGGGAGTTAAAAACAAGAGTTAGAGTATACAAGTCTTGGTGTTTGTTTGCTGTTTGCTGTCTGTTGCTGTTTGCTGTCTGTTGCTGTTTGCTGTCTGTTTGCTGGCTTGCATTTTGGGGGCTTTTCCTTTTAGTTTTTAATTTGCCTTTTGCTGTCACTTTTTAAATAGCTTTTTTTTTTTTTCCTGGTTTCATCAGTCTATCAATTAAGGGGTGTGGTTAATTGCTCACAGGTGCCTATTTAACTGGTTGTAGGACTCAGTCTGAGCGTGCTCAGTCTGAAGCTGTGGAGCTTGGTGTAAGTGGAGCTGGATTAAGTGGGAGTTAAAAATAAGAGTTTAAAACAGGAGGTTATAACAGGGGTCATAGTACCTGTGTAGTGTGAGTATCTGAGTGTTGTCTGAGTAGTGTGTGTGGATCGTTAGTACTTGTGTATTGTGTACCTGTGTATTGTCTTGAGTATTAGTGCCAGGAAGCTAGCTGTTAGGTAATTTGGAAAGGGTAAAATCCCCAAATCCTCACTAAATTTAATAGGTACGATGTCCGGCGGGTGTGGAGAGGCGACTCTTTGTACATCTTGCTGCATGTATGCGTTCCTTGATCATCCGATCGAGGGCGAATACTGCTGCAAAATGTAAGCACATTGTTTCCCTGGAAGCCCAGGTTCTGAATCTGGGGAAGCAACTGTCAGCACTGAGAAGTCCCTCCATACTAAAGGTGAGCCAGGAACGTACACGGCAGGTGACGGCAGGGGCCAGCACAGAGGCGGGTGGAGACAAAGAGGTGCAGGCACTAGCAAAGAGTACATGGGTGACAGTCAGGAGGGGTAGAGGGGGAAGTGCCAGAGAGGCCGATCCAGGACTGGAGCATCCCAATAAGTACGCTCCATTGAGTGACATTGGTGTAACCAGTCAGGGACCAGGACTGCTGGAGATGAGGGACTCTCCTAGCTGCCAGGGAAAGAACTCTTCCAGTGAGAGTGGGGGGGCAGCAAAGGGAAAGGAAAGACAGATTCTGGTGGTAGGGGACTCAATTCTTAGAAGGACAGAGAGGGCAATCTGTAACCAAGACCTGAAGCGCCGAACAGTATGTTGTCTACCGGGTGCTCGGGTTCGGCAAATCACGGATCTTGTGGACAGATTACTGGGAGGGGCTGGGGAAGACCCGGCTGTCATGGTGCACGTTGGCACCAATGACAAAGTCAGAGGCAGATGGAGTGTCCTAAAGAACGATTTTAGGGACTTAGGAGCTAAATTGAGGAAAAGGACCTCCAAGGTAGTGTTCTCAGGAATACTACCGGTACATCGAGCCACACCAGAAAGGCAGAGGGAGATTAGGGAAGTAAACAAGTGGCTGAAGAGCTGGTGTAGTAAGGAGGGGTTTGGGTTCCTGGAGGACTGGGCCGACTTCTCAGTCGGTAACCGGTACTATAGAAGGGACGGACTGCACCTAAATGAGGAGGGTGCAGATCTGCTGGGAATGAAGATGGCCAAAAAGTTAGAGGGGTTTTTAAACTAGGCGATGGGGGGGAGGGTCCAGAGACAGTGATAGCCAGCGCGGAAGATATTCCAGAGGGTAGTATTGGGGGCATTAGTGGTAGGTTAACCAAAGCACAAAAACACAAGGTGAGTATAGTAGCAAGTCCTAGTTGCAATCTTGAAACACCCAATACGAGGACAATATGCGACTGGTCTAAACTATGTGGCATGTTCACCAATGCCAGGAGCATGGCGGACAAAATGGTTGAACTAGAGATACTGTTGTACAAGGAGGATTTGGATTTTGTGGGAATTTCAGAGACCTGGTTCAACAGCTCTCATGATTGGCTGGCAAACATTCAAGGGTGTACACTATACCGCAAGGATAGAGAGGGTAAAAAAGGGGGAGGGGTATGCCTATATATCAAGAATAATGTACAAGTGAATGTGAGAGATGACATCACTGAGGGGGCTAGGGAGGAGGTGGAATCTTTATGGGTAGAGCTCCAAAGGGATGAAGCTAAGGGGAAAATAATACTGGGAGTATGCTATAGGCCCCCTAACCTGAGGGAGGAAGTGGAGACTGATCTCCTATCACAAATTGGATTAGCAGCAAGGATGGGAAGTGTTATCATAATGGGGGATTTTAATTATCCAGACATAGACTGGGCGGAGGGAACCGCGCATTCATTTAAGGCTCGCCGGTTCCTTAGTGTCTTGCAGGACAATTTTATGGGTCAGATGGTAGACGCACCAACTAGAAATAAAACATTACTAGATCTACTGATTACCAACAATACAGACCTGATAACAGATGTGGAAATACGGGCCAATTTAGGTAACAGCGATCACAGGTCAATTAGTTTCAGTATAAATCACACAAATAGGAAACATGAAGGGAACACAAAGACACTGAATTTCAAAAGAGCCAACTTCCCTAAACTACAAACCTTGCTAAAAGGCATAAATTGGGATAAAATATTAGGAACAAAGAATACGGAGGAGAGATGGGTTTGCTTTAAGAGCATATTAAATAAGGGCATTAGCCAATGTATCCCATTGGGTAATAAATTTAAATGAGCGAACAAACATCCTGGATGGCTTAATTCCAATGTAAAAATGCATATAAAAGCAAAGGAGAAGGCCTTCAAAAAATACAAGGTTGAGGGATCATCCTCAGCATCCAGAATTTATAAAGAATGCAATAAGAAATGTAAGGGTGCAATTAGGATGGCTAAGATAGAACATGAAAGACACATAGCGGAGGAGAGCAAAAAAAATCCCAAGAAATTCTTTAAGTATGTAAACAGTAAAAAAGGGAGGACAGACCATATTGGCCCCATAAAGAATGAGGAAGGACATCTGGTTACAAAGGATGGGGAGATGGCAAAGGTATTGAATTTATTCTTCTCCCCAGTCTTCACGAGTGAATCGGGGGGCTTCAGTAACCAAAACTGCAGTGTTTATCCTCATGACACAACACAGGAAGCACCTACATGGTTAACAGAGGACGGAATTAAAATTAGACTTGAGAAACTTAACATTAATAAATCACCGGGACCAGATGGCTTGCATCTGAGGGTACTTAGGGAACTCAGTCAGGTGATTGCCAGACCGTTGTTCCTAATTTTTACAGACAGTCTATTGACTGGAATGGTACCAGCTGAATGGAGAAAAGCCAATGTAGCACCAATATTTAAAAAGGGCCCAAAAAACATCCCTGGGAATTACAGACCAGTTAGCCTAACAGCAATAGTATGTAAACTCTTGGAGGGGATGATAAGGGACTATATACAAGATTTTAGTAATAAGAATGATATCATTAGCAGTAATCAGCATGGATTCATGAAGAATCGTTCTTGCCAAACCAAGCTATTAACCTTCTATGAGGAGGTGAGTTGCCATCTAGATAAAGGAAGGCCCGTAGACGTGGTGTATCTGGATTTTGCGAAAGCATTTGACACAGTTCCCCATAAACGTTTACTGTACAAAATAAGGTGCGTTGGCATGGACCATAGGGTGAGTACATGGATTGAAAACTGGCTACAAGGGCGTGTTCAGAGGGTGGTGATAAATGGGGAGTACTCAGAATGGTCAGGGGTGGGTAGTGGGGTTCCCCAGGGTTCTGTGCTGGGACCAATCCTATTTAATTTGTTCATAAACGACCTGGAGGATGGGATAAACAGTTCAATCTCTGTATTTGCAGATGATACTAAGCTAAGCAGGGCAATAACTTCTCCGCAGGATGTGGAAATCTTGCAAAAAGACCTGAACAAATTAATGGGGTGGGCGACTACATGGCAAATGAGGTTCAATGTAGAAAAATGTAAAATAATGCATTTGGGTGGCAAAAATATGAATGCAATCTATACACTGGGGGGAGAACCTCTGGGGGAATCTAGGATGGAAAAGGACCTGGGGGTCCTAGTGGATGATAGGCTCAGGAATATGCATGCAATGCCAAGCTGCTGCTAATAAAGCAAACAGAATATTGGCATGCATTAAAAGGGGGATTAACTGCAGAGATAAAACGATAATTCTCCCGCTCTACAAGACTCTGGTCCGGCTGCACCTGGAGTATGCTGTCCAGTTCTGGGCACCAATCCTCAGGAGGGACGTACTGGAAATGGAGCGAGTACAAAGAAGGGCAACAAAGCTAATAAAGGGTCTGGAGGATCTTAGTTATGAGGAAAGGTTGCGAGCACTGAACTTATTCTCTCTGGAGAAGAGACGCTTGAGAGGGGATATGATTTCAATTTACAAATACTGTACTGGTGATAGACAATAGGGATAAAACTTTTTCGCAGAAGAGAGTTTAATAAGACTCGTGGCCACTCATTACAATTAGAAGAAAAGAGGTTTAACCTTAAACTACGTAGAGGGTTCTTTACTGTAAGAGCGGCAAGGATGTGGAATTCCCTTCCACAGGCGGTGGTCTCAGCGGGGAGCATTGATAGCTTCAAGAAACTATTAGATAATCACCTGAATGACCGCAATATACAGGGATATGTAATGTAATACTGACACATAATCACACACATAGGTTGGACTTGATGGACTTGTGTCTTTTTTCAACCTCACCTACTATGTAACTACTATGTAACTATGTAACTATGTCTGATTTTTGAAAGAATTTATTTGCAAATTATGGTGGGAAATAAGTATTTGGTCACCTAAAAACAAGCAAGATTTCTGGCTCTCACAGACCTGTATCTTCTTATTTAAGAGGCTCCTCTGTCCTCCACTCATGACCTGTATTAATGGCACCTGTTTGAACTTGTTATCAGTATAAAAGACACCTGTGCACAACCTCAAACAGTCACACTCCAAACTCCACTATGGTGAAGACCAAAGAGCTGTCAAAGGACACCAGAAACAAAATTGTAGACCTGCACCAGTCTGGGAAGACTGCATCTGCAATAGGCAAGCAGCTTGGTGTGAAGAAATCAACTTTGGGAGCAATAATTAGAAAATGGAAGACATACAAGACCACTGATAATCTCCCTCTATCTGGGGCTCTACGCAAGATCTCACCCCGTGGGGTCAAAATGATCACAAGAATGGTGAGCAAAAATCCCAGAACCACATGGGGGGACCTAGTGAATGACCTGCAGAGAGCTGAGACCAACGTAACAAAGGCTACCATCAGTAACACACTACGCCGCTAGGGACTCAGATCCTGCAGTGCCAGATGTGTCCCCTGCTTAAGCCAGTACATGTCCGGGCCCCTCTGAGGTTTGCTAGAGAGCATTTGGATGATACAGAAGAGGTTTGGGAGAATGTCATATGGTCAGATGAAACCAAAGTAGAACTGTTTGGTAGAAACACAACTCGTCGTGTTTGGAGGAAAGAGAATGCTGAGTTGCAAACCAAAGAACACCATACCTACTGTGAAGCATGGGGGTGGCAACATCATGCTTTGGGGTTGTTTCTCTGCAAAGGGAACAGGACGACTGATCTGTGTACATGAAAGGATGAATGGGGCCATGTATCGTGAGATTTTGAGTGCAAACCTCCTCCCATCAGCAAGGGCATTGAAGATGAAACGTGGCTGGGTCTTTCAGCATGACAATGATCCCAAACACACCGCTCGGGCAATGAAGGAGTGGCTTCGTAAGAAGCATTTCAAGGTCCTGGAGTGGCCTAGCCAGTCTCCAGATCTCAACCCCATAGAAAACCTTTGGAGGGAGTTGAAAGTCTGTGTTGCCCAGCGACAGCCCCAAAACATCACTGCTCTAGAGGAGATCTGCATGGAGGAATGGGCCAACATACCAGCAACAGTGAGTGAAAACCTTGTGACGACTTACAGAAAACGTTTGACCTCTGTCATTGCCAACAAAGGATATATAACAAAGTATTGAGATGAACTTTTGATATTGACCAAATACTTATTTTCCACCATAATTTGCAAATAAATTCTTTCCAAATCAGACAATGTGATTGTCTGGATTTGTTTCCACATTTTGTCTCTCATAGTTGAGGTATACCTATGATGACAATTACAGGCCTCTCTCATCTTTTTAAGTATAAGAACTTGCACAATTGGTGGCTGACTAAATACTTTTTTGCCCCACTGTAATTACAAAAGCAAGCAGATATCCTCCTACAGCTAATCACCTTGTAAATAGTTTAGCTGAAGTGGGTAGTGAATACACATTTCTATCACATCCTGGAGAAGCAAAACGTTAGTGTATTTCATAACTTCTGAATAAAGAATAATACCACCAGAATAAGGACATTTCTACCTGTATCAATTAATTAGGAGCAGTTTAAACCCAAACACCACTATCCCGGTAGAAACTGTAAAGGAAATGTGTAAGTTCTGTATATAATTGTACTCTATTTTGTATGTATTGTCACGCTGCCCTCACTGTGCACACGGCACTAATAATGTTTTCAGTACATGTTTGCATTCTTTCGAGTCCTGATTATAATTAGTCTGTCTGTGTTACATCCCTTGTTACCATAAAAGTACAATTGTAATATTAATGTGATGCCTATGTAATCATGTGTATAAAGACCTTCAATTGCGTTATAATAAAGATGAACAGTTATTTGGAAAGATGCGGAGTGTATCTTTTGTGTCTGTTCCCTACTGCAGTAGTTATTATTAATTTGGAACCACTAATCAATATGAGGATAGGAGTTGCCTAGCTATAAATTTCCATGTCAGGTGGCGAGCCAGCCAGGAGGGGATTTACAGGTGACCCTGGGAATCTGAAATGAGGAGCTTGAGACGATCTGGGAATTTCTGATAATCAGCCGGCTGAGGTAAGACTTTTGCTTACATTTAAGTGATCAGACTTCCTTGATCGGCAAGGCATTTTCGGGACAAACGGTACCTATTTCACTCCCCTTAATCAAACTTTATTGATTGGTGGTTATATGTTATGTTGTCTCTGCCTACTGTCCATTGGAGTGTTATAGATAAGAAAGGGAAAGAATAGTGCTGCTCATAGGTATATGTAGTACACATCTGCTAGATAAAGTAGTTTAGAGGCAAGAGGGTATAGGCACACGTAGAGAAGGCTGGCAAGTCATTATGGGCATTTAAGTTAAGTAAGGGAATGAAGGGTAAGAGACCCTCAAAAAATGCCCAGCGCAAGAGGAGAGCTATAAAATATATGAACCAAAGGTGCGGTTCCACCTATACTGAGCCCCTAGATTAATGGTTAGAGTGGACAGGGAACCACAATGGGTAACTGGGTTACCACCAAAGTCCACAGGGACTAAGAACCATGCAGAGTAAACAGCTAGAGAAACAGATATCTATGTGAGCAGGATGGATCAAGGGTGACAATTAACACTAGACAGAAAGGGACATTTTGATGCTAAGTTAAGGTGTTGATGTTAAGGTGGCATGAATTTGGGGTCAGGCACTACAACTAGTAAAGTTGAAAAAACAGAGAAATGATAGTTAAAACAGAATACTTTATATGTTGTCAGAGAGGGAAGATGGGATGAGCATTATGGCTGCCCGTCTGATCATAGAATCATAGAAGCTAGGGTATGCGAAGTATGGGATTACAATACACGGGATGCAAAGGATATCAGAAGAAAATAAGGAAAGCAGAATTTAAGTATGGAAATATTAAAGAGATATAAGAAAGTGATAGAATGATATACATGTGTTGTGTACAAATGGGAAAAATGTAAGCGATTTTAGAGAGATATTCGTGTATGTGTGTGAATGCTGGAACCTTTAGTTCTATCTCTTGTGTGTGTCATGTAAGCAGATGTGACCCCCTCCTTTGCGCTCTCATGAAAGAATGTATCTGGGAGGAGAGATCAGTGATAAGCTGGACGGACACCATGCCAATTTCTGTTTTTTTAGACAAAACATTAATAACAAAATGTGCCATGTCAATCAATCTAAAGATAAACAATGTGATCATAATTATTTTTGAATCTGTTTTCCAAACATGGTAAAATGAAGGTTACATTTAACCGTGTATTACACAAATTGAATATCATTTGATAATGGAAACAGTGCAGTTAAAAAAGGGAAATTGAGTAAAATTAAGTAAAATGTAAAATATATCTGGATATATATTAGAATTAGGATCTGATATTGAGATTATCACTTGAGTATTAATTTCTGATATGAGCTTAACTATTTTATTAATAATATAGATATATTGTAACTGGTTAAGACAACCTTTGGTTGGAAATGAAATCCAGGTTATTGGGGAAATTTGTAAAAGGAGATTAGTTTAGATTAAGATAACAATTTTGCAATTTTACATTTATACAATAGACCCTTATTGGGTGAAAAAAAAAAGATTAAAGCGGGGGCCCACCTATCTATCGTTTTTTTTTTTTTGAGTTCATTCACAAACTTTTCTTCTCAGCATTACATACTCACATATTGTGTGTAATATGTCCGCCTGTCTCAGATTTCGTCGGAAAGAATAACTTATATTATTCACTGCAGGCGGTTTCCATCTTCATTGTGGGCATTTGAAGCCCACACGCATTTATTTCCTGGATGTGGTGAATGCTGTGCTCCCAGCATTCACCGCTCGTTCCCGCACATGCTCAGTGGCATCCTGGAAAGCCTGAGACTAGCTCCCAGGAGTCTGGGAGAGGCTAGAAACACGCCTACTCCCACGGGAGGAGAACCAGGAAGTGCAAAGAAGAATAGAAAAATAAAAGGTAATTACGGCGATTTAAATTTTTTTAAACGGCATGTCAGCATCTAGGCAAGGAAGAGAATACATACAGATATTGTTCAAAATTTGGGTGGAACCCCGCTTTAAGATGAGGTTGTTAATTGGAATACAGATACCATAATATTTAACAAAGCCATGATGGATGGGATACATAAGTTTTTCTACAAAAAAGAAATCTAAAGGTCTGATAATAACGTGATGTGCGGTCCATGATGTGAGAGTAATAATAAATACAATTTAAATATAACAGAGCCATCACATCAAGTCCACACACCCTGTTAGGATAGATGCCACCTGCGGCCAGTTGTTTTATAGTTTTTGATCTGACTGAGAGCTTTCTGTTCTGTCATATACAGATTGTTGGTCCTTTTGTTTTTACTTATTTTTACTTTACTTATTTATTTATGAAATCCAAAGCAGAATGTGTGGATTGTGAAATGATGTGCCCCTTTTCCTTGTAAGTGCAGTGGTATAAGCAGATTTTTGGATTATTGAATATTTTGGATTTATTGGACATCTCTGCATGACCGCAGGATATTGTTATCATTTATTATGTATGACATCAGGAAAATAATGTCAGATGGAAACTAAGGACTTGTGTTATCTAGCTAAAACTAACAACAGAGCAAGCAATGAGAAATTATAATATTGCCAGGAAAAAGTTGTCTTTTTGAAACATAAAACTGAAGTTCTTACACAAACAGCATGATAGAAAACAAGCCATTGTAATATATTTATGCAAGCTGGACCCAGTAATGAAGGGTTCACCCCAATATATCAGAGCTGTAGCTCTATGCAAAGGTGCTATTAGACAAAGTTATAGACATTATTTTGGTCAAATATTTAATTTTTAATGGTCCCACATTCTGCGCAGCAAATATACAGCTGAGCTAACTAAATGTTTGTCTAATGAAAGGTTCAAAATATGAATTTGTTGTGTTTGTTTATGTACAAATCTAACAATGAAAAATGCGTACATTTGAATCCAGCCACCTTACTGCCTCTATTGGAGGAGGCTGAAGACAACGAAAAACCACATGTGTTACATTGATGACATAGGAATCACCTGCTGTGAGCCCAGTGCAGGACACACTCCCTGAAGACCCAGATATTTAATTTTTTGTAGAGTTATTCCCAGTTTTATACTGAGGATGGCAATACCCATACTGAGTATACAGTTTATCACCCAGAAGGATACTTTGTATTCAGAGTCATTGGATCCTTTTTCCCCAGCTCAAGAAGCAGAACTCTATGTTTTAGCAAAGCCTGTGAGCTATAAAAAGAGTATATATATATTCATATAGATAGTAAAGAATTAAAGAGCTTTTGGTTCCATTTGAAGGGCCAGAAGTTTGTTTTTACTTCGGCAGGTAAACCAATCAAGCATGCTAAGTTAATTGATTTGCTGTTTTTGGCCTTCCAGCTTCTTGCTGAGGTAGCAATACCAACATTAAAACTCACACATGGAAGCAGACCAGGTGACTTAGGATGCTGCATTTACAACCCCGGACACTTGCTGGGTCTGTGCAACTCACAGATTCCACCCTAGTTCTTGCCCAGTATAGCTGGGATTAATAATTCAACTTTAAGGACCCCAGAACGAGAAGAACAAGTGGTCCACAGGGCAACTTCTTATGAAACAGGACTTTGGAAAAATTTGATCTTTTATGTCTGCCAGTCACTCTTCCCTCCAGCTTGACAGATGGAGCGTGTCATCAGTCACACGCAGTTAGGGCTACCTTAATAAATGAGCATGGCACAGAGCCAGGGATCATCACAGCTGTTTTTATAACATACCAAAGGTGTTACCAAAAGCTTAACATCCCTTCCAGAGATTACAAAAAGATATATCCAGATGCCCAAGTCAGGATCTTACAAGTATGCATTTTGTCTGTATGGACATGTTTTCTGGTTGTCCCATGGCAAATGCTGTTGCAAAGGCCACAGTAAAAAGTGTTATCAGAAGTAGTTTGTAAGTACAGAGTGCAGAATCTACAGAGTAACCGAGGAAATCATTTTTATAGGAGAGTCCTTACTAGAAGTTTTGAGGTTTTATTTTTACAACCCCTACTATCTACAATGTAGTGGAAAAAGTAGAGTAAGAAAGTAGAAAACTGAATGTTTTCTTATAATTTATCAAGCCCCTAAGGGGATGTTGGACTCTCTCCCTATGTGATTTGGTTTGGGAGTGTGTTACTCACTTGCTTATATTTTGTCTCAACAGCTGAAGTCCTCCATTCGGATCTCACAGAGAATGTTGCTGATCTTTTAAGGTTTTTGCCAAACTCATTTATGTGTTTTCTCCCCAATTCCAGATCCTAAAAGTTGGAAGGATCTAAAACTAAAGCCAAGTGACTTGCGGATTGTTAAGAGACATTTATAGATAAGCAAATGTTTGGAGACTCAATACAGCATTTATTTAATGTACAGTTGTGCAGAACTTGAACCTGGATCCACACCAGACACTGTAAAAATGACTAAATTAAAGAAATCTCTGTGTTTGATTTGTTTCCCTCTTGCGATCACAGTCTAATGTACCATTTAGTCAAATACTTTAATTGTAAGGGATATATTTGAAAAGTAGTTTAGCCATGTTAAAGTCATATTTGTCTTTTGTACGTCTTCCATTTTATGTAGAATTTTCTGTGTTTACATATGCTGATAAGTCAGCATGCCAACAATTAAGCTAGAAGGCCATTCTGGCCGATCAAAATATTGATCAAAAGAGAGGAGACCGTAAAGGAAATGTGTAAGTTCTGTATATAATTGTATTCTATTTTCTATGTATTGCACGCTGCCCTCACTGTGCACACAGCACTAATAATGTTTTCAGTACATGTTTGCATTCTTTCGAGTCCTGATTATAATTAGTCTGCCTATGTTACGCCCCTTGTTACCATAAAAGTGCAATTGTAATATTAATGTAATATCTACGTAATCATGTGTATAAAAACCTTCAATTGCGTCATAATAAAGCAGAACAGTTATTTGGAAAGATGCGGAGTGTATCCTTTGTGTCTGTTCCCTACTGCAGTAGTTATTATTAATTTGGAACCACTAATCAATATGAGTATAAGAGTTGACTATCTATAAATTTCCATGTCAGTACCGGAAGCAGATAAGCTGCATTACCTCTCCTGGGTGAAATAGTCATCCGATACCCATAATATTTGTATTCATTCATACAGTCATTTCATGCTGTACAATAATATACAAGTTACCAGAATGAAACCTGTAGTATTCCATGATATTAACCACTTGCCGACCATCTCACGCAGCTATACTGCGGCAGAATGGCACGGGCAGGCAAAGTAACATATGGGTACATTACTTGCCTCCCGCGGGCGGGGGGTCTGATCGGACCCCCCCCCGGTGCCCGAGGCGGTCGGCTTCTGTCCCGAAGAGATCAGAGGTTAGGGGGAGGCCATCCATTCGTGGCCACCCCCTCGCAATCGCTCCCAGCCAATGAGATTCTTCCTCTGCTGCTGTATAGTAAACAGCGGCAGAGGAAGTGATGTCATCGCTCCTCAGCTCGGTATTTTCCATTCCGGCGCCGAGGAGAGAAGACATCGATGTGAGTGCACAAACACTACACACACAGTAAAACACACCAGGCACACTTTACACCCCTAATCACCCCCCGATCACCCCCTGATCTCACCCTAATCACCCCCCCCCCCCCCCGTCACAGTGAAACCAGGCAGTTTTTTTTTTTTTTGATTATTGCATTGGTGTCAGTTTGTGACAGTTATGCCGCATACACACGAGCGGACTTTACGGCAGACTTTGCCCGGCTGACTTTTCGACGGACTTTTCGACGGACTTTCTGAATGAACGGACTTGCCTACACACTATCAACCAAAGTCCGACGGATTCATACGTGATGACGTACGACCGGACTAAAACAAGGAAGTTCATAGCCAGTAGCCAATAGCTGCCCTAGCGTCGGTTTTTGTCCGTCAGACTAGCATACAGACGAGCGGACTTTTCGACTGGACTCGAGTCCGTTGGATAGATTTGAAACATGTTTCAAATCTAAGTCCATCAAACTTTTGAGAAAACAAAGTCTGATGGAGACAACACACGATCAAATTGTCCGACGAAATCCGGTACGCCGGACCAAGTATGCCGGAAAGTCCGATCGTGTGTACGCGGCATTAGTGTGGTAGGGCAGTTAGTGTTAGCCCCCTTTAGGTCTAGGATACCCCCCTAACCCCCCCAAGAAAGGTTAACCCTGTGATCACCCCCCCTTCGCCAGTGTCACTAAGCGATCGTTTTTCTGATCGCTGTATTAGTGTCACTGGTGACGCTAGTTAGGGAGGTAAATATATAGGGTCAGCATTTTATAGCGTCAGGGACCCCCATATACTACCTAATAAAGGTTTTAACTCCTTGATTGACCCCTAGTTAACCCTTTCACCAGTGATCACCGTATAACTGTTATGGGTGACGCTGGTTAGTTAGTTTATTTTTTATAGTGTCAGGGCAACCGCCGTTTATTACCTAATAAAGGTTTAGCCCCCTGATCACCCGGCGGTGATATAAGTTAGGTTTTATGGTCAGATAGGGTCTGCGTCTCCCCAGGCAGCGTCAGGTTAGCGCCAGTACCGCTAACACCCACGCACGCAGCATACACCTCCCTTAGATCCGATCAGATCTATACTAGTGTCCCCAGCACTTTAAGGTTCCCAAAAATGCAGTGTTAGCGGGATCAGCCCAGATACCTGCTAGCACCTGCATTTTGCCCCTCTGCCCAGCCCAGCCCACCCAAGTGCAGTATCGATCGATCACTGTCACTTACAAAACACTAAACCCATAACTGCAGCGTTCGCAGAGTCAAGCCTGATACCTGCGATCGCTAACAGTTTTTTTGGTAGCGTTTTGGTGAACTGGCAAGCACCAGCCCCAGGCAGCGTCAGGTTAGTGCCAGTAGCGCTAACATCCACGCACGCACCGCACATCTCCCTTAGTGGTATAGTATCTGAACGGATCAATATCTGATCCCATCAGATCTATACTAGCGTCCCCAGCAGTTTAGGGTTCCCAAAAACGCAGTGTTAGCGGATCAGCCCAGATACCTGCTAGCACCTGCGTTTTGCCCCTCTGCCCGGCCCAGCCCACCCAAATGCATTATCGATCGATCACTGTCACTTACCAAACACTAAACGCATAACTGCAGCGTTCGCAGAGTCAGGCCTGATACCTGCGATCGCTAACAGTTTTTTGGTAGCGTTTTGGTGAACTGGCAAGCACCAGCCCCAGGCAGCATCAGGTTAGTGCCAGTAGCGCTAACACCCACGCACGGACCGTACACCTCCCTTAGTGGTATAGTATCTGAACAAATCAATATCTGATCCGATCAGATCTATACTAGCGTCCCCAGCAGTTTAGGGTTCCCAAAAATGCAGTGTTAGCATGATCAGCCCAGATACCTGCTAGCACCTGCGTTTTTCCCCTCCGCCCGGCCCGGCCCAGCCCACCCAAGTGCAGTATCGATTGATCACTGTCACTTACAAAACACTAAACCCACATAACTGCAGCGTTCGCAGAGTAAGGCCTGATCCCTGCAATCGCTAACAGTTTTTTTGGTAGCGTTTTGGTGAACTGGCAAGCACCAGTGGCATAGTACACCCCAGTTGTAGTCAAACCAGCACTGCAGTAACACTTGGTGACGTGGTGAGTCCCATAACTGCAGTTCAAGCTGGTGAGGTGGCAAGCACAAGTAGTGTCCCGCTGCCACCAAGAAGAAGACAAACATAGGCCCGTCGTGCCCATAATGCCCTTCCTGCTGCATTCGCCAATCCTAATTGGGAACCCACCACTTCTGCAGCACCCATACTTCCCCATTCACATCCCCAACCAAATGCAGTCGGCTACATGAGAGGCATTTTCTTTATGTCCTCCCGAGTATCCCTACCCAACGAACCCCCCAAAAAAAGATGTTGTGTCTGCAGCAAGCACAGATATAGGCGTGACACCCGCTATTATTGTCCCTCCTGTCCTGACAATCCTGGTCCTTGCATTGGTGAATGTTTTGAACGCTACCATACACTAGTTGAGTATGAACGTAGGGTACAGCATTGCACAGACTAGGCACACTTTCACAGGGTCTCCCAAGATGCCATCGCATTTTGAGAGACCCGAACCTGGAACCGGTTACAGTTATAAAAGTTACAATTACAAAAAAAAGTGTAAAAAAAAAACCACAAAAAAATATATAACATAAAAAAAAAATAGTTGTCGTTTTATTGTTCTCTCTCTCTCTATTCTCTCTCTATTGTTCTGCTCTTTTTTACTGTATTCTATTCTGCAATGTTTTATTGTTATTATGTTTTATCATGTTTGCTTTTCAGGTATGTAATTTTTATACTTTACTGTTTACTGTGTTTTGTTAACGATTTTTTTGTCTTCAGGTATGCCATTCAGCTGCAGAGTGGATATATTTATTTTGACAGCAACAGCGTTTGCTCCCACGATATATAAAGCCGTGACTCCAGCGGAGGTGATATATGCCGAAGCATGGGGGCAGCAGGGGCGGAGAAGCGATTTGCTCCTAACTTTTGGGGCAGATGCCCCCATGCTTTGGCATATATAAATGGTGCATGTATGCCCATCATTAGAAGTGGGTGGATGAAGGGAGGTATTCTAATGGTGGGCATACCCACTGATCAATCTCTTTTTTACGTTCAGCCCACAGGCTGCATGAAAAAAAAAAGATTACAATATATGCCCAACAAGGACCAGCAACATACTGGTATGTTGCTGGACTTTGAGTGGTTATACCAGAATGATGCCTGCAGGTTTAGGTATCATCTTGGTATCATTCTTTTCAGCCAGCGGTCGGCTTTCATGTAAAAGCAATCCTAGCGGCTAATTAGCCTCTAGACTGCTTTTACAAGCAGTGGGAGGGAATGCCCCCCCCCACCGTCTTCCATGTTTTTCTCTGGCTCTCCTGTCCCAACAGGGAACCTGAGAATGCAGCCGGTGATTCAGCCAGATGACCATAGAGCTGATCAGAGACCAGAGTGGCTCCAAACATCTCTATGGCCTAAGAAACTGAGCATTTCATGACTTAAATTTTGCCTGATGTAAACAGCGCCATTGGGAAATTGGGAAAGCATTTTATCACACCGATATTGGTGTGGTCAGATGCTTTGAGGGCAGAGGAGAGATCTAGGGTCTAATAGACCCCAATTTTTTCAAAAAAGAGTACCTGTCACTACCTATTGCTATCATAGTGGATATTTACATTCACTGAGATAACAATAAAAATGATTAAAAAAAAAAATGAAAGGAACAGTTTAAAAATAAGATAAAAAAGCAAAAAAAAATAAAGAAAAAAAAAGCACCCCTGTCCCCCCTGCTCTCGCACAAAGGCGAACGCAAGCGTCGGTCTGGCGTCAAATGTAAACAGCAATTGCACTATGCATGTGAGGTATCACTGCGAAGGTCAGATCGAGGGCAGTAATTTTAGCAGTAGACCTCCTCTGTAAATCTAAAGTGGTAACCTGTAAAGGCTTTTAAAGGCTTTTAAAAATGTATTTAGTTTGTCGCCCCTGCACGTTTGTGCGCAATTTTAAAGCATGTCGTGTCTGGTATCCATGTACTCGGCCTAAGATCATCTTTTTTATTTCATCAAACATTTGGGCAATATAGTGTGTTTTAGTGCATTAAAATTTAAAAAAGTGTGTTTTTTCCCAAAAAAATGCATTTGAAAAATCGCTGCGCTAATACTGTGTGAAAAAAAAATGAAACGCCCACCATTTTAATCTGTAGTGCATTTGCTTTAAAAAAATATATAATGTTTGGGGGTTCAAAGTAATTTTCTTGCAAAAAAAAAAATTTTTCCATGTAAACAAAAAGTGTCAGAAAGGGCTTTGTCTTCAAGTGGTTAGAAGAGTGGGTGATGTGTGACATAAGCTTCTAAATGTTGTGCATAAAATGCCAGGACAGTTTAACCCCCCCCCAAATGACCCCATTTTCGAAAGGAGACACCCCAAGCTATTTGCTGAGAGGCATGTCGAGTCCATGGAATATTTTATATTGTGACACAAGTTGCAGGAAAAAGACAATTTTTTTTTTTTTTGCACAAAGCTACTTTCCAAAATGGGGTCATTTGGGGGACTTTTGTGCCATCTGGGCATTTTATGGCCTTCAAAACTGTGATAGGTAGTGAGGAGTGAAATAAAAAATTTGCGCCCTTAGAAATCCTGAAGGCGGTGATTGGTTTTCGGGGCCCCGTACGCGGCTAGGCTCCCAAAAAGTCCCACACATGTGGTATCCCCATATTCAGGAGAAGCAGCTAAATGTATTTTGGGGTGCAATTCCACATATGCCCATGGCCTGTGTGAGCAATACATCATTTAGTGACAACTTTTTGTAAATTTTTTTTTTTCATTATTCAATCAATTGGGACAAAAAAAATGAATATTCAATGGGCTCAACATGCCTCTCAGCAATTTCCTTGGGGTGTCTACTTTCCAAAATGGGGTTATTTGGGGGGTTTTGTACTGCCCTGCCATTTTAGCACCTCAAGAAATGACATTCATAGGCAGAGGCAGTCATAAACTAAAAGCTGTGTAAATTCCAGAAAATGTACCCTAGTTTGTAGACGCTATAACTTTTGCGCAAACCAATAAATATACGCTTATTGACATTTTTTTTGCCAAAAATATGTGGCCGAATACATTTTGGCCTAAATGTATGACTAAAATTGAGTTTATTGGATTTTTTTTATAACAAAAAGTAGAAAATATCATTTTTTTTCAAAATTTTCAGTCTTTTTCCATTTATAGCGCAAAAAATAAAAACCGCAGAGGTGATCAAATACCATCAAAAGAAAGCTCTATTTGTGGGAAGAAAAGGATGCAAATTTCGTTTGGGTACAGCATTGCATGACCGCGCAATTAGCAGTTAAAGCGAGGCAGTGCCAAATTGTAAAAAGTGCTCTGGTCAGGAAGGGGGTAAATCCTTCCGGGGCTGAAGTGGTTAATACCTGTATAAAACTTATTTGAGGGAGCTACGTGGTCATAAGCATTGGGATATCACATCACCCCTCAGATCTTTTAATTGGTCAGATCATTCCCTCCTCAGGGTTTAGAAAAGAGGGGCTGCATGAGCAGTCTAGAGCTCTTTTTTACCATCAAAGAAGGAACATCAGCCAAGATCTATGAGAGACACTGATCCATCTTCTGCTCATTGACTGGATTTTGCCAAAAACATAATCTGGGCTTGTTAAGTATTTTCACTTTTAAACCTTTTGCCTTTTTGTTGCATTATTGCCTATTTGTTTCTTTTGTAATACCCTTTTTATGCAAATATTTTATTTGCACCGTTTTACTTTTTCTAATATTAAACAATATTTTGATAAGTGTTAAAATCATCTCTAGTGCACTAACACAGAACTTAAAGAATCTTTGTCCCTTTGAGGAGCGATACTATATGGTAATTCTCTGGAAATACTGGCCTATGGGTAATACAGACATTTATTATAAGTCATAATTGTTACTGTGAATGTTTGATATTTTATAAAAATATATCTGGTGGCAGTGATTGGTTTGGGAAATAAAGGTTTAAAGTGGTTGTAAAAGCTGAAGGTTTTTTTTTTGCCTTCATGCGTTCTATGCATGAAGGTAAAAAACCTTTATTGTGCTGCTCTAACCACAGCCACCCCTATTATTTACTAAAAACCCAATCCTAATTCAATACTGTGCATGGGAGCCTCGACTCTCCTGGGTCTCCTTCTCCTCATTGGCTGAAACAGAGCAGCGGGAGCCATTGGCTGTCAATCACAGGCAGTGAGGAGGGAGTGGGGGCTGGGCTGAGCCACACTCTGTGTGTGGCTTATAGAAATATAGAGGTGGCTCAGAAGCGAGCACGCATGTGTGCCCCCAGAGTAAGCTGCTTGCAGAGGGCAGGAGCCAGGAGCATCGGTGGAGGACTTGAGAAGATGAGGATTGGGAATGCTCCTCAAAAAACAAAACCCAGTAATGATCGCACTCAATCTGCTGGTACTTAGATTGTGGTCCCACGAGCGGGAAAATCTTTGTGCAGGGTGAGGCTGAGAGTGTTATTGTCGCATATCAGTGACAGTGTGAGTTTGTCACAAATTGGTCACAAGCTGGTCAGACTCAATGCATTTATCGCTAAGGTTAGCAGGATGACAATTTAAAATAGTTAATGTTACTTGAGACAGTTTAGTTCCGCTTTAGGGAGACAGTGTAATTTTCTCTTGGTCTTGCTCAGATTAGAACATGGGATAATAACCTGTAGGAACTGGGTATGATAGTAGAAATGACAGCAGTTGAAGGAAAACTGTAAACTTCGGGGAGGTGATATGAGTAGGGATGTGATTCGTAGAACAAACAAACATATGGGGCGTTCACGGCAAATTAGAGAGCCGCAGAGCGCCCCATAATGCACTGCGAGATTGCAGTGCATTGACGCCCGCTGATTGGCCAAAGCATGCACCTGACCTGCATGCTTTGGCCAATCACAGCGCAATCTGCTGTGAGAGCCATGTTTGGCCAAAGGCAGGGTGCCTTTAGCCAATCACGGCTCAGGGGGCTAAGTCCGCACCCCACACTATATAAGGCTGCTTACACGCCGGCCGTATGTAGTGTGGCATGGAGATTGAGACTTGAGAGAACTTGAGCCAGATTAGGCAGGATAGTTAGTGGCGTGCAGGCACGTTAGTGTGTATATATATATATATATATATATATATATATATATATATATATATATATATATATATATATATATATATATGTATATATATATACACACATATACAATGTAGTCAGTGTATTCATATATATATATATATATATATATATATATATATATATACATGTAGTGTATATATATATATATATATATATATATATATATATATATATATATATATATAGTGGGGACGGAAAGTATTCAGATCCCCTTAAATTTTTCACTCTTTGTTATATTGCAGCCATTTGCTAAAATCATTTAAGTTCATTTTTTTCCTCATTAATGTACACACAGCACCCCATATTGAGAGAGAAACACAGAATTGTTGACATTTTTGCAGATTTATTAAAAAAGAAAAACTGAAATATCACATGGTGCTAAGTATTCAGACCCTTTGCTGAGACACTCATATTTAACTCAGGTGCTGTCAGTTTCTTCTGATCATCCTTGAGATGGTTCTACACCTTCATTTGAGTCCAGCTGTGTTTGATTATACTGATTGGACTTGATTAGGAAAGCCACACACCTGTCTATATAAGACCTTACAGCTCACAGTGCATGTCAGAGCAAATGAGAATCATGAGGTCAAAGGAACTGCCTGAAGAGCTCAGAGGTAGAATTGTGGCAAGGTACAGATCTGGCCAAGGTTACAAAAAATTTCTGCTGCACTTAAGGTTCCTAAGAGCACAGTGGCCTCCACAATCCTTAAGTGGAAGACGTTTGGGATGACCAGAACCCTTCCTAGAGCTGGCCGTCCGGCCAAACTGAGCTATCGGGGGAGAAGAGCCTTGGTGAGAGAGGTAAAGAAGAACCCAAAGATCACTGTGGCTGAGCTCCAGAGATGCAGTTGGGAGATGGGAGAAAGTTGTAGAAAGTCAACCATCACTGCAGCCCTCCACCAGTAGGGGCTCTATGGCAGAGTGGCCCGACGGAAGCCTCTCCTCAGTGTAAGACACATGAAAGCCCGCATGGAGTTTGCTAAAAAAAACACCTGAAGGACTCCAAGATGGTGAGAAATAAGATTCTCTGGTCTGATGAGACCAAGATAGAACTTTTTGGCCTTAATTCTAAGCGATATGTGTGGAGAAAACCAGGCACTGCTCATCACCTGTCCAATACAGTCCCAACAGTGAAGCATGGTGGTGGCAGCATCATGCTGTGGGGGTGTTTTTCAGCTGCAGGGACAGGACGACTGGTTGCAATCGAGGGAAAGATGAATGCGGCCAAGTACAGGGATATCCTGGACGAAAACCTTCTCCAGAGTGCTAAGGACCGTAGACTAGGCCGAAGGTTTACCTTCCAACAAGACAATGACCCTAAGCACACAGCTAAAATAATGAAGAAGTGGCTTTACAACAACTCCGTGTTTGTTCTTGAATGGCCCAGCCAGAGCCCTGACTTAAACCCAATTGAGTATCTCTGGAGAGACCTAAAAATGGCTGTCCACCAACGTTTACCATCCAATCTGACAGAACTGGAGAGGATCTGCAAGGAGGAATGGCAAAGGATCCCCAAATCCAGGTGTGAAAAACTTTTTGCATCTTTCCCAAAAAGACCCATGGCTGTATTAGATCAAAAGGGTGCTTCTACTAAATACTGAGCAAAGGGTCTGAATACTTAGGACCATGTGACATTTCAGTTTTTCTTTTTTAATAAATCTGCAAAAATGTCAACAATTCTGTGTTTTTCTGTCAATATGGGGTGCTGTGTGTACATTAACAAGGAAAAAAATGAACTGTAATGATTTTAGCAAATAGCTGCAATATAACAAAGAGTGAAAAATTTAAGGGGGTCTGACTACTGTCCGTCGCCACTGTATGTATATATATATATAATACCCAAAAGGGTTAAGGCAGTGCTGGAAAATAATGGTGGTCACACAAAATATTGACACTTTGGGCCCAATTTAGACATTTTCCCTTAGGGGTGTACTCACTTTTGTTGCCAGCAGTTTAGACATTAATGTCTGAGTGTTAAGTTATTTTAAGGGGACATCAAATTTACACTGTTATTCAAGCTGTACACTCACTACTTTGTAATTTCTTCAGTGTTGTCACATGAAAAGATAGAATAAAATATGTACATAAATGTGAGGGGTGTCATTTTTGTGAGATACTGTATATATATATATATATATATATATATATATATATATATATATATATATATATACTCTGCATTCAGTGTAGACTATATATACAGTATATCCCCCCCAAACTGAGCCTGTTAGCTAAGAAGGACATACTACGATCCATCTCTGGAACTCTCAAAGAGGGACCCTCTGTGGATTGCTGCATTTGATTTATTCATGCTGTAACCTTACAGCAGTAAGGTGAGGGGCTTGGACACATTTAGGTGTCACTACAGGGTATTGGCCTGGCATCGGCCAATGCTTTCACGGTGGAGGGATCTACCACTCATCTTAATTGCATTTGATTGTCACAGTATTATCTGGAATTGGCTTACATGTCATATATACTCTGATACAGAGTTTACATTTGGACTTTTCACTCACATTTGGACTTTTTACTTATGCTTATTATAGTTACTCATTTTGAGATTGCATGGCAGTTTATTTCACTGTTGTATGTGATTATTTTTAAGTTTTCAACACCTGTTATTGTTGAACATTGTTTCACTTTGCACTTTAACACCCAGCAAGATTGCACTGATACACATTGTGTGTTCTAACTTTGCACCAGCACTTTATTTTAGTAATAGTAATTTTAGTAATTATAGTAGGTTCACAGAGCAACATCACCATTTTACTTATTTTGTACCCCTACCCATTCACCAAATAAAGTGTCAAAAAGTAAAAACCACAATAAACAGTTTTTGACAATTCCTTCATTAAAAAAGGAAAAAAAAGTGTCCCGCGATGTACATCCATTGTCAATCATGCCACCTGACGGACCCAAAAAATAGACTAAAAAAAAAGAGCTCCACCTCGATGGGAGGCTTCCCGGCGACTGCTGTCTCTTGGCTTATATAGGCAAGGATGGGGCCACCCGGTGACGTACCCGAGTGACCTCGCCCCCTTCCGACATCAGGTGACATTGTGTAACGTCAGATGGGGGTGGGTCATCCAGTTACATCAGCGGGAGGCCCCGTCCTTGCCTATATAACAGATGTCACAGCCAAAAGACAGCAGTCACCGGGAGGGCTCCCATGTAGGCTGGGTTTTTTCTTTTTCTTTTTTATATTTTTCAGGGCTGTCGGGCAGCGTGATTGATGATGGATGTACATCGTGGGACACTTTTTTTTTAATAAAGGAATTGTCAAAAACTGTCCATTGTGGTTTTTACTTTTCGACACTTTTTTTGGTGAATGGGTAGGGGTACAATGTACCCTTACCCATTCACATGGGGGGGCCGGGATCTGGGGCTCCTTGTTAAAGGGGGCTTCCAGATTCTGATAAGCCCCCACCCACAGACCCCAACAACCACCGGGCCAGGGTTGTGGGGAAGAGGCCCTTGTCCTCATCAACATGGGGACAAGGTGCTTTGGAGGGGACCCCAAAGCACCCTTCCCATGTTGAGGGCAAGCAGCCTGGTATGGTTCAGGGGGGGCGCTCACTCATCCTCCCCCTTTCTTGGCTTGCCAGGCTGCTTGCTCAGAAAAGGGTCTGGTATGGATTTTGGGGGGGACCCCAAGGCAATTTTTTTTTAAATATTGGCATGGAGTTCCCCTTAAAATCTATGCCAGACCCAAAGGGCCTGGCATGGATTTTGGGGGGGACCCCACACAGTTTTTTTTTTTATTTTGCCATGTAGTTCCCATTAAAATCCATACCAGTCCTGAAAGGCCTGGTATGAACTGAGAGGGGGGGACCCACGCCGATGTTTTCCTTGATTTTTTATCTATATTACAACTATGAGCAAGTTTAAATTACATTTTTTCCTTTAGAAATTTCATTTTGCTGTGACACTGTTCTATACATTGCACAGATGCACTACTTTACAGGCAGACTAAGGGGACCCCCACCCCCCACCCCCGGCGTGATATTTAAAGGAATATTTCATTTTTATTGTTTCACTTTAAGCATTATTAAAATCACTGCTCCTGAAAAAATTGTAGTTTTAGAAACCTTTTTTTGCATTGATACGTGTACCCTGGGGCAGTACCTGGGTCCCCATACACTTTTTATGGCAATAACTTGCATACAAGCCTTTAAGATTAGCATTTTTTATTTTTCATGTTCGTGTCCCATAGACTTTAATAGGGTTCGCATGTTCGCTTGAACTTTTTGCCTGTTTGCATGTTCTGGTGCAAACCGGGGAATGTTCAGCTCATTCCTAATAACAAGTACATGCAATGTCTGGTTGAGATGACTGAGCATAGTGAATGGTGACGATAGCTCTTCTTGGCAAAGCTCATGCTGCCTGCTAATTGAAAAGCTATAGGTCTGACTCAGAGGGTTCCATGGTGGACCGCTGCAGAAAGCCTGCTGCTTCCTCACACATAGTAGCAGTCCTTCCAGTCAGGGGCTGGTGAAGCACTAGCTAGTATCAGAGCCAGATACGCACAGGTTACATACGCCACGATCATTAGAGTGAGAGCAATAATTCTAGCACTAGACCTCTGTAACTCTAAACATGTAATCTGTATTTTAAAGCGTCACCTATGGAGAATTTTAAGCAATGAAGTTTGGCGAGTGTGCACATTTTTTATGTGTGACATGTTAGGTATCTATTTACTTGGCGTAACATTATCTTTCACATTATACAAAAAAATCAGGTTATCTTTAGTGTTTTTTTTTTTTTTTTTTTATTCATGAAACAATAAATATAAAAAAACATAAAAACAAAAAACAAAAAGAAAAACACGTTTGAAAAATTGATGCGCAAATACTGTGTAATACAAAAAGTTGCAATGACCATCATTTTATTCCCTGGGGTGTCTGCTAAAACAATATATATAATGTTTGGGGGTTCTGAGTAATCTTCTAGCAAAAAAATGATGATTATTACATGTAGGAGAGAAGTGTCAGAATTGACTTGGGTGGCAAGGGATTAATCACCATATGTAATATGCAAATAATTATTATATATTGTTTTTAAGGTAATTTACTATATTTTCAAAAAACTGTACTCAAGTAGGTAGCTTATCGGACAATTTACTGAAGTTTGAAGTTATAACTTCAAACCAGTAATTTCACAGTAAATAGATAAATTATTATCTTATAACATATAGCATAATATTATACAGTATCTCACAAAAGTGAGTACACCCCTCACTTTTTTGTAAATATTTTATTATATCTTTTCATGTGACAGCACTGAAGAAATTACACTTTGCTACAATGTAAAGTAGTGGGTGTACAGCTTGTATAACAGTGTAAATTTGCTGTCCCCTCAAAATAACTCAAAACACAGCCATTAATGCCTAAACCGCTGGCAACAAAAGTGAGTACACCCCTAAGTGAAAATGTCCAAATTGGGCCCAATTAGCCATTTTCCCTCCCCAATGTCATCTGACTCGTTAGTGTTACAAGGTCTCAGGTGTGAATGGGGAGCAGGTGTGTTAAATTTGGTGTTATTGCTCTCACTCTTTCATACTGGTCACTGGAAGTTCAATATGGCACCTCATGGCAAAGAACTCTCTGAGGATCTGAAAAAATGAATTGATGGCCTAGGCTGCAGCATTGTGAGTAAATTGTGGGTAAATCATTGTGGGATTGTGGGTAAATCTTATACTCATAAACAGATGTTTTTTCCTTGTAGTTAAGAGGGCTGGGCTGGAAGGGAGCATTTATCTTTTTACACATACCCCTTCTATGACACTGCAGTGAGAGGCGTGCCTCCACTGCATTTTTATTGGACAGCGGGGGCCAATGGTATTTTACCATTGGTCCAAGACTTCAAGCTGTCCATTGAGCTCAGTGCCTCTGACAAGAGGTGAGGAGAGGCACTGTAAGCTCATCCTCTCAGTCTACTGCAATCAGAGTGTGCCAGCTTGTATTTAAACTGGCCGCTCTGTATGTAGCTTCTGACAGACTGTGCAAGGAGCCCCATTTCTCCAAAACCATAGGTCGTAGGAGCCCCACATTTTTACCAGTGTTGGGGAACGACTTAGGCAAATTTGGGGTCTCTGTGACATCAGGTTGCAAAGTTATGACCCTCGAAGCTCAATTCTTTTTTTATTATTTTTTTAATGTTCATGGCAGTTGAGGTTCTGAGTCCTTCTCTGCCAGGGGAGAGACCTTTCTACTCTGGTTCCTTGTAGCAAAAAATATTTTTTTTAACTTAGTTCAACTGGGCTTCAAAGAAAACTTGTGGTGAGGAAGTATGAAAGATACTCTCACTGACCTGTCCTCCAGAAGATCCTGGTTGCTTGCTTGCAACAGATCCTTTCATTTCAGCACCTTCTAAACCATTGTGAATGTAAAATCTGCCAGTAACTGTACTTTCCACACGTGTTATTTTTTACACTTATTGAGCCAGACTTACTATACGTGGAACCCTGTGACATATTGTTGTATTTGCTAAGGAAGGTAAAGCCATAGAAGAACATCAATGTGTAAAGTACAAACTTTATAACACAATTCTAGGCACAGTAAGATGCAAGTTGAATAATAATATGGTTATTGCAATGCTCTAAGGCTAAGCTAACCATGAAATGTGTGCATTTATCTATTTTACAAGTAAAAGCACTAATGAATACCATTACAATCCACCATGTTATTATGTCTAAAGTATGAGTACTCTGAAAAACAAGGTCACAGTGCTATTGCGAGTGATTTTGCCGAGTATATGACATCTGCTACTAATTACCACACTAATCTGTTTGCAATTCTTCAACAGTGACAGCCCAATCTGTAAACAACAGCTAGCAGGGACTGGTCCTTTCTTTTTCACATTCAATACGTATTCAGTTCTGTATCATCATTCCTTGTCAATGACAGGCAAATACAAATATGGATTTAAATAACAGTAATACAATAATCAAACTTTCTACAGAAAGGTCATTTAAATGTAAAAGTTATTTTCTTAGATGTTTAGGTAGCACAATAAGTGCAAAAACACTAGATGATTCTGCCAGAAATCCATTGCTGGCCTAACTTCCTCTATTACCGGACAATGCTACACTGTAATTTCAAATGTTCTAAGCCCTGTCGGGTGGGTCCCTGTATAGAGTGGACCCCTCCTCCCCTTTTATTATGTGTTAAGTTTTTAAGTGTGTCCTAGGGAGGTGCTTTCTAACTGTCAGGGGGATGAACTGACAGGGAGTAGAGAGAGATCGCTGTTTCTGATCACTAGGAACAGCTGATCTCTCTCTCCTCCCCTTTCAGAACGGGTATCTGCATTGTTTACATAGGCAGATTCCTAATCTGCCTCTCTTTACCGCGTTCGCGGGTGGCCGGTGAACATCAAATCCTCCAGCGGCAGGTGCGCTCCCGCTGTATCTAATCCATGGAACGACATACAGGTACGTCGGTTTGCGCAGCCGGGCCGGCCTGCCACAGTTTATGTGTGGTGGGCAGTTCGGAAGTGATTACAGCACAAACTTTGAATGGATTGGAGTGTGCATAGTAAAAGGGCAAATCGCTTAGCAACCCAGCAGATGCAATAGTTGACTGTAGCCCCCAGGCCTCTTAGAGGGACAGCAGCAAGTATATATGTCTCTAAAGCAGCAGATACTGGAATGATGGCGGTACAGGAGGCCAACCTATACACATCCTGAGTTTGTCCATCCTCCAAGGACATATTCCATAAAGTGCTGTGCATCAGCTGTTGCAGTGTGGAAATCAATTAACCACTACACTACTATCTGCCTCTCTAATAGGGCAGGTATCTGCTGCTTTAGAGACAATTTTACTTGTTGATGTCACTCTTAGAAGGCCTGGACCGGATGCTGTTGTATCTGATGGTTAGCAGTTTCTAATATGAGCTGTTTTATAAGCTCCTCCATTTTGCTCAACAACAGGTATCTGTCTTCTTTAGGTGCTCCCTGCATGGAGCACCATGATGTAAGGGTAACAGGCTCAGCTGGTATTTGCAGTGATAAAACATGCATGAGACAGGTAAACACAGGAACAGCAAAGTCAGGTTTGTCCGACAATTTTATTCACGGAGACAGCGTTAATGCAGGAGGGTTTTGTCCATAGTGTAACATGAAAATACTGTGCTTTTCTGTGCCACTATCTTAACTCAGGTCAGTTCCTGACTAACAGAGTGCCCAACACCAATACCAGTACTAGGCCATCCAGCGCTTAGGGCAAAGATGACAAACTGCCCCCCCCTTCCCTTAGGGTTAGGGTCAGGGCACCCACATCCCTGCAATAAACCATTGCACCCAGGGCAGCCACCCCTCCTGCCCACTCCTTGTCCCTGCCCACTCCTTGTCCCTGCCCTGCCCAACACAAATGAGCAGCAATATTTTTGTGTTAGCCAGTGTCTATATATATGTAACAGGTAGACACTCAGACATATAATCAATCACAAAGTGACCTAGAGCAATATGTCTTTTCTAAGACTCTGTACCTGGCTACTTAACCATGTTCTTCTTCTTTTCTGTCTTCTATACTACTTTTTTTTTTTTTTTATTATTATTATTATAAAATAGTCACGATTTTCTTCTGTATAACTCACAGAAAAGAAAGAAAATATAGTGGATAGGAATAAATAAGACCATTCACATTACCATCAAGCAAAAAAAAAAAAGTCAAGGCTTTATTTACTATAAAACACTAATGGATTTGTGGGAGATTAGAGTCTAGGGAAGCAGGAAAGCAGGACAGGGTTTTATGTGTGACCTGTCTAACCACCTAAGTACAATAGTGGGTCAATCCTGTAGTAAAACGGAAGAGGATTCAAAATACTTTCTGCAGCTGAAGTAACATACAGCAATTTCTTCTTTCACTACAGCATCCTACTTTGCAAATTGCACAGTCCATTAAAGTTACAGAGGCATGCTGCATAGAAAAAACATTCTGGCATCAATGGTTTATAATAATACGTGTATTAATCTACAAGACTATTAATCTAAAGTCATCTAAAGGTTCCTAGAGTATTGTGGTCTTTAGAAAAAGGGAGAACACCTTCCACTCGGTTTAAATGTGTGTTATGTAAATCAGGAAGTTGCATGAAGGTCGCATAACCACAAAGTGTTTAATTCAAGCAGCTTAAGTTAGTTTGCTTTTAAACATGTCCATACATGCAGATATATTGATTGTACCATACCTCTCAACTTTCTGAAATGATAAAGAGGGACACTGTCAGGAACATGGTACCAGCCATTAGGCTAATGTGCGGGCACATAAACATGTTCGCTGTCTGGCTAATGTGCATGCCCAGACTTGCGTGCGTATCCATGGGTGCCAAGCGGCTTAGTTGAACCTGAACTCTGCACAAGCTCTATGGTAATCTGGCTTCAGTTTTCCTTTTCCTGTTAGCCAGCTTGTGATACGCATCTTGATCAAGTTATTGATCCAGGTTCCCTTCTGACCTTCCAACCTTGGCCTAGACTACAGACTATGCTTATGCACCTTGCTGCCCGCTCTTCTGCCTGTTTCTGGTGTACCTCGACCACCATTCACTGAGGTTTTGGACCTGATTCTACCTTTAACTGGTCTTGGTGTCTCTAAAGTGCATCGCCAGCTATACATCTGCTTATCAGATATCAGTGTTCCCAAGTACCTCTCTTTAACCCCAGCAGACCATATCTCAATGTCAGGAGGGCTCAGATGAGAACTGTGCAAGAGGCCATCCTCATTATCTCAGGCTCTGCATATAGGTACATGACAGTACCATTCAATGAAGAGCTTGTGCAAAAATACAAGTTTAAACAGGCCACTAGGTCTGAGCACACAGATGTTTATGTGCCTGCACATTAGCCTGACAGCTGGCACCATGTTCCTGAAAGACACCTTTTAACATGCAGTATGAAGGCTTAGGATGTGTCCTTTCCAGGGCTGTCTTTAACATGGAGCAAAGGGGGAAGCTGCCCCGGGCCCAGTTTTTGCTGTGGGGCCCAAAGTAGCTGCCTGCGCTGCCCGCAAATTGGGGTCCCGATGATGGCATGGCAGAGCGCACCGGGGACATGGGAGGCAACACTGTATTCCCCAGCCAGCAGAGAGGGGGTGAGGCCTGGGTACTCCCCTGATGCTGTGACCCCGCTCCATGCAGCCTGTGTGCTCGAGAGGGAGCAGCTGTAGTAGAAGCTGAATGGGAGCCTGTCCACAGACCTCTGAAAGAGCATGGTAAGCTCGGCTGGCCAGGTATGTCCTTACCCCCATAGACTGCCTGACTGCTATCCTAAACCCTGAGCTGTTCAACTTTAAAGCTGTGTATTGCTGAATGGTCTCTGGTCATCTCCTGTAGTATGTCTGCAGTCTCTGACTGTCCCCTGCAGTATTTCCACAGTCTCTGACAGAATCCTGTAGTATTTTCACAGTCTCTGACCATCTCCTGTAGTATGTCTGCAGTCTCTGACCATCTGACTGTGGTATGTCCACAGTCTCTGATCATCTCCTGTAGTATGTCCGCAGTAGGGATGAGCCAAACACCCCCCCGGTTCAGTTTGCACCAGAACCTGCAAACGGACCGAAAATTTGCACGAACTTTAGAACCCCATTGACGACTATGGGACTCGAACGTTCAAAATCAAAAGTGCTCATTTTAAAGGCTAATTTGCATGGTATTGTCCTAAAAAGGGTTTGGGGACCCGGGTCCTGCCCCAGGAGACATGTATCAACGCAGAAAAAACATTTAAAACGGACGTTTTTTCGGTAGCATTATTCCTTTAAATATCGTACCTGAGGGGTGTCTATAGTATGCCTGTAAAGTGGCGCGTGTTTCCTGTGCTTAGAACAGTCCCTGCACAAAATGTCATTTTTAAAGGAAAAAAAGTCATTTAAAACTGCTTGCGGCTTTAATGTGATGTTGGGTCCTGGTAATTTGGATGAAAATCAGTGAGACAAACAGCATGGGTACCCCCCAGTCCATTACCTGGCCCTTTGGGTCTTGTATGGATATTAAGGGGAACCCCGCACCCAAATTAAAAAAGGAAAGGTGTGGGGCCCCCAGGCCCTATATACTCTGAACAGCATTATACAGGCGGTGCAAACAAGACATGGACTGTAGGTTTGTTGTAGAAGTAGAATCTGTTTGTAATTTTGAACTGGTACATTTTTAACGTGTTTAGCTCCAGCCAAAAAATTTATTTTAAGCTTTTTCGAAAACCTAGGGAAGGGTTATCACCCCTGTGACATTTGTTTTGCTGTCTGTGCTCCTTTTCAGAAGATTTCACCTCACTTTTTGTCCCAATGACAAATGTTTTTTGAAAATTTGGGTTTTTTTGTGAAACAAGGATTGGTGATAAAGCATCAGTGGAAAGGAGAAAAGTTTTTTCCCATATTAACTCTTACAGGAGAGAATTTCCCTTCCTAGGGGTAGATATCATCTCACTTCCTGTTGTCTCCTTCGGTTTGCAAGTAGGAGTCATTTGTAAGTTGGATGTTTGAAAGTAGGGGCCTGCCCTATATACTCAGCAGAAATTTGGGCCATAGGTGTTGTTATGGCCACAACACTGTAAGCCCTCACAGGGCCCTGCTGTGAAATATTAGATCAAGAATTGTAATTACATGCCCCTGTTAAACAGGGGCAGAAAAATTGGGCCTTTGGTGGTGGTGGTGGTGCTGGTGCCACAACACTGTGGGGTTAATTTACTAAAATCGTAGAGTGCAAAATCTAGTTCACCTCTGCACACAAACCAATCAGCTTCTAGTTTTTTGTCAATACTTAATTGAACAAGCTGAACTTAGAAGCTGATTGGCTAGCATGGACAGCTGCACCAGATTTTGCACTCTCCAGTTTTAGTAAATCAACCCCTGTAAGTCCTCACAGATTCTCTTGGTGGGCGCAGAAACGGGCCCTGCTGTGAAATATTAGATCAAAAATTCAAATTACATGTCCCTGTTGAACAGGGGCTGAAAAATTGGGCCTTAGGCACTGGTGCTGGTGCCACAACACTGGAACCCCTCACAGATACTCTAGTTGGAGCGCAGGAACTAGCCTTGCTGCAAAGAATTGCATCAAAAATTATAATTACGCGCCACTGTTAAACAGAGGCTGAAAAATTGGGCCTTAGGCACTGGTGATGGTGCCACAACACTGCAACCCCTCACAGATACTCTAGTTGGAGCGCAGGAACTAGCCCTGCTGCAAAGAATTGCATCAAAAATTGTAATTACACGCCCCTGCTATACAGGGGCTGAAAAATTGGGCCTTAGGCACTGGTGGCGGGACTGGCGGCGCCCAGAACCAAAAATGTTCTTACAAGCTATCAGCATGATCATTGAGAAGGAAGAGGATAATTACTCAGCATAACAGGATAGTCACTCAGCATCAGCATAGGCAGCCTTTGAAGGGATCTGACATTTCAAAAAAATGTATTTGGTTACATCAGCATCAGGTGCTTGGTAGCTGGTGGTGATCCAAGACTGATTCATTTTTATGAAGATCAGTCGATCGACCGAGACAGACGCATCCTGTGATCGGTTACAAAGCCTCCAGCAGCACTGAATGTGCGTTCTGAAAGAACGCTGGATGCAGGACAGGCCAGTAGCTCAATTGCATACTGTGCAAGCTCTGGCCAGTGATCCATCCTCAAGACCCAGTAACCCAGAGGATTTTCGGTGGGAAAGGTGTCCAAGTCAGATCTTGCTCCTAGGTATTCCTGCACCATGTAAAACAGACGCTGGCGATGGTTGCTAGAACCGATCATACCTTGGGGCTGCGGACTAAAAAATTGTCTGAACGCATCGGTCAGATGGCCACCTTTTCCACCGCTCCTTCTTTGACTGACCGAAGCCTCAGCAACACGTTTTCCAGAAACAGGAGTTTGTAACCTCCCAGTCTCTGGGAACGCATTGCACAGACCTTTCTGCAAGGCCTCCCGAAGATGTTTCATCCTCTGCTCCCTCTGTGACGGCAAGATAAGGTCCACAACCTTACCCCTGTAAGGTGGATCAAGGATGGTTGCCAGCCAGTATTGTTCCTTTTCCTTGATACCACAAATACGAGGATCCTTCCGCAGGCTTTGCAGGATGAGGGAGGCCATGCAGTGTAGGTTTGCTGAGGCTTTCGGTCCGGAGTCCTCTGGGTAACTAAGGACGACATGATCCGCAGCCACCTCCTCCCAGCCACGAACAAGTCCACGTGTTTCTTGGGACTGTAAATGATCCCTTAAAGACTGCTGCTGATGCTGAGTGCCAGGCTCCACCTCCATACTGACACAATCCTCCTCTTCCTCCTTCCTGTGTGATCGGCGGGCATGCAGGAACACTGTCTGGATAAAAGGGGCCTTGAGAGCTAAGGAAGTCCTCCTCTTCCTGCCTCTGTTCTGCCTCAAGTGCCCTGTCCATTATTCCACGCAGCGTGTGCTCCAACAGGTGGACAAGGGGCACAGTGTCACTGATGCATGCACTGTCACTGCTCACCATCCTCGTGGCCTCCTCAAATGGTGACAGGACAGTGCATGCATCCCTGATCATGGCCCACTGGCGTGGAGAAAAAAAACAAGCTCCCCTGACCCTGTCCTGGTGCCATAGTCGCACAGGTACTCATTGATGGCCCTCTGCTGTGTGTGCAGCCGCTGCAGCATGGCCAATGTTGAGTTCCACTTGGTAGGCGTGTCACAGATTAGGCGGTTCTTGGGCAGGCTAAATTCCTTTTGGAGGTCTGCCAGCCGAGCACTGGCATTATATGACCGGCGGAAATGCACACAGACTTTCCTGGCCTGCCTCAGGACATCCTGTAAGCCCAGGTACCTGCCCAAGAACCTCTGCACCACCAAGTTAAGGACGTGAGCCAAACAGGGCACATGGGTCATTTGTCCCTGTCAGAGGGCAGAGAGGAGGTTGGTGCCCATTGTCGAAAACCACCATTCCTGCCTTAAGTTGGCGTGGTATCAACCACCTCTGAACCTGCCCCTGCAGAGCTGACAGAACCTCTGCCCCAGTGTGGCTCCTGTCCCCCAAGCACACCAGCTCAAGCGCCGCATGGCATCTTTTGGCCTGCATACTTGCGTAGCCCCTTGAACGCCTACGGAGCACCACTGGTTCCGAGGACAAAGCACAGGAAGAGGCCATGGAGGAAGAAGAAGAGGAGGGGGTGGAGGAGAGAGGTGTGTCAGAATCATTAGTAGTGGCATTTTGGAGGCGTGGTGGCGGAACAACCTCCAACACTACTGCACCTTGTCCTGCATCCTTCCCAGCTGCCAGCAGAGTCACCCAATGTGCGGTGAAACTTAGGTAACGTCCCTGTCCATGCCTGCTGGACCATGAGTGAGCGGTAATATGCACCTTACCACTGACCGCCCTGTCCAGCGAGGCATGGACATTGCTTTCCACATGCTGGTAGAGACCCGGAATCGCCTTCCGTGAGAAAAAGTGGCTTTTGGGTACCTGCCACTGAGGAACCGCACATTCCACAAACTCACGGAAGGGGGCAGAGTCTACCAACTGAAAAGGTAGCAGTTGAAGTGCTAGCAATTTTGCCAAGCTAACATTCAACCGCTGGGCATGTGGATGGCTGGGAGCGAACTTCTTTTGGCGGTGCAGCAGCTGGGGCAGGGAAATTTGCCTGGTACAATCTGATGTCGGTGTACCGAAAGCAGATTGCCCACAAGTACTTGGCTGTGACACACCTTCATTCCTCTCAGTGCAGGTCTCAGAGAGGACTGAAGGTATAGTGGGGTTGGAGATCTCAGCTGATGAGCAAGGAGAGGTCCTCTTTGTTCTTTGGTGTGGGTCTTTTAGGTACGCTTGCCAACGAACTGCATGGCAGGTCAACATATGTCTGGTCAAGCATGTGGTGCCCAAGCGGGAGATGTTTTGGCCATGCGAGATACGTTTGAGACATATGTTGCAAATAGCAGTGGTGCAATCTGACGCTCTTGTCTCAAAAAAGGTCCACACCAAAGAACTTTTGGAATAATGCGAAGACAGCAGCGCCCTGCACATGTAGAGCTTTGCAATGTGATGCAGTCAGTGTGCTGCCCTTAGGCTGGCCGCTGGAGGGCATCCTGCCTCGTTGGTGATGTGCCTCCTCCTCCTCTCTCCTATCAGGCACCCACGTTGAGTCAGTGACCTCATCATCCCCTCCCTTCTCATCACTGGAGCAAACCTGACAGTATGCTGCAGCAGGGGGAGCATGACTGCCAGATTGCTGTCCTTCTTGGGCACCCCCTCTGTCAGTGCTCACGTTACTGCCTTCATCTAGCTCAGTATCATCATCAGAGCCTTCTAAACGCTGGGCATCCTCCTGGAACATGTACCCAACACTGTGGTCAAACAGTTCGAGGGACTCCTCAGGAGGACATGGTGGGGCTAGGGAAGGAGTCACTGATGCCATTGAGCCGAGGGAAGAGGCCGCGTTGGCAGCTGCTTTGTCAGACAAAGTACCCTGAGCATGGGTGAGAGAGGATGAGGAGGATGAGGACGGCTTGGCCATCCACTCGACCAAGTCTTCCTCATGTTGCGGCTCAACACGGCCAGCTGCCGTAAAAAAGGCCAAGGGCATCCCACGGCCACGTGCTGATGAGGATGCACCGTGTCCACGACCAGCATTGTTGCCTCTAGACACAGAGCCTGCTTGCCCTCTTTTATTGGTAGGATCAGGAAAACACCACCAACCTTCTACAGGTAGCTTTAGCTGAACACTGTGCAGAGGTCGCACTACCCTAACGTGTAAATAATTTAGCTGCCTGCAGTAGTGATAGGATCAGGAAAACACCACCAACCTTCTACAGGTAGCTTTAGCTGAACACTGTGCAGAGGTAGCACTACACTAATGTGTAAATAATGTAGCTGCCTGCGGTAGTGATAAGATCAGGAAAACACCACCAACCTTCTACAGGTAGCTTTAGCTGAACACTGTGCAGAGGTAGCACTTATCTAACGTGTAAATAATGTAGCTGCCTGCGGTAGTGATAGGATCAGGAAAACACCACCAACCTTCTACAGGTAGCTTTAGCTGAACGCTGTGCAGAGGTCGCACTACACTAACGTGTAAATAATTTAACTGCCTGCGGTAGTGATGGGATCAGGAAAACACCACCAACCTTCTACAGGTAGCTTTAGCTGAACACTGTGCAGAGGTCGCACTGCACTAACGTGTAAATAATGTAGCTGCCTGCGGTGGTGATCGGATCAGGAAAACACCACCAACCTTCTACAGGTAACTTTAGCTGAACATTGTGCAGAGGTTGCACTACACTAACTTGTAGCTTTAGCTGAACACTGTACACTACACTAACTTGTAGCTTTAGCTGAACACTGTTCAGAGGAGGCACTACACTAACTTGTAGCTTTAGCTGAACACTGTGCAGAGGTCGCACTGCACTAACTTGTAGCTTTAGCTGAACACTGTGAGGAGGACGCACTACACTAACTTGTAGCTTTAGCTGAACACTGTGCAGAGGTTGCACTACACTAACTTGTAGCTTTAGTTGAACACTGTGCACTACACTAACTTGTAGCTTTAGCTAAACACTGTGAGGAGGATGCACTACACTAACTTGTAGCTTTAGCTGAACACTGTGCAGAGGTCGCACTACACTAACTTGTAGCTTTAGCTGAACACTGTGAGGAGGACGCACTACACTAACTTGTAGCTTTAGCTGAACACTGTGCAGAGGTCGCACTACACTAACTTGTAGCTTTAGCTGAATACTGTGCACTACACTAACTTGTAGCTTTAGCTGAACACTGTTCAGAGGACACACTACACTAACTTGTAGCTTTAGCTGAACACTGTGCAGAGGTTTCACTACACTAACTTGTAGCTTTAGCTGAACACTGTTCAGAGGACGCACTACACTAACTTGTAGCTTTCGCTGAACACTGTGAGGAGGACGCACTACACTAACTTGTAGCTTTAGCTGAACACTGTGCACTACACTAACTTGTAGCTTTAGCTGAACACTGTTCAGAGGACGCACTACACTAACTTGTAGCTTTAGCTGAACACTGTGAAGAGGTTTCACTACACTAACTTGTAGCTTTAGCTGAACACTGTTCAGAGGACGCATTACACTAATTTGTAGCTTTAGCTGAACACTGTGCAGAGGTCGCACTACACTAACTTGTAGCTTTAGCTGAACACTGTGAGGAGGACGCACTACACTAACTTGTAGCTTTAGCTGAACACTGTGCACTACACTAACTTGTAACTTTAGCTGAACACTTTTCAGAGGACGCACTACACTAACTTGTAGCTTTAGCTGAACACTGTGCACTACACTAACTTGTAGCTTTAGCTGAACACTGTGCAGAGGTCGCACTACACTAACTTGTAGCTTTAGCTGAACACAGTGCACTACACTAACTTGTAGCTTTAGCTGAACACTGTTCAGAGGATGCACTACACTAACTTGTAGCTTTAGCTGAACACTGTGCAGAGGTCACACTACACTAACTTGTAGCTTTAGCTGAACATTGTTCAGAGGACGCACTACACTAACTTGTAGCTTTAGCTGAACACTGTGCAGAGGTCACACTACACTAACTTGTAGCTTTAGCTGAACACTGTGCACTAAACTAACTTGTAGCTTTAGCTGAACACTGTGAGGAGGACGCACTACACTAACTTGTAGCTTTAGCTGAACACTGTGAGGAGGATGCACTACACTAACTTGTAGCTTTAGCTGAACACTGTGCAGAGGTCGCACTACACTAACTTGTAGCTTTAGCTGAACACTGTTCACTACACTAACTTGTAGCTTTAGCTGAACACTGTTCAGAGGATGCACTACACTAACTTGTAGCTTTAGCTGAACACTGTGCAGAGGTTGCACTACACTAACTTGTAGCTTTAGCTGAACACTGTTCAGAGGACGCACTACACTAACTTGTAGCTTTAGCTGAACACTGTGCACTACACTAACTTGTAGCTTTAGCTGAATACTGTGCAGAAGTCACACTACACTAACTTGTAGCTTTAGCTGAACACTGTGCACTACACTAACTTGTAGCTTTAGCTGAACACTGTTCAGAGGATGCACTACACTAACTTGTAGCTTTAGCTGAACACTGTGCAGAGGATGCACTACACTAACTTGTAGCTTTAGCTGAACACTGTGCAGAGGTCGCACTACACTAACTTGTAGCTTTAGCTGAACACTGTGCACTACACTAACTTGTAGCTTTAGCTGAACACTGTTCAGTGGACGCACTACACTAACTTGTAGCTTTAGCTGAACACTGTTCAGAGGACGCACTACACTAACTGTAAATAGTGTAGCTGCCTGACTGTGGTACTAATAGGATCATAAGAACACCAGCAATTTTCTTCAGGAAGCTGTACTGTAACAACACCTGCCTGCCTCTCAGTAGGAAGATAATAACAGGAACGGATCTAGCTAAACTGAATGCAGTGTATATAAATATATATATATATATATATATATATATATATATATATATATATATATATATATACATATACAACACCTGGGATGCATATATATACACAATACACTGTAAGTGCAGCTAACTGGCTGACTGTCCTGCCTAATCTATCTAACTTAAATCAAATGACACTGTCTCTCTGTCTCTGTCTCTCAACGCCGGAACACACTACACAGGGCCTACTAAACCCCCCGAGCCATAATTGGCCAAAGCCACCCTGGCTTTGGCCAATTACAGCTCTCTCTACAGATGGCGCTGTGATTGGCCAAGCATGCGGGTTATAGTGCATGCTTGGCCAATCATCAGCCAGCAATGCACTGCGATGCTGCAGTGAATTATGGGCCGTGACGCGCCACACGAATTTGGCACGAACTGCCCATATCGTTCGCAATTCGGCGACCGATTGAACAGACGATGTTCGAGTCGAACATGGGTTCGACTCAAACACGAAGCTCATCCCTAGTCCACAGTCTCTCACTGTCTCCTGTAATATTTCCACAGCGTTTGAGCGTCTCCTGTAATATGTCCGCAGTCTGTGACCGACTCCTGCAGTATATCCACAGTCTTTGACCGACCCCTGCAGTATGTCGGCAGTCTGACCATCTCCTGTAGTATGGTCACAGTCTCTGACCATCTTCTGTAGTATGTATATTAATGTGTCGCTTTACTTGCTCAATTATTTGGGATTGTTCCACTGCTCAGTGATGATATGCAGTAACCTGTAGCAACCAATCAGTGAACAGTAGTAATCTGCTGCAATCCCTAGCAAACAATCAGTTAGCAATAATGATGTGCAGTAACCTATAGCAACCAATCCGTGAGCAGTAATGATGTGCTCTAACCTCTAGCAACCAATCAGTGAGCGATAATGATGTGCTGTAACCACTAACAACCAATCAGTGAGTGGTAATAATAAGCAGTGATCTACAGAAACTGAACAGTGAGCAGTAATAATGTGCAGTGACCTCTAGCAACCAGTCAGCAAGCAGAAATTATGTGTTGTAACCGCTAGAAACCAGTCAGTAAACAGGAATGATAGGCTATAACCTCTGGCAACCAATTGCATTTGCTGTGTGATCTGCTGAAATAAACAGATTTTGAGTCTACCTGCTATTTTTTTGTATATCTCAGAATAGGGGGGAGGGGGCAGCTCAAGATAATGTTTGCCCATGGGCCATTCAGTATTAAAGAGGGCCCCAGTCCTTTCCATGTCCCCAATTACATGGACTGAAAAAAAGTGTTATGGTGCAGCATAACACTTTTGGTAGTAACATAGAAATTCTGTATAGAGACCAATAACAGAGACAACTGAGGCTGCACGAGGAGCAGAGGGGTTCGGTCTCAAAAGAGGGGCAATTCCTCCAAACAGGGGACAGTTGGAAGCTATGATTGAAAATATTAATTTTTCATGAATGTAATTCAGATCCTCAACAACAACAACAATAAACAGAACAGTTAATGCGTTAATTATCTTGGTTAAGTACACAAACCTCTTGAATTCAGCATTTTCCCAGACAACACAGGTACATCAGCTTTGTAGAGCCATCTGCAAGCTGTTCTGGTACTTGTACTGAAAATGTTCAACAGGTGCAGACCTTCATCTGAAAGGTTTGTTTTTTATTCTTTAATCAGGTGATATGCAGGATGGGTTTTCACTAATATGACACATCTCACATTTCTCACAATGTCTTGCCTTTACTTTTTGTTAGTTTGCAAGACTGAGTCCAAATATAGAACTACATTATTACGTAGTTTGCACTGAATAAATGACTGGATGACTAATTTCCCAATACAAGAGAAAGATAAATTAAAGCACGTTGTAGGATTTATACTAAAGATGATCAGACGTGGGCAAATCTAGTCATCTCACACTTCTCATTCTCATGTTCAGATCACAGAATCTACAACAGATTTGGTCTAACAGTGTGCTTGACACATCTATGTATATGCTCTACAGGACGCCAGGGTGTATCCTGGATGGTAGGTATATTTCCCCATTATTTGGGTTGTGGTCTCTTTAAGATGGGTGGTAACAGACATTTTTAGTACTCAAGGGTTCTCATCCATGCAGGATGAGGGGGTGTTCCGGGGCTGTCCAGTCAGCGAGGAGATGACTGATTTACAGTACTCTCTGGATTGTTAAGTCCTAATTTGAGAGCCAGAATTTGGATTTTCAGAGAGACTTTGGATGGGAAAAAATCTCCACACCCTGATTGCAAGGACTTTGGTCCTGTAACTGTTACCCATTTGTAGGAGAGTTCACAAAAAGGAAAGGAAACAGCCAGCAGCTCTCTGTGAGGTAGAGTGAAATGGTTTACATGTATTATTTTTCATGACACCAAAACAGCGGTCCGTGTTTTTTTTTGTTTGCTGAAGACTGACTTTTGAAGAGGCAATAAAGACTATTTACTTTTACAAATGGCTGGCTGGTGATCCTGAGTCCCCCATATCACAGTGGAAAACCAGTATCTTTAATGAACATCCGTGTTGTACAGAATATAATACAAGCAGTCATATGAGACCCACATACACATCAATATTTCCTTTGTACGACCTCATCATCAATTCCAACATATCTCATCATATCTCAGACTCAGGAGCTGGGACATCCTAAATATGGGTTATCTTTCTTCGAGTAAACCTATGGAAGCTGCAACTGATGATTTATGTTTAACCACTTGCCTACCAGGCACGAACATCCCCTTCCTGCCCAAGCCATTTTTCAGCTTTCAGCGCTGTCGCACTTTGAATGACAATTGCGCGGTCATACTACACTGTACCCAAACAAATTTTTTATCCTTTTCTTCACACAAATAGAGCTTTCTTTTGCTGGTATGTAATCACTGCTGGGTTTTTTATTTTTAACAAAAAAAAAAAAAAGACCAAAAATTTTGAAAAAAAAATAGTTTTCTTACGTTTTTCTGTCAGTAAATTTTGTAACTAAGTAATTTTTCGCCTTCACTGATGTGCGTTGATGAGGCGGCACTGATGGGCACTGATCGGCTGAACTGGTGGGCATTGATGAGGTGGCACTTATGGGCACTGATGAGGCGGCACTTATGGACACTGATGAGTTGGCACTGATGAGGTGGCACTGATGAGGAGGTACTAATATGCCACACTTATGGGCACTGATAGGTGGCACTGATATGTGGCATTGATGAGCACTGATAGGCGGCACTGATGGGCACTGTTAGGTGGCACTGATGGGCACTAATAGGCAGCACTGGTGGGCACTGATAGGCAGCAGTGGCGGGCACTGAGAGGCGGCACTGGTGGGCACGGATAGGCGGCATGGATAGGCGGTACAGATGGGCACTTATGGGAATTGATGGGTGGCACTGATGAGCGACACTGATGGGCAGCACTGATAGGCGGCACAAATTGCCAGCACTGACTGGCATGGCTAATGGGCACTAATTTGTGGAACTTGTGGGCAGTGTGGGCACTGATTGCTGCCACTGGTGGGCTCTGATCACTGGCATTGGTGGGCACTGTATGCTAGCATTGGTGGGCATGGCATCTTATTTATTTGTGGCACTTTATTTATATCTTGTAATCAGGGCACTGATTACTTCCCTAGCTGCCCCCCTGTGAGGAGATGCCGCTGATCGGCTCTCCTCTCCTCGCACTCTGTCAGTGTGAGGCGAGGAGAGCCGATTACCGGCATCTCCGTGTTTACTTGTGACCGGCTGCGATTGCGGACGCGGCTCTTTACACAGATCGGTGTTGCACCGTGTCCTAGCAACACATGGTGGCCATGATCGCCGCGGTGCGTGCCCCCACGGGTGCGCGAGAGAGGCTGTTCTGTGCCGCTGTCATATGACGGCGGCCCAGAACATGATCTGCACCGCCCCGCCGTCATATGAGGGTGGGCGGGTGGCAACTGGTTAAAGATACAGGCTCAAACCTGGTCCGGTCCCCCCTCCTTAGGGCAACCTGGTTGCCCCAGCCTCCCCTATATCCACCATATTGATAACAAACCCAGTGCGGACACCCAATTGACCTAGCGCAGGGTAGACCAGAACTTTTAGACTAAAGCAATCCGACAGCATCAGGCTTCTGAGTCTGGAGGCAGTCAACCTGATCCTGAGTTCACTATCTATATTCAAGGGCAACATTTACTATATTTATAACAGGCTCAATCTGATGTTGCTGAATGTTCAACCCAGTGAATGTGTGGTGAATGTATTGTACAGTAGAATAGTTTGTATGTTAGAGGGGTTAATTTACTAAAGGTAAATAGGCTGTTCCCTTTGCAAGGGAAGTTGCACTTTGCAAGAGAATTTTCGACCGAGATTAGTGAATGTGATGAAATTTCACTTTGCAAAGACTACCTAATCCTTTACAACAAAAATGTAAAAAAATAGCATTTTTGCTTTAACATGATTGGATGATGGAAGACAATGGGGCTTCACCTCATTCACTAAACCCTGAGGAAATTACTTTGCAAAGTACAGCTTCCCTTGTAAAGTGAACAGTCTATTTGCCTTTAGTAAATCAATCCCAATTTGTAGTAAACATTCATTGAATGTTCCGTGAATTGTTGTCTTACCCAATTTCTGTATAATCTTTTTTTTTTATTTACTATATTAAAAATTTTTCTCATGATGGCAATTAGTATGCAAATTTTTAGAATTTATATTTTTTTCTGACAGAAAAGTGTATAAGTAGAATAATGCTGCGTACACACGATCGGAATTCTCGTCAGAAAAAGATATGACGGCTTTTCCGACGGGATTCCGCTCAAGTTTGCCTTGCATACACACGGTCACGCAAAAGTTCGCTGAACTTACGACCATCAAGAACGCGGTGACATACAACACTATGACGAGCTACGAAGTTCAATGCTTCCGAGCATGCGTCGAATTGTTTCCGAGCATGCGTTGGAATTTTGTGCATCGGAATTGCCACAGACGATCGCATTTTTGGATAGGAACTTTTCCCGACCGACAAATTGAGAGCATGCTGGAATTTGGCCAGCAAAAAACGGATGGCGCATACACACGGTCGCATTTTCCGTTGAAAAACTTTCATCGGTCTTTTGCAGGCCGAAATTCCGATTGTGTGTACGCGACATAACAGTTTACATAAAATGAAATCATTTACTCAGCGGGAAAGATATTTATTTCCATACATATTTTTGATTAGTATTTTAAAGAAGTGAATTTTACTCTGTGGATAGCAGGGTGGGTAGCAGGGTGGCTTCAGTACTGTGTGCCAAGGATACAGTTTTCAATAGTTCTTGCTAGATGTTTAAAACACATTTAGAATACATATTCTTCATTTCAGAATGTGGATATGTAAAATGTAATGTTTTCTTCAAATGAAAAATTAATGCCACATCCAGTGGGTAATGAACAGTTTGAATAGTATAGAAAGTTGCATATATCAATGAAGAAAATGTTGGTTGTTAAAGTCCAATCCAGCAAATGCCCAAATGACTCTTCCATAAAAAATATGTTCTATAAACATACAATTTAACCATCAGTTGCAAGCTATTATGCCAAGAAAGATGTACTGTAGGGGTAGCAAGGGTTAATTTAGCATCTAACTATTGAATTGATAGTAATTTTTAGACTAACAACTTTCGTTCAGCAAAAGTTCAGTTTTGACATATACAGTATGAGATTTCTATATTGTATATTGTATCCTATCTCATAATTGTTACTTTTGCAACCAATGATTTAACAGCAGTGATTTCAGAGGTTTAGTTCTGTTTAGTTGTTTACTATCAATATACGGGTGGCACTACCTTTAGCTCCTGCAGCCACAGACCTCTTTGGTGTTAGACTGCCTGATACTAAATTGCTATTTCTGTATTCAGTCAGCTGTAATCATTTTCATCTCCTAATGCAACTGAGTAAAGTAAATTTCACTCTTTTATGTGTTTGTATTTTGATATTTAATCTGCATAAATCAGATACCTGATTTTAAACACTTTAGGAATTTTTAGCTACCATCATCAGAATTTAACTCCTTTGTTACACAAGAAAATGCTGCATACAAAGCCTGAAACAGACTTCAAAGGCTATAGTAAAGTATTCATTTTAGCTTCAATCTTGAGAAAGATTTCCAGCTATACTGCATAAGATCATTGCAAACAGAGCTTGGAACAGTTTTCAAAGACTATAGTGAAATATATGCAACAAGACTCAAGAGGTTGTCAGCTTCTCTTCCAAATACTAAACACACTATGTGCTGCTAGTCTGCCTACCTACCTATCAATTGCAGCCCTACCCTTTTTCATCCTACTTTTTCATACAACAATAAATGGCAGCGTGCCCATATGTGCTGGATTGTTATATAAAGGCAGTGCAGACAAGCTGTTTTCTGAGTCAGTGGAAAGGTACATCAGTGTCACAAAGCAAACATGGGTGCCAAATGGCATAAATAACTATGCCATGAGGTAGTACTTTTCTTCACATATAGTGCCTTGAAAAAGTATTCATACTCTTTGAAGTTTTCCACATTTTGTCATGTTACAACCAAAAACATAAATTTTATTGGGTGTTTATGTGATAGACCAACACAATGTGTCACATAATTGTGAAGTGAAAGGAAAATGATAAATGGTTTTCAAAATTTTTTACAAATAAATATATGAAAAGTGTAGCGTGCATTTATATTCACCCCCCTTTACTCTGATACCCCTAACTAAACTCCAGTGATACCAATTGCCTTCAGAAGTCACCTAATTAGCAAATAGAGTCCACCTGTGTCTAATGTATTCTTAGTATAAATGCAGCTGTTCTGTGAAGCCCTCAGAGGTTTGTTAGAGGACCTCAGTGAACAAACAGCATCATGAAGGCCAAGGAACACACCAGACAGGCCAGGGATGAAGTTGTAGAAAAATTTAAAGCAGGGTTAGGTTAAAAAAAAATATCCCAAGCTTTGAACATCTCACTGAGCACTGTTCAATCCATCATCCAAAAATTGAAAGAGTATGGCACAACTGCAAACCTACTAAGACATGGCCGTCTACCTAAACTGACAGGCCTGGCAAAGGAGAGCATTAATCAGAGAAGCAGCCAAGAGGCCTATCTTAACTCTGAAGGAGCTGCAGAGATCCATAGCTCAGGTGGGAGAATCTGTCCACAGGACAACTATTGGTCGTGCACTCCACAAATCTGGCCTTTGTGGAATAGTGGCAAGAAGAAAGCCATTGTTGAAAGAAAGCCATAAAAAGACCCATTTGCAGTTTGCGAAAAGCCATGTAGGGGACACAGCAAACATGTGGAAGAAGGTGCTCTGGTCAGATGAGACCAAAACGGAACTTTTTGGCCTAAAAGCAAAAAACTATGTGTGGCGGAAAACTAACACTGCACATCACCCTGAACACACCATCCCCACCGTGAAGCATGGTGGTGGCAGCATCATGTTGTAGGGATGCTTTTCTTCAGCAGGGACAGGGAAGCTGGTCAGAGTTGATGGGAGGATCTTAGAAGAAAACCTGTTAGAGTCTGCAAAAGACTTGAGACTGGGGTGGAGATTAACCTTCCAGCAAGACAATGACCCTAAACATACAGCCAGAACTACAATGGAATGGTTTAGATCAAAGCATATTTATGTGTTAGAATGGCCCAGTCAAAGTCCAGACCTAAATGCAATTGAAGCGAAAAGTGGTTCTACAAAGTATTGACTCAGGGGGGCTGAATAAAAATGCACACCACGCTTTTCAAAAATATATTTGCAAAAAATTTTGAAAAGCATTTATCATTTTCCTTCCACTTCACAATTATGTGCTGCTTTGTGTTGGTCTATAACATAAAATCCCAATAAAATACATTTATGCTTTTGGTTGTAACATGACAAAATGTGGAAAATGTCAAGGGGTATGAATACTTTTTCAAGGCACTGTATTTGCCCTACGTAAAACAGCCTCTTTCACCATAAATTCTTACTCACATAGTTCTGTTCTGTCCTCCCTAAACATTATCTGTCAGCAATCTCTGAATTTTATTGAAACGCAAAGAAAAATTGGTCAAATGTATTTTAAAGCGATATTTCAACACATGCATGCACATGGTTAGTTAAAAAAAAGCAAGTCTGATTCAAATGTACAATGACTAATGATTATTTCTGCAATGAATAACCATAACAAAATAACAAATGCTGATTTACTAGGCTGAAAATATTTTTAATGATGAGTATTATAATTATTATTATTAATAATAATACTTATTATGCAAAATTTATATAGTGCCAACAGTTTAAGCAGTGCTTTACAATATAAAAGGGAGACAGTACAGTTACAATACAATAAAACACAAGAGGGTTAAGAGGGCGCTACTCATAAGAGCTTACAATCTAATAGCAAGTGGTACAAAAGGTTATAACTGTGGGGGATGAGCTGATGGAAGTGATAGAAGATTAGTTGGAGACCTAATAGGCTTCCCCGAAGAGATGCACCAACCTGTGGTGGACTGTCCCTCCACCACAGGCTTATACTCTCCTGTGGACTTCCATATATACATGTGTGGTTTTTAAATTTTTGTGAGTATCCATTTTTAACTTTTCTCTGTAATTAAACCTTCTTGGAACTTACTACACCAGAGTGGTCACGCTGTCTCCCTCTCTTCCCCTCTCTTCCCTGAAGAGATGTGTTTTGCAGGAATCACCTAAAGGCAGACGAAGTAGGAGATATGGAAAAAGAGCGCGCAAACAAAAAACACATATATGAAAAATATAAATAATTATGTGCATACAAAATAATACAAACTTCGTAGTGCCAAAACTTATCAAAAAAGAATCCTTCAATGTGAAAATTAAAAAGTATGAAAAATGTGTTAGACCATAAAAAGTCTATAAACAAATGTATTAAACCATAAAAAGTCCATATGTTAATCTCTGAGTTTCAAAGAAGCATCTGTTCTTCAATTGATATAAGATGTAAAATCACAAACTGCTTACCAGATTTGTAGGATCTTAATGATAGAGATCAAAAGCGCTTGTGCATCAGCCTGCCGGCAAGCTCACGATCCACCTGTGATGTTCTTACAAGAAGGAATAATCCACCCACTGCCGACGGACCATTAGAAGGGAAAAACTCACTCCAGAGATCGCTTTCAGATTTAAAGGAATCTAAAAAGTCTCATTTAGTAGAGGACAGAAAAAAGGGCTTCATGGTGTAGTATGCTCCAAAAAAAAATTATTTTTAAAAGGATAATACAGGCTTTACATCCATAAAAGCACGGTGAAAAAAAGACAAATTGTAACCGCCGCGGCTATATAGAAATCCTATGGCCCTAAGTCAGTAAACAAACATATTTGTTATTGTTTAATAAACGTTTTTTTTATTCAGATTGGATGTATGCTAATGTAGTCTATGGCTACAGCTGACAGGGAGAGGAGCAGTTGCAATTTCATTGTATCTGCTGCTGTCTGTGTGTTACCAGAAGGATAGGCACAGTTGCAATTGGAGACTGTGATTACAGAACTTGTGTAGCCTGTTGGGTCCACCCACCACACAGAGGAAGGAAATGTAGACTGTTTGAATTCCTGTGAATGCTGGGAAAAAGAACAGTTTGAGGGAAACAGACTGATCTCAGTGTGACTAAAGCTCAGAGCAGAGAGGAAAAAAGAGGAGGTTGCTGTTCTCAGGCTAAAGAGAAGGAGTGTGGAGGATGTTCAGAGGGACTCAGAGCAGACTGCTCACCACCACACCTGAGAAGGAACAAGGTGCAGTAGCAGACATCTTGGAACACCGGAGAGCTCCAAGGATGCTGACAGAGCCTGCTGCCTGATCAACAGGAAGGACACAGTGGACACTGACTGGTTGTGCTGCCAACAGGAAATAGATGGAGATCAACTGCTACCACATAAAAGTTGAGCCCCAACAAGTTAGCCAGCAAAAGATAAAAGGTATATTACAGACTGCTGAACTGTTATGGTGGCATAACTCTTCTTAGTTAGGATTTCCCAAGTATAGGGTTTAGGAGTGCTTGCTCTCTATGCCAATTGTTTGTTTTCACAATATATTCATTGCTACTGTTCACCCATCGCAGTATATTTCTTACTGTTGTTTAACTATTTGCTGGACCCAAGAAACAGCGGCTCCTTCAGAAGTAAGCTTTACACTAAGATGCAAAATGAGCTTTATTTAAGAGTGGAATCTGTACTGAAACTCCTTGGACTTTGAAGTTAAAAAAGGATAAATATATAAAAACTTAATACCCATCTCCCCACTCCCATTTGCCTCCAAGCTCATCGAATGCCTTGTCCATGACCGAATGAGTCGCTATCTCACGGACAACAACCTTCTTGACCCCCTACAGTCCGGTTTCCGTACACAACATTCTACTGAAACTGCCCTACTAAAACTCACCAATGACTTACTAACTGCTAAAACCAATGGCCATTACTCCATACTCATACTCTTAGACCTCTCTGCTGACTTCGACACAGTTGACCACCTGCTCCTCCTCAGTAAACTACACTCTCTTGGCCTCTGTGATTCTGCTTTATCCTGGTACTCCTCCTACCTATCTCAGTGTGCTTTCAGTGTTACTTACAACTCCATCTCCTCTACTCCTCTTCCTCTCTCTGTTGGGGTACCCCAAGGCTCTGTGCTTGGGCCCCTCTTATTCTCGCTCTATATCTCTTCCCTGGGCCAGTTGATAACCTCCCATGGCTTCCAATACCACCTCTACGCAAATGATGTCTCCACTTCTCAACTCACCCCCTCGATCTCCACACTGATCTCAAACTTACTAAATGACATCTCAGTATGGATGTCACACCAATTTCTCAAACTCAATCTTTCTAAAACTGAGCTTGTAATATTTCCTCCTTCCTGGTCCCGCCCCCATGACTTTACCATTAAGATCAACAGCCTAACCATTGGTCCCTAAACACATGCCAGGGTGCTGGGTGTAATCCTTGACTCTGACCTCTCCTTTAGCCCCCACATCCAATCACTGGCTAAATCCTGCCGCCTTAACCTCCGCAACGTCGCCAGAATTCGACCCTTCCTGACTAATGACACCACAAAGCAACTTATTCACTCCTTAATTATTTCCCGCCTTGACTACTGCAACTCTCTCCTTAATGGCCTACCCTTACGCAGGCTATCCCCCCTTCAGTCTATTATGAATGCTGCTGCTAGAATAATACACCTCACTAACCAATCCGTGACTGCTGCTCCTCTCTGCCAATCCCTTCGCTGGCTTCCCCTACCCCACCGTATAAAATTCTAAATTCTAACCACAAGATACAAGGCCATCCACAACATCTCCCCCAGCTACATCACCAACCTCATCTGCAGATATGGCCCAAATCGTCCCCTCTGCTCCTCCCAGGACCTCCTGCTCTCTAGCTCCCTTGTTACCTCCTCTCATGCTCGTCTTCAGGACTTCTCCAGAGCCTCTCCCAACCTCTGGAATTCCCTGCCCCAGTATATCCGATCAGCCCCTAACCTGTCCACCTTTAGGAGATCCTTGAAAACTCACTTATTCAGGGAAGCCTATCCCACACCCACCTAACAACCCCATCAAATCTAACTACAGTACTTAACTGTTTTCTATATTAACAATAGACATATTTCATTTGGACTATTGAAGATCTCTCATGTTATTGTGATTCTTTTAGATCTTTGAAAACTGAAATATCTTTCAATAAACTTTTGAAAAAAAAAAAAAAGCAAAAACCAAAATGAAGAATGGCAAATTCCCTTGTATTCCGAAAACATTAAACTAATGCTTTGTATGAAATTATATTTCTTGATGGTAACATTGCATATATTGTAATATCTTTCTGTTATTTTTCACTGCTTAATTATCACACAATCTAACTTTTGTTTTCACACATTTTCACTTGTAATTTTTACACTTCAGTCTTAATTATCACATTCTTGCTTTTTAAATTTCTGAATAATTAGTAGTCCATGGAGAAAATGATAAAAAATAATAATTAGTGGTCCATGGAGAAAATGATAAAAAATAATAAAACAGAGATGTGGACTAGCTGTGGGACTAAAACTCTGAAATGAAAAATCACTATAATTCTCAGACATTTCAGACTGGTGCTGAATGTATGCAGTATATGCTTGCAATAGGATACCTATTTCTATGATATGATAACAGAGATTACATTAGCCATTACAGACTATAAGGCTAATAAAGTTCTTTTTCCTACCTACCTACTTGGAATTGGTAAATGTTCTAATAAATCACTAGCCTTCTCACTGGCACTGGGTTAATGCCTCATAATATTCAAAGCTATCTACCCCTACAGACTAGTAAAGTACACGGTATAACTGAAATATTGCTGACACCTAACCATTACACCTAAACTATATAGCCAAATATATTCTGCTCCAAATTATTGAGTTCACTACATGAGAAACTCACTTCTATCCTTAAAGTGGTTGTAAAGGCAGAAGGTTTTTTTTATCTTAATGCATTCTATGCATTAAGATAAAAAGCCTTCTGTGTGCAGCAGCCACCCTCAGCCCCCCAATCCTTACCTGAGATCCATTTTGATCCAGCGATGTTGCAGGAGTATCTTAGCTGTCCGGGACTCTCCTCTTCATTGGCAGAGACAGCAGCATGGCACCATTGGCTCCTGCTGCTGTCAATCAAAGTCAGTCAGCCAATGAGAAGAAAAAGGGGGCCGGCGGGGTGGGTTCAGACCACGGCTTCATGTCTGAATGGACACATGGAGCTGTGGCTCAGCTTGGGTGCCCCCATAGCAAACTGCTTGCTGTGGGGACACTCAATAGGTGGGAGGGGCCTGAAGCCCCGAAGAGGGACCTGAGAAGAGGAGGATTTGGGCTGCTCTGTGCAAAAACACTTCACAGAGCAGGTAAGTATAACATGTTTTATTTTTAACAAAAAAAAATTTGATTTTAGTATCACTTATGCTACACCCATGCCAACTCTCTTAAGCTTTGGACTCTGGTTGAACTACAACACTCATTTTAATTTGGACTGATCACTTTGTTGGGTGCTTGGTTCTTGTAGGTTAGGTGGTTTGGTCAGATCTTACCAGTGGCGGCCCGTCCATAAGGGGCGCAAGGGCACCGCCCCCTTAATCCATGCACCAGGCCCCTAATCTACATGCAGGGTGCCGGACGCATGGATTCCAATCCTTTTTTTAGAAGCACATGATTAGAGCCTGAGGCTCTAATTGGCTTCAAAAAAGGGTGGGCTCGGGGTGCAGAGCACTGTGCCCACCCAGTTATGTGACAGTAGAAAATTAATATTCACTATTGTCTTCCTGATTCTCCTCCCGGCCAATCAGGAAGCGGGTCCTGAGACCCGTTTGGCCGAGAGGAGAAGCGATCGTATTGGCCAGAGACGCAGGGGAGGAGATGCAGGGGAAGACACTGTGAAGCAGAGGAGGAGGAGACGCATGCTGAAGCCTCCAAAGAGGTAGCACTGACCGCGACCTAGATGGGGTAAGTGTGGGGCTGGTGGGTGGACGATTGAGAGATGGGGGTGGGGCGTAGCTGACCGACCTTCTGACCCGAGGGGGGTTGCAGTGGTTTGTTTGCCACCCCACCAAATATTGGAGCACCAGGCACCACTGGATCTTACAGAACTCTTTCCCCCCTTTATCCCCCCCCCATCTTTGCCCTCTATTATCACTCTTCCTTCTTCTTCTTCTTCTTCTCTCTCCTTCCTTCTTTTTACCCCTCTCTTTCCTAACTCTTGTATTCTCTCTATTTATTTTTCCTTTACAATTAGTCATAGATGAACACTTCTTCCTCTTCCCGGACTGAGCCATTTCTCGGTCTTTGCTCAGGAGGACCTCCAATAGTTCCAAGTATTCCCAGTCTTTGAACACTGTTAGTGTGTTACAAAATTCTCTGAAGAGGTGTTCCTGTTTCTACAGTCTGTTTGTAATGTTTTGTACCTGTTTTCATTATTTCTTCCTTTGATGACCTACACACATATCCAATGTATACTATCTTGAAAACTGAAAAATTAAATAAACCTTATGTGAAACAAATATTAAGCTCAGGTGTTTTCACTGAAGGATATACAGTTTATAGTAGAAAGATATTCTAGACAATTGCTTCTAATTTTGTGTCAACAGGGTCAGGGAAGGTCTTTTTCTGTCCCAGCATGACTGTGCCCCTGCGCAAAAAGCTAGGCCCACTAAGATATTATTATTATTATTATTATTATACAGGATTTATATAGTGCCAACAGTTTGCGCAGTGCTTTACAACATGAGGGCAGACAGTACAGTTAAAATACAATTAAATACAGGAGGATATATGGTTTGATGAGCTTGGTGTGGAGGAACTCTAGTGTCCTGCATAGATCCTTGGCAGGTGTGAGCCAATGGTAAGCCAGATCTTTTCAGCCAACAACAGTACCTGATCCCACAAATTCTCTTCTGGCTAAATGGGCACAAGTTCCCAGTGACACAGCCTTCAGTCTTCCAGAAGCAGCTGCCTCCTTTTACTCTTTGTTGTTGGAGTGTGATAGTGAGAGAACTCTTCCCTTTTCAAGGCTATTTTCCCTCAAATGTGTCACCTCTTATCTCCACTCTTTTTACAATACCTCAACTTCTTTTCTTGTTTGCCTCTGCATAACTACTACACATTCAAATTTGGTAACATTAAAATTTGTCATATAGAATTATGAAGTCATATCTTTTGTAGAGGTTTTATTGTTTGTATTCTTAACACAAAACATTTTTTAAAACCAATGCTCCGCTGTTTACTTATAGTATGTCTTGTATATTTTTGTTGATCATTTATTGCACACTAAAAGACATTATATTTGTGTTGACAATATACTACATACATAAGCATATTATACTAAAATTTATCTAATAGGGATTCTTTAAAGACACCTTAAAGAGGAACTGCAGTCTGCTCACATAATTTGTAATAAAAACATCTTTGCCATTCTGAAGCTTCCCTCCAACCACTTTGCATATTATGTTACATATACTGTGATTCTGTACTTGCCAAATATGCTGCAGAAATATCCCTCCACTAAGTCTGGCTGCAGCCATTTTAACTGTGTGCAGCTGAAGCTGCTGCCTGTTCCACTTCCTGGATTTACACAGACACACAGAGGCACACCTCCAGCTCTGAAGCCCTGCAGCACTCATTGGCCCTCTTATGACTCATCCCCCCTCCCTTCCTGGCAAACTCTCACAAGAGTGAGAGAGAGAGAGCTGTTCATGATGTCATAAGTCTAGGCTAATGACCAGACAAGAAACAGGAAGTGGGCGCTATAAGATATTTACTGGCAGAAAAAAAAAAATTTACTATCCAAAGGTTAAAACAACAAGGGCAGAAGATTTAATAGATGGAAAGATGAAAAAATGACTGAATGTCCACTTTAAGGACATTTATACTGTATAGTAAAGTAATGAAAATCAGTAAGGGATATTAAAGCTTTTTTTTCTATCAGAAGCTGTTTTCTGATGCTTTTTCCTAATTTGTCTTTGAAAACTGGTGCAAGTCACTCTTCAATAAGCATTCACCTGGTAGGGTTAGCATAACTTACTCATCTATTTAAGACGTGATATGCTTTTGATGATTTAGATGATTTAGACAATATGTACAGTATAAACAGGTGACTTCTGATAAATGTATATAATGGATAATGAGTGGTCAAGGAATGGCCTACACTTAGATAGTTAAGAAGGTTTGGAAGCAAATTGTTACTTGAGATGAGTGATTAAGAAAGCATTTGTTTGGAAGCTTCTGGGATTAAAAAGTAGGTTATCCTCCAAGAGGGTTCAATTATATATATATCTGACCTAATGGAAACAATACTTTAGGAACTCTGAGCCTCTAACGTTTGTCTTCAATGCAATCCAGATATTAAGGTCTGTCCTGCAAACAAAAAAAAATCCACAAGGTGTTTAATCCTTTCCTACTCTATCCAAAATTGAAAAAGAACATTTCAGCCCATAGCACAGGTATGGATCAATGGCCACCTATCGAAAAGCTTTTTCTTGCGAAAAGAAAGAGGCAGGGCTGTACTCTTTCTCCCTTGCTATTAATACTCAGCTTGGAGTTTGATTTGAATAGACTCTGCTCTAATAATAACATCAAAGTCATCGAGGTTCACAATCAGACTTATCAGCTTGCCGCAATTGCTGATCATGTGCTACTGTTCCTCTTAGAACCTCATGATAGGTTACCTAACCTGCTTTGCGACTTGGATTCCTTACATAGGATATCCAATCTGAAGGTAAACTACTCCAAATCACAAGCTCTTAATGTATTGTTACCTAATGGAGATTTAGCTCTCTATCAGACAAGCTTTCCCTTTGTCTGGAATCCGCAGGCCATCTCGTATTTAGATGTTAAAATACCAGTAAAGTGGTCCCAGCTATATAAACAAAACTACTTGAGTATCTTAGAGGGTGTAAGGCGTTACCTGAAGCAATGGTCAGGTTTAAATGTATCTTTCTTTTGGGAGAGTGGCTTTAATTAAAATGTCCATGCTACCCAAACTCCTATACAGTATGTTATGCAGTCTGTTCCCATACAAGTACCAGTGGCCTTTTTTTTGCATACATCCAGCAAGAGTGTACTGCCTTCCTGTGGAAGAGGAAACATCCTAGAATTAAGCTCTCTAGCCTTACCCCCCCTAAGCATGAGGGAGGCATAGGTCTTCTGGAGTTACGGAAGTACTATTGGGTGTGTTTACTATCAAGAGTGGTGGATTGGTCAATCCACGGGGGAAAAAAAGACTGGGTAGGCCTTGAAAAATCCTTATTATCTTTATCCTTACACTTATTTCCTTGGCTACTGCCATACGGTCCCCCTGGAGAGGCCAGATCATACCCATTGCTTTACCCACTGTTAAAGGCTCTGATGTAGGCCTATGCTATCATGCCGAATGTATTCCTACCTGGTTCTTTGATGACCCTATGGCTTAACCCATCTTTAATCACTGGAGTGTCCATGGCTTTATTGCAACACATTTGGCCCCATAAGGAGGTCTTAGCGTTTTTCTGCCAAAGCCGCTTTCTCTCTTATGAGAAAGTTTGGGCCTTCATAAGTTCCCATTTTGGATTTACATACAAATCAGGCACTTCCTACACCCCCAAGGCTGTGATATGTTTTGGTCTAGACCCCTCATCCTGCTTAAATTGTTAGGCAACAGGCAAACTCCAAAACGTCTTTTCATCTCAATGATTTACGCAAATCTTGGAGGAAGAGTGGGAGTCCATCTGTACCATGGTCCACAAAGGCTCTCACAACACAGCAACTCAAGACAATGGATACAAGATCCTTACCTGATGGTATAGAACCTCATCCTTGCTGCACAAGTTTTACCTCTCCCTTTCCAAAAAATACTGGCGGTGCAACGAGGTAGCAGGAACAATGTTGCATTTGTGGTGTAAGTGTCCTGGGTTGCAGCCTTTTTGGCAAAAATTCATGAGATTATTGCGGCCATTACGATTTAACAAATTGGAGTACTCCCCAGCACAATACTGCTTACACCACACAGCTAAACAACGTAAACCTTACTCTATGCTTATGGTTAATGCTGGCAGGCAGTGTATTCCATGCCATTGGCGATCAGACACACATCCAACAGTGAAAGAATGGTTTGAACACATTATTTGCCTGATGGGGTTCTCCACCCTTCTTCACTAATTAATTGAACTTTGTTTTTATACATTATTTTAAATAATTGATATGTTTGGATCGATATTACCTACCTGTGTTTTTTTTAAACTTTTTACTGTACTCACGGTCAATTGTGACCAGCTGCTTTTGTATTGTCAACTGTGCTCCTTTTGCAATAAAGATACTTATAGAAAAAAAAATAACATTTCACTTTTTTATACATTTAAGCATACAGCCAAAACTGCTAATAAAAATATATAGGAACGCCAAACATATCATCTAAGAAATAAATTTCTCTTGAGTTTTCTAGCAATTTTGTACATTTGTTTCCTTTTAATTAATACCAGCTGGAAAAATAAACAATAAGCAGCCTACTGCTCGTCAGTTAGTGTGAGACACTGCAGTTATCTGTAGCATTGTTTTAAACACAAAATAATTTATTTATTACTTCACATCATGGTACAAATTAATGACAGAGTCTCTTTAAAGCTTACCCCCCAACCCTCTTATACTCACCTTTTTCATGCTTCTTGGCCATTGTTACTCTGCAGTGCGTTTCAGCAAAGGATCCACCTAATTAACAACTTCTCTTACTTGCTCCCTTTTGATCTGATAAATTCATCACTGAAAGTGGTTTGTAATATCTATTCTGTGAGTTCAAAAATATACCTGATGATTATGTCAGAAATTCAAAGCTGTCCTGTGTGCTGTACACATCTGCTGTGTTATTAGTCCCTATGTTGTGGGAGATGCAGAGACTGAGACAACTGGGCAGGGCTGACACCATTAAGTCCACAAAATGCTGTGTGTTGTCAGCTGTAATAGGAAACTTGCCCAACTACTAGGTTTGGATTATACATGCTATTTGCAACACCATTGGGTCATCAGGATCAGGATCGGTTTCCTGTACTAATAAAAGAAACAGAGGGGGGGAGGTGGTGCCTCTCTAAGTGTAGTATTAAAACAGTATCCTTTATTGCACAAGATTAAAAACACTTACAAGATATAAGTGGGAGTCATGCTCCTCATAAGTATATAGTCCTGGCAGTTCTACTGCATCCCACAGGCTCCTTGCACAATCCGGGTAGCTGGGAAAGGTTCTGGTGTGATGTTGTGCTGAATAGCTGTACATTCAGCAAAACCAATTAGTAGACAGCTTCATGCTGTCCAGCTTGAACCGGAAGAGGTTTCCTGTACTAAGACTGAGCTATTTGCTCATGGAGCATAGAGGTCGGATTAGGACTGGTATGGATTGAGCTATCTATGTTTTCTCTGTCAGACATCTACTCTGCCTATTTCCTCTGCTCCCTGCAAACAGGTGCCGTGCTTGCTGCTTCAGACTTTCTTCTAAAGACCTGCTACTTGCTGTCCATTATCTGCTGCCGCTCATAAAAAATGTTCCGCCCTGCAATGCTGTTCCATGTCTATCTTATACTATAACCATCTGTCCATTCCTGATACATTTACATTGCGGTTATCCGCATTTGGGCAATCAGTCCAGTCCATCCACTTGCGGTGTGCTATTAGTACTGCCCATTGGGAACAAGTTCATTCAGCAACACAGCCGCTTTGCTTGTTTTTGTTTATCCATCTATGGACAGTTAGACCGGTTATTATTTTCATGTTTTGTAGTCATATTCATGGTACCACATTTACCCAGGGACTCTATACATTGATGCTGCAGTGGTAACAGATAATTCATTTACCTATTTTGACCTATAGTTTTGTGTTATTGGGCTCTATTCATGACTGTTCTGTACCTGCTGCATCTTCATGTTGAGTCACTTTAGGTGGCTTCTGTGCACACAATGTTCCCCTATAGTTCAGTTGCTATTGTTTAGCCTCATTAGGGATGACTGAGCTCTGTACATGTTATGTGTGGAGTCCGGCGCACCTTTTTTGGTTTATGTTAATCAACGTTGTCTTTTTTTATTGATGATGGTGGGTGGTTCCTGTCTTTATCATTACTATTTTGATATTTTTGTATTCAATAAAGATTGTTATTTTTTTATAGATTGATTTCTTGCATGTATTTTTTACCACAACCCAGTGGCTCACAGTTATGGTCCTTTAGGCAGCTCTGTCTGTCTGCCCCTTTTTTTGTTTATACAATAGGAAACTAGTAGCTCAGTGTATTTCTGGTAGTTCAACAGGTTTTTTTTTTTTCTTTATATTTACAGGGTCTTAAAAGGGATACAACATATAAAAAGGCACATGTATTGCAGAGATGTACTACTATTTTTTTAAGAGACTTTTAAATGTCTTCTTCCTGTTTTTAATTCTCTGAATATCTCATATCCAGCAGGTGTACATTTATGAAAAGGTCCTATGATTTGGGAAGATTTGCTGTGATAACACGCAGCTTGATGTGCTAAAAAAACGAAAAACACCCACACAGCCCTCCACACCTCCTACTAAGCAGAGATGGTAACATCTTACTTCATTCACCCAGGCTAATAATTGGAGAGCTGAGTAGGTGATCTGTGCCATGATTTATACACAGAGTCAGAGCTATAGCCTGACCCTGTCTGTGTCCTAGGAGAACATTTATAAAGATGCTTAAAAATAAAAAAGGGCATTTACAATTCATAGTGTTGTGCATTACAAATGCACTTTGTGCTCCACTGGTTTTGGGATCTGAAGTTGGAAGAGCACAATACAAATAAATAAATAAATAAAAATGGGAGGAGAGCCTGGTAATGTGAACTATTAAAGTCACGTGACTGGCGTCAGAGCCATAAAATTACATCTACATCTCTCATATGCTTTGCAGAGCAAAATGACGTAGCTTCCACAAGGCTTTTAAAATTTTTACTTGTAAGAAGAGTCATTACAGTGATGGCCTAATTACCCCAACTTACTTTCATTTTAAGGTATACACATCGCCCTTTCCTTTAACTAAATGGCTTTCCCAGTGCTCTGATACAGGATAAAATGATAGCCACTTAGTAAGACTGCCTAAGTATTGAATGACAACACCATCAAAATATTACTCCTAATATAATATATTTTATTTTCCAATTTAAAAAAATCCAACTGCAGGTATAACATACAGGCACCTAGAGGTGCCTGTGCATACCTCCAGAAGCCTCTAATTCCCTTTTACAGCTTCAATTCCAGCAGTACTGACTGAAAAACCTGCAACATATTTGGATAGTGTCAGAGCTTACTACACATTCCTATGACCCATCACTGTGATGAGCTGAATCAATTGCCAACAGGAATGTGCAGGGGGCAGGATGGGGACATGGATTGGATAACAGAAGATTGGAAAAACGTTGCCTGGTCTGAGGAGTCTCTATTTCAGCTACAACATTCAGACGGCAGGGTCAGAATTTGGCGTAAACAACATGAAAACATGAATCCATCCTGCCTTGTATCAACGGTTTAGGCTGGTAGTGGTGGTGTAATAATGTGGGGGATATTTTCTTGGCACAGTTTGGGCCCTTTAGTACCAATTGAGCATCATTTAAATGCCATGGCCTACCTGAGTATCATTGCTGACCATGTACATCCCTTTATGACTTGTGATGGCCACTTCCAGCAGGATAATGCACCATGTCACAAAGCTCAAATCATCTCAGATTTGCATCATGGATGTGCGGCCGAAAAATCTGCAGCAGCTGCAAGATGCTATCATGTAAATATGGACCAATACAGTATCTCTGAGGAATGTTTCCAACAACTTGTTGAATATATGTGACAAAGTATTAAAGCAGTTTTAAAGGGAAACAGAGGTCCAACCCGGTACTAGCAATAGCAAGGTTTACCTAATAAAGCCTAATAAAGTGGCCGGTAAATGCATATAGTGTATATCTATATATATCTATATATACACACACACGTATATGGTGATTGTAGCTAGAACAACAATTGATACTTTTTTATTTGCACTAACAGTTTATATTTCAGGACAAGGGAGAGAATGATATGCTGCTTTGCAATGGCAACCACTACTGAAATTGAGTTTGCTAAGCTCACTAAGCAATCTAATATAACTGACATCATCTTCTTAATTAGTGAACGGCAGGTAGCACACACGTTCTGCCCTGTACAAATGGCATGTAGTCTCAGGTTTTGAGCACATCTCAACCCTATAATTTAGTAGTATACAGTATATATTGATGTTGAGACGGAGTGTAAGCAAGATGAACTCTCTTCTCTCAATGTCATTACTGTATTTTTAATGTGTCATGTTCAAGACCTTCTCTAGTTCTTAGGTCTCTTGTTACCATGTTACCATAGCTGTGAGCACATGGTTGTGCTTGCCTGGGGAAACGATCAGGTGTTACAGACTCCAAAACACAAGAGACATACCAATGTTTTAAGGATCTGTTTATCAAGGTGAAGGGATGCAGCAGCTGTTGTAAGATACACAAAAATGTAAGGCAAGGCAGTAGTCAATTAACTATAATCCTCGAGATTATACCTGAATTTATGACTGTAAATACCTGAATTTATACCTGAATTTATATACCTGAATTTATGACAGTACATCACAACCGAATGTCATTTATACACTAACCAATATAAAAATCATCAGGGCCAGCTTCTTGTCTCCTGGCCTGTCACTCAAATGACACAATGTGAGTGGGCAAGTTAGACCAGGAGTCGGAAATGCCCTGGACCACCCTCTGTCATGAGCCTTGCAGCAAAAATAAATGTTTCAATCAATAACAAAATAAAATGTAAGACAAAAAGCCCCAATAATATAATAATAATAATAATAATAATAATAATAAACAACAAAGACGTTTATTGACCAAAGAGCTAATAATCAGAATTAAAGTTTCATAATATTTAATAACTGACCCTAATCTCTCCCTTTGTAATTTGTCAGCTTTCACTTTTTTATCTACAGCAGCCTGAAATACACTGACATTATGGCTGCTCTGTCCTCACCTCCTTTGAGACCGGCTTATCCTAAAGCACTCATATTTGCCCTTCTAAGCCTGCTGACCATAGTTCAAAGGTCATGCAGTTCATTAGGGGTTAAAATAATTCTGCACAAAAACTTTAACATCTTCATCTTGTGTACTAGGAGCTGTAGCTAAGGGAAATCATGACAAACAATCACTGTGTCCTGTACAAGCAGAGTAATTATAGAGTGCTTTTTTGTATTAACAAATTCAGGCATCTCTATATATCCAAACAGGAAGAGGACCTGGACTAACTTGTCAGAATGTAGAAAGTTTAATACATGTCACAAGTGTAAATAGTGACATCTACCAGTCAAAATTATGAGCATTACAGGGCAGACTAGAGTTCAGTTTGCAGCGGTACTTCAACAAACGTGCTGCTGGTACATGTGTGTTTCCCCTATGTATGTGAGGAGCTGGTTGATCAGGTAGAGGAGAAGTAGGGACAACTGTACCAACAGGCTGTGTGGGAGCACGTGAGAGTTCAGGGATGCCTGGTGGAAGGGAACCCCTACCTTTAAAGTTTAGTTCCAAGAAATATTTTATGGTGGCCACATACCCCTTGGCCTCAGTGTGCTTAGGGGACCTCTTCCTTGTCCGGGTTCAAATGAGTTGATAAGTACATGTGCTGATCATGCATGCTATGTATGAGACAGATCACCTTTACAAAACAGTAATATATGGCATGACAAAGATTACTGAAGGGGCAATTATTGGCTTTTACAAGTAAGAGAGCGAATGAGTCACGGAGGTATGGCTTTTGCAAAGCAAATGGGGTGGTGTGTCCAAAAAGTGAGTTGGGACTGGGTATCAATTTTAGGAAATGTCTGAGCTGAAATTCTGCCCAGGCTTCTAATGGTGCGAGTTTACATGTCTTCATGTTGCAATCAGCCTAAAGGGGTAAGAAAGGGAAGAATTTTACATTTATTGGCAGCTAGAAGATGTTTAATGTGTCTATTTTCCATTCCTGGGGGAATATCTAGATTGCCTAAAATTGGGGTTGTAGGTGAAGAGTATGGGGAGATCCTGGGAGAAGACAACGTCTGATTAATGATGAGGAGAACAGTTCCTATAATTTGATGACATTTTAAGAGCCTGACTTGAAACAAAATGATCCTAGGGAGACCGGCAATGGGGTGCTATTGCAGTCCTGTTCAGTCTGCATTTACAGTTTTGTGGAAGAATGGCAACAACAGTCAACTGCTACGGTGAGGTGTAGGGCTTTATTGTATATAGAAAGGTCACACAGGCCTATGCCACCATGTTGTTTAGGTAAGGTTAAACAGGATTATTTGATGCAGGAAGGTTTGTGATCCCATATAAAGTGTGCAAATGTGTGAGTTCGATTATGAGATGCAAATTGCCACAGTCTGGATCAGGTAAAGAATCTGGGGCAAGGTATCTGTTTCTTCAAGTAAACAGATTGGGAATGTTATGTATGTGGTTGTAAGCGTGCGTGGTGTATGTCTAATATTTATTTTTTTCATGGTGATTATGAACTTATAAATATATAATATAGCACTTATAAAAGTGCTTATGGACACTGCCCAGTATCAGTTGCAGCAAACACCCAGCATTTGTTCAAATCTATGAGGCCAATTAGAGTTTGTCCTTTTTTCTCCACTGATACAAAAAGATAAAGAATAACATCATAGGTTTAATAGGTTTCTGCAAAAAATATAAACCACAAGCTTTCAGAAGATTCACCACTTATCTGAATTTATTTTTTACTTCAAATGAATTCATTGCTGATTAACTGAGGAAGCCACTTGGATGAGGGGAGAAATGTTTTCATCATTACCAAAGATATCCAGATAAATGTGGCTATTCCATGAACTGGATTAATTAAAACCTTCAGAGGCATACCATATACTGTTTATTATATTGTGCTGTATTTTCATTTTGTCTGCTTGTCTCTTTCTCTATGTATAAAAAACTTTTTTTGAATTAGATCAGGATGGTTACTAATTAAAGTCTTATGGGCACAGGGAGATACTGACAGGCAAGTGATGTTGTGTATTATAGCATTGTGTAATTGTGGTATTATGCACAGGTAAGTACTGAGCACTTTAGAGTAGACAGTATGCATGGACATGCTACTCTGATCATTCAAGTTCATTCCATCACTGACTCGCTTTGCGTGTGCCACCATGGGGCAGTGGCGTCGGCGGGGGGGGTTGACCGCGGCTATAGCATGGCCGAGTGACATACTAAGTCCCTTCTCCTGGCCCCGTCTCCTATGATGGACGTCACACTGGTCGAATGCCGGGACGTGTGACATCCATTCTAGATGCCGGTGTTCTATCAGGGTCCAGAAGGCGGGAGTGACACTGCGGCCGTACTGGGTGGCAGATCCCTGCTCTCGCTCTGTGTAAACCGGCGGGAAGTTCTCCTATCATGGCTGCTGTCTGATCATGCATGGGTGTACAGTATCATCCCAGCACACACACAGGCAAGTGTGACTACTGCAGCTGAGATCTCCTATGGGCTCTCTTTATCAATGTTCTCACACATCACAGACAGCTTCTTCTTTATTTTCACTGCCTTTGTAGTTTGTACAAATAATGTAACACATTATTGATACCTTTTTGGGGTAAGATTTTTTTTTTAGGTCAATTCATTCACTGCATTTTTTTTTGGCTTTTACACACGTTTAAAAATGGTTTTAGATCTGAAGATTAGTTACACCCCCCCAACCCCCAAACATTATATATTTTTAAAGTCACACAATATTTGTGCAATGGCTTGTAAAGTACATATATACACTAAAATTCATTTTAGTGCACAGAAACGCTAAGTACAGTGCCTTGAAAAAGTATTCATAGCGCTTAAAATTTTCCACATTTTGTCATGTTACAACCAAAAACTTAAATGTATTTTATTGGGATTTTATGTGATAGACCAACACAAAGTGGCAAATAATTGTGAAGTGGAAGGAAAATGATAAATGATTTTCAAAATTTTTTACAAATAAGGCTGGGTTCACACTAATGCGACTGTGGGTCATAGCAGGGGTCCCGGTGCGTCTCTGTTCACCGATTCAGGTGTGAATTAGGTCCAAATTTTTTGCGAATTCACACCTGAAACAAAGTCAAAGATGCACGGGACCCTTTTCCAATGCGGCCTGCGGACGCCCAAAATTTGCCTTCTGGCTGAAGCCCCTGGTCTTTTTCCCACTTAGCAACAGCTGTGCCATAAGGTCGTTTTTCATTTGTCAGAACTGATAAAGCTGTGATGCTACAAATATATATGTTTGATCATCCATAAAAAGAGAGCCTTAAAAAATATATTTAACATGGCGCAACATGTTTACTAAAATAAAGTGGTTGTATTGTATTCTACACTCTACAAATACAGTACAAATAAATAAACAATAAGTCATAAATGGTTTAAAATATAATACACAATTAAAGTAAACTTCATAAAACCATATTTTAATTAATACACACAATTAGGAAATAGCAGGAAGGCACTTCCTTAGTAGAATTCACTATTATCAATTATTTTCTGCTTTAATTAAAATCAACTCTTCAACATGGCCAGCAAAAATTAATTATGTGGTTTCTCAAAGGAGGACATACAAGGCAAGAGAGCAGGCTTTGAGCAAGTCAGCAATTAATGGTAAATTTAAGGACCTCTGTAGCAATTATTTCCATCCATTTACAAATATGAATAATCCAACTGTGAATACCCACTTGTGTTTTCTGTGTATTTTCAAGTTAATGAGAAGTGTTCAAAAACAATAAGCGTAGAAAAGGGCATCTGTATTTTCTCTCTCTCTCTCTCTCTCTCTCTCTCTCTCTCTCTCTCTCTCTCTCTTTTTATAATATTATATATATAAAAACAACCTTGCGCTAAAATAATTTATAACAGACTGCTGCACTTAAAAAGTCCCTGAATACTGGAAAGTAGGCAAAAAATAAAAAAAAAAAAAAAGTGTGCTGTCAGTGAAAATATATCAAACTCTATCAATAGTGACCACAGTGCTAGTCAAATCAACGTGGTGAACTATCTTGCTCAAACTAGCAAATTGGTAATAGTGAATGAAAAGAAAAAATAAAACAAACATGTCATCCACATAAAATGTGTCACTTAGTGTCCATATTATTCATTACTCAAAATGTACTATGCAATATGTCTCAAAGACACCAATGTGATATATCAACATAGATGTCCAAAAACGAATCAAATAAAAAAAATTTTAAAAAACAAAAAACGTTGTTGCGCTCCGTACTCGGCGATGTAAGCCGCAGTCGGACCCCTCTCTCAACTGCTTATTTTTTATCTAATAGCTGCTGTAACTGCATTTATTTTATTAAACAAATTATTTTCTTGGACCTACTGCAGGATGAGTCTTCCTTCTTTTTATATATACAACATTGCCCAGTACTAAGAATAGCTGTCTCGAGGCTCACAACGAGCTTTCTGGTGTTGAGATTGAGGCACCTATGGGTGATCCACTTCCACACAGTGCTGATGTACAGCTAAACCCGGAAGGTTGAAGGAAGCTCTGCAGTTCATGCTGTTCATGATCTCTTATAATCTGGAGATCATGGAGATTTGGTAAGAGGCCATTTTTTTTCTATTTTTGAGCACTGGTGGAACACAGAAGCACTTTATTGGATGTCATTATTAAGGAAAACTGGGAACAGTGCACCTATACTCATCTTTTTTTGAAAAATAATTTGGACACAATTTTTTTTTTATTTGTTTTTGGACATTTATGTTGATATATCACATTGGTGTCTTTGAGACATATTGCACAGTAGATTTAGAGTAATGAACAATATGGACACTAAGGGGGTTATTTACGAAAGGCAAATCCACTTTGCACTACAAGTGCACTTGGAAGTGCAGTCGCTGTAAATCTGAGGGGTAGATCTGAAATGAGGGGAAGCTCTGCTGATTTTATCATCCAATCATGTGCAAGCTAAAATGCTGCTTTTTATTTTCCTTGCAGTGACTGCACTTCCAAGTGCACTTTCAGGGCACTTGTAGTGCAAAGTGGATTTGCCTTTCGTAAATAACCCCCTAAGTGACACATTTTATGTGGCTGACACATGTTTGTTTTATTTTTTGTTTTTATTTACTGTTACCATTTTGAGCAAGATAATTCACCACGTTGATTTGACTATCGCTGTGGTCACTATTGCTAAAGTTTGATATCTTTTAACTGACAGCGCACTTTTATTTTCATTTTATCTTTATAACATTATAGCAATAAATTCAGCATAATCAAAGTCATGTTCCTGCTAATATAATGTCTTTTTCATTTTGATTTTACTACTCCCTGCAGTAACTTTTCCTGTGCTTCCCAGTTTTGTCTGACAAAAGAAAATATATGAAGGGTTTACGGTCTCCCAGCTTTTTTTTAATTAACTATCTCCTGGTCTGTGGCATGTACAATTGTGCACTTGTCCTCACATTCTTTCTTCTTCCTGATACTATTAGATCTACCAGCTTGTTTCCAAGCAAACATGTACTGTATTAAACAGATTCTTGTGCGTTATAACATTTCATGCACTGACTCTGACTTGAGAAGCAAAATGATACCCCAGCTCCACTGCCAATATGATGATCTATGAACTGTGATCCGGTGCTATAGCCAGGACGTTCAGGCCCAAAATGCAGTCGTTGAATCAGAAAAGGGCTGGCGACTCGGATGCTCTTGAATAAAAGTCCTTTATTGAGTTACATGGGTACACGGGAACAGGCTACGCTGATGCCTTTCGGCTAAGAAGCCTTCATCAAAGCATTGACTTGCATGGATGTTACACTGTGAAAGGGATGTTCATCAGGGGTACAAACAGAACACAGAACATGTGCCCAGCAAAGAGTACCTGTCTAAGTGAATTCAAGTTTTGAAATCTCTGTTTTGAAATGTGAAACAGATATTATTTGTTTTTCATATACTTTGTAACTTTCGATGATATCCACTTGTTAACCAAATGAGTCAAGCATGACCATGATTTGCACCAGTCAGATCTTCCATCTCATACATGTGGGTAACCTGAGATAAGCTGAGTATGCAGTTTAAACCAGGAATAAACAGCAAGTATATAAGAGCCATCACAAAAAAAAAAAAAAGTCACCATTTGGCGATCTGATCTTCTGAGCAGTATCTCATAGCTATGTCATCCAATACAATGAGAGTTGCCATTTCTAACTGATTATATGAGTCCATGATCTATCCATATTTTAAGCACTAATAAAACAATATTGATTTCCACTAATATCAATTACCTATTCAGCAGGCATGCACTGATACCTGTTTTTTAAGAGTGGGTAAGAGTATTGATACTTGTGATCAAGTACTGGCCGATACCAATCACTGATACCGTGCAGTGCGGTGCGATTTGAACCCTTACAAAATGATTGGGCTCTATAAGAAGATACTATAAGAAGCCTGGGTTCACACAGGAGCAGTGCGGGAAACCGCATGTGATTTGGACAGGAATCGCACCATGTTCCTTTTCAAACCACATGTGATTCTTTGCACTGCGATTTGAACCCAATAATTTTTTCATGGGCTCAAATTGCACTGCACGGTATTGGTAATTGGTGTCAGTGAATACTTGAGCAAAAGTATCGGTGAATTCCTACTGAATAGGTAATTGATATTAGTTGAATCAAAATAGTTTTTATTAGTGCTTAAAATCGTACCACAAAGATGACAGTTTTAGGTATTGGAGCATTTGCTTGAGTACAAGTACTCATGCAAATGCTTAGCATCAGCACCGATACCGATAGCGGTATCGGTACAACCCTGCTATTCAGTACATATTCCTAAAACGTTATATAGAATAATTTTAGTTTAAAAAAAATGAAGAAACACCATGCCATAGATCAGTGTCACTTCAAAGGAAGTCTGTATAAAGAATAAAGGCAAACTGTTTTCCATTGGAGATTTGTAAAGCCCCATAGTGCGCAACAGTACAATCTGTGCATTAACTGGCATTTAGGAAGCAGTGGGCTTTACGATTTCATATAAAATATAAAGTGATATAATGAAGTTTTATAAAACGTCTTGGTAAAATAAACTGTCAGCAATTATGTAGAGTTCACCCTATTCAATGGCTAAGCCTTAAACCCTGTATCCTGCGCGACATCGGCCGGTTCATCAGCCTGTGTGTGGCAGCCAGTCCTACAAAGGCCGGCCATTTGCCCAGCTTCTGTCAAATGTGCCTACTGGAAAACCAGCAGCTGACCGGCTCCAGATCAGAGCTCTCAGCCAATGGCAGAGAGCACTGATCGGAGTGTTCTGGTGGGGGGATGGTCATCCCCCTGTCAGAGCACAACAGCCCAGCGAGGGAAATCGCTGTACTAACGTCAGATCGTTATTATAGGGGCTCCAACTGGAGCTGACAGTTTTTCTTTTCCTTCAACCCGCTGGGTTAAATAGAAAAAACTCATAGTGTGTACCAGGCTTTAATGGAATCTCACACAACTAAAGCTGGATACACACTATACAATTTTCTGTAGCTTCTTTCATTCAGATTTACCAAAACCATATAATATGAGGTCAAACCTTAAAGCCTGGTACACACGGATCGATTGTTGTACGAACGAGCATCTGATTTTTGTCAAAAGCGCGTGTGTAGGATTTTGTCTAGCATACTAACTATAGGCAAATTGTCATTCCACAAACACGAACGTAGTGACGTACTATGATAGTATAAAGAGGAAGTTAATTTCTCAAGCGCCACCCTTTGGGTTATTTTTATTTGGATGGCAGATAGCATCTCTAATTTAGTTTGTGTTGTTTTTTTTTTTTCCTGCACAATAAAAACTATAACAACCATAATATTAATATTATTTATATCACTACAAAACAAATGCCCATTTGCCATAACTAAATCAGTATCACCAGCAAAGCAGCTTCATTATTATCCCATTAAAGAAGATGAGAATGTGCGCTGCATTTCGAAATTTCACCATTTGCTTCACGAATGTTAATTCTCGATTACAAACGGTACTTTACAAGACCAAACTCTTCCGGCTCGTTCCTTGGTTCCGAGCATGCGTGTTTGTACTTTCGACTTTTGTGTGACGGATTTCTGTACTCACCATCCGAAAATCAGATGTTGAGCTGTTGTTTGTCAAAAATTTACTAAGGCCTCGTACACACGATACGGAAATAAGAAGGAAAAATTTGTACGATGAGCTGTCTGTGGATTGTCAGATCGTTAGTACGGTGCTTTCAACAGCTGATTTGACTTTTTCTTCAGACAAAAACTGGATGTGTCTGATGTGAACTCAACGTCTGATTTTCGGATGGTCAGTACAGAAATCGACACACAAAAGTGGAAAGTACAAACACGCATGCTCGGAATCAAGGAACGACTGGGAAGAGTTCGGTCTTGTAAACTACTGTTCTTAATCTGGAATTAACATTCGTGACGCGGCAATTGATGAAATGTCGAAATGCAGCGCACATTCTCATCTTCTTTAATGGAATATTAATGAAGCTGTTTTTCTGGTGATACTGATGTAGTTATGCCAAATGTATTTTAAAAGGCATTTGTCGTACAACAATCAAACCGTGTGTACGAGCGAGGCCTAAGAGTTTCAACTTGTATGCAATCAGGCAGGACCTTACACTACATGGTTTTGGTAAATCTAAAGGAAATCAGACAACAAAAGTTGTATAGTGTGCATGGGATCTAAAAATGTTATAGCCTGCACATCCAGCTTTTGTCTGACGAAAAAGTCAAATCAGCTTTCGAAAGCACCGTACTAACGATCCGAAAATCCCCAGACAGCTCGTCTTAAGACTTTTCCCTTCTGATTTTCATACTGTGTGTACGAGGCCTAAGACCCCATACACACTATACAACTTTTGTTGTTTGATTTTCTTTAGATTTTCCAAAACCATGTAGTGCAGGGGCCTGCCTGATTGCATACAAATTGAAACTCTTAAGGTTTGACCTCATATTATATGGTTTTGGTAAATCTAAAGGAAAAAATCTACAGAGAATTGTATAGTGTGTATCCAGCTTTAGGCTTGGTTCACATATATGCCATTTGAACCGCATTCCGATTCGCATGACATGTAAAACAACATTGACTTCCATTGAAGCTGTTGACATATATGCAGTGCATCCGCATTATGAATTTAAAAGTGTCCTGTGTGTTTTTTGAGAACTGCGGTGCTGTTCAAGGGCAAATTCCAGGCTCATTGAGTTCTATGGCAATGCTTCTGAATCGCACATGTGTTCAGTTGTATTCAGGATTCGGTTCAGGATTTCAGCACAGATTGCTCTCCTACTACAGGAGTTGACACCCTTTATCTACTATGTATTGTCCAGCACTGAAATTGCAGCTGTGACAAAAATTGAGTCCTGAACCTTACAAATTCTCATCAGAACCGCATCAAAAATGCACCTGAATCACTGAACAAATGCTTTTTTTTATTCACAATGAAAACGGACATACAGTTTGCACCAGACATGTGTGAACCCAGCCTACAGCATAATTTCCTGTCTCTCTGTGTTCCTGTTTCCAAAAAGAAGGTCTCAGTGTCCAGCACCATCTTGATCACATTTTTCCAAAATGCTAAATAAATACTTTACAGTGAATTTGCCATAGCAAGAGCAGACTGACAATACACAATACGACTTTTGCAGTTAATGCTGTCCTTCAGTAGAGGTAATCAGTAGAGGAAAACCATAAGTTCTGTAGAGAGTTCTGCAGGCATTGATGATAATTATAATAGAAAAACATGCACAGAGTACAATTCTTATTAGATTGTAACATCAGTCATGCTATATTTCCAGAGAGTTATCATAGATGCTGTCATATTACCAGGTCAGCAGAAATTGTCATATTACCAGGATGAGTGGCACTTTACCTACCTATGAGAAAAATGCCAATGTTGGCTCTTCTACTCTTTACAGCCAGTGAAGCTGCCATCTTACCCTCTGTTTGATCTGCAGTTGCAGTGGTGCTAAGCATGTGATCAGCTATAACATCAGCCATTTAAAGGCTTGACAGTTAATTTGATAGCTAACATAAACACACTAGCAACAGTAACAGCAGAAGTTTTTGGAAAGTGTAACATTGGTGGATTTATTTTCCCTTTTAAAAATCTTACCTTGATAGTGGAGAAGCTGAATAACATTACTGTACATATACAGAACAGAAGAAAGGAATTTGTCCAGCTAGTGGCCAAGCCAGTGAAATACGCAAAGGTATCTCTTGGGGTTTTAAAAGTCACAACATGGCAATTGGACTTATCACCTTGCTTAAGTTAAGGTGACAATACCAAATCAGAGAGCAGTAATGTTATGTCGCTATGTCATTTAGTAGCGGGACAAGGTCTTCCAGTGGCCAGGGCAAGGATGGCAAACTGCACCCTCTTCCCAGGCTGGAAGAGAGGATAGAGCTAATAGTGGCACAAACAGCAAAATGTATGTAATGTTTGTGGCATGCACTGACATACCGTGTTTCCCTGAAAATAAGCCCGGGTCTTATATTAATTTTGGCAACAAAAGACACAGTAGGGCTTATTTTCGGGGTAGGTCTTACCCTGTAATGTGCTGTCTTTTCTCCCCCACTCTCTCCCTGCCTGACAGGAATCCCCAGTGTGAATTGAGTTAAAATGCTTGTAAAATCCTATAATCCACTCTACTACAGTAGTAAATAATGTACAATGTGTGTGTTTCTGTAATATAATTGTACCAAATACCTTCGTTATAGCGCCACTCTGCGCTTCTGTGACCCGCCGGAACGCTCTTCCCCGCAATTATATTACAGAAACACACACATTGTACATGATATACTACTGTAATAGAGTGTATTATAGTATTTTACAAGCATTTTAAACTAGGGCTTATTTTCGGGGTAGGGCTTATATTGCAGCCCTCCTGGAAAATAACGCTAGGTCTTATTTTCAGGGTAGGTCTTACTTTCGGGAAAACACGGTAGTACCAATAGTTGTGGTACACTGTACTTAACTGAAGAGTTTAAAATCAGTGCACAAATACAGGGCTAACAATGGAAAAACTGTCCTTGCACCAATGAAAGAAAAAAGGGTCTCAGCATCAGTGGTGTCACTGGAAGCAATAACTTCCCAGCTTTTGTGGTATCAATAGAATGTAAAAATTCCCCAGGATTGGTGGTGTTTCTAAGAGGAAAAAATAGAGCTGCATCAGTGTGGGAGGGCAAAACATGTCCCTCTGTCACTGGTGTCAGTCTGAGGAGGACTAATTGGCATTTATGTCAGTGGGATGAAGAGAGCTGGAAGGCAAGCTGTGAGGGGTGCATGAAACTTAAAGTGTATGTTACCCCAAAATTTCATATTCCTGATATGTGTTTGTTGTACTGTGTCTGAGGTACTTGTATTAAAAAGTATCATTTTATCTTTGTATTTATTCCTTTATGTGGAACACTAGTGATCTTTCCAGTCCCCCTGCTTTCCTATTTCAAATTAACCACACCAGAGTATGGAAGCACATCCATCCCATCATGGTCAGTTTACTTCTTTGCATTCTATTTGGAAGCGCAGCCTGCCTGTAATTCAGTAGTCAGACTTCTGATGACACACCCCCTGGACAGTTCTTCCCTGGGAAGTTCAGTGTGTTGCTGTTTCTTTGCCTCCTGCTGGCACTTCTTGTCCAGCTCATCCCATTGTATTCCTCTCTCCGCATTTTACACTACACTCTCTCTGTGCACCATTCCAGCTGCTGTTGCCACGCCACCCATCGTTAGAAGGTGTTTCCATCCCCACCTCTCTGTGCCCCTTATGCAGCTAAGAACAAAGGTCACGTGATCATGGACTTGGGGAGGGGGGGTTCTGAGGAGGAGAGAGGATATCTAGTGTTGAGTTGGCCCTTCACCCTCCCTATTGGAGGGAGGAGAAAGCAGAAACTCTCCTCCAGCAGTTATTGGGCTGTGGGACCTCTGTTCCTTCTGACAGGAGAGATGCTGCAGTCAGTCCTGTCAGTGAGACACAGGAGGAGCAGACAAAGCTCCCTGCACCCCAACCCCTCAATATATTTACACTGCGTCCAGGGCACCTAGCCCTTCTACCCCTCCTTCCCATCTCGGCCATCATACCACTGGCCAGCTCAAAATTAATAGAAAGAGAACTGATGCCCTTTATTGATCACTGTACTTCAATGTAAAGCTAATTTTGGACCATTATGGCAGCATGTTCTGTACCTTTACTGAAGAAATGCTAAGTACATGCAACAATTAAACAGTACTGCCTGTATTTGACCTACAGTCACTGCAGAGAGGAACTTTACAATGAAATGTGAAATTTGCAAAACCGAAAATATTGATAAAAAACTTTATGTTCATAGATAGTTTGAAATTGAATAAATAAATCAGTTATATTTCATCATTGCAATCATCAGAAGTTGAGCTAAAAACTTCCAGGAGTCCATGTGCTAGGCATAGATGAACGTTGCTCTGTACTGTATTGTAACCAAACATTTCTAGAGGCCACTGAAGTAATTATAGTTACAACCAGGCAGGTGTGAAGCTAATTTCTGGCCAGCCATCAAAGCACAATTTACACAAGAGTCATGTGATGTCTCATCGTTAACAGCAACTATGCATACCAACACTAGACATAATATTATTATTTAGTACACCTAAAAGCTGTTTCCTATCTAATAAACACAGTATGATTATGGAAAATGGAATAGATACCATTAAAGCAAAAAGGGACAAGTATTACTCAATCAGAGAAAGAAGTAGGGTCCTCAGGTCCATTGCTCTAGCAGCATTTTCAACGACTGCTGCTTCTGCTTTCCTTGTTACTACCAAACTAGTACTGAAAACACAACTGTTGAGTAACAAGAAATAGGGGTTAATTTACTAAAAGAAAATAGACTGTTCACTTCACAAGGAAATTCATGTTCAGTTTGCAAGGGAATTGATGGAAGTCAGCAGATCTTCACCTCATTCACTAAACTAAAAGAAAATTCCTTTGCAAAGTGGAAAATCCCTTGCAAATTGAACAATCTATTTTCTTTTACTACTTTAAACCCAAAGAGTTCATATGAGCACAGGAAAATGTTTTAACTAACCCCTTAGCACTTCTGGTTAATGTAAGGTGTGCCAAAATAGCACTGCAAGGATGCTCATCTGTCTGTTGAATCCTCACTGAATTTTCACCCTTCAAAAAGGGTAAACCAAGAAAAACATAAAGGGCATATCCAGCATAACAGACAGTCGAACAAAAGTGCATAAAAATTTACGACACAATAAAAAAGCATTCAAGTTCAAGAGCAGACACTACAGAAACTCAACTTGAACTCAAATTGAAACTCATCTAAATGGAAATGTCTGGCAGTTTAAATAATATAAAAGTATGTTAAGTGACAGATTTCACTCTATGTTCAAAGTAAATTAAATGGTATAGGAATACACTATCATTGTGTACCAAATCATTTGTTCCAATGATGAATAAATTGTATGCCCATTAAATTGCCATTATTCAATTTAATGTGGCTCTCCAAAAGCTGCATATATTCACAATCTACAGTTTATGAACATGAAAAGGAAATTGTTACTTAAATTGTATCTCCAATGAATAAAGATGTATAAAGGAAAAGGTCACCTGTAGACCTAGCTCCAGGACTGCATTCTCAGGAATGACTGAATCAGTATTGCATTCTCTCTGAGTCCTCATTCAGCTCTGTCCTTTTTTATATGCTTTAGGAAAAATAGCCTCCTTTCTTCATATTAGTTTTTAAGTATAATGAAGGGAAAAAAAATGAAAAAATGTTTCAATGCCTTTTCGTTCAGGGGGGACCACTTTTAGTAGCAACAATGTTTAGTGACTAATGAAGTCGCTTGAAGTTAATCCACATATCACCTATGCACAGTAATTCAGACAAGGGAGAACATTGCATATTTCATGAAAGCAAATGAGATTCTGCCTGCCCTGAAAGTTCCCAGGAAACCATAGTCATGTCTGCAGTTTTTAGTAACGTGTCTCTTCATTAGTACAGTCGGCTTGTAAAAATATGCACCAAGGATGTGTGAAATATATTGAAAATAAAATGTTTTATTCAGCTAATCAATACACCAAGATCATTAGAATATAGAGCCAGCAAGACTAACAAATGAAATGTAAACACTTTTTATTTCCATTTCTATTGTATAATTTAATCACACATGGCTGGAACTAAATATCACCAAGTGTATTTTCCAGGAGCTGTAAATAGTATGCATCCTAGCATCTTTGCAGTAAAAATTTCCAAAACACTCTGTGGTTCTTATATTTAAATGGTAATAGCACAGTAGTTCCATGTAAACTTAGCAATCTTTAGATTTTGTCCTATTGTGTTAATTTTATATAAGATTGCATGTTTTCGGGGCAACACCAAGCAAAGGCTACATTGTGCCATTGACAGTGGTACTGAAATTGGTTTCCCTATCTATCAAAAGCTAAACTTGGCCTAATCATGCTCCATAATAGTAGTGATATGGGTACCCTTAATTGGTAAAGCAGACCCCCCCCAAAAAAAAAAATGTTTCTCTCCCTAAAAAAAATATTTAGGCAAAAAATGTATTGGTCTTAAAAAATTTAAAAATTAAAAAAATGTAAATTCTATACACTATCCTAGTATGTACACCTAGAACTCTGGTTGTTTGTTGAATATCATAACTTTACAGGTTATTCACAGAGAACAATGGGACACTCTTTATGTCTAGAGAAAAAGAGATTTAATCTCCAAATACAGAAAGGTTTCTTCACGGTAATGCCCCGTACACACGATCGGACATTGATCGGACATTCCGACAACAAAATCCTAGGATTTTTTCCGACGGATGTTGGCTCAAACTTGTTTTGCGTACACACGGTCGCAAAAAGGTGTCGGAATTTCTGATCGCCAAGAACGCGGTGATGTCAACCACATACGACAAGACTAGAAAAGGCCATTTCAGAACCAAGCGCGGCACCCTTTGGACTCCTTTTGCTAATCTCGTGTTAGTAAAAGTTTGGTGAGAGATGATTCACGCTTTTTCAGACTCGTGGCTTTCAGATCGTTTTCTATGGTTCAGTTTGTGCTTGTGGGTTTGTATCTGCTCTTCAGTGCATGCAAGCAAGCTACGCGTGACTCAGTCATTGTGTTCTTGTTCGTTCGTTACTGTTTTTCAGGTCACTCTTCACAGGCCTTGCTGTTCTTCAGTGCATTCTGTTACTTCGTTCTGAGCAGCCGACCGTTTTCTAGCCATGTTGCGTATACGTACTCCTCGTAGAGTTCATGCTGTGCGGGGGCTTGGTGTTGGGGTCCTGACCTTGACACAAGTCCAGTCCATGAACAGGGTGGGGAGGAGTTCATGGACCAAGAATTGGTTGCTTCAGCGTGACCAGTTCTGTCATATGCCTTTGCTCCGAGAGATCCGTGAGAATAATCCTGATGATTTCAGGAACTTTCTCCGGATGACGTTTGCTGGCTTTGCTGACCCCCTATATCAGCAGACAGGATACCTGCAAGCCATCGCTCCGGAGCAGAGGCTCGTCGCTACCCTGCGGTACTTGGCGACGGGGAGAAGCATGCAGGACTTGAAGTTCTCAACAGGCATCTCCCCCCAGGCTCTGGGGATCATTATCCCAGAGACCTGTTCTGCCATCATCCAGGTCCTGCAGAAGGAGTATATGAAGGTAAGATTTTAATCCTTTAATATCACATTTTATTGTATATAATGTTTGCTAATGTATTGTATTTATTTCCTCATTCCCTAATTAACATGATTGGAATATGCTGTGAATGTCCCCTTTGTTCTCATGCATGCTGGATTTTTATGCTTTTTTTTTTGCCCTTCATACATATTTGCCTTCACTTACCTCCCCAGCATGGTCTCCTGCCCTATATTCACCTCATGTAGTCACTTAACAATGTATTTTATCAGCTCCATAGTAGTGCTTTACCCCAAACACCCCCTAAAATGTTCTTAAATGTGATTTGTGCTTTAAATTCAGGCAGAGTGCCAGAGGCTTTTTTTGTGGTGTCCCCAAATCATTTTTAACCCCCCAACTGCTAAGTCAGCTGATACCAATTCTATATCTATCCTCAATCATCTATCTGCTGACTTTGCCAAACCCATACACACTATACCCATTTCTTTTGTGGTCAGATTTATTGATGAATTCCCCAAAGCATGTAGTGCAAGGGCCTGCCGGTATACTTTCAAATAGTACTGTTTAAAGTTTTTGTATCCTATTATTATCTTGATAGGTAATAGTAGAATGTCCAAATATGCTCAAATGTGTACAGTGTGTATTTATATCTTTGTATTAAGACACTTCTTACCTGTCCAGTGGGCTGCCAATAGTGTAACTAAGGAGGGGCTGGCCAAAGTAATACCCATTATTTAGGCATTCATCTCTCAATGAAGTGGAGAGGGTTACCTGTCCAAGATTCCCCCCCCCCTATAATGTTAGAAATGGCCCATGGGAAGGGGGGGGGGGTATGATAGGTGTACCTTATACTTTGGTGTTGTAAAATTCCCCTTAATAAATGTTATCTGGATGTTGGCCAAGAATGTTTGTGTCTAATCTGCTTTCCATGTTTATGTGCAAAAATACTAATTTATTTTTGTTTTCCTCAACAGTTTCCTTCCACGCCACAGGAATGGCAGACTGTGGCCTCTCACTTTGCCCAGCGGTGGGACTTTCCTAACTGCGGAGGGGCAATTGATGGGAAACACGTCCACATCGTCCCACCACCCAACTCGGGGTCGTACTATTATAATTACAAGGGGTTCAATAGTATTGTGATGTTGGCAGTGGTGTCGGCTAATTACGAGTTCCTGTATGTGGACGTGGGGAAGAATGGCCGGATGTCCGATGGTGGAGTCATCGCCCAGACGGAGTTTTACAGGCATCTCCAGAATGGCAGCTTGGACTTGCCACCTCCAGAAGAGAATGTGGAAGGACTCCCATTCGTCTTCGTTGCGGATGAAGCATTTGCACTGGGGGACCATCTGATGCGGCCATTCCCGATGAGGACCCTCACCCCGGACCAGAGGGTTTTTAATTACCGGCTGGCCAGAGCCGGAAGAGTGGTGGAGAACACATTTGGAATCATGGCCAGCCGGTTCCGCCTATTTCTTACACCCATCCATATGGCGGACTATAAACTGAATCATATAATCCTGGCGTGCTGTGTTCTACATAACTTTTTACGGCAACATTCTGCCAAATATGCTGGCTCAGTTGGGCCTGAGGCTGGAATTATAAATGAAACAACCCTGACAGCGCTTGAAAGTGGCCGTCCTGGCTTGCCCTCCTTGAGTGCCCGTGATGTCCGGCTAAGATACCTTGAGTTCTTTGCAGGTAGGGGGGCCATCAATATGCCAGACAATTTGTGAAACCTTGATCAAATAAAAAAAAATTAAGCAAATATTTGGTGACATTTACTGCTTGTGTTTGTTTTAGCTGACCCTGACCGAAATGTGGTGAGTCCTGAAAATGGCCTGATTGTGTAACCTTATACAAAGCACTGTTGGGTGTTATTTACTAAAGGCAAATACACTTTGTACTACAAGTGCACTTGAAAATGCACTGAAACTGCACTTGTAGTGCAAAGTGGATTTGCCTTGAGGAAATAACACCCATTGTCACAGAAAGCAGCAATTACATCACCACAAAAGTGTTGTAGCGTTGAAACTATAATCCACACATTCTTGATTAACAATCTTATTAATACCTGCACAATCACATGTGCATTTAGAAAAGGTTTTTTAAAACAAACCAACATGTTTGTTGTATAACAATTTTTGTGGTGGCATCAAAAATAGAAATGTCCATTTAAGATAAAACAGGCATGTTTCAAAACAACAAGAAAGACACAAATCTTGAACTTACAAAGTTCACATACGGTAAAACTTGAAGGCAATATCAGACATGAGTATTTAGGAACTGTGTTTGATATTGCGTTCAGATGGGGTGAAGTCACCCCAGGAAAAGCCAAATTTTGAAGATGCACACCAATTTACGAATGTCAACATGTGCTAGCTGCCATCACGGTTGATCAAGGGACGTGTTTTGGGGGCGCAACCCCTTCCTCTCAGCTACTTTATTATTGAGGAAGGGGTTGCACCCCCAAAACGCGTCCATTGATCTCCCGTGATGTCAGATAGCACATGTTGACACACTGTGTGCATCCTCAAAATTTGGCTTTTCTAAAAATCGCTAAAACATTTTTAACATTGTAGCACACAAAAAAAAGGGATTTGGAGGGGTTTTAAACTCTCCCCAAAACATCAATGATGTTATTATTTTTTTGAATAACATCATTGATGTTGTTCTTGAGGTTTTTCAATGCTAAATTACACCCCATGATCCCGCCCCGATCAGGATGTGTGCACTTTCCGAGGTGAAAGGATCAGGATCCACAACATCACGATCACCTAAAAATAGAAAAACCCCCAAAAAAACCCAGGTATTATAAATATGCCGGCATCCATCTCTTACCTGAGTCTGTGGTCGCAGACACTCACCTGTTGTGGTGCCAATTTCCACCATGTCTTCTTCCTCCTCCTGCTCTTCTTAGGTTGGGGGTATTTCCCCTTCTTCCTGAGGTGGGGGGTCTGTGGTCTCCTCGGATGAGGGGTGTCCTCCGAGTCTTTTCTCCCCTATGTAAAACAAAAATGGTATACTTAGCACACAGATATTTGATGGCAGAAATATAAAGATGAAACATTGCTTGGAAGTGGTGTACAATTGTGTATTTTTGCAGAGTTCCAAGATGTAGAATTTTTATTGTCCTTTGTCAAGCTTCAAGACTTTACCTGTTTTGTACAAGCTTCACAGATGGAGACCCCCCTATAGTATCCACTGGAGCACCTGTGTGGGCCCCCTAATAAAAAGGGTGTTCTGGTGTCCCACACCAGTGCTCCAGCGTCCAGATGTGAAAACAGCTGCTGAGTGTCCTCTCCTTACACAGAATCTAGTTTGCATTTCATTCTAGTAACAAACCCATCTACACAACCAAATATTTTTCATACAAGTAGGCCCTAAAAAATGTGGGCAAATGCATATGGCCTAAACAATGGTGTTTTATAGGCCGAAAGAAAAATGTTTGATACGAATGAATAATGTGCCCATGAACATTAAAGTTGCCATTTTAAACTGCACAACACTTAAGAAAAGCACATGGAGCAGCACGAACGTAATAAAGACAAAAAGAATAGGAACACAGCACAACTACTTACTTTTTTGCAGCACTCTCCGGATCTTTCTGTACTGCTCGGGCTCTCTTAATTTCAGGTTCGACCACTGCTTCCTGAGCTGATCTTTCGATCGACGTACCCCGAAATTCCAGTGCAGACTTTTGACCACTTTCGCCATGATCTTGGCCTTTCTGATATTGGGGTTGGGGTAAGGTCCATACTTTCCGTCATAGTTGGCCTTCTTCAGGATGTCGACCATCTCCAACATCTCACCAAAGGACATATTTGAGGCCTTAAATCGTCTCCTTCTGGATCGGGACGTTTCTGGATCCGGGCTTTCCTCCTCCTCCTCCTCGTTGCTATAATTAGCATGCACCTGCTCTGACTCCGCCATGTGCTCTTCACCCACTGCGCCGAACGAAAAGGGGCAGGGAATAGACTAGAAAGAACGTCAGGGGCGGGCGGAGTTACATGCATGCGCAGTGTGTATAAAGCGTAACACGCGTGCGTAGTACGTATGATCTGTGAGCGGAAGAAGGAGTATCGGAGGCACCGATCGTGATAACGAAGGTAAGAGCCAAACTTGGGCCTATACTGCTTCTAGATTGAGGCCTATATTGTAACTAGATTAGGAGAGTTTTGCCTGACCTTAGGGTTTGTCTTGTGTTGTGTCTTGCAGTAAAAATGGATATCTTGAAAGATACCGACTTTATGGCAATCTTCATAGATATGTTCAGGGAACTGCCTTGTCTTTGGGAGATAAACCACCCACATTATAAGAACCAAACAAAGAGGAAGGCAGCACTGGATCAATTGCTATGTCCCCAGGATGTGGTACTATGACAGGCTGCATTTTCTGGCAGGCCAGACTGAACCCAGGTCATCACTCTCCATTCTTCCTTCCCTCCCAGCTGAGGCTTCTGACGCCCAACCTGGGCCTTCCAGGCAGCAACATGTGGAGGAGCCCAGCTTGAGCCAGGTATAGCATTCCTCAAAATATTTCTGCTTGTCCAGTCAATGATGTTAACTAGATGTTAGTTTGGAGTACTAATTTATGATTGGGATTGATGATGTAGAAACTAAAACCATGTCCCTTTTTCATACACAGGGAAGTTGGAGGGGTTTTAAACTCTCCCCAAAACATCAATGATGTTATTATTTTTTTGAATAACATCATTGATGTTTTTCTTGAGGTTTTTCAATGCTAAATTACACCCCATGATCTCCCCGATCAGGATGTGTGCACTTTCCGAGGTGAAAGGATCAGGATCCACAACATCACGATCACCTAAAATTAGAAAAACCCCCAAAAAAACCCAGGTATTATAAATATGCCGGCATCCATCTCTTACCTGAGTCTGTGGTCGCAGACACTCACCTGTTGTGGTGCCAATTTCCACCATGTCTTCTTCCTCCTCCTGCTCTTCTTGGGTTGGGGGTATTTCCCCTTCTTCCTGAGGTGGGGGGTCTGTGGTCTCCTCGGATGAGGGGTGTCCTCCGAGTCTTTTCTCCCCTATGTAAAACAAAAATGGTATACTTAGCACACAGATATTTGATGGCAGAAATATAAAGATGAAACATTGCTTGGAAGTGGTGTACAATTGTGTATTTTTGCAGAGTTCCAAGATGTAGAATTTTTATTGTCCTTTGTCAAGCTTCAAGACTTTACCTGTTTTGTACAAGCTTCACAGATGGAGACCCCCCTATAGTATCCACTGGAGCACCTGTGTGGGCCCCCTAATAAAAAGGGTGTTCTGGTGTCCCACACCAGTGCTCCAGCGTCCAGATGTGAAAACAGCTGCTGAGTGTCCTCTCCTTACACAGAATCTAGTTTGCATTTCATTCTAGTAACAAACCCATCTACACAACCAAATATTTTTCATACAAGTAGGCCCTAAAAAATGTGGGCAAATGCATATGGCCTAAACAATGGTGTTTTATAGGCCGAAAGAAAAATGTTTGATACGAATGAATAATGTGCCCATGAACATTAAAGTTGCCATTTTAAACTGCACAACACTTAAGAAAAGCACATGGAGCAGCACGAACGTAATAAAGACAAAAAGAATAGGAACACAGCACAACTACTTACTTTTTTGCAGCACTCTCCGGATCTTTCTGTACTGCTCGGGCTCTCTTAATTTCAGGTTCGACCACTGCTTCCTGAGCTGATCTTTCGATCGACGTACCCCGAAATTCCAGTGCAGACTTTTGACCACTTTCGCCATGATCTTGGCCTTTCTGATATTGGGGTTGGGGTAAGGTCCATACTTTCCGTCATAGTTGGCCTTCTTCAGGATGTCGACCATCTCCAACATCTCACCAAAGGACATATTTGAGGCCTTAAATCGTCTCCTTCTGGATCGGGACGTTTCTGGATCCGGGCTTTCCTCCTCCTCCTCCTCGTTGCTATAATTAGCATGCACCTGCTCTGACTCCGCCATGTGCTCTTCACCCACTGCGCCGAACGAAAAGGGGCAGGGAATAGACTAGAAAGAACGTCAGGGGCGGGCGGAGTTACATGCATGCGCAGTGTGTATAAAGCGTAACACGCGTGCGTAGTACGTATGATCTGTGAGCGGAAGAAGGAGTATCGGAGGCACCGATCGTGATAACGAAGGTAAGAGCCAAACTTGGGCCTATACTGCTTCTAGATTGAGGCCTATATTGTAACTAGATTAGGAGAGTTTTGCCTGACCTTAGGGTTTGTCTTGTGTTGTGTCTTGCAGTAAAAATGGATATCTTGAAAGATACCGACTTTATGGCAATCTTCATAGATATGTTCAGGGAACTGCCTTGTCTTTGGGAGATAAACCACCCACATTATAAGAACCAAACAAAGAGGAAGGCAGCACTGGATCAATTGCTATGTCCCCAGGATGTGGTACTATGACAGGCTGCATTTTCTGGCAGGCCAGACTGAACCCAGGTCATCACTCTCCATTCTTCCTTCCCTCCCAGCTGAGGCTTCTGACGCCCAACCTGGGCCTTCCAGGCAGCAACATGTGGAGGAGCCCAGCTTGAGCCAGGTATAGCATTCCTCAAAATATTTCTGCTTGTCCAGTCAATGATGTTAACTAGATGTTAGTTTGGAGTACTAATTTATGATTGGGATTGATGATGTAGAAACTAAAACCATGTCCCTTTTTCATACACAGGGAAGTCTCAGCCAGGAGGTGGCCGGGCCGAGCAGGCTGCCTGATATCCAGGTCCCTCCCAGCCACCTGCAAAGAGAAAGTGGCAGCAAGAGGAGTACCCTGGAGGAGGCTGCCATAGGCCTCTTTTGGAAGGCTACAGAGGCCCTGACAGCCCCCCACACTGTGGAGGAGGACTTTGCTGGCATAATTGCCTGCAAAATGCAGCGGATGGAGGAGGGCCAACAACTCATGTGTGAGTCCTTAATGTTGGAAGCTCTCAATAAGGGGTTGAGGGGCCAAATAACATCTGCTACCCACATTTGTGACCTCACACATGGTCCTCCTCCTCCTCCTCCTCCAGGTCATACTACTCCTCCTCCTCGTCCTACTCCTTCTCCTGCCACATCTCCAAAACCAGAGCCACAGCCAGGAAGGAAGCGTGGAAAGAAGACCAGAAAGTGATGACCCTGGGTCCAGTCTGGTCTGGCAAAAGATGCAGGCTCTTGTAGTACCACAGCCTGGGGACACAGATGTCATCTGCTGCTTTCCGCATCTCGGGGACTTCTGGACCAGACTGCACTCCCTTAGATATGGACTCCTCAGGCCACCAATTTTGATGTTAAATAATTTATGTCTGCCTTGGGGGTCCAAGGCTTCGCCAATTTCTGCTGTTTATCCAATGTTGCCTCCCTCTTTGGTTCTGAGTCCTTAATAAAGGAATTTTTGTTTCAATTATACTCGCCTATGTGTGTTTTCCTTCAAAAAGGACAGTTTGTTTGTGAGGATTCAGGTACATTTCTAAAGTACAATGTGAAATTAACAAGAGACACCAACACCAAGCAATCTCCTTGAGATTAAATAATATAAGATATCAATGGTGTTGTGGTAACCTGACACACAAAACACACACAAAAATATTCTGGAGTAAAACTAAAAATAACATAAAACAAAGATCAGCCTTAAAAAAAATACAAACCTAAAAAAAATTTGAAAAATTATGCGTTAAAAGAAAAAAAAAAAATAAAACAACACAAAAATAATGTTGTCAGATGTGACCAATCAAAATATATTGAGGGAATCCTGATAAATAGTAAAGAAAGAAGTTTGTGAGAAGTCTGTGTGAATATGAGCAGCAAAACTATTTCATTCTTCTCACATTATAAAGAAGAAGAGAGTGCGCTGTATTAAACCATTTTTAACATTGCACCATGACGAAAGTGTTGTATCCGTTGCGAACGCTAAGTTTACCAGACCGGGCGGTTCTGTCTCGGATTTTCTTCTGAGCATGCATGGCACTTTGTGCGTCGGAACAGGCCACACACGGTCGGAATTGACGCGATCGGATTTTGTTGTCGGAAAATTTTATAGCCTGCTCTCAAACTTTGTGTGTCAGAAAATCCGATGGAAAATGTGTGATGTAGCCCACACACGGTCGGAATTTCCGACAACACGCTCCAATCGGACATTTTCCATCGGAAAATCCGACCGTGTGTACGGGGCATAAGAACTGTGAAAATGTGGAATAAACTCCCTCAAGAGCTGGTTCTGGCTAGCTCAGTAGACTACTTTAAAAAGGACTGTATTCTTTCCTAAATGTACATTATATAACTGGATACTAACATTTATAGGTAAATAAATTTGATCCAGGGAATATCGGGGGATCAGGAAGGAATTTTTTCCCCTGCTGGAGCAAATTGGATCATGCTTTGCTGGAGTTTTTTTGCCTTCTTCTGGATCAACTGTGGGTATAGGATTGTGTATATGGGATTGTATGATATATATATATTGTTTGCCTTTTATAGGTTGAACTAGATGGACTTGTGTCTTTTTTTCAACCTGACTATGTAATTACATAACTTTATTTGGAAACATACTGCACTGTTAGAGCCTCTACTATCTTCTTTTCCTCAAATCTCTATTTTTCCCTTTCCTTTGGGGAACTGGACAGTGAATACCATCATCATCCAGGCTGCTCCTGCCAATATACTCCCAAAGGATTAGTAAAGTGAGTTATGCTTTGGGAATGAGCTGTGGGTAGATCCTACTCCTGCTCTTAAAAAATTTCTAGTAAGATGCATGTGATAAGTTTAAAGATGTAAGCGATTATTGACTAACATTTGAAACATTTGTTGTAGATAGGTAATCAGCACCAAATAAGAAGAGGTTAGCCAAGTAGCATAATGACCAAGCATTGTTATGATGTAAGATTGTAAGCTAAAGGTGAAAAAGAAAAGAATTGGTAACTATAAACCTGTATTGTCCATATGTTTTTAATGTAAGGGATCCAGTGTAGCTTTTTATTTTCACTGAGACTGAACACAGAGAAATTGGAAATCTCTTTAAGCATCCCTTTATTGCCTATTGGATTAGGCTGTGCACCCCCAAAGCTCAAATACACGTGTGTGTGTCTGTCTGTCTGTGTGTGTGTGTGTGTATATATATATATATATATATATATATATATATATATTTTTTTTTTTTTTTTTTTTGCAAGGTTCAGGAGTAAGTTACTTACAGAGTGTAAAGTACAGGGTTAAGGGTGCAATACATACAGAATGCAGGGTTCAGGGTGAGTTACGTACAGAATGCAGGGTTCAGGGTGCATTATGTACAGAGTGCAGGGTTTAGGGTGCAATACTGAGTGCAGGGTTCAGGAATACGTTACATACAGAGTGCAGGGTGCGTTACGTAGAGTGCAGAGTTGTTGATTATAGCACTTTGCAGTGCATGAATTTTCACTGAATGTGGACTGTTTAATGACTTTGCATTGATTTCAGGATGGGGCACTTTGCACATGCTGAAAACAATGCAAACTCAGTAGCCTCCCTGATGGTATTCCCGAGTGTGGCTCGGGGTTAAATTTCGGCACCATTAGCGGTAACCCCGAGCCACACTCGGGATTACATCTCAGGATCCTGGTGCGGTATACTTACCTTGTCCCCAGGATCCTGCGATGTCCCCCCGCGCTATCTGCGGGCTCTGTCCTCTGCCCAAAGCCTCTCTTTCCCAGGCTTCGAGTGCAGAGTTAACAGGCTCCACCCCTGTGCGTCGCGACGCTCGCAAGGAATGGAGCCCGGCACAGAGAGGCTTCGGGAGGAGGACAGAGCCCACGGACACAGCGGGGGGACATCGCAGGATGTCGCATGGAGGGTAGGTGGAGCATTGGCTCCGCCTCCGCCACTGAAATGACATGCACCCGGTCTTGCCAGTCACCATCCGTTTTATGGGGGCGTCAGTCACTCCCTCCCCCTGTAGAAGTATACCTCATATACATCTGCTAATATTATTAGCAAGTGCCTCACTACAGCAAGCAGGCTGCTGCACCAGGGGCTATATTTGCGCTGGAGGCGGCCGCAGGAACTGAGACTTGGGAGGACGGGTCGGGGGGGTTTGTGTGGGGGTGGCTTTTTTGCTGCCCCCGCAAAGTGCGACCTTAGGCCTAGGCCTTGTCGGCCTAGGCCAAGATATAACACTGGGTATTACCATACAAGATGCAATGTGGGCGTTTATGCCTGTACAAAAAACCACCAAGGAAAATAACTTGCATAGGAACTTCAAGTGTTCTAAAAGATTTAGGTGACTTAGAAGGCATATGATGTTTCCTATCCAACTTCAACCCTAGATTATATTTCATGAAAACAAAACAGGTTTACTTCAATGGGTTTTCCTCTGTAAGCTGAAAGTAAACCCAGCCTTGAGCATAAACCACGTAGCAATATTCAGAGTTATCTTCATCACACAACCGAGACATGGAACGCGGATGTCAGATACTGTATAACCTATAGCAACGCGGAGACTTCACTCTGTTCTGCTGTAACTTGCAATTTTGTTGAGTACCTGAAGCTCAAATGTAACATGTGACCTGCAGCAACACAGAGCCTTATATCCATCCTGCAGCTAACATTTGTTTGCCCAGAAAGAGGAGCCCAGATTGCAGAAGTAACCTGCACTGACATTTATACTTCTATCCATTTTGCAGCTAGCGATTCTGGTCCAGTGGAAGGAGTCTAGATTTAAGATACAAGCTTCAGGAACATTGAGACATCTTTCTCCCACAGCAACCATTTTAGTCAACAGGAAAAAAAACACAGGTTTTATGTAGCACCCTGGGGTTTAGCCAGGGAGCTCCTCACCAAATTCCTTGTCAGGAGTAGTTACTGTAGTTAATTGCTAGGGATCCATTGATTTCTCTCTAAGTTTGGCCTGGTTGTACTTTCCTCTTCTACCACCAGGTGGCCGGGCATGTGGAGGTATTAGATTGAGAAGGACAACTCAAGATCAGGTTATGGGTATATGGGGTTACTAAGCCAATGGGCAGGGATTTTGTTAAATCCCCTGGGCTGCTGGGAGAGCCTATAAATACAGGTGATCCAGGCAGGGCTGCAAATAAAAACCAGCCCTGGTAAAAATTTCATACCAGCCCCATAGCCTTATTATACCAGCCCAACATCATAACGTCATTATTTTCTTGTTCATGAAAGGGAAAACCATGCATTTCAAAGCACATTTGAAGAGTGTATTATATAAAGAGAAGACAGATATTAAAGCACATAGGGCTTTATATATATATATATATATATATATATATATATATATATATATATAAAAGCAAATTCCAGTTAACAGTGGTAAAATTGGTCGATCATCAAGGGGGGCACCAGGTACTCTGGGAATGTAGGGGGAACTCCGGTGACCAGAGACCACCTTCCGCAGAAAGAATGCACTAAGGTAAGGGGGGTTACCAATATAAGGGGGGAACATTTATATCAGTGCCCCCTTACCATATTGTATTCACTCCCCCCTTAAATTAGTGACCCCCCCTCAGACTGGCATGGCGGCGCTGTCACTGACCTCCTCTCAGGTGCACCATGCAGGGCTCAGTCAGTCGGTTCCAGCTTGGTGGCTCTGGTTTTATCCTATAGTCTCCTCTCCACAGTCCACACACGTCTGACTCCTCCCATGACCCCCATCTTGGCAGCACTCCCAATCTTGTCTCCTCTCCAGACTCCCCCCTCAGAGACTGCAGATATGATATAAGACAAGAGATGGCAGCCCATCAATATAGCCTCTCTGTGCCCATCAAATGCAGGTTTACGGTGCCCATCACAGCAGCCTCACTGTGTCCATCATTGCAGCCTCACTGTGCCCATAATTGCAGCCTCACTGTGCCCATCACCGCAGCCTCACTGTGCCCATCAATGCAGCTTTACGGTGCCCATGAATACAGTTTCACTTCCCAACAATGCAGCTTCACTGTGTCCATCAAATGCAGCCTTACTGTCCATGAATACAGCCTCACCATTACCTGCCCTGGATCATACACACAGCGGGCATCTCCCGTTACTGTGTCACGGAACTGGGTCTGTGTGTGCTGTCGGTGGCGTTGTAACAAGGTTCCGCCCCCCTAGACCGTCTTGTGTGACAGGCAGAAAACTCATTCAATCTACTATCACACGAGATGGTCTAGAGGGGCCGGACCTTTTTACAGCACCGCAGACAACACACACAGACCCAGCTCCATGACACACAGCGCTCCCGCTGTGTGTGACAAACAAAAGGAGGAGGCAGGAGGGGAGCTGTCACCACTAAGGGCCCAATCGCCTTTACCAGGGACCATAGTGAGTAACTGAAGCAAGTACCAGAGCAGTATTCTCACTGAACGGGCGCGGTGGAGAATCGGGAAACTTTAGACGGTGATCAAGTCAGGGACCAAACCAGCGCTTACAGAGCAGCCTTGTGTGTCAAGCCAGGGACCGAGCTGGTCACCAGGGGTGAAGCTTGAAGGTATCCGGAGTGCCAAGCTAGGGACCCAGCAGGGAAGCGCGGGTGATGCTTGAGGGTGATACCACCGCAAAAGCCTTGAGGAGCTAACAGGATTCAGAGTTAGTGAATCAGAGTGTCCAGTGAGAGACCAGGAGCTTAAGGGGCTGAAGAACTATAAGGAGAAGTTGTAGTAAAGCTAAAAGAACTGTTACATTGAGTTAGGAACTGTTAAGTACTGTAGCCATAGGAGACAGCAATCCTGCACAGGCAGAAGGGGCGCCTCGCTAGGGCCTTTCCCTGTACGGCTGTCCACCTATTGAAGTCTCGGAGTCTGCCATTTGAAATTGCAACTACTTAAGGGTGTCCTGGCCCTAGCCCTCTTTCCCTTGCAAAATATAAAAAGGACTCTCAAAGAAATAAAACCTCTTTTGCATCCAAGATGTGTCTGGCGCCCAATGACTTTTACCACCTTTGCACCCACTATGCCTCACAACCCACAACATATTGAAGGACGTCAGCCATCTTTGACCTGGAAGGTCCCCATTAGACAGGAAGAAGTTAGAGATTCTGCTACATTTAGATGTGACCTGCAGCAACATGATACTTTTCTCCATACTACCATTAGCTGAGTGCAGCAGAAATACCTTTCCTATTAACACATGGAGGAACCAGGGGTCCACTCATTCAGTAACTCTTTAGCATGTTTTCTACATTATAAACCTGAACATTCTATTTTCTTTATTTCTGCAATGACTACCCAAGTATGAAAACTCCCATGATTTGCTGAGTACTGTTAGTGTTAACCCTTTGAGGGATTTAATAGAAGTAAACAATTTCTATTTAGGAATTAAGTAGATACTGTAAAGTGTTTAACAGATGAAAATACCAGAGTACAGGATAAAGTATAACACAAAATAAATTATTTATTTTATTTCTGTATCCAGTTTTACTGTCACATAGCCTCTCAAAATTGTTTAATTAACTAGTGTAGCTATGCAAACGCCATTCATTTTACATATATAACTGCAAAATCAATTTAAAAATGTAAATTTTTTGTTAATAAGGGAAGCAAAAGAATTTAAAGCGGAGTTCCACCCATAAAAATAATTTTACATACAGTAAATGTGTAGCAAATAACATAACAAATTACATTTGGAGAAAATTATATATTTTTTTACTTACCTTTTAATCCCTGTTGCTATGTGGTCCCTTCTAATCTTCCCATTCCTCACCTTGGCTCCTGACATCACTTTCCTTGGCTCCTCTGCTCGCTACTGCTCCTGGGAGATGTGTGTCATCATTTCCCAGGAGTCAGTGGGCATTGCCGAGGTCTAAGGTTAAAACTGATATGGCAAAGTACTAATGCACTACCAACAGTGTATCAATACAAATAAAGTGACAATTAATAAAGTGTATGCATATAAAGTGCTAAATGAAAAAAGCTAAACTTCTATAGTGTAACCAACACCTCTAAAATGTATATCGTGTAGTGAAGTAGCGCTAATATAGCACATTAAAAAAAAATATATATATATATATATATATACATACACACACTTTTATATATATATATATATATATATATATATATATATATATATATATATATATATATATATATATATATATATATATATTTAAAAATATATATACATACAGTTTACTGGATTTCATTGCATTATTGTTCATATATATATTATGGGATGCACCTTTTAGGACTTTGAACACTTTTATATGAGTTTATATTTGCCATGAGCATTGGAGAAATTCCTTTATATATATATATATATATATATATATATATATATATATATATATATATATATATATATATTTATTTATTTTTGTTTTTTTGTTTTTTTGTTTTGTTTTGTTTTTTTTTATGTGCTATATTAGCGCTACTTCACTACATGATATACATTATTTGAGGTCTAAGGTTGCCATAAGAATGGAGCAGGCACTTCCGATGACGCTGACCGTCGTGATAGCAACCTGCATAGTTTACAGCGCCGCTACGTGCTATTACTGCACATACGCAAGAAGGTGCGGTGCATGCTGGGTATACAGAAGCGCCGTATCCCGGCTTCTCCTGCCCACAAGCAAGATGGGAATCCACAAGAAGGAAAAATTTAAGGTATTTTTTAAGATAAATATATAATAAAGGCAGCGCTAATGACAAGAATAAGAATAGCTTGACATGCATTATACAAGATTAATAGTAATTAAAAAAAAAAAAAAATCAAAGATGTGGGTGGAACTTCGCTTTAAGTCAAAATGTCAGTGGTCATAGTTCATAAAAGTATCATTCTTAAGCAATGTACAATATAACGACATGGTCAAGGTTAGCTGAATTGTTATAGTCATAGTTGCCACATTTTCTTTAATTGCAGACCGTGCTTTATGATTTCATTAAAAAACACAATCAAATCAATTTGGATTTTGAACTAAGAAATGAAACATCACATTTTAACCACTTGACAACTGGGCACTTAAACCCCCTTCCTAACCAGACCAATTTTCAGCTTTTGGTGCTCTAACATTTTGAATGACAATTACTCAGTCATGCAACACTGTATCTATATGAAATTTTTGTCCTTTTTTTCACACAAATAGAGCTTTCTTTTGGTGGTATTTAATCACCACTGGGTTCTTTATTTTTTGCGCTATAAAAGAAAAAAGACCGAAAAATCTGTAAAAAAAAATACATTTTTCTTCATTTCTGTTATAAAATTTTGCAAATTATTAATTTTTCTTCATATATTTTGGCCAAAATTTATACCGCTACATATCTTTGGTGAAAATAACCCAAATCGGTGGATATTATTTGGTCTTTGTGAAAGTTATAGAGTCCAAAAGCTATGGTGCGAATATCTGAAAATTGATCACACCTGAAGTACTGACGGTCTATCTAATTTCTTGAGACCCTAACATGCCAGAAAAGTACAAATACCCCCCAAATTACCCCTTTTTGGAAAGAAGACATTCCAAGGTATTTAGAAAGATGCATGATGAGTTTTTTGAAGTTGTCATTTTTTCCCACAATTATTTGCAAAATCAAGGTTTTTTTTCTTACTTTTTTTTTTCCACAAAATTGTCATATTAGCAGGTTATTTCTCACACACCGCATATGCATACCACAAATTACACCCCAAAACACATTTTGCTATTACTCCCGAGTACGGCGATACCACATGTGTTACACAGCGTGGCCACATACAGAGGCCCAACATGCAGGGGAGCACCTTCAGGCGTTCTGGAGCACCCAGGCCAATTCTGACATTTCTCTCCTACATGTAAAAATCATCATTTATTAGCTAGAAAATTACATAGAACCCCAAAACATTATATATGTTTTTTTAGCAAAGACCCTAGAGAATACAATGGCAGTCGTTGCAACTTTTTATCTCGCACGATATTTGCGCAGCAATTTTTTTAATGCGTTTTTTTGGAAAAAAAACAGTTTTGTGCTTTACAAAAACCAAAACAGTAAAGTTAGCCCAATGTTTTTGCATAATGTGAAAGATAAAGTTACGCCAAGTAAATAGATACCCAACATGTCACCTTTCAAAACTGCACGCGCTTGTGGAATGGCGCCAAACTTTGCTACTCAAAAATCCCCATAGGCGACGCTTTAAAATTTTTTACTGGTTACATGTTTTGAGTTACAGAGGAGGTCTAGGGCCAAAATTATTGCTCTCGCTCTACCGATCGCAGCGATACCTCACATGTGTGGTTTGAACACTGTTTTCATATGTGGGCGGGACTTACGTATGCGTTTGCTTCTGCATGCGAGCACACAGGGACAGGGGCGCTTAAAAATTTTTTTTTTTTTTATTGTTCATTTTACTTTATTTATTTTAGTTTGATGCTTTTTTCCCCCAAAAAATTTTTTGACCACTTTTATTCCTATTACAGGGAATGTAAACATCCCTTGTAATAGGAATATGGCATGACAGGTCCTCTTTACAACGAGATATGGGGTCAATAAGACCCCACATCTCACCTCTAGGCTGGGAAGCCTGAAATTAAAAAAAAAAAAAAAAAAACGATCCTGGCTTCGATCGCGGCGGTGAGTCGGTAGAAGCACCGGAGGGCGGCGGGAGGGGGGGACATCCCCTCTCGCCTCCCGTAAGAACGATCAAGCAGTGGAACAGCCGCTATGATCGTTCTTATGGTGTAGGGAATCGCCGGCTAAAAAAGCTGATATCTGAATGATGCCTGTAGCTGCAGGCATCATTCAGATATCACCGCACAAAGTCAAGGACGTTGTATGACGGCCGGTGGGCGGGAAGTGGTTAAAACGCATTATTTTTTTTTAACACAAAGTTATCCATTTATACAATATTTCTACCACATAACATGCACATACCAAAAATTACACCCCAAAATAGATTCTCCTACTCCTCCTGAGTACGGCGATACCACATGTGTGAGACATCCACAGCCTGGCCACATAGAGAGGCCGAGTACAGCCGAGTATGGCTCAGCATGGCAGGGTATGGCGGGATATTGCAGAGTATGGTGGGTATTGCAGAGTATTGCAGAGTATGGCGGGGTATTGCAGAGTATTGCAGAGTATGGCGGGGTATTGCAGAGTATGGCGGGGTATTGCAGAGTATGGCGGGGTATTGCAGAGTATGGCAGGGTATTGCAGAGTATGGGGGGTATTGCAGAGTATCGCTGAGTATGACTGGGTATCATCAAGTATTGCAGAGTATTGCGGGGTATTGCAGAGTACTGCGGGGTATGGCAGAGTATTGCGGGGTATTGCAGAGTATTGCGGGGTATTGCAGAGTATTATTGGGTATGGCAGAGTACTGCGGGGTATTGCAGAGTACTGCGGGGTATTGCAGAGTAATGTGGGGATATTGCAGAGTAATGTGGGGCATTGCAGAGTAGTGCACAGCACTGCAGAGTAATGTGGGGAATTACAGAGTAGTGCACAGCATTGCAGAGTAATGTGGGGGTATTGCAGAGTAATGTGGGGCATTGCAGAGTAGTGCACAGCATTGCAGAGTAATGTGGGGGGTATTGCAGAGTAATGTGGGGCATTGCAGAGTAGTGCACAGCATTGCAGAGCGTTAGGGATGGCTGAGCATGGATGGATGGATGGCTGGATGTCTCTGTGCAGCGCTGTGGGCACTACACATCCAGCCCACAGCGCTGCAGCCATCCATCCATCTCCCTCTCCGCTCACAGTGTACCGATTGGTACACAGGAGGGGAGGAGAGGAACCGGCGTCATCAGATGACGCCGGTCTGTTTACATGTGATTGCGCCGTCATTTGACAGCGCGATCACATGGTAAACGGCCGCAATCAGCGGCCATTTACCGGGATCCGTGATGCGCCGGGTTTAATGATTATGTGTGAAAGCTGCGCTTAGGACAAAAAATTTGAGGTATGCAGCCCCCTTAAAGGAGCTTCCCTAAGGATCCTCCACAGAATACTTAAAATTTATAATGGGGTATGGCGCTTCCTGTAGGATTATATGGGATGGTATAGTGGGGGGGCGGGTTTGATCCCTTAGTATCCTGGTGTGGACCACACCACTATACCATCCCATATAATCCTACAGGAAGCGCCATACCCCATTATAAATTTTAAGTTAAAATGTTTAGCCTTCAAGTAAAAAAATGTAAAATGTATGAATTATCTGAGTTTCCTTATCAGATTCAAAACTAACACCACGCTAGGGAAGGAAAAGGTAAAGTATCTGTGAACACATTATAATAAATGCACACTATACTACTGTAAATAACTGTCTAGAACTCTAAAAACATATATTATTTAAAGAATATAAAATATCTCCATTTTTGTGCGTTTTTATTGCAGTCACATGACTTAATTCCTACCCCTCTTAGGCCCCTTTAACACTGGGGCGGTGCGTGCGTCGGCAGTAAAGCGCCGCTATTTTTAGCGGCGCTTTACCGTCAATTTCGCTGTGCTATTCGGCATCTAGGGTGGCGCCTTTAACCCCCCCGCTAGCAGCCGAGAAAGGGTTAAAAACCAGCCGTGAAAGGGTTAAAACCACCGCAAAGCGCTGTTGCAGCAGCGATATGCCGGCGGTATAGCCGCGCTGCCCCATTGATTTCAATGGGCAGGAGCGGTTTAGGAGCGGTGAATACACTGCTACAAAGATGCTGCTAGCAGGACTTTTTTTAGCGTCCTGCCAGCGCACCGCTCCAGTTAGGGTGCCCACGTGTCCCGGATTGCCCGGGATTGTCCCTGATTTCTGATTTTTGTCCCGTGTCCCGGGCACCTTCATTCCGGGACAATACAGTGTCCCGGAATGAAAAAAAAACCCACACCGCCAGAGTCAAACCAGTCCGCCTACTCCGCCGCCACCCTTATAAACCCTACACACTACACAGTCTCACACATGACACATCATAGGCTGGTTGCTAGGCTAGGGCCGCCCCACGTCTAGCAACTAGTGACGTCAGCTGAGGCCTGACACGTGGGCAGTCAGTGTGGGCAGTGCACCCGAGAGAGAGCGCAGCCAGCCAGCACAGAGTGACACCACGCCAGTGACCAGACAGACCCACAGTCACTTACAGCTGGTAAGGATCATCCAGCCTGTGCCTAGTCAGTGCCAGTCCTAGCCGGGGCCGCCGCCGACTACTCCCGCTGCCCTCAGCCGCTCTCCGCTGCTCTGCAGCACATTGCCATTTGCCAGCAGCGCACGGAGAAGTAACAGTTCAACTTCTCTCCTGAGCAGCTTGAGCCTCTTCTGAGTCCTCCTCCAGACTCCCGCCCACAAGGTCCGCAAGTTTGCCGCCTGCAGTGCCAGACATTGACAAACTTCCAGGACAGGTTAGTGTACTGTGTTGCACTCACACTTTGTTACAGTGAGCATGCTCCCCCTCCGTTCTGCTGCTGTCCCCCTCCAGTTTTCCTCTGTGTCCCCCTCTGTTCTGCTGTCCCCCTCTGTTCCTCCTCTGTGTCCCCCTCCATTCTTCCTCTGTGTCCCCCCCGTTCTTCCTCTGTGTCCCCCCTGTTCTTCCTCTGTGTCCCCCTCCGTTCTGCTACTGTCCCCCTCTGTTCTTCCTCTGTGTCCCCCTCCATTCTGCTGCTGTCCCCCTCTGTTCTTCTTCCATGTCCCCCTCTGTTCTGCTGCCCCCCTCCGTTCTTCCTCCGTGTCCCCCTCTGTTCTGCTGTCCCCCTCAGTTCTGCTGCTGTTACCCTCCGTTTTTCCTCCGTGTCCCCCTCTGTTCTGCTGTCCCCCTCCATTCTGCTGCTGTCCCCCTCCATTCTTCCTCCATGTCCCCCTGCGTTCTTCCTCCATGTCCCCCTTCATTCTTCATCCATGTCCCCCTCCGTTCTGCTGTCCATACCACCTGTCTAAACTGGTTACCACTGTTTGCTTTTTTTTCCCAAAAATTGGCAAAAACCATCTTTTTTGGGCGGGTGTGGGGGGGGGGGGGGGGTGTCCCTGAATGGTAGTTTGGAAATGTGGTCACCCTAGCTCCAGTGTGAAAGCGCTCGGGGCTTTCACACTGGAGAGACAGCTGCGGCTCTTTCAGGGCGCTTTGCAGGCGCTATTTTTAGCACTGTAGCACCTGTAAAGCACCCCATTGTGAAAGGGGTCTTACTCATTGTGGGGGATGTGTCTCAATTATGAGTGGGTATGCAGCCAAATTATGTTATACACATGAGTAATTTGCATATGAGTAACAGTAAAATTGTCCAGACTCCTAATCAACTGTTTGCTACAACTCCACTGCCTTGTACCTGCTTTGAGCAGCCAAAGTTTTGAGACTGTGGCTTCTATTTGGACCTGCTATCAGTCAACAGAGCAGGGTTAGGCAGGGAATGGCAGGCTTTTGGCCACCACAACTTGTTTATATGTGATTTTGGTTTCTCTCTCTGTTATCTCTTCTTGTTTAGTGCTAGTTAGTTCAGTCCTAACTAGACCCTTTCTGTAGTACTTTGCTGAGACAAGGCTTAGGAAAGTCAATGGGGTTTGTTTACTAAAGCTGGAGAGTGCAAAATCAGGCTCACTTTTGCAAAGAAAACAATCAGTTTCCAGGTTTTATTGCCAAAGCTTAATTAAACAAGCTGAGGTTAAAAGCTATTTGGCTACCATGCACAGCTGCACCAGATTCTGAGTACTCCAGTTTTAGTAAATCTACCCCATTGTCTTTTTATACTTAAAAGGCTGGGGGAAAAAAAATCTTCTGTACTGCCATAAGTTGAAGTACAAGTGTGTTGGATTCAATGTCTGTGCCTTATTAAACAGTTACTCTGTCTGTGGATAGTGCCAATCAGCAGTCGACCATGCTGTCTGGATAGACTGGGTCTAAGGCTGGATTCACACCTATGCATTTTTAGTGCTTTTTGCATTTTGCAGATTTGCACTACAGAACATATTCCATAGGAAACTATGGTAAGTGGACTGTAGTGCAAATCTGCAAAATGCAAAAAGCACTAAAAATGCATAGGTGTGAATCCAGCCTAAGGAGGTATGTCAATGCATAAAGTGGCATAAAGAACAACCTGAAATACACAAAAAAGGTGTTTTGTTTTTTATCATTAGGAGTGCTTGCCTCTTACATTCAGTAGAGATAGTTCAGTCTACAGCTGTTAGGAAGCACCTACAGGTAATTGTACCCTGTGTTCTCACAGACAAAACAGGACACATTTATCTCTTAATAAGTCCTCTCTGTAGGTAGTATCTTAGTGTCATAGACACAGCAGGGTACTCTACCTAAAGAAAAACTATGGGCAAGATATCAATATTCAAAAATATACACACACTACAAGCAGTAACAAACACTTGAATGTCTCCATTGACCTCTATAGATTTGGGCACTATGAAATTATTTATTTTCAAAGTTAACAAAACACTTTGACTCCTCTAGAGTCTGGATATGCTGCCAGACAGTACACCACCTCCTATTTGCCTGATGATGCAACATGCAAGGAGGTAAGGAGAGTGGAGACCCTGAATTATTGTTGAAGGAGGGACAGCTCTGGGGACCCCAATATAAGAAGGGGGTGACTCTAGGGACCATGATGTAAGGGAGGGGGGGCTCTGTGGACACTGATGTAAGGAGCCAGAGCACAGAAAGACTACCCTGACATCTGCTGCATAGAGTCTACGAGAGGTCACTGATGTAATGGGGAGTGAATAAACTATAGTAAAAGGGGGACACTGATATAAAGGTTTCTCCTTATATAAGTGTCACCACTCCCCTCTTACACCAGCGTCCCCCCTTATTTTAGTGTATTCACTCTGCACACTCTGATGAAAAGAGGAACTCTGGGGACTCTGATGTAAGGGGAGATGCTAACATAAGGGGGAATGCTGTGGACTCTGATGTAAGAGGAACTCTGCGGCCCCTAATGTAAAGGGGAACTCTGCAGACTCTAGTGTTAGGAGGAATCCTGCAAATTCTGATGTTGGGGGGGCTCAGGTGATCAGGGACCCCCTTACATCAAAGTTCCCCTTTTCACCAGAATCTGCAGCATTCCCTTTTACATCATGCTCCGTAATGTTCTGCAAGGGGGAATCCTACGCACTCTGATGTAAAGGGGAAATTTGGGGACTCTGATGTATGGGGGCTCTGGAAACTCTGATGTAGGGAGGGACTCTGATGTAAGGGTAAACTCTGTGGGCTCTGATCTAAGGGGGAACTTTGTGGACTCTGATCTAAGGGTAAACTCTGTGGGCTCTGAGCTAAGCGGAAACTGTTTGGACTCTGATCTAAGGGAGTACTCTTTAGACTCTGATGTAAGGGGGGGTGTTGAAGAGATTTAGACGGAACTCTGATGTAAGAGGGGCACTATGGTGTAAGGGGGAAAACTGGGGACTCTAATGTAAGGAGGGACTCTTGGATATGTGATTTTGTTTTTCTCTCTTTCTATTTCTCTAGGGGAATGCTGGGGACTTATGATATAAGGGGGACTCTGATGTGAACAGAGGGCTCACCCTGACTGCTGCACTCTAAATATTTTTTTTTTGTATCTCACTTACTCCTGACCCCTGTACTCCATACATTATGTTATACATTACATAGTCCTGACCAAGGTGTTCATTGTTCCAACAGTTGCTGGTTTTAATGAAGTTCTTCTTTAAGGTAGGCTCAGTCAGACAAAATGATATCCTTGTAGTACAGTAATTAGGAACATTTTGTGGGTAAAAGAACCATTACACTAAATGTGTGCATATGTGTATATACCGACCAGGTATAGATTCAGTCCTTCCGACAGTTATGCAAAATCTATCCATGTATACTGTTTGCTACACATGCCGCAGAACTTATTTTTCTTTCTATCCCAGGGTGCACAAACGTTTTGTCAATCTGTTTTGACTTTTTCATTGTAAAGCTGTCAGATTACTTGTTCTGAGTATTATTAACCGTTTCAGCCCCGGAAGATTTTACCCCCATCCTGAGCAGAGCACTTTGTGATTCGGCACTGCGTCGATTTAACTGACAATTGCGCGGTCGTGCAACGTTATACCCAAACAAAATTGACGTCCTTTTTTTCCCACAAATAGAGCTTTCTTTTGGTGGTATTTGATCATCTCTGCGGTTTTTATTTTTTGCGCTATAAACAAAAAAAGAGCGTCAATTTTGAAAAAAAACGCATTATTTTTTACTTTTTGCTATAATAAATATCCTCCTTTTTTTTTTACTAGTAATGACGGCGATCTGTGATTTTTATCTGGACTGCGACATTATGGCAGACACATCAGACAATTTTGACACATTTTTGGGACCATTGGCATTAATACAGAGATCAATGCTATAAAAATGCATTGATTACTGTAAAAATATCACTGGCAGGGAAAGGGTTAAAACTAGGGGGTGATCAAGGGGTTAACTGTGTTCCCTAGTGTGTGTTCTAACTGAAAGGGGGAGGGGACTGTGCAGGGGAGATGACAGATCGCTATTCATTGTGACCACCGGGCACTCGCATCGGCTTGGGGGGCAAGCGCCCCCTAGTGGCCACAGGGTGAAGCGACGTTACATAATGTCGTTTCACCCAGCCATGCCATTCTGCCACAGTACAACTGCGGCAGCTGGTCAGCAAGTGGTTAATGTTTACCTATTGTTTTTACAGCTTAAATATCACCTGTTTTAGCTTATAATCAGAGTTTCTGTCATATTTCAGGGTGTCAGGAAAAATGTACTCAGTCAGTAAACTTTCCATGTGCTGTCAGTAAAAAAATCATGGGGGTTGGCAACCCCGCTCCCCTCTTCTTGCACTGGTTTGGCTGCCTGTCAGCCCCAAACACAGAGCAGGGTAATGGGAAGAGGTGCTAAGACTGGAGATAAATGACTTCACTGCTTCCCTTATGGAGCATTAAGTATAAATAACTCCACAGTTGTAATCACTGCTCTGGGAGGTTCCAGGCAAGGTTGCTTCAAACAACTATTATTCAATTTTATTATATTCTCTAGTTTATATTTAAGTATATATTATTCAAATATAGTCAAGCTAAATAATCAAATGTATTGCCTGAAGGAAGGTAAAGGCAGTTTTTTGTTTACTTCATTATGCTTGTGCATCCTATAGTAACTGGAAGTAGTATTTATTTAGACTATCATAAAGGAGTCTTTAATTGTTTATATAAATTACACCCCCTTAGTACACATAACTAGGTCCAACTCTCCGCAGCTCCATACTTACCTCCTCTTATGCCTGCAGCACCCTATGCTGTCTACAGCCCAGCAGGTAGGAATTGATTGCCAATCTACCTACTCCTGCACATTCACACCTATAGAGCTGAATAAGTACATCCCATTCAAGTCTATGGGACATTAGTGTGTGGGCAGCCTGCCTCTCAACTTTTACTGGCCAGGCTGCAAACAGCAGGGGATGTCTCAACCACTGGAGGAGGTAAGTAGGGACCTCTGGGGGTGGGAACCCAGCTCTGTGTATTGACTAGCTAGTCATTTTTTGTTGGAAATGTCTTTGGCCAATTTGTATTCTGCTACATATTTTTGGTAAACAAAAAATCTCAATAAGTGTATATTGATTGGTTTGTGCAAAAGTTATAGCGTCTACAAATGGTGGGATATTTTTTTTTTTACTAGTAATGTAATTTTTTAGCAGGACTGCAACATTGCGGGGGATAAATCTGACACCTAACTGACACTTTTTTGGGGATCAGTGACACTGGAGTGATCATTTCGAAAAATATACACTGTTACTGTTAATGTACTAATGACTAATGACACTGGCAGGGAAGGGGTTAACACCAGGGACAATCAAAGGGTTAAGTGTGTCCCTAGGGGGTGCTTACTAACTGTGTGGGGATTGCTCTGACTGGGAGACCACAGCAGGAACACAAGATCTCTATGTTTTCAGCGATCAGAACAGTGATCTGCCTTGTTTACTCCTCTCTGAGGAACAATCGCGGGTGCCAGCAGACATCACATCTGCCGGACCCGCTAATTTGCGCCCCCTCTGTCCAATTGCCCCCAGAGGCTACTGCATTGAGTGACGTACAGGTACAACATTTTGCGCAGCCGGGCCAACTTGTCGCAGTAAATGTCCGCAAAGGTCTGGAAGTGGTTAAACATTAAACCATATTGTGCCGCGCTATCCTAAGTTAATAACCTATACCATACAACACAAACAAACTCTCATGATCCAAAAAAACCCCCCATAAAACATCTGGTGAATATATACATAATTGTGCTGGTGTATCTGTTTTGGCTTAAAGACCAAAAACTATAAGTGCCCAAAATCGCAAGGCAATAAAGACTTTATAATTCTAACATTGAAATATGTGCAGTCCAGCTGGTAACAACAGCAGGATGGCTAAATCCAGATAAATATAATCCTTCTACAATGTTAGAGGCGGTGGTGGTCCATTCCATCGGAGCACTTCAAGCATTGTTGTATAGAGGCTTGAAAGCCCCATATAATTTGACCCCCTTAATGAAAACAACCATTAGGGCATGGAGAACGGGGCTAGCTTGTGAAAAATATCCTAGGACAATGATGTCCCCAAACACCCCCTTATGGGGGAACCCCCAGTTTCCCCAACTGAGCTCCATTCAAGATCCAGGAGCCTGGGTTTGATTTAAGGTTAAAACTATAGAGCAGGTGGTGCAGGGAGGAAGTGTGGAGCCCTTTGCGAGATTGGCGAAGCAATGGAGACTTCAAGATAGCTATTTTTCCACTATATGCAACTTTCTCATGCTCTGCATGCTCAATTCTCGTAACATCTCCCCCAACTTATAGAGTCTGGGTTGGAGCAAGTAGACTGAATGAAATCAATGAAGAAACCTATATCAGCTTTATAGACCTTATCTTTGTCAGAGATGAGGGAGCTCTGGTCAAAATGGAATGATAGCCCAGAGCTAGAGGAAGAGGATTGGGAAGGTATATGGGGATTCCCCTTTCAAATACTATATTGGTCTCATTGCGACATAAACTCATACAGTTCAAGATAACACATAAGGCATACTATACACCATATAGACTACATAAGATAAGCTCATCCAATTCTCAGAACTGCTGGAGATGTGGGCAGGTTCCAGGAGATTTTATCCATATATTCTAGACCTGCCCAGCTGTCGCCATGTTCTGGGCAGGAGTCATAGGTGTGATTGGGGCAGTTACGTCTGTTGCTCTAGAACAGAGTGTGACAATTTGCTTTTTAGGATTAGTGGAAAAAATATTTATACCATCTATACCAAGAGAACACAAATAAGCTTGCTATTTTTCTACGTGAGAATGGAAATTGTACTAAATTGGAAAAAATCAGCTCCACCTTCACTAGCCTTTTGGAAATATTTAGTAAATTGTAACCTACCGCTATATAAAGATACATACTGTAATAGAGGAAAGTCTAGCCACTTCAGCCCCGGAAGATTTGGCTGCTGAATGACTGGGTTATTTTTTGCGATTCGGCACTGCGTCGATTTAACTGACAATTGCGCGGTCGTGCGACGCTGCACACAAACAAAATTGATATCCTTTTTTCCTTTGTATTGATTGGTTTGCGCAAAAGTTATAGCGTCTGCAAAATAGGGGATAGATTTATAGCATTTTTATTATTATTATTATATTTTTTACTAGTAATGGCGGTGATCTGCAATTTTTATCGGGACTGAGACATTATGGCGGACACATCGAACACTTTTGACACATTTTTGGGACCATTGGCATTTATACAGCGATCAGTGCTATAAAAATGCACTAATTACTGTAAAGATGTCCCTGGCAGGGAAGGGGTTAACACTAGGGGGCGATCAAGGGGTTAACTGTGTTCCCTGTGTGTGTTTCTAACTGTAGGGAGAGGGGACTGACTAGAGGAAATGACAGATCATGGTTCCTAGCTATTAGGAACTCACGATCTGTCATTCCTCACAGAACAGGGATTTGTGTGTTTACACACACACTTCCCTGTTCTGCCTCTCGTGCCTGCGATCACTCGTGGCTGGCGGTCATCGCAACTGTCATCCACGAGCATCGTCACCCCCGCAGTGCTATTCCGATCATGCTGACCTGCTGCAGTATAATGACGGCAGCTGGTCGGCAAGCGGCTAGAGCAGTGGCGGCTGGTGTTTTTTTGTTTGGGGGGGCGGCAAACAACCACCCCTGTGGCACCTAAAACACCCCCCCCGCTGTCTGCTAGTCCACCAGTGGGGATCAGCAGGCACATCGGAGATCGTTGGGCACACAGCATCGGGGATCAGCAGGTGCCCAGCGGCGGGGATCAGTGAGCACACAGCGCCGGGGATCGGTGGGCACATCAGGCAGGGGATCAGGTTGCAGCATCTCCTGTGTCCTCTTCTCTTCTGAGATCACGGAGGCTTCCGCCGTGCATCTCCTCCCCTCCTCCTAGGCGTCCAATAGGATCGCCTGACCTTTTAGCCAATCAGGAAATGGTTATCAGACCCAGACTTCCTGATTGGCGGAAAGGCGATTCAGTTTTAGAAAAGTGAATATTCATTTGCTTTTTTAACACACCTGGGTGGACTCTGAGCGCAATGCTCTGTGCTCCGAGTCTCCCCTGTTTTGAAGCCTATTAGAGCCTATGGCTCTAATCAGGTGCTTCAAAAAAAGACTCCTGCCGCTGTAATTCATGCGCCCTGGCATCCTGAAAGGGCCCTGACGCATGAAGAGGAGGTGGCCGTGGCAGCCGTGGAGTGGCATGGATAGAGGGGATGGCACCCATACGCCCTTAATGGCTCGGCCGCCCCTGATCTAGAGAGAAATATATATGAAGAAATTCACAATAGAAAACTTTGTGAGTATACAAACCATGGGGGGAGAATGAGACTTTTGTGTAATGTAAATGTGGATACAATAAAGAATATGTAGAAGCTCCTGCGTGAGCTTGAATAGAGATTGAATGTATGTGTTGTTAGATGTATATTGAAATAATCAATAAAGAAATTTATAAAAAAAAAAATATATATGCAATTCAAAGAATAGTAAATTTCTTCATAAATATATATTATCCTAATCAAGTAATCAATGTGCTCCCCCCTCCACTGGGTGTGCTCTCACGTGGATTCATGTGACCTTACAACTAGGTATGGTCTTAGAGCACTTGTGTCCCCCAGGGACTCGGACAGCAGAATAAATGAATGGGATCCTCCACCTTTCCTTCTTCCTCTGTACTCCACTATATACAGTAGGTATCCTCAGTTTGAATAATCCATTTCGATAGAAAAACAGAAAATTGCCAAACAATAATGTTTATAACATTTAAAAAACTCTTTCCTTTATTCCCACTCTACCAAATGTACACTCACATTAAAAAGGTGCTTACAGTGCACCACACTTAAAATAGCAAGAAAGTACAAACGTGTACAGCTATGCAGAATTGTTTATAACTCGCAGTCAAACACAGAGTGTCGTGACATCAGTTGCCTCTCCGCTACGCGTTACATCACTGGGTCACATACCTTCTTCAGGAAGATTCTTACTGAGGGGAATCCAGGTGAGAGCACACAGGGTGGAAGGGGAGTACATTGATTACTGGATTATGAGCACTGCATGGGGATATTAAGAGAAGATATATTTGTAAAGAAATTTACTATTCTTTGGACTGTACATATTTAATACTAGAATTCTAAGGACTGTAATGCTGTGCAATTTTGGACAATTATAGTTGTGTGAAAAATCTCTCTAGGGAGGGAACAGAACGTAATAAAACATTTCTTGAGGAAAAGTAATAAGTGGTGAGAACCTCAGTGAGGTTTTTTTTTATTTTTTTTATTTCAATAGATTGTTATTAAATTTATAAAACCTAAATCCAGTGCAGGACATGAAAGGCAGGATAATTATGAGAACAGACATCAAACTCAAGATAGGAAAATAGATGTTGGTAGCATAGCTAAGACATAGTAGACAAGGTTTTTACTGCTGATACAGTATGCCCCTGTTGTGGAGATCTCCTTCTTCCTGACAGATAAACCTGACAGAGGTTTTAACATTTTCTCATGCTAGCCAAAAAACATTTTGCAATCTGTATGGAAGATTCATTCTGCTGTAACCAGCAACTCTCTGTGTGCAGTAGTGAGGCACACCAAGAATTGCACCTCCACTATTGACAGCTCAAGTCATCACCTAACTTTTGGAGAATAATCTTGTTAACAGATTGTACTTAGACCTCATGCTGCTCTAGGCACACATGATTGATGACATCCCTTTGTTCAAGCTCACTAATCAAGCAATTATTTTATCAAAAACTAATGGTAGAATGTGTTATTTTAGGCTGCTATTTTTAACAGTGCAGACAAATAAACAAGGGAAAAATAAATTAATTATGTTTTAGGAACTACAGTCATCTGACTCCCTCTATAGTTTCTTTGCTGAATTTAGTAGCAAATGACAAAGTAGGCCAGAAGAGGGTAACAAAAGTTTTAAAAAATCATCACAGTTTATAAATTTTGAGATATGGTGCTGCCCTAGGCACTGGTCCACTGCCATTATGATAAATAGAGCACTGCATTTGACAGGAAGCAAACTTGTTATAGGTGGTATTAAAATATAGGTTCAGCCAAAACTCTTCTCTTTAGTTTTCCATAATTTTGGGAAGGGTTGCGGTCCCTGTAAGATTTATGCTAATATCAATGGCAATGTTAGAGATATTTCCTCCAATTGCTGTAATGGGTACTCGAGGGAGGAAGTGAGGAAAAATCTTCTATGACACATACAAAAATAAACAACTCACATAGGTTATAGTCTTTCTCTACTGTACGTAACTAAAAAGAAAAGCATCTTTATTTCTTTCTTTGTTGTTGTTGAATATTTGTCATCTCTTCCTGTCTTATGAAACAGTTATCACCGTGAAGAAGTGCTGAGAAATGTCTCTAATGGATCCTCTAGGTCACAGTAAATCTGACACCGGTTTTCTGGTATGCAACTGTACAGAAGAATTAGCCTGATATGACTAGCAACTTACTCTATCCAGAACTTAACTGGATATGCATTTTGATACAGAAACTTGGAAACCAGAGACTATTGATTTCAGTATCAATAGTTTTTTTTGAATCTCCTTAAAATAGATGCAAAAAATAACTTTTTTAATGAACAGAACTACTTCACATGTAAGTGCATCACAAAACATAGCAATCATCTTAATACAAAAGCTTCATCTAAAATTAATATGTTTCTCCTCCTACCATTATAAGCTGAGATAGATAGATAGATAGATAGATAGATAGATAGATAGATAGATAGATAGATAGATAGATAGATAGATAGATAGATAGATAGATAGATAGATGTTCATGTTTAACCTCAGACACATATTCATATTCCTATAACAGATCTCATTTAACTGGTCTCATTATTGACGCCTTTGGTATCTTCAGCTTTCTAATAAATCTCTGATATAAATCATTGCAGCTGCTGAGATTCTGCAGAACCTTTAGTGGTCATAGGTTGTGAGGAACAGTCACCAGCAATTTATTTTTAATTTATCCATTTTCCAGTGTGAAATGCTCTAACATACACAGAGGAATAGAGCAAGTACTTTTATAACCATAAAATATTATTCATACATTAGACTGTTATTCAGTGCCAACTCCTGTTAAAAAAAGAATAAGAAATGATGAATGTATTTCAACTATTAAAATGAAGCCTGTCAGGACAGAACTGTGGAAGCTGCCACCGATGACTTGTTTTTAAAAGGTGTAGGCTCTAGAGCTGTTCCTTGTTTAGCCCTGTTTCACACCCAAGTGATTTGAAGAACTTTTCTAAAAGTGCTTTAACGCTCAGTATAAGGATTCCCCCTTGTATCCTGTGGTGCCACTTCACACCCGAGTGTTGTGTCAATTGAAGCTTGTCACCTGAAGTTCAAAAACATACACAAGATTCTTTGCCTGAAATCTCTCATTTTTTTAAATGATTTCTTGCCTGTCTTTCTCCTAGCATCTAGCTTTCCATTGACTAAAACCTTTTTTAGGTCGTGCCTGAATAACGCACATTCAAACATGCAGCTCTGAAAATGCTCGAATATGCACAAGCTCATACTCAGTAGCATCTCTAGATTTCATATTTAGGGGGGGCACATGGGGGGACAAGGAGAAAAATAGGGGGGCCAACCATAAAACCCAAATATATATATATATATATATATATATATATATATATATATATATATATATACAGTGCCCATCTGTGCAGCCTCACCAGTTCCCAAAAATGCAGCCTCACTGGTGCCCATCAATGCAGCCTCACCGTTGCCCATCAGTTTAGCCTCACCAGTGCATGGTGGAAGGTGGGGGCGAGCCCCGCCGGATTACACAGAGCAGGGATCTCCCACTTACCTGGCGGCCACTGTCATATGAAGTACTGCCTACTGGATGGGCTTCTATGATAGACTGCACACAGTGGCCATGATGTGTAAGCGGGAGATATTTGTAATGTAGAAGTGCTGGGGACTTCTGGTCACCCTAGGCTAGTGGCCAGCAGGACCCACAGGTCAGTGGCCGGATCCCAGCAGGACCCACGAGCTGGCTGTGGACCTGTGGGTCCTGCTCGGAGCTGGCTATGGACCTGTGGGTCCTGCTGGGAGCTGGCTGCGGCCCTGTGGATCCTGCTAGGAGATGGCTGTGGAGCTGTGGGTCCTGCTGGCCACTGACCTGTTGGTCCTGCTGGGAGCGGACAATAGCCTATGAGTCCTGCTGGCCATGGCCTGTGGGTCCTGCTGGAAGCCGACCATGACATGTGGATCCTGCTGGCCTGTAGGCCATGGGCAGCTCCCAGCAGGAATCTCATGCCATGGGCAAGGTAAATGAGGTATATGGGGGGGAGATCGATGGGATGATTGATCCTGTGAGGGTGTCAGGGTCTCTCACCTCGGTGCTCGGCAGACTCAGAGCTCAGCAGCAGCAGGACAGGACAGGCCCTCTCTTCCTTCTTCTCCTTGCACTGCTTCCTCCAGTCCTGGGGGTCGGTGATGTTGCTCCTGGGGTCAAGTCCACTCCACAGTACTCTGTACTGCAGCCACCAGCCAGCAGCAGTGCGCCCAGGCCAGTCACGTCACATGGTGTTTCCACAGTGTCCAGGCAGGCAATATCCAACCACAGCGATTGGAGTTGTAGCACGTAGGCTGACTGCGCTGCTCTCCTCAGACTGACTCCACCCCCCGAGAGCAGGGAGCTGCTTGAGCACAGAGCCACCGCCGCAGACTGGCGGCCAGCAGCCATCATGCGACATCACCTGGGCTAGCCCCGCTTACTCGAGGCTCAGAGACTGAGAGACTGAGAGTCAATAGTGAGTCATTCAAGCGGGCGGACACTCGGACAGCCGCAGAGCCAGCCGATGGCTATTATTCAGGTTATACAGTCAGTACTTAACTTGGGGGTACACAGTAAAATTGGGGGGGGGGGGGGTTGTGGCCCCCTCAGGCCCCACCTGGTGATGCCATTGCTCATGCTTACGTGTGAATCTAGCCTTGGGACAATAGTTTTTTGTCATCAAAGGAGTATTCAAAGGATTGTTCATCAGGACATGAAGGTTCTCCAAGTCTGCAGTTAATTTCCATATATAATAAACCTCTAATAACACTGTGCTGTAAAAATGTAACCTAAATCATATAACTTAAACAATAATAAATAGTGATAAATACGTGATTTAACAATTATTTATAACAGTGCAAACAATCCTGCTGCTTCCTTTATAAGAAATATATCTCTCCCATGAAATCAAATCAAGGGTAATAGATTCCAGAAGGCGCTAGAACATAGCTAGAAATTCAAAGCATGAAGTGTTCAAGTTCATTAAAAAGTCCATGCAAAATGATAGAACTGCAAATAGCTGTGTTCCAATTGTGCAGGAAAGATGATATGATTATCCAACTCCACAAGCAATCACCTCAAGTGCTCACCCTATGTGAGTCTCACTCACCAAATGGTTATGCCTCACATATAAATGCCCGGCATAAATTGCTCAGAATGCACCACTCCTACTGAAGAGTCTTCCCATCCTCTGTTATGAGTGATAATCCGGAGGTTCCTCAGATATTTGGCAAAGAAAAGGGAACTTGCATAGTGTATTACAATAAAAACATTAAAATGTATTAAACATCCAATAACTACTCACAAGCCTAAAGATGCCGAAGGCATATCGTATATCCCAGCTGATCATTTAAATGGCTGTCCCGCTGATTTTGTTTTGTCCCTTTTAAAAAAATCAGTGGATGAAATGTGGCGTCAGGGTGCAGCTGCATGGCAATCTGTATCGACACTACACATTATCCTGGAGATGTTGCTGAAAATATGTGGGACAGCCAATTGCACTGCTAAGTGATCAGCTGGGATATTTGATATGCCTTTGACATCTTTATGTTTGTGAGTAGTTATTGGATGTTTAATAAACTTAAATGTTTTTATACACTATGTGCGTTCCCTTTTTCTATATATGTGAGGCATAACCATTTAGTGAGTGAGACTCGCATAGGGTGAGCACTTGAGGCGATTGCTTGTAGAGTTGGATAAATCGCATCATCCTTCCTGCACGATTGGAACACAGCTGTTTGCAGTTATATTATGTGAGGGACTTTTGCACAAACTTTTTAATGAACTTTAAAACTGCACGCTTTGTATTTCTAGCATTGTTTTAGAATCTACTAGAATCTACTAACATTGATTTGATTTTGTGGGAGAGATATTCCATATAACACCTGTTTTCAGAACCTCATGAAAAGAGTGCAAAGGTAACCACTGGCACACATAGGAGGACAATATCTATAGGTGCTATAAAGAAAACACGTAGGTTGGTGTAGCACTCATACAGTAAGTGCTGGTAAAGTGCATGCATATGCTACCAGAGTATAGGATAGTATATGAACTTGCAAATATAGCCCTATCTCTTCCCACAACCTAAACTAGTCAGGCACCCATCGAATTGCTAATAGGCAGTGAAAAAGAATAGGGCTACATGATGTGGTTAAAATATCTTTAACTGTATACCCTGGTATATGGGGTTTCCAGGTGCATGGGGTGCTCTGCAACAAACATTAAAGCACATGTAGGCATCTGGGCTTGCTTGTTTTCCAGAATAGGTACTAGCTTGACACCACTCCACAGGTACACTTTACCTTTACAATGTACGTTGTAATAAATTGGCACCTCCTATCGCAATTATGGGACCTTTATACAGTTATTAAAGCCAAATAGGTCAGAAAATCTTTTTTTTCTCTAATTTCAAATATCTATTTGGGGGAAATGAATTAATTGTTTTAAGCAAATACAAATTTGTTAGTCAGGTGACCTGTTAGTAAATTATCCCTCAAGCATAAACATTTTTACATCAGATTCACATAAGGGGTGCATGCAATGATCTTATTTTTCTGACATATATTTTTACATAAACGTGCTTCATTCTTCATTTTTCCTACTGACTGACTTTTAATTCATTCCTCATCATCTTCTGCAATCAACTGATCATCTCCCACTTGATTCTGACTTTTGTAGCAGTTTCTAGGAATTATGTGTGGGTGGATATTTAATGTTATACTGCGCACAGCTGCAGCTGATTGATGCTTCAGATAGTTAAAGACAGTTATCATAACAAATTAAGTTCTTTTACTAGAAATTGAATTTTGTTTTTCATGTACTAGTCATTATAATTTCTTACTTGACATGTAGAGTAAGCCATGTTTGCTTGTCTTGTGTAGTATATTCTATTACAACTTTTTATCGTTTCAAATAAAAATATGCAAAATGTAAAAATCATTCTGCTAGAAACAGTGAATTACTTCTTCTGATTTGTTATATGAAATAACATTTGCTGGTTTCAGATCATATCTGTAATACCAATGATATGAGCAACTGTAGGATTATAAAAGAGGAGACCATAACTCTGTCTGCTTGTTTACACCACAATCCCTTTGTTCAGTATGCAATTCTGCATGTGCGCTTACATGCATTTGTAATGCGGTTAGAGTGCATTTGCAGCAAATTTCCATTAAATTTTTCAACGAATTTGCAGTGCATTTGTGGTGTGTTCATGTGCATTTACATTCCTTCTGGTGTGTTTATCTGCAAAAAAGTGCAGCACGCCGTACTTTTTTTAAACACACATAAAAGCATCTCAATGAAAACTAGTCTTAGTGGAATACATTCATTATTCTTGCATAATACATTGTACTACAACTTAAAGTAATACTAAAGTCTCGTTTTTTTTTTAGTTAACATTTTAGTTAAAATTAACAAACATGTTATGCTTACCTGCTCTGTGCAGCAATGTTGCACACAGCTGCCCAGATCTTCTTCTTCAAGGGTCCCTCTTCAGTGCTTTTGGCCCATCCCTCCTGTTGAGTGCCCCCATAGCAAGCAGCTTGCTGTAGGGGCACCCGAGCCAAGCCACAGCTCTCTGTGTCCAATCAGACACAGAGCTGTGGCCCCACCCTGCCCCCTTTCTCTCCTCATTGGCTGACTGACTTTTATTGACAACAGCTGAAGCTTATGGCGCCCTGCTGCTGTCTCAGCCAATGAGGAGGGGAGCCCCGGGCAACCGAGACACTGCTGCAATATCTCTGGATCTAGATGGAGCTCAGGTAAGTATTAGGGGGGCTGAGAGGGCTGCTGCACACAGAAGGCTTTTTATCTTAATGCCTAGAATGAATTAAGATAGAAAAAACCTTCTGACTTTAAACTTTACAACCAGCAGACCAAAACCATAAAAGACCCTACATAATACAAAACAATTTTATGGGGTTAATGTAACAGCAAAAGAGCACCTGTTGGGGTCCCTGACAAATTGGCAAGCACTAAAGAATCAATATTGGAGGAGTTCCTGTGATTTCTGCATATGAAAGAATTTTTTTTATAAATGTGTGGCATATCTAGAAAGAGTGTAATTTTAATTATTCTGGGCATAATTTAACCCAGAAGACTAAGAACATTTGGTGATGGAGAATAGGTGCTGATGGGGCAATGCCAGAGAGAAGGTGAATATTGCAGGAAGAGCTGAATTGTGCTGTTTGAGTACAGCTTATGGGTCTTATTTTAAAATAAAAAATTGCCTAAAGTTGGGCTTCAATGTCAGTTTGGAGGAGCATCCCTAAATTGGCAGAAACAGTCACACATGGGATGGGCAAACAATTAACTGACTACAAAAACAACAGGTCAGACAATCATTGATCATAACAAGCAAGCTGTCCATGGAAAAATAAAAAGATAAACTGCAGCAGCATACCTTGTTATCATCCTTAGTTCCTGACCCTATTTTGTGCAGTCTTTGCTGTATAACGTGGTTTTAAAAGACAGGTGTATGGAGTTTTTGTCTATAGGGTGACTCCTTTGCCTTGTTGGTAGAAATGAGCTTAAGGTATGGTCTGAACACAAGTTTGGACCAAACCTTGACTGTCTGCGCATTTGTTATTATACATGACATCTTCCCACTGTCCATGGCTGTCAAGGACGCCAGCAGGTGCAGGCACTGGCAAGTCCTCAACAGCTAGTTATGTCCCCAACCCCATTCACTTACATGGCTGGGAATCCCCAGCCATCTGGGCAAAGGAGCTGGGGATAGTTAAAAGAAAAAAAAATGGCATGGGGCATCCTTCCTAATTCATACTAGGCCTTTCATGTCTTATTTGAATTTTAAGAGAGACCCCATAAAAAAAAAAAAAAAAAAAAAAAAGAAAATGTTGTGTCCCCCCCCCCCTTGAAATCCATTGCAGACCCTTTGAGTCTGGTACATATTTAAGGGGAACCTCAAGAAAAAGGTTTCAAGAAAAATGCACTGGCCCCTCCAAAAAACAACACCTTTATCAGAGCATGCAGCCTGGCTGGCCAGCAAAGGTGGGGAATGAGCATGCATTATGGATGAACCCTCATGCCATTTTATTTCATGTGAGCAATGTGTAAAGTGTTTACTATGTGGTGCTTTTATTAAGGGATTTAACGGTTTTTATTCCCTGACAAAAAACAGCACATCCCCACAGTCAGTAGAGAGATCTGTGTTGTTTACCAACACAGATCTCTCTCTTGTTGTCCGCTCCGCTGATCAGTGGGCCGTGAATCATTGGACAGGACCTGCTGATCGGCATGTGCTGAAGAGATTGTCAGCACAGCCGGATTGGCGGGTGCACACGCATGCACCCCTCCCGGGAAATAGGCAATCACATATACAATGCTGTGAAAAAGTATTTGCCCCCTTCCTGATGTTTTATTTGTTTGCATATTTGTCACACTTAAATGATTCAGATCATCAAACTAATGTTAATATTACACAAAGATAACCCGAGTAAATAAAAAATGCAGTTTTTAAATGATTTCATTTATTAAGGGCAAAAAGCTGTCCAAACTTGCCTGGCCCTACAGTATGTGAAAAAGTAATTGCCCCCTAAACCTAACAACTGGTTGTGCCACCCTTGGCAGCAACAACTGCAATCAAGCATTTGCGATAACTGGTAATGAGTCTTTCTCATCTCTGTGAAGAAATTTTGGCCAGCTCTTCTTTGCAGAATTGTTTTCATTCAGCCACATTGTAGGGTTTTCCAGCATGAACGACCTGTTTAAGGTCATGCCACAGCATCTCAATCAGATTTAAGTCCAGACTTTGACTAAGCTACTCCAAAAACTTAATTTTGTTTTTTTCAAGCCATTCAGAGGTGGACTTACTGTTGTGTTTCAGAATATTGTACTGCTGCATAACCCAAGCGTGCTTGAGCTTGAGGTCTGGAACTGATTCAGGGTTCCCTCAACGATGGCACGTCGTCCAGGTCCTAAAACTGCAAAGCAGCTCCAGACGATCACACTACCACCACCATGTGTGACTGTTGGTATGATGTTCTTTTTATAAAATGCTGTGTTAGTTTTACATGAGATGTAATGGGACTCATACCTTCCAAAAAAGTTAAACTTTTGTCCCATCAGTCCACAGAATATTTGCCAAAAAGTCTTTGGGATAATCAAACTTTTTTTGGCAAATGTGAGAGGAGCTTGTGTGTTCTTTTTGGTCAGCAGTGCCTTTGGCCTTGGAACTCTCCCATGGACTCCATTTTTGCTCAGTCTCTTTCTTATTGTTAAATAATGACCTTACCTGAGGCATGTGAGACCTGCAGTTTGTTAGATGTTGTTCTGGGTTCTTTTATGACCTCCTGGATGAGTAGTTGTTGTGCTCTTGAAGTAATTTTGGTTGGCTGACCACTCCTGGGAAGGTTCACCACTGTTCCAAGTTTTCTCCATTTGTGGATAATGGCTCTCACCGTGGTTGTCTGGAGTTCCAAAGCCTTATGCTGCGTACACACGAGCGGACTTTACGGCAGACTTTGCCCAGCGCACTTTTCGACGGACTTTATGACGGACTTTCCGAATGAACGGACTTGCCTACACACAATCCACCAAAGTCCGTTGAATTCGTACATGATGACGTACGACCGGACTAAAACCAGGAAGTTCATAGCCAGTAGCCAATAGCTGCCCCAGCGTGGCTTTTTGTCCGTCGAACTAGCATACAGACGAGCGGACGTTTCGACCGGACTCGAGTTCGACGGATAGATTTAAAACATGTTTCAAATCTAAGTCCGTCCAACTTTTGAGAAAACAAAGTCCGCTGGAGCCCACACACGATCGAATTGTCTGACGAAATCCCGTCCGCCGGGCAAAGTCTGCCGTAAAGTCCGCTCGTGTGTACACGGCATTAGATACGGCTTTGTAACCCTTTCCAGACTGATACATGTCAAGTTGTCAACTGCTTTGTTTTTCATCTGTTCTTGAATTTCTTTAGATTGTGGCATTATGTGTTGTTTTTTTAGATTTCTTAGCGTGCTTCACGTTGTCAGACAGCTTCCATTTAAGTGATTTCTTGATTCTACAGGTCTGGCAGTAATCAGGCCTGGGTGTGGCAAGTGAAATTTAACTCAGCTTTCCAGAAAATGTGATTATTACAGTTTATTCATGATTTAGCGGGGGGGGGGGGGGCAATTACTTTTTCACATAGGGCCAGGCAGGTTTGGACAGCTTTTTTTCCCTTAATAAATTTAATTATTGTATAAAAACTGCATTTTGTATTTTCTTATGTTATCTATGTGTAATATTAAAATTTGTTTGATGATCTGAATCATTTAGGTGTGACAAATATGCAAAAAAATAGAAAAATCAGGAAGGGGGCAAATACTTTTTCACACAACTGTATATGTATATATACATTATTCTGTGCAGCCAGCCCACACTATAGCAGTAAAACTACAGTGTGCGATTAAACACGTCTTTCTTGTAAATGTCAGTGTTGATGCAGTAGATCATATACAGTATGTGGCACAGATGCACCACTTTAAATTAAATCTTAATTAGGTTTCTAAAGATTTTTTAATACAACACAGCTTTGAGGAATGTGTTACTTGCAGTATCAAATGATACATACATATTGCATACATGTACAGTATACATAGTAACATGTTGCATTTTACTCAGTGCCATCCTATTATTCTTTCTTAAAGATTACCTACTAGAGTGATACAAATATATTTACTGGAAAGAAAAAACTGGCAATGCATCTGCAAGCACACACAAATAAGAAATCAAACGAAAGGAGAAAGAAAAAATATGAAGAATGGGAAAAATGCAACTCAGTGACATTTCCATTCTTTTCTTAATTCTACACAAAAAAATATTCCGCAATATAAACTTAGGTCTAACCATCTGCGCAGGGTGAATGACTTGATATTACTAAGGCTGATACACTAGCTATCTGATCGCTGTAGATTTCTGATTTCTGGAAAGTTATCTAACCTGCTCAGATGAAGTGAAAGGTCAGAAAATCATATTGTGTAACAATTAAAATTTCCTCCCTCAGATAGATTTTGATTACCCTTAACAGGAATTCACTACATGAAGGTGGATTAGGTGGATTTGGTGATTTCCAGTGTTTTGGAATTAAAGGAGAAGTACAGCTAAAGCTCGTTTGGCTGTACTTCTCCTGTGGATCACAGGAGTGCAGTACGTTCTGCACTCCTGTGACCCATTTTCAGCAGCTGAGTCGGTCCAGGCTTAGGCAATATCGCGACAATGAAGTCAGGATTCACCCACATGCCTGAACCAGCACCTGGCTCAGCCTCTCAGTGAGCTTCTGAGAGCCTGAGCCAGCTGCTCCTGCCCCCTCCATAGCCAAGCGCTCTCTGAAATCAGCAGCACTCTGTTCAGGGAGCTGTGAGAACCGAGCGATCTGCAGAGTTTTATTGCTCGGTTCTCAGTGTTAAAGCCAGCGGGGGATAGATGCAGCACCTAGGTAAGTATAAATCTGAAAAAAAAAAGTCCATACTTCTTTTTTAAGCTTTTACCTGCATTCAATGAGGTATATATATATATATATATATATATATATATATATATATATTTTTTTTAATGAGGTATATTTTTTTTCTATTTTGTGATTGAGATTTTGGTTTTATGGAACAAAACCACCCATAGGTCAAGTGGAGGTAGATGGGTGTGATCTTATCTATCAGTTAGATAATTTGACTTCAGTATGTAAGAATCAGGGCAAGAGAGCAATACCACCACATATGGGACAATGTCCCCAACTCTTCATTACCTTTATAACATAGTTGAGATGCTTGCTGATCCCATTTATTTAAATGCACTGAGATATAATACCATTTGGTCAGCAAAGTATAGTTGTTTTCTGCAGTGGAAGAATTTGGTACTACTTTGGTATATGTTCCCTGTAGTAGTGTCTAGCTCCCCTGCCATACGTTTGGCAATTCCTTGCCTATTAGCCTAGAAAATGGTCAGAACTGATTTGTAACATTCAGTCCCAATTGACTTTCATGGGTTTTGAATTTGGCACCACACTAATGCTCACCAAACCCAGCTCAAACTGTAAAAAATGTGCTTGGCTCATCACAACATGCTAAGCCTCCCTGGCATGCACACTTCTGTCCAGGACGTAATCCTCCCTAGTCACATGCTTGGGGGACACATGCACAGTATGGGGAAAATCTCTGGTACAGTATTTAGGCCAGTGGTTCTCAACTTCTGTCCTCAAGACCCACTAACGGGCCAGATTTTAAGTATTACCTTGGGGAGATGCAGACTAGAATACTGCAATCACTGAGCAGCAAATTATATCACCTGTGATGTATTTCAGTTATCTTACAAACCTGGCCTGTTAGTGGGTCCTGAGGTCAGGAGTTGAGAACCACTTTTTTAGGCTCATGTACAGTATGGGTCAGCAGACATGCAGTCCCAAAAGATTTAATTTTATGATATGTTTAGGGTGTGCTCTCTGACTGGAAGTTCTGGAAAGTGCTGAGAAGAGGGATGTTATGGGTTTAATACTACTTTAACGAGTCTGATATCAAGACGGAAGAGCACAACTAGAGAAAGGAGGAGATGAGAGGCAGAGAAGGGCTGCAGATATATAGCAAAAAAACAGAAGGTAATGGTAAAAGATACCCTATCACAGCCCTAAACACAGCACAATGGATGGTGCAGAGGCAGAAGCAAATAAACAATTGAATACATAGGATTTATAGTTTTGTAAATACGAGCAGTTTCAGTGGAAATGCAACTATGTTATAGATGATAATCAGTGTGTTCATTTATGACCTGTTGTAAGGCTCAGCAGGGATTAAATAACTTGCACCTTCATAGTGCAAGACATGGTTGGTGCCTTAGTTCAGGAGACAGAGGAAGTCATGACACATGCCAATCTGTGGTTCTCCTGTGAGGAAGAAAGCACATGGGATTGCAGGCTCCACAAGCACCTCTTTCAATCAAACAATAACAAAACCATCTGAATTAGAAAAGTTAATTCACTGAAAGAGCAAAAGACAGCCATCTTGGAAAATATTAGGCCATGGACCTTTATTGGAGTTAAAAGCATATTATTAATATTCAATTTCTTTAAACGTTATAACATAAACAAACAAACAATTTTTTAAAATAAATATTAAACACCAAACCCCAGTCACCAAGACTCTAGCTAACAATAGTGGGTGACAATACCCCCAAAAAAGGATAGCCAAGACAAAGGGAAGGGAGGGCGGGAAAGCTTGTCTTGACTGAAGAGCTAGCTGCTGAAAATTACCCTATGTATAATGTAATTTAAAAATGAGAATCCTGTTTGTATGACAGTTTCCCTCAGAAAATCAAAGGGTGAAAAGCAACTAGCTGATCTGCCTAGCAACAGTTGATAGCTGAAATCTTGCCTAGGTATAGCAAACAGGGTAAACTGTTGGGTGGGGCCTATTATGCCTGTGCACGCAGAGGTACCTCTTGCGTGAAGTGCGCTTATCAATGCCCAGAACCAGGCAGAGACTGTGGTTATATGAATAAATTAACATTAAGGCAGTTTCCGACTTAGAGATGAGCTTTTACTGTGTTCAGTAATAAAGTGCAAAGTTCCTCTGAAAAGTGATTCATATGCATTAGGAGGGACGTGCTGAGCCTGCGCCCACTCCACCAGTCCAGCGTATGTCTGTTACTTCACTCAAAGTATCAGAATGTGGTCCCTCCAAGCACCTAACGTGGACCTCAACCGTGCTCTCAGTTAACTCTTTCCTTTCTGTACCAGTGACCAGGCCATAGATCCTCGTAACATAAGTTCAGATCTAGTTGCCGTTGGATACTGACAGCTAGGGTGGAAGCCAGGACATCGCCCCCATTGCTACCGGAGGACCTGTCACCTTACCAGGTTCCAGGCCTGAAGACTGGTTGCTTGTAGTGTGTTCCCTCACTTGATTACCCAGAGCAACTATATTATTCTTCTTGCCTTACTGAGTTAACCTTTTGTAGTAGTGTTACTTCATACCCCATAGTGCTTTACAGAGCCAGGTTCTTTGGAATATGCCAGAACCAACATGCACCCCTTTGAATAATTTCAGACCAGGCTCAGAATGGTTAATGTAACTTTACTGTAGAAATGTAGAATGACAGTTCAATATGAACAAAATCCTGTCCCTAATCCTAGCTAGGATAATGTAGTGGCCCACTCCATTGCTGTATTGTTCATGGTTTGGCTGTTCTCTGCAAAACCTGGTTCTTCAATGGTGCCACTGGCTGTGCTCACAGGTGATGCTGTCGCTCCTAAACCCACCATAATATGCTGTTTTATAATACAGGTGGGCTGGCTAGGACTAAAAGCCTGGGAGCTGAGCAAGAAAGATTTAACCCCTTTAGCAGCCTGGGTCAGCTGCTGAATAACTAACTCTGTACATTTTCCAACCTGTTTACAACCTGAAACTGACAAAAGGAGAGCCAAGAAACTGCCTAGTACAGTCCTATTAACAACTAAACAGGCCTTAATATTAACAAAGGGTGCTAGGGGCTCTTAATCCCTTGGGGCCACTACTTAAAACTTGTGGCCCTGACATTACTCAACACATTCCTAAGAAAGGAGAAATTGATATGATTTGCTCTTTTACAACAAAGGATTTGATAAGTTTGTGCAGGCTGAGGAGGATGGGAGGATAGGACTGGCTTCTGCAATTATTGGTGGATAGGCAGAGCCCCCCCCCAAAAAAAAACACACACACACACACACACACACCTGAAAATTGGTGACTTTTTTGTTATAAATGTAAGTAATAGGGATGTAAATGTAACACATACATCCATCTTCTACAGTTCTTTTAAACTTTGAGTGTATTTCCCAGGTTGCACATAATTATCAGTGTAAGCCTCCATCATCAGAGTATCATCTTATTGATTGCAGAATAACAACATTTAATTTTATAGCAAAGTATTTCCATGCTGTAGAAAAGTACTGTGAACCTTGAGAAACTAACCTCATCTGCCATTTCCTGCTGAAAACATCCCATACTGTATGTATGAAATACTAGAATATTTATAATATAACTAGTTCAGCATGAAACAACTGTTAAAGAATTTGCTTTACTTGGAAATATGCAGAAGTTTACTCTTTGCAGTTATACATTTCAATGCATATTTATTAGATATGCTACCAAATGCTCTCAGACCAAATTGGGGCACACAATTCATTTCAGGGGTGGGGGTGAAATATAAATTGTTCTCTATCTGACCCTCTGGTTCTCAGAGACATTGCATCACACCTGATGAGGCAGCAGTGATTGGACATGTGAGATGTCACCAGGTGACTGGTCCTCCTATGCTAGCCATGATTAAGGCCTGATGGCCAAAACGCATTAGCTTTTCTGACTGTTGTTCACCTGCTTTAATAAAACAATCTTTTAGCCGACTTCCATGGCACCAGCCTTTCTCACTTTTTTGCACAGAGTCTTCATTGAGGTTTGCAGAGACTTCTGAGGCTGAGTGCCATGTTCTTGAGGCTGACCAAGCATTACACAGAAGGTAGTAGCTCGGAAGCACCTGTTCCAGTCCTTCTATGCTAATCCAGACATAGGGGCCACCTGGCTTGAGCACAAGAGAATGAGGCTTCCTTCGAAGCTCCAGTCACAACATAGCACTGTGCAAACTATGTCCAGAGTGCCAAGCAAAAAGTGGGGTGGTTCTCTGCATACAACTATTATCATGTGCATCCAGAGCAGAGACTCTTCCTGCCACTACTCTGTGAAGCAGGTCCGTGGAGCACATGCCCACCTGAACTACCAGAATCTCCTACCCCCTGGTGAGAGAGGTGCAGTTCCAAGTGGAAGGAAAGTAGTCATTTTCACTAACTGCTCATATGTCTCTGAGCATCTCATAGGCTGTTCTGCCACATGATGACCCTTTAAGGAAACTAATCCCAGGCAACCCTGTTATTGCAAACCCATTATTCTCTGTATTATTGTATTGTATTGTATTGTATTGCATCATATGCAAATATCTTTGCCTTTCCAGGTCTTTTGGCATTGTTAGCTTCTACTCTACATTTATTCAGTAAAGTTCAGGTTAAAATGACCCTCTGACTGATTGTTTGTCCATTAATGTGTCATGTTACACTACAAAGCTAAAGGTCTAGATTTATGAAATAAAGTTAATGTGATAGACTAAAACAGACAAATAATTGTGATTTTATCTTAGAATGACCATCAGTATAATGACAGATAGGAGTATTAGCATGACTATGAGTATTTAGCAACCCTGGCAGAAACAGAAATGTGTTACCTATTTCTTAGTATGTAATCAGTTTTCCGGTTGAGTACATTGGTTAACAGAATCTTATGCCGCGTACACACGGTCGGACTTTTCGTCTACAAAAGTCCAACGGACGCTGACGGACTAAAGCTGGCTGGTAATCCGATCGTGTGTGGGCTTCTCCGGACTTTCAACGTACTTTTTTAGCCTCAAATCCGACGGACTTTAGATTTGAAACATGCTTCAAATCTTTACGTCGTAACTACGACGGACCCCGAAGTCCGCTCGTCTGTATGCTAGTCCGACGGACAAAAAAACGACGCATGCTCATAAGCAAAAACTAAACGGAAGCACTCGGTCTAGTAAAACTAGTGTTCGTATTGTAGGTAGCACATTCATCACGCTGCAAAATCTGTGATCGTTGAATGCAGCGCATTTTATTTCTTCTTTACGAATGCTCTAAAGAATGAAGGTGTTTTGCTGTTCATAATCAGAGTTCTCCCAAACTGATTTCTGGATTCTTTTTCTCTTTGATCTCATGAATGATATAGTATGCATTTTACAAACAATGTTTCCATACTAATAATACTTTTTCCCCTTTTTTTTTTTTTTTTTAGGTTTGTAAAGTTACCACAAAGAACCCATTATTCTATTTTTTTTTTATAGTGATTATTTTTTAGTTTTTAGATAAAGTTAACCCAAAGCACCGTTTTTGGTTATGTAAATTTTTTTATTTTCAAGACTTACCACTTGAACATTATTAACATTAGTAATGTATTTTTGGTGTGTTTTTTCCAAACTCAATGAGATTGTTGTCCCTTGTTAATTTAACATTGTGTGTAAAATCAATGATTTAAAAGAAAACACATAAAGTCTTTTGCTAAACTCAAAAGATCCATTTATTCATGGTCAAAATAAAATAAAGAGGAAGTCAACGCTGGAAAAAGTCGGTGTACAAGAAAATTGGGATCTTGCGGAGTCCATATAAGAGGGAGCACAATCTGGTCCAAGAATCCCAGAGATCAACAGCACCAGCAGATGATCTAGATGTCCCCAGACTGTGGTCCTACAACAGCCTGCGTCTTCTGTCAGACCAGACTGAACCCAGGTCATCACTTTCTTCTCTTCCCTGCAGCCTTTCCTCCACGCTGCCCTGCAGCCTTCCCTGTAGCCTTCTTTTGAGGCTGTGGCTCTGGTGTTTCAGTTGTGGCAGGAGGAGGAGGAGGAGGAGGAGGAGGAGGAGGGGGGGCTGCCTCATGCAGGTATCCTGCCTGCTGATATAGGGGGTCAGCAAAGCCAACAAACGGTCAAAAATGGGGTCCATCATCCAGAGAAAGTTCCTGAAATCCTCAGGATTATTCTCACGGATCTCACGGAGCAAAGGCATGTGACAGAACTGGTCACGCTGAAGCAACCAATTCTTGGTCCATGAACTCCTCCTCGCCCTGTTCATGGACTGGTCTTGGGCTGAAGAATAAACTACAGCACCAAGCACATACAATGCACGAGCTCGACGACGAGTACGTACAGGTAACATGGTTTCAAAACGGTCGGCTGGTCAGAACGCACTAAACAGAACGCACTGAAGAACACTGTGAAGAGCGACCTGAAAATCAGGAACGAGCGGCCAATAAAACAAAGATTTCTCAATGCCAACTGACCAAACGCACTGAAAAGCAGATACAAACCTCACAAGCACAGACTGAACAACAGTTAAAACGAACTGAAAAATACGAGTCTCACAAGCGCGAATCGTCTCTCACCAAACTTCTACTAACACGAGATAAACACGAGATTAGCAGAAGGAGCCCAAAGGGTGTCGTACGGGCTATTGAACTTCCGTTTTATAGTCTCGTCGGACTTGGTGTACGTCACCGCGTACTAGGCTGTCGTACTTTTGTGTGGTCGTGTGTAGGCAAGTCCGTTCGTAAGAAAGTCTGCCGCAAGTCCGCCGAAGGTACGTCGGAAGTATGTCGGACAGGCTGTCGGACTTTTGTAGACGAAAAGTCCGACCGTGTGTACGCGGCATTAGTCTTCATGTGATTTGATACTAAAGAAACTCATTGCTGCCCTCTATGTGACTTACTTAATCTTACAAACTTCAATGTTTCTTCAACCACCCTGTAAATCTGTTACAATGGATCGTTACCCATGGCATGAATAATAGGATGTAAGCTCAGTGATTGGCAGGTGTGGAGAGCTGTGTTAACAGTGTAAAAGGGAGCACTCATGAGTGAAACACACCTTTTGATCTTAGGGAAAGAATACTGTGATTTTAGGAATCATTACTATTATAACACTTACTTGCCAGTAACTTTTGATGCAGCTTTTACATTTTTATTTATATGCAGTTCCATTTTCTATAAAGATATTTCTCTTAAATTTTATAACACTTGTGGCTAGCTTATTTCAGACCAGTAAAATCTCAAAAAATGATTTGGGCTAGACAGGCATCAGATCTGTATCTTATTACAAAATATGAAATCGCTTTATTGGACTTTAGATGTACCAGACATACAGGTTTAATAAAATCACTGTTTATTGAAAGTTCAAAAAAATCAATTGCATATAAACAGTACAGCAAAAGTCTCACATACATCCCAAACTAGGGGGAAGGAACAAAATATATATGGATTCTGCTGTTAATAATCTATAAACTACACCATCATTTTATATTGTATCTGTCTGCATTAATGAAACAACTCAGTCCATGTATTACCCGTAATTGTGTCACAGTGTTTCAATATCCAGTGTGAGTTGGAATGGGTTTCAAAGCATTTCACAGACAACTTGGTTAACTTCTTTGAGGTGATAAAGGCAGTTTTTATCCAATAGTGTTCAACAATATGTATACTGACTTGTGACCGCTACAAGTCTCCTATAGTCAGGCAGGGGGCAATCAGAGATAGTATTAACTGGTGATCCAAACAGGACCCCTTAACTTGTGCCTGAAATAGCGAATGTAACTTCTCTCCTGGAAATGGGTTGAAATGTTTCCCGTTACCCCTTGTTCTGGGGACAAATCTAAAAGTTTGGATTTCTCCTCACGGGGGCACAGCAATAAAAGCATTACAAGGGGTCTGTTGCCAAGAGATACAATTTCATATCTGGAGGAATGCTTTTAAAAATTTATTTTTATTCAAAGTAAGAAAGAGGTTATACTTACCTGGTCTGTGCAATGATATGATATAGCAGTCCCTTACCTCCTCTTCTGGAAGACCCCCACCAGCGCTGTCTGCTTCTCCCTGTTCCATGTGCCCACTTAGCTATAGAGGCACTCGTGCGGGAACACCCCTGAGTAAGGCTGTGTGTGTCCACAGACACACACACACAGTGATGGTAAGCAATGCCCCATTTCCCTCCTCACAGGAGTTTGACTGACAGCAGCAGGAACCTATGCCTCTTGCTGCCCTCGGTATCTCTTATGAAACCAGGAAGTGAGAAGAGTGGAGCTGCAGCAGGGACAGACCTGGAGCAGTGAGAGGAGTCTAGTAAGTGTTTATGGATAAGGGGGCAGTTAGTGGGGAGATTTTTACTTTAATGCACGGAATCCATTAGGGTAAATAACAGTTTGATTTTAGAACCGCTTTAAGTTTCAAGTGTATGTAAGGAAAAAATACTTCCCCTCCAAAAGGGGGGTAGAAAAAGAAAGGCTATAGGATGATAAATGAGTGCGGACTGCTGAGCAAAAATAAAGGTAATTTTATTAAATCACAATTAATCCATCTAAAATCATGGAGCTGCATGCAGCCACCCAGTGGGGAATATTTAAAATCTATCAAGCAAAGCCACATGGCGTGCTATTGTGTCAAAGACACACTGACACAAAACATAAAACAATGACAAAACAAGTAAAACACAATACAAATGTCCGGACGCCAAATCAATTAATGCAGAGGGCACCTCTAATGGTAATTACTGTATCAAACTAACAAAAATAGCGTCTAGGAGGTGTGCCAATGCATGAACCCCTTTGGAGGCTCGAGCTGTGGATAGGGAGGCATATAGGAACAAGGAGCAAAGGAAATCTAGAGAGCATGTAGCATTCAAATCCAAAGAATACAAAACCCAAGCAAAGAGTCCCAGTTCAGGAGGTTGCACCTAAAAATAGTCCTTGACTAAAGGGTAAATACTGGGCTTGAAGTGTCCCGTGAAAGGTGACTCAGAAAAGTGAAGGGCTACTGCAAAAATATCTACTCATGTTCTGGGTCTTGGTCATATACCCCTCTCAATCAGTCAGAAACTGAATATAGCTGTTTGCTGATCTTCACAGGGTAACACCCTAATTGTTGTAGATACTCATTCTGTCCAGCATTTTGTGGAGATACTAAAGGATTTTTGTGTATGGAAATCTATGAGGCTAGGTTTACGGACTGGCAAGGAAAGTTTGCTGCAGATGTAAGAATCATCCGTGTCTATTGGTACTTTATCGTTCCCGTGGAATCCTCAGTCTTCAGATCTCAGTCCATGTCCATCTCACTGGGTTAGATTCCAGATTGTAATGGATATTGCTCCCATGTATGTCCCAGCAGGGATATAGTGGTCAGATTTCTCTGGCTGAATGTGTGGCTACACGTGTGCCGCCAAGCGTTAATGTTCTCCTCCTAGCGTCCTGCTACTCCAAGTGGAGTCCGAACAGACTCGTCAGTATATGTGGGTGGGTAATCCCATTCAATGGGTGTTCCCATTCAGAGTAGTAACAATCCTCTTGTATGCTCGCCAACACTATGGGGAATGAGGTTGTGGCATCTGAGCGGTGATGACATCAACGTGTTTCGTTGAGCGTATGCGTAGCATCGTCTGGACATCAGGCAGGTATCCGAGGGCTCCTTTTCAGTAAATCTTCAGTTCAGATAGAACCACCCCTATTCAAATCTTTTAAAGGAACCTATTATGTTGTGTCACACTGTGATCGTGCTAGCGAAAATATGAATGATTTTAATGACAAATATTGAATCTTGTTACTATTCCTTTCAAAATGAAAGAGAGGGGGGAAAGGGGAGTTTGTTTCTTGGCAATGATATATATCAATTTCAAGGGATGTATTGGATTAGTTTCAGAAAATGCTTCTCATTCATTGGCCCAGGGTTTTCTCCAACCAACATCCACTAATGATCTTTTATAGAGAACCTGAAGATAGTTTGCTTGAAATGGGATAGAACACTAGGCGATGGGGGGGAGGGTCCAGAGGTAGAGATAGTCAGCGCGGAACATATTCCAGAGGGTAGTATTGGGGCCATTAGTAGTAGGTTGACCAAAGCACATAAACCCAAGGTAAGTATAGTAGCAAGTCCTAGTTGCAATCTCAAAACACCCAATAAAAGTATAATATGCGACCGGTCTAAACTACATGGCATGTTCACCAATGCCAGGAGCCATAGGATGGGTGAACTAGAGATACTGTTGTATGAGGAGGATTTGGATTTTGTGGGAATTTCAGAGACCTGGTTCGACAGCTTTCATGATTGGCTGGCAAACATTCAAGGGTATACCCATTATCGCAAGGACAGAGAGGGTAAAAAGGGGGATGGGAATGCCTATATATCAAGAATAATGTACAAATGAATGTGAGAGATGACATCACTAAAGAAGCTAGGGAAGAGGTGGAATCCTTATGGGTAGAGCTCCAAAGGGATGAAGCTAAGGGGAAAATAATACTGGGAGTATGCTATAGCCCCCCTAACCTGAGGGAGGAAGGGGAGACAGATCTCCTATCACAATTTGGATTAGCAGCAAGGATGGGAAGTGTTATCATAAGGGGGGATTTTAACTATCCAGACACAGACTGGGCGGAGAGAACCGCGCATTTATCTAAGGCTCGCCAGTTCCTAAATGTCTTGCAGGACAATTTTATAGGTCAGATGTTAGACACACCAACTAGAAATAAAGCGTTACTGGATCTACTGATTACCAACAATACAGATCTGATCACGGATGTGGAAATATGGGGCAATTTAGGAAACAGCGATCACAGGTCAATTGGCTTCAGTATAAATCACACAAATAGGAAACATAAGGGGAATACAAAGACACTGAATTTCAAAAGAGCCAACTTCCCTAAACTACGAACCTTGCTAGAAGGCATAAATTGGGATAAAATCTTAGGAACAAAGAACACGGAAGAGAGATGGGTTTGCTTTAAATAATATATATTAAATAAGGGCATTAGCCAATGCATCCCATTGGGTAATAAATTTAAAAGAGCGAACAAAAGTCCTGGATGGCTTAGCTCCAATGTAAAAATGCATATAAAAGCAAAGGAGAAGGCCTTCAAAAAATACAAGGTTGAAGGATCATCATCAGCATTCAGACTTTATAAAGAATGCAACAAAAAATGTAAGGGTGCAATAAGGACAGCTAAGACAGAACATGAAAGACACATAGCGGAGGAGAGCAAAAAAAATCCCAAGAAATTCTTTAAGTATATAAACAGTAAACAAGGGAGGACAGACCATATTGGCCACATAAAGAATGAGGAAGGACATCTGATTACAAAGGATTGGGAGGATAAGACCCCATAGATTTCCTTTGCTCCCTGTTCCTATGTGCCTCCCTATCCACAGCTCGCGCCTCCAAAGGGGGGTGATGCATTGGTGCACCTCCTAGATGATATTTTTGTTTGATATGGTAATTACCATTAGAGGTGCCCCCCTGCATCAATTGATTTGGCGTCCGGACGTTTGTTTTTTGTTAATTGTTTTGTCATTGTTTTATGTTTTGTGTCGGTGTGCACGCCACTTGTCTTTGCTTGATAGATTTTAAGTATTCCCCACTGGGTGGCTGCATGCAGCACCATGATTTTAGATGGTTTATTTGTGATTTAATAAAATACCTATATTTTTGACTCAGCAGTTCACACTCGTTTATTTGGCAGCCCATCCATAGGGGGCGCCTTAGCGCCACCACCCCCCGTCCCCCAACCCCCCAGTGTCACAAAAAAAAAAAAAATTTTTCATAACGGCCTCTTTAAGAAAAAAAAAGTCCTTTAACTAAGTGCACTGTGTTCGAGTGTTGGACACAGTGCACTATGGGAAGCGCTACATCAATGCAATCACAAGATTGCAGACGTGGTGCTTCATTTGCGGGCCTTCAACCTGCCTTGCGGCGCAATACACATCGCCGATTGTCTTCCTCCCATAGTATACTACGGGCGGGAGCTGCTTTGTTTAAGTGAGGATGAGGCAGGAGAAGAGAGGAGCGGAGCATGCTGGGATTGATGTGCACACCACGTGACTCAAACCAAGGAAGCAGAGGGGGTGTACACTAGTCGGGGGATAGAGGAGCTGCCTATTGAAGTGTGTTGGACGGTGAGGAGCGGACTGACACATCATACAGAGGACAGTATGTGCAGGTAGGACCAGAGACTGATCAGGTTTGCTGTATATAAAAAAGGATTGTGTGGGTGAAGGATAGAGCAGGGAGAAAAAACAATTGAAAGATCAATGTAAATAAAGAGCTCTAGAGAAAGGGATTGATTATAGCTCAACCTGGCTACACACATTGTACTAGTTTTGTTCCATGTTTGGTTTAAGGGCAAACAGCAGTAATCAAGGAGGAGATTTTTATACACGGTGACTGTCACACACAGGCAGTGCTAAATATGAGCAGTAAGGGTTGCTTTGCTGTATGAGTTTACTTGTGCATGTGTATTTTTTTAATTTCCTTTTTTTAACTTATAAAAATTGTATGTTTTGAAAAAACATGCCTGTGCACATATAGTTGCGTATGAGGCTGCATTAGATGGGCACAGTGGCTGCATAAGATGGGCACAGTGGCTGCGTTTGGCACAGTGGCGGCAATTTATGGGCACAGTGGCTGCGTTTGGCACAGTGGCTGTGTTTGATGGTACAGTGGCGACAATTGATGGGCACAGTGGCTGCGTTTGATGGCACAGTGGCTGCATAAGATGGGCACAGTGGCTGCATAAGATGGGCACAGTGGCTGCATAAGATGGGCACAGTGGCTGCGTTTGGCACAGTGGCGGCAATTTATAGGCACAGTGGCTGCGTTTGGCACAGTGGCTGTGTTTGATGTTACAGTGGCAGCAATTGATGGGCACAGTGGCTGCGTTTGATGGGCACAGTGGCTGCGTTTGATGGCACAGTGGTTGCGTTTGACGGGCACAGTAGCTGCGTTTGATGGCACAGTTACGCTGCAATTGATGGGGTTTTTTTCAGAATTTTTCAGTTTGTTTGCTGTATCGCTCCAGCGACGGGTCCTCATTGGATAGATTGATAACAGCGGGAGCCATTGGCTCCCGCTGCTATCAATCAAATCCAGTGACACAGGAGCCAGTCGAGTCCTGCTGCCTGTGACAATGGATGCAGCAGCAGGACTCGGAAACATGCCCGCATGAGTGCCCCCATGGAATGCGGCTCTTCCTGGGGTCACTCGAGAAGAGGAGGAGCTGGGAGCACCACTGGGGGACTGCAGAAAAGGAGGATCAGGGCCACTCTGTGCAAACCCCTTGCACAGATGAGGTAAGTATAACATGTTTGTTATTTTAAAATAAACAAAAAAAACCTTTACAACCCCTTTAAATTTCAAATAAACCTGACAGTCCCCTATCATTAAACATGATTTATAATGGTGGATTAATAACAGCTTAGCAATACTCCACACCTCTTCAGAGCAAGGTAAACAATTATTTACATTTCTTTGTTCACTGCTAAATACAATCCTCCACCCAATGAGTAATACTGCACACAACAGGAATTCCGCTTTCTTGGGAAATGCAAGCTCGCAACAAAGAATTACAGTCCTCTTTGAGATCACGTATGCTTATATGTTCCTTTACAAAATGGTGTGTTTTCATTTTATGTATATATACAGCATATATTCATATATATTTAGTAATGCATCAGCCTGTCAGCCCTGATAAGCTACCCTTCATGGATAAAAGGGAGCAGGATTTTGGCTATACTTTTCAATGGTAACTTTATTGCAAGAATCACCTTCATAGGAAGATGGCTAAAAATATATTCTTCTGATAAAGTGTATCTGTGCTCAAAATATAAAATCGTACATTAATTTCTACATTGTACAGGTATTTAAATTATCCCTAGCCTACGTCTATTGATTTCACATTTCACAGAGCCTGCCTTCTGAACTAGAGAGGTGCTGAGAGGAGGAGTTTCAGGAGGCGGAATCAGTGCAGGAATCACTGCTTGCAGGCAGCAAGGTGCCGTGGGATATGTAGTCCTTAGAAGTTGAAAGCAAACAGCAGAGGAGAAGCTGCAAAGTATGCAGAGGATCAAGGAAGTTGTGGAAAGAGATGGCCAGCAGACAGACAGAACTCACACAAAACACAAAAGGGGATTTTTCAGGCAAGTCTATTTTGGATTGTCAAAAAATAACTATTGTTTTATTGCTAGTACAATGCTGATGTTATAAAATAAAAGTGTATGTTGTGGCCATAGATCATCTTTAAAAACCTGGCACAGGGCCTACATGAGCCTTATAAAACAGTGGTTTCCAAACTGTGGCTGGGTGGCCGGATGTGGCCCTTTGCTTGCATTTACCAGGCTATTGGGACACTATTCCTCCTACTGATATAAGGCACTATTACTTCTACACCAAATAATTCCTGTCACTGATACCAACAATAGGGCAGTATTCCTACCACTGACCCCAACAATGGGGCCCAATTCTTGCCACTGACGCCAATGATGGGACACTACTCCTTTCACCAACACCAACTGCAGGGTCCTTTTCTTCCCACTGACACCAATGATGGGGCACTTTTACTTCCACTGACACCAATGATGGGGCACTATTCCTTCCACTGACAACAATGATGGGGCACTATTCCTCCCACTGACACCACTGATGGGGCATTATTCCTTCCCCTGATACCAACAATGGGGCATTATTCCTCCCAATGACACCAATGATGGGACACTATTTCTTTCCCTAATACCAACAATGGGGCAACATTCCTCCCACTAATACAAATGATGGGGCATTCTTTACTCCCACTGACATCAGGGCATTTTTTACTCCCACTGGCCACAGTATGACTCCCTCAAAGTCTGAAGGACAGTTAACTGGTCCTTTGTTCAGAAAGTTTGGAGACCCCTGCTATAAAAGAATACCAAATGAATCGTATGTAGAGTAGTTTCAAATCTCTGGAGTAAGATTACTGGATATAGCTCCACAATTCTCTCTAAACCTGTGCCCAAATGTCATACATTTTATATTAAAAAAAACAAAACAAAATCAGGGATGAGAATTATGACTCACAGGCTGGTCCAACCCACAACAATGGCTACCCAGACCTAAATAGCATGTAAATAGTGAACAATCACCTTATGGTTATTCAGAAATTCAACTCAATAATAATCTCTGAAAGAATTCTAAAGATTCAACCTTGGCTTTATCATTATAAAAAGGTATGGGTGTAGGAGTCACAGCTTTAAAGAACTAATGTTATTAAAATAACATACCAAGGCATTTCTATAGCTACACCAGCTTAAATCACCTACAGTGCCTTGCAAAAGTATTCACCCCCTTGGCTTTTTACCTATTTTGTTACATTACAGCCTTTAGTTCAATGTTTTTTTAATATGAATTGACCAGAACACAATAGTCTAAGGTGGTGAAGTAAAATTAGAAAAATATATACATATAACTATTTTTCAAAAATAAAAAACTGATAATTGGCATGTGCGCATGTATTCACCCCCTTTGTTATGAAGCCCATGAAAAGCTCTGGTTCAACCAATTACCTTCATAAGTCACATAATTAGTGAAATGTTGTCCACCTGTGTGCAATCTAAATGTTACATGATCTTTCATTACATATACACACCTTTTTGAAAGGTCTCAGAGGCTGCAACACCTAAGCAAGAGGCACCACCAACCAAACACTGCCATGAAGACCAAGGAACTCTCCAAACAAGTAAGGGACAATGTTGTTGAGAAGTACAAGTCAGGGTTAGGTTATAAAAAAAATATCCAAATCTTTGATGATCTCTAGGAGCACCATCAAATCTATCATAACCAAATGGAAAGAACATGGCACAACAGCAAACCTGTCAAGAGACGGACAAAACTCATGGAACCGGGCAAGGAGGGCATTAATCAGAGAGGCAGCACAGAGACCTAAGTTAACCCTGGAGGAGCTGCAGAGTTCCACAGCAGAGACTGGAATATCTGTACACAGGACGACAATAAGCCGTACGCTCCATAGATTTGGGCTTTATGGCAGAGTGGCCAGAAGAAAGCCATTACTTTCAGCAAAAAACAAAATGGCACGTTTCGAGTTTGCGAAAAGGCATGTGGGAGACTCCCAAAATGTATGGAGGAAGGTGCTCTGGTCTGATGAGACTAAAATTGTACTTTTTGGCCATCAAAGAAAACGCTATGCCAAGTGCAAACCCAACACATCACATCACCCAACGAACACCATCCCCACAGTGAAACATGGTGGTGGCAGCATCATGCTGTGGGGATGTTTTTCAACAGTCGGGACTGGGAAACTGGTCAGAGTTGAGGGAAAGATGGATGGTGTTAAATACAGGGATATTCTTGAGCAAAACCTGTACCACTCTGTGTGTGATTTGAAGCTAGGATGGAGGTTTACCTTCTAGCAGGACAATGACCCCAAACACACTGCTAAAGCAACACTTGAGTGGTTTAAGGGGTAACATGTAAATGTGTTGGAATGGCCTAGTTAAAGCCCAGACCTCAATCCAATAAAAAAAATCTGTGGTCAGACTTAAAGATTGCTGTTCACAAGCGCAAACCATCCAACTTGAAGGAGCTGGAGCAGTTTTGCCAGGAGGAATGGGCAAAAATTCCAGTGGTAAGATGTGGCAAGCTCATAGAGACTTATCCAAAGCGACTTGGAGCTGTGATAGCCGCAAAAGGTGGCTCTACAAAGTATTGACTTTAGGGGGGTAAATAGTTATGCACATTGACTTTTTCTGTTATTGTGTCCTATTTGTTGTTTGCTTCACAATAAAAAAAAATCTTCAAAGTTGTGGGCATGCTCTGTAAACTAAATGATGTAAATCCTCAACAATTTTATTTCCAGGTTGTGAGGCAACAAAACACGAAAAATGCCAAGGGGGTGAATACTTTTGCAAGGCACTGTATATCATCTTTTCTTTCTTCCAATGTTGTATTTGTGCTACACAGGCTACACAGTCACTTATTCTTTTTGTTGAAACATGTTCTGTTACTATAATTCCACCCACTTTCTATGTAACCATGCACAATGACAGTTGCCACCATAGCATATGTCAAAACTGTATGTATTTTCTTCTAGTAAACCTTTTTAAACTGAATTGTGGTGAATATTATTTTCTTCCTTTACTGTAGGAAATTGTGAAGTTTTGCTGACTGTAAGTTGTTATGACAGTTACCATTAATTAACATGTTCAGTGTTTTACACATAAATCACTGAAAAATATCAAGTGACCAGTGCTTGCATAATAAAGTGCTCTTAACAGTGCTTCAAAATAGTGTTTCAGTCCATTAAATCTGATATCCACCACAATCAGTTTCATCAGTGATTCTTGTCACTCAATGCTCCTTATCTCTGTATTCCACATTCCCTTTACCTCCACACTTGCAAGAACTCACCAGACCAAGTTGACCTCTTTATATAAAGAAGGTCAACTGTGCCTTTTCCCCATGGGGTTACATCCACATTCCGCTTCCACAATCCTCCAGAATATATCTCATATACCAAACTCATAGGAAAGGAAAGAAAGTAACCATAGAATAAAACCTTTTTATTTTTTTAACACTGCTTAAAAACAATATAGTCCTCTCTCATTAAATATTGCTGTTCCTCGCACTCAGGTCCAATTACTGTTGTTACGACGTTGGCCTCACCGCTCTCTTTCAGTGCAAGTACTAGCGTCTTTGCAGGAACTATTAGTCGTGCACTCCACAAATCTGGCCTTTATGGAAGAGTGGCAAGAAGAAAGTCAATGTTGTGACAAAGCCATAAGAAGTCCCATTTGCAGTTTGCGAAGAGCCATGTGGGGGACACAGCTAACATGTGGAAGAAGGTGCTCTGGTCAGATGAGACCAAAATGTAACTTTTTAGCCTAAAAGCAAAACGCTATGTGTGGTGGAAAACAAACACTGCACATCAAGCTGAACACACCATCCCAACCATGAAATATGGTGGTGGCAGCATAATGTTGAGGGGATGCTTTTCTTCAGCAGGGACAGGGAAGTTGGTCAGAGTTGATGGGAAGATGGATGGAGCCAGGTACAGGACAATCTTAGAAGAAAACCTTTTAGAGTCTGCAAAAGACTTGAGACTGGGGCGGAAGTTCACCTTCCAGCAGGACAACAACCCTAAACATACAGCCAGAGCTACGATGGATTGTTTAGATAAAAGCATATTCATGTGTTAGAATGGCCCAGTCAAAGTCCAGACCTAAATCCAATTGAGAATCTGTGGCAAGGCTTGAAAATTGCTGTTCACAGATGCTCTTCATCCAACATGACAGAGCTTGAGCTATTTTGCAAAGAAGAATGGGCAAAAATGTCACTCTTTTTCATTCCCAAAAAACTTGCAGCTGTAATTGCAGCGAAAGGTGGTTCTACAAAGTATTGATTCATGGGGGCTGAATACAAATGCACGTCACATTTTTCAGATTAGACATGTGCAATTCGTTTCAATCCAAATTCGTTTTTTTTTAAGAATTTCAACAAATTCTTTAATTCGGAAATATCTGAATGAATGAAAACCCATTTAACAATTTTTTCCAAAAATTTGTAAATTCGTAAATTTGAAAATTAGAAAATCCGAAAATTCGAAAATATGAAATAATAACTAACTAATAATAACTTAACTATTACTATTAAATTATAGGTATTAGAATTTCCTTTCAAATGTGGCTGTTAGTGAACATAATCATAGGTTTATTTCACTTATTTGTATAATGACTAGGAAGTTTTTTTTTTTTGTGCAGGGGAAGGGCTTTTTTGCAGCCGCCCTAGGCCTGTGTCTTGTTGGCCTAGGCCAAGATACAGTGTTGCATGCATGCAAGGACAAGCATCCATCATCAGAGCACACACATTTGCACAATATCAATGCTGCTTCCTGCTATACTAAGTGTCTGTACCTGAGAAGTTATGTGATCTGGAGATTGTTGATACCATTTAGGTGGGATTATCTACTTGACTTACGAGCCGCTGAGACAGCCGCTCCCGTCCCCTCCTCAGAGAAATACTGGGACAATATCTATATCTCCAATCAATGCATTTATATGGCTAAACAGATTGTGTAAAGGGTAAATAGAGGTCTCCGATGAGATAGTTGGCTAAAACATAGCCTATATCCTATAAATTGTCTAGGACTCACTCTCACCCTAAAACTATCCTGCTTTGCAACTTTACTTTCTATTAAGTCAGAGAGTGAATGTATATGCATGTTTGTTGTCCCGGGCGTATGTTTTTAAATCCCCGGAAAAGTGCTGCCCTAGGCCTGGGCCTTGTTGGCTTAGGCCAAGATACAGCTTTGCCTATGTCATGACTGAGGGCTTAAGAATAGTTTAGAAAAAGCAGCGGTGCATGAACTGTGAAATATTGTCAATTTGTTTTATGCACATATTAACCATTTGCCGACCACCTTCCACATATATACTGCAGCAAGGCGGCTCGGCTGCGCAAATTGACGTACCTGTACGTCGGTCTGTGCATGAGATACAGTGGGCACGCTTGATGTCCGCCGGCCACCCGTGATCGCGTTACAGAGCGTCAGAACGGGGATTTGCCTATATAAACAAAGCGGATCCCCATTCTGACAGGGGACAGCACTAGAAACTGTTCCTAGTGATGAGGAACAGTGATCTCTATGTTGTTCCAGTAAGCCCATCCCCCACACAGTTAGAACACACTCAGAGAACACAGTTAACCCCTTGATCGCCCCTACTGTTAACACCTTCCCTGCCAGTGTCATTTATACATTGATTAGTGTGTTTTTTTAGCACTGATCACTGTAATAATGTCATTGGCCCCCAAAAAGTGTCACTTGGGGTCAGATTTGTCTGCCACAATGTCACAGATCGCCACCATTACCATTAAAAAGAATTAAAAAAAAAATAAAAGTCCATAAATCTATCCCATAGTTTGTAGACGCTATAATTTTTGCACAAACCGATCAATATATGCTCATTGCGATATTTTTTTTACCAAAAATATGTAGAAGAATACATATTGGCCTAAACTTAATAAATTTGTTTTTTTATATTTTTTTGGGGATATGTATTATACCATAAAGTAATAAAAATGTTTTTTCTTTTTCAAAATTGTCAGTCTTTTTCTGTTTACAGCGCAAAAAATAAAAACCGCAGAGGTGATCAAATACCACCAAAAGAAAGCTCTGTTTGTGTGAAAAAAAGGACATCAATTTTGTTTGGGTACAGTGCCGTATAGCAAAAAATGCCCTGGTCATTAAATAGAATAAATTGAATATTTGCTTCAATTACTTTAAGTTGTGGTAGACATTATTATCAATTTAACAATGTATGAAATCCCTGTTATACTCAGGCACACAAGTTAAAATTCTAAAATTTTACAATGATTGGACTTTCATTGGTCCAGTCGAATAGATGGGAAGATTTATACTTGCTAAAACTTGCACTATGGTATGGTCCATTTAGGCCCCATTCACACTAGCGCGTTTTTTGATGCATTTTGCATTTTGCAGAAATGCACGGGAATTTTTGAACATGGGTTCCTATGGAACATGTTCACATCAATGCTTTTTTGTATCTCCGCGTTTTTGGAAAGGGTCGGGGACTTTTTCTCATGCAAAATGCAGCGTTTTGCATGTAATGGTTTTCAATGGACAAGCATCAAAAACGCAAGTGCACCTTTTTTGCAGCGTTTTTGATGCGTTTTTGATGCGTTTTTGGTGCGTTTTTGCCGTTTTTTTTTTTTTTTTTTAATTTTTTTATTTTTTTGTAATTTTTTTGTAAGACTGTAAAAAAAAATGAAAAAAAAAAAAAAAAAACGCAAAACGCAAATCGCGGCAAAATCGCGGCAAAATCGCGGCAAAAACGCGGCAAAAACGCGGCTCAAAAACGCGGCAAGCATGAAAAAAAAACCTCCAAAAACGCTCAAAAGCAACATGCATAGGTGTGAATCGAGCCTAAGGCCTGGCTCACATCTATGCATTTTTAGTGCATTTTCAGTTTTGCAGAAACACACTAAAGTCCATTTAACATGGTTTCCTATGGGTCAGGTTCACATCTGTGCATTTTATGGAAAGGGTAAGGGACTTTTTGGTTCCATAGACTTCAAAGGATCAAACATGTGTATTGAAAAACACAAAATGCACCTGGAGTATGCAAACTGCAACCTGCATAGGTGTGAACCAGGCTAAAATAAACATCTCACATGATCATGTTTTGCCCCAGTAGAAAGACTAAGGCTCCATTCACACTAGCGCATTTTTTTATGCATTTTGCATTTTGCAGAAATGCACGGGAATTTTTTAACATGGGTTCCTATGGAACATGTTCACATCAATGCCTTTTTGTTTCTCTGCATTTTTGGAAAGGGTCAGGGACTTTTTTTCATGCAAAATGCAGCGTTTTGCATGTAATAGAATTCAATGGACAAGCATCAAAAACGCAAGTGCACCGTTTTTGCACCGTTTTTGCAGCATTTTTGATGCGTTTTTGATGTGTTTTTTATGCGTTTTTTATGCGTTTTTGCCGTTTTTTTTTTTTTTTTTAATTTTTTAAAATTTTTTTTTAAACTGTAAAAAAAAACTGTAAAAAAAAAAAAAAACGCAAAATGCAAATCGCGGCAAAAACGCCGCAAAAACGCTACAAAAACGCTGCTCAAAAAGTGGCAAGCATGAAAAAAAAACCTCCAAAAACGCTCAAAAGCAACATGCATAGGTGTGAATCCAGCCTAAGGCTCCATTCACACTAGCGCGTTTTTTGATGCATTTTGCATTTTGCAGAAATGCACGGGAATGTTTTAACATGGGTTCCTATGGAACATGTTCACATCAATGCCTTTTTGTTTCTCTGCATTTTTGGAAAGGGTCGGGGACTTTTTTTCATGCAAAAAGCAGCGTTTTGCATGTAATGGATTTCAATGGACAAGCATCAAAAACGCAAGTGCACCGTTTTTGCACCGTTTTTGCAGCGTTTTTGATGCGTTTTTGATGCGTTTTTGCCTTTTTTTTTTTTAGACTGTAAAAAAAAACTGTAAAAAAAAAAAAAAAAAACGCAAAACGCAAATCGCGGCAAAAACGCGGCAAAAACGCTGCTCAAAAACGTGGCAAGCATGAAAAAAAACCCTCCAAAAACGCCCAAAAGCAACATGCATAGGTGTGAATCCAGCCTAAGGAGCAGCGTTTTTGCGGCGTTTTTGCCGCGATTTGCGTTTTGCGTTTTTTTTTTTTTACAGTTTTTTTTTACAGTCATCTCTGCACTGAGAACCGAGCCACTGAACACTAACGATGGCTCGGTTCTCACTCCTCCCCAAGAGGAAAGCTGCTGACTGTCAGCATCTCTCCTGCTCTGTTCCTCCATGCTCACTGGAGCGCTGAGCTGTGGAGGGGCGGGGTTCAATATGGAGTTGGCCCACCCTTTGCAGCTATAACAAGCAAGGTCCATAAAGACATGGATGAGTGACTTTGGGGTGGAGGAACTTGACTGGCCTGCACAGAGTCCTGACCTCAACCTTAAAGAACACCTTTGGAATCAATTAAAGCAGAGACTGCGAGCCAGGCCTGCTCTCCATCATCAGTGACTGACCTCACAAATGTGCTTCTGGAGGAATGGTTAAACATTCTTATTGACACAATCCTAAACCTTGTGGACAGCTTCCCAGAAGAGTTGAAGCTGTTATAGCTGCAAAGGGTGGGCCAACTCCATATTGAACCCTATGGACTAAGACTGGGATGCCATTAAAGTTTATGTGTGTGTAAAGGCAAACATCCCAATACTTTTGGTAATATAGTATATATATACACCGGTATATAAATAAAAATTACAGCTTGTTACTGTCATGAGTTTCCACACCTCATAAAATATATTACAATATATTAACCTCCAAAGTACAGCTCAACAAGTAAATACTAATAATTTGATCCTACTGTGCCAAATCACCAAAATACAATATTCCTCAAAATCTTCTGTGTGTGTAACAAACAGCATTAACAATACATAAAATGTGAATAATCACTAGATTTATTATATACGGTATAAATAATTAATATGTAATAAGGATCCTATGAGGAAGTCACTGATCACGTGACGAAACATGTCAGGTAGCAGGAAGTAGGTAATCTATGCACTCATTACACTGATGTCTTTTCTTAAAGGAGTGATGTGTTCTATATCTTAAAAAGGCACTGTGCACTGGATTGGATGTGTGCACTTTATTTGTGAGTAGTTTTTCTTCCTTTTTTAATAAAGCTAAACCCTAGTACACAGGAGCCGAATCCCTGCGGCATCAGCTGGTTCAATAGAAACTGGCCGGAATTCAGCCTGTGTGTGTGGCAGCAGGTCCAACAGAAGCCAGCCGAAGGGGCATGACCGAAAAAGGTCTTCCAATTGGCATCCGATCAGAGCTCTCAGACAATGGCTGACCGGAGTGTTCGGCCGGGGTGGGTCGTTCCCCTGCCAGAACACAATAGCTCAGCAGGGGAGATCACTGTACTAGCATCAGATAGTTACTACAGCTGCTCCTCCAGAGCTCTACAGTTTTTTTTTTTTTTTTTGTTTAGCCCGCTGGGTTGAACGAAAAAAAAAAAAAAAAAAACAACTACTAGTGTGTACCAGGCTTAAGTTTATTTTAATACTATGGGAGGTATATTTCTTCTTTTTGGTGAATTGGCTGGAGTCCGGGCAGAGTGACAGAGAGGTATGCAGTCAGACTTATGGATGCATTGGAGGATTGCTGGAGGATTGGGACCCAGATCACTGGGAAAGCACTTTTTTACCATAACCTTACGGAGGTCAGACTTAGAGGTAAGAGGCCCTATTGAGGGGTGGTGGATCGCACTGATGGAACACAATTTTGAAATATGCACAGCAAGCACGCATGTAAATGGATGCATGTGATATCATAATAAGAACACGTCATTTTTAAAGAAGATTTTGAGTTTCATGGCAATTATTTATACTGTATATAATACATCTAGTGATTATTCACATTTTATGTATTGTTAATGTTGTTCGTTGCACACGCAGGAGATTTTGAGGAATATTGTATTTTGGTGATTTGGCCCAGTAGGATCAAATTATTAGTATTTACTTGTTGAGCTGTACTTTGGAGGTTTACATATAGCACAGAGCCTAATTGGTAACATCACCAACCAATGATATCCCTGGTTCTACAAAACTTTCCTGTTGTATATAACATTTTATTATCAACTGTTGATCTAATTTACTAGAACTCAAATCCATGCAAGTTTAATTTATGTATAATAAATCATAGTAAAATGTCTTTTTGCTTGTAATACTAAGCTGAATCCAAATGGTAAAATGTACAGCTATTTTTGATCTTACAATAGTTTCCTTCAAAGTGTTATTACTACAAAATCCCACAGAGGACTGTAACAGATGGGACAGTAACATGCTTCATCCTGGTTAAGCCTTAAAGGTAAGATCTGCCAATAGTATGTCACAGTACAGTTGCTTATCCCCATATGGTTCCTTAAATGTCTTTAAGTAAGATGAGAGAAACCCATTAAGAATACCCTTACATTAAGTGGTGATATAGTATAGCCCTAAGAGTGGCATTATAAGCATAAACTTGGAACAAAATCAGTAAGGACTCTTAAAGTAGTCTCTTAAAGTAAATCAGTAACAAATAAAATACTGATACACAATAAATTCCTGGCATGTCACAATTTACAACAGGAAATAATTGTATGTATTATCATTCAAAAGACCCTGTCGCCAGACCGTTAATTTCAACAAAAATTTTCCCAAAGGATTATACTGTACCTGCAAGTAGTAATGTATTTATACATGTTATTTACCTTGTAACATTACCTTGCACATTGCAAGTAATTAAAAAATGTAATATAGAAGAGAAAAACACTGCAAATAAGCATTTAAATACTTGATTTTTTGTGTGCTTTTTCCTGCAATTTTTAGGTTGGCATCAGGGTTTCTTTAATAAGCAATCCTTCAGCTTTGCTCAAGTTTTTGTGTCTTGGCAAAGTCCCAACAGTATTAAGGTCAGCCTAACATCCATGTCACCCTTGTCTCAGTGATTCGTAGCAGCCACAAAATCGCTCCCCATAGCACTTTTTTTTCAGAGGAAAAAAACTGCTTCAGTCAGTGATAGGTCTGTTTAGCGGTAAGTCCAGTGACTCACAGTTCTTTCATTGAGCAACTGACTTTTCCAAATACAGATGATGATTATGGCATAACAATATGCAATGGCGTTGCTACAACAATAATATAAAAACATTGCCACAACAATAACGATATGTATAAGGGTCAGATTTTCATTGAGACACAGTTTTTTCTATAATTAACCGCTTCAGCCCCGGAAGATTTTACCCCCTTCCTGACCAGAGCACTTTTTGCGATTCGGCACTGCGTCGATTTAACTGACAATTGCGCGGTCATGCAATGTTGCACCCAAACAAAATTGATGTCCTTTTTTTCCCACAAATAGAGCTTTCTTTTGGTGGTATATGATCACCTCTGCGGTTTTTATTTTTTGCGCTATAAACAAAAAAAGAGTGACAATTTTGAAAAAATGCAATATTTTTTACTTTTTGCTATAATAAATATCCCCCAAAAATATATATAAAAAAGATTTTTTTTCCTCAGTTTAGGCCGATATGTATTCTTCTACATATTTTTGGTAAAAAAATTGCAATAAGCGTATATTAATTGGTTTGAGCAAAAGTTATAGCGTCTACAAAATAGGGGATAGTTTTATGGCATTTTTATTTGTATTTTTTTTTTTTATATTAGTAATGGTGGCTATCTGAGATTTTTTTCGGGACTGCGACATTATGGCGGACACATCAGACACTTTGACACTATTTTGAGACCATTGTCATTTATACAGAGATCAGTGCTATAAAAATGCACTGATTACTGTGTAAATGACACTGGCAGTGAAGGAGGGGGCGATGAAGGGGTTAAGTGTGTCCTAGGGAGTGATTCTAACTGTGGGGGGATGGGCTTCAAGTCACATGACAGCGATCACTGCTCCCGATGACAAGGAGCGGTGATCTCTGTCACCACACAAGCCAGAACGGGGAAATGCCTTGTGTCTGCTGGTGGCACTATTACATTCAGCACCAAAAGGGTGTAATTCCAGTGGCCACCAGCAGGTGTCTCCCTGCCTGGACTTCAGACTTGCCATCAAGCACACCTGTCATGGGTCTGCTGGACTATATAGACCCTCCCCTAACTAGGCCTCAGTGCTTCAGAATTCCTCTGCTAGCCCTGCCCTTGTTCCAGCCTGTTCCTGTTTGTTCCTGGACCCCGTTTGTGTATCCTGTCCTTTGAGTCCTGTTTCCTGTTCCCTGCTCCTTGGTCTGCTTCCTTATCCCTGGTTTCTGTTCCCTTGTCGCTTTTTGCCCCTGCCTTATTTTTATTTCATATTTGTTTCCTTGCTCGTGTATTATATTAGTTAGATAGATAGTTAGGTGGGTTTGGGGGTTTGCTGTGTTCTCACTAGGGATGAGCTTCGTGTTCGAGTCGAACCCATGTTCGACTCGAACATCGTCTGTTCGCCCGTTCGCCGAATTGCGAACGATATGGGCCGTTCGCGCCAAATTCACATGACAGCGATCACTGCTCCCGATGACAGGGAGCGGTGATCTCTGTCACGACACAAGCCAGAACGGGGGAAATGCCTTGTGTCAGGAACGGTGTCATCTCCGGTTTCACCTGCTGGTGGCACTATTACATTCAGCACCAAAAGGGTGTAATTCCAGTGGCCACCAGCGGGTGTCTCTCTGCCTGGACTTCAGACTTGCCATCAAGCATCACCTGTCATGGGTCTGCTGGACTATATAGACCCGCCCCTAACTAGGCCTCAGTGCTTCAGAATTCCTCTGCTAGCCTTTGTCCCTGCTCTTGTTCCAGCCTGTTCCTGTTTGTTCCTGGACCCCGTTTGTGTATCCAGTCCTTGAGTCCTGTTTCCTGTTCCCTGCTCCTTGGTCTGCTTCCTTACCCCTGGTTTCTGTTCCCTTGTCACTTTTTGCCCCTGCCTTATTTTTATTTCATATGTTTCCTTGCTTGTGGATTATATTAGTTAGATAGATAGTTAGGTGGGTTTGGGGGTTTGCTGTGTTCTCACCATTTACTTGTTTTTGGTTTGCTGTCTTGATTACATGTGTGTCTTTATCACTAATAATAAACATACCTTTTTTTTAAATTTACTCGTTTGTCCCTGATTCCTTGGTGCAGCCCAGCGATCTGATCACTTGCATTGGATGTTGTGTATAACATCCCCTGACAGAATTCTGAAGCCATACAATCAGATCGGTTGCACCTGGGAATTGGGGCCCAGCTATTGTTGAAAGATGGACTTCGAAAGTATTTTGTATTTATCGCTCCTGGCAACTGATGACAGAGGCATTTGTTATCAGACATTGGCTGAATACACTAGGGAACAATTGTTAAAATGCATCCGCCTAACTCATGTTTTTATTGATCAAGGCAGTTTTTATGTTTGAAAATGTGCAACCATTAATTAAGATCTGTACTGAGTTGGCCCTGTCTGATGTCGTTGGGGGAAGTGATGACTATACACCCCCTTTTAGTGCAGCTCAGGTAGAATCTTTAGTTTGACTGTTGGAGGATGACTCAGCATTTTTTTTTAACAATATTCAGCTTGTCATCAGCAGGTGCTTGCAAAATGCATTGAATTAGTGCAGTCTCTGGTCAGTCAAGCTAAGTGCAAACCTGATTCAGTGCAACCATTAATACAGGCCTTGTCAAATCTGTTGCACTCAGTCTCTGTTAGCTCCCAATATACCTTTCTACCAATAAAATACCAGTACCCTGTTTCCCCCTGTTGCACCTACCCTGCCTTTAACCCCCCTGCTTCTTCTCAGCTGCCTCCATCAGCTCCACTAAATCTCCCTTCAAAACCTACTCCCTCTGTTTTGCCATCCTTTCACTCTTCGCTTCTACCAGCTGCATTCACTACCTACAGCCCTGTACCCACTTATAAATCCCCAGTGGCTAAAACCAAAAAGAAGCGGAAGTTTTTCCCAACCCATACAATCATGTCAGTATCGAATCCTGCCTCCCCACCAGATGATCTGTTCCAGCCTGATGTGTTCCAGTATGCTGCCCAGCCTGATTTTCCAAAGCCTGCTGTTCAGCCTGTTGTGCCAGTGTTTCTGCCTGTTGTCCAGTCTAACATCCCAGTGTCCATGTTCCAGTCTGATGTACCTAGCTTTCAGTCTGATGTGCCTGCTGCCCAGTCTGAAGTTCCGGTACCGGCTGCCCAATTTGAAGTTCCAGTACCTGCTATCCAGTCTGATGTACCTGCTGCTCAGCCTGTTGTGCAAACACCTGCTGTTCTGCCTGATGTGCCAGCGCCTGTGCCTGCTGCCCAGTCTGAAGTTCCAGTACCGCCTGCCCGGTTTGAAGTTACAGTACCTGCTATCCAGTCCGATGTACCTGCTGTTCAGCCTGTTGTGCCAGCACCTGCTGTTCTTCCTGATGTGCCAGTGCCTGTGCCTGCTGCCCAGTTTGAAGTTCCAGTACCGGCTGCCCGGTTGGAAGTTCCAGTACCTGCTATCCAGTCCGATGCACCTACTGTTCAGCCTGTTGTGCCAGCCCCTGTGCCTGCTGCCCAGTCTGAAGTTCCAGTACCGGCTATCCAGTCCGATGTACCTGCTGTTCTGCCTGATGTGCCAGCGCCTGTGCCTGCTGCTCAGTCTAAAGTTCCAGTACCGGCTGCCCGGTTTGAAGTTCCAGTACCTGCTATCCAGTCCGATGCACCTGCTTTTCAGCCAGTTGTGCCAACACCTGCTGTTCTGCCTGATGTGCCAGCTGTCCAGTCTGAAGTTCCAGTACCTGCTGCCTGGTCTGATGTCCCAGTGCCCACTCTCCAGTCTGACGTGCCTGCTGCCCAGCCTGATGTGTTCCTGTCCTTGCCCAGCCTGATGTGTTCCTGTCCTCTGCCCAGCCTGATGTGTTCCTGTCCTCTGCCCAGCCTGATGTGTTCCTGTCCTCTGCCCAGACTGATGTGTTCCTGTCCGCTGCCCAGCCTGATGTGTTCCTGTCCGCTGCCCAACCTGATGTGTTCCTGTCCACTGCCCAGCCTGATGTGTTCCTGTCCGCTGCTCAGCCTGATGTGTTCCTGTCCGCTGCCCAGCCTGATGTGTTCCTGTCCACTGCCCATCCTGATGTGTTCCTGTCCGCTGCCCAGCCTGATGTGTTTCTGTCTGCTGCCCAGCTCGGTGTGCCTTTGCCTGCTGCCCAGCTCGGTGTGCCTTTGCCTGCTGCCCAGCTCGATGTGGATGTGCCACTGCCCAGCTTAATGTACCTCTGCTTTCTGTTCAGCCTGATGACATGGTGCCTGCTAAAACTGTTCCTGACTGATGCCCATCTTGCCGCTGTGTCAATCCTGTCTGTCCCCCGGCCTGAATGTAATGCTCGTGTGGTCTGCCTCCAATGGTTTCTTGCCTGTTACCCTGCTAATTTTCATCTCTGGATCCAAACTTCCTGACCTGGGTGGTGGGGTGTGTGTCCTATTTTCAGACTCTGATGGCACGTCCCCAGTAAACTAAAAGACTCTGGCCTTGGAAGTGCGAAGAAGTCCGCAGACTCAGTAGGGAAACACTTTAGGGTGTTTCTGCACCCACTCGGACTGTCGTACCCAGGGCTGAATGGAACATCCGGAGGCCACTCCTTTAGGAGCGGGAACTGTCAGGAACGGTGTCATCTCCGGTTTCACCTGCTGGTGGCACTATTACATTCAGCACCAAAAGGGTGTAATTCCAGTGGCCACCAGCAGGTGTCTCCCTGCCTGGACTTCAGCCATCAAGCACACCTGTCATGGGTCTGCTGGACTATATAGACCCTCCCCTAACTAGGCCTCAGTGCTTCAGAATTCCTCTGCTAGCCCTGCCCTTGTTCCAGCCTGTTCCTGTTTGTTCCTGGACCCCGTTTGTGTATCCTGTCCTTTGAGTCCTGTTTCCTGTTCCCTGCTCCTTGGTCTGCTTCCTTATCCCTGGTTTCTGTTCCCTTGTCGCTTTTTGCCCCTGCCTTATTTTTATTTCATATTTGTTTCCTTGCTCGTGTATTATATTAGTTAGATAGATAGTTAGGTGGGTTTGGGGGTTTGCTGTGTTCTCACTAGGGATGAGCTTCGTGTTCGAGTCGAACCCATGTTCGACTCGAACATCGTCTGTTCGCCCGTTCGCCGAATTGCGAACGATATGGGCCGTTCGCGCCAAATTCGTGTGGCGCGTCACGGCCAATAATTCACTGCGGCATCGCAGTGCATTGCTGGCTGATGATTGGCCAAGCATGCACTATGACCCGCATGCTTGGCCAATCACAGCGCCGTCTGAACAGAGAGCCGTAATTGGCCAAAGCCAAGGAGGCTTTGGCCAATTATGGCTCAGGGGATTTAGCACACGCCCCACACTATATAAGGCCGCCTGCACGGCGGCCCTGTGTAGTGTGTGTTCCGGCGTTCATAGATAGAGAGAGAGAGACAGACAGTGACATTTGATTTGAGTTAGATAGATTAGGCAGAACAGTCAGTCAGTTAGCTGCACTTACAGTGTATTGTGTATATATATGCATCCCAGGTGTTGCATATATATATATATATATATATATATACACTGTATTCAGTTTAGCTAGATCCGTTCCTGTTATCTTCTTACTGACAGGCAGGCTTGTCTTGTTACAGTATTTACAGCTACCTGAAGAAAATTGCTGGTGTTCTTTTGATCCTATTAGTACCACAGTCAGGCAGCTAGACTATTTACAGTTAGTGCAGTGCGTCCTGCTCACAGTGTTCAGCTAAAACTACAAGTTAGTGGGGTACGTCCACCTCACAGTGTTCAGCTAAATCTACAAGTTAGTGGGGTGCGTCCTGCTCACAGTGTTCAGCTAAAACTACAAGTTAGTGCGGTGCGTCCACCTCACAGTGTACAGCTAAACCTACAAGTTAGTGCTGTGCGTCCTGCTCACAGTGTTCAGCTAAAACTACAAGTTAGTGTGGTGCGTCCTCCTCACAGTGTCCAGCTAAACCTACAAGTTATATTTTTGCGAGCTCTGCACAGTGTTCAGCTAAAGCTACCTGTAGAAGGTTGGTGGTGTTCTCATACTACAGGAAGGCAGTTGATTTTGCTAGCTGCAGTATCAGTACATATATATATATATATATATATATATATATATATATATATATATATCCCAGCTTAGTGCAGCTACAGGCCATTAGTATGTCTGGAAGGCCAAGAAGGAGAGGCAGACAGTCACAAGCCAATAAGAGAGGGCAAGCAGGCTCTGTGTCTAGTGCTGGTCGTGGAGACGGTGCATCCTCATCAGCACGTGGCTGTGGGACACGCTTGGCCTTTTTTTCGGCAGCTGGCCGTGTTGAGCCGCAACATGCGGAAGACTTAGTCGAGTGGATGACCAAGCCATCCTCATCCTCCTCATCCTCTCTCACCCATGCCCAGGGTACTTTGTCTGGCAAAGCAGCGGCCTCTTCCCTTGGCTCAATGTCATCAGTGACTCCTTCCCTAGCCCCACCATGTCCTCCTGAGGAGTCCCTCGAACTGTTTGACCACAGTGTTGGGTACATGCTCCAGGAGGATGCCCAGCGTTTGGAAGGCTCTGATGATGATACTGAGCTCGATGAAGGCAGTAACGTGAGCACAGACAGAGGGGGTGCCCAAGAAGGACAGCAATCTGGCAGTCATGCTCCCCCTGCTGCAGCATACTGCCAGGTTTGCTCCAGTGATGAGGAGGGAGGGGATGATGAGGTCACTGACTCAACGTGGGTGCCTGATAGGAGAGAGGAGGAGGCGGCACATCACCAACGAGGCAGGATGCCCTCCATGGGCCAGCCTAAGGGCAGCACCTTGACGGCATCACACCCCAAAGCTCCACATGTGCAGGGCGCTGCAGTCTCGGCGCGTTATTCAAAAAGTTCTTTGGTGTGGGCCTTTTTTGAGACGAGTGCATCAGATCGCACCGCTGCTATTTGCAACATATGTCTCAAGCGTATCTCGCGTGGCCAAAAAATCTCCCGCTTTGGTACCACATGCTTGACCAGACATATGTTGACCTGCCATGCAGTTCGTTGGCAAGTGTATCTAAAAGACCCACACCAAAGAACAAAGAGGACCTCTCCTTGCTCCTCATCAGCTGAGTTCTCCAACCCCACTATACCTTCAGTCCTCTCTGAGACCTGCACTGAGAGGAATGAAGGTGTAGAATTAGGTGTGTCACAGCCAAGTACTTGTGGGCAATCTGCTTTTGGTACACCGACGTCAGATTGTACCAGGCAAATTTCCCTGCTCCAGCTGCTGCACCGCCGAAAGAAGTTTGCTCCCAGCCATCCACATGCCCAGCAGATGAATGCTAGCTTGGCAAAATTGCTAGCATTTCAACTGCTGCCTTTTCAGTTGGTAGACTCTGCCCCCTTCCGTGAGTTTGTGGAATGTGCGTTTCCTCAGTGGCAGGTACCCAAACGCCACTTTTTCTCATGGAAGGCGATTCCGGCTCTCTACCGGCATGTGGAAGGCAATGTCCATGCCTCGCTGGACAGGGCGGTCAGCGGTAAGGTGCATATTACCGCTGACTCATGGTCCAGCAGGCATGGACAGGGACGTTACCTAAGTTTCACGGCGCATTGGGTGACTCTGCTGGCAGCTGGGAAGGATGCAGGACAAGATGCAGTAGTGTTGGAGGTTGTTCCGCCACCATGCCTCCAAAATGCTAATGATTGTGACACACCTCTCTCCTCCACCCCCTCCTCTTCTTCTTCCTCCATGGCCTCTTCCTGTGCTTTGTGCTCAGAACCAGCAGTGCTCCGTAGCCGTTCAAGGGGCTACGCAAGTACGCAGGCCAAAAGATGCCATGTGGTGCTTGAGCTGGTGTGCTTGGGGGACAGGAGCCACACTGGGGCAGAGGTTCTGTCAGCTCTGCAGGGGCAGGTTCAGAGGTGGTTGACGCCACGCCAACTTAAGGCAGGAATGGTGGTTTGTGACAATGGCACCAACCTCCTCTCTGCCCTCCGACAGGGATAAATGACCCATGTGCCCTGTTTGGCTCACGTCCTTAACTTGGTGGGGCAGCGGTTCTTGGGCAGGTACCCGGGCTTACAGGATGTCCTGAGGCAGGCCAGGAAAGTCTGTGTGCATTTCCACCGGTCATATAATGCCAGTGCTCGGCTGACGGACCTCCAAAAAGGAGTTTAACCTGCCCAAGAACCGCCTAATCTGTGACACGCCCACCAGGTGGAAATCAACTTTGGCCATGCTGCAGCGGCTGCACACGCAGCAGAGGGCCATCAATGAGTACCTGTGCAACTATGGCACCAGGACAGGGTCAGGGGAGCTTGTTTTTTTTCCCCACGCCAGTGGGCCATGATCAGGGATGCATGCACTGTCCTGTCACCATTTGAGGAGGCCACGAGGATGGTGAGCAGTGACAGTGCATGCATCAGTGACACTGTCCCCCTTGTCCACCTGTTGGAGCACACGCTGCGTGGAATAATGGACAGGGCACTTGAGGCAGAACAGAGGCAGGAAGAGGAGGACTTCCTTAGCTCTCAAGGCCCCCTTTATCCAGACAGTGTTCCTGCGTGCCCGCCGATCACACAGGAAGAGGAGGAGGAGGAGGAGGAGGAAGATTGTGTCAGTATGGAGGTGGAGCCTGGCACTCAGCATCAGCAGCAGTCCCAAGAAACACATGGACTTGTACGTGGCTGGGAGGAGGTGGCTGCGGACCATGTCGTCCTTAGTGACCCAGAGGACTCCGGACCGAATGCCTCAGTAAACCTACGCTGCATGGCCTCCCTGATCCTGCAAAGCCTGCGTAAGGATCCTCGTATTCGTGGTATCAAGGAGAAGGACCAATACTGGCTGGCAACCCTCCTTGATCCACGTTACAAGGGTAAGGTTGCGGACCTTATCTTGCCATCGCAGAGGGAGCAGAGGATGAAACACCTTTGGGAGGCCTTGCAGAAAGATCTGTGCAACGCGTTCCCAGAGACTGGGAGGTTACAAACTCCTGTTTCTGGACAACGTGTTGCTGAGGCTTCGGTCAGTCAAAGAAGGAGCGGTGGAGAAGGTGGCCGTCTGACCGATGCGTTCAGACAATTTATTGGTCCGCAGCCCCAAGGTATGATCGGTTCCAGCAACCATCGCCAGCGTCTGTTTTACATGGTGCAAGAATACCCAGGGGCAAGATCTGACTTGGACACCTTTCCCACCGAAAATCCTCTGGGTTACTGGGTCTTGAGGATGGATCACTGGCCAGAGCTTGCACAGTATGCAATTGAGCTACTGGCCTGTCCTGCATCCAGCGTTCTTTTGGAACGCACATTCAGTGCTGCTGGAGGCTTTGTAACCGATCACAGGGTGCGTCTGTCCACCGACTCGTAAACCTTCATAAAAATGAATCAGTCTTGGATCACCACCAGCTACCAAGCACCTGATGCTGATGTAACCGAATTATTTTTTTTGAAATCTCAGATCCCTTCAAAGACTGCCTATGCTGATGCTGAGTGACTATCCCTGAGTAATTATCCTCTTCCTCCTCAATCATCACGCTGATAGCTTGTAAGAACATTTTTGGTTCTGGGCGCCACCACCAGTGCCTAAGGCCTTTCCTATCCCTAGGCAGCAAGACGCTTTCTATCCAGGCATCAGCTGCCTCAAGGACACCTCCTCCCTCCTCCCCCCCCCCCTTCTGCTGCCAGGATCACACGGCTCTCCACTCCAAAGGATCTCTACAGTCTGCAGCTGTGTTTACACACTTCTCCTGAGACAGGCACATCTGACAGCCTAACAGCACCGCAAAAAGAAAATACAATCTATTTACATCCATAGAACACCTAGGTATGGAACTTGGAATAATCAATTGTCCATCACAGGACACATCCTCCTACTAGCAACACCACCTCTCCCCATGTACACATGTCGGCCTACCGGCCCATACAGACTGTGCTCCAGTTCTCCTGGATCTGATGAAGAGGTTTTCCTCGAAACGCGTCAGCCTTTCTTAAATACCTGCCTCAATATGGGCACACCCCAATTTTAACTTCCTAGTACTTATTTTGTTACCTGTTTTTCCTTTTTTTTTTTTTTTTTTTTTTTATAATATTATGTAGTATTTGTATGATTTTATATCTATATGACTATATGTCTGTATTCTTTTACATAAATAAACCATACATTTCTTGATGTAAGCGTCTGATCACGCGCCTTCCACCCATTCCTACTAAACGGCCCAATTTTTCAGCCCCTGTTTAACAGGGGCGTGTAATTACAATTTTTGATGCAATACTTTGCAGCAGGGCTCGTTTCTGCGTTACAACTAGAGTATCTGTGAGGGGTTGCAGTGTTGTGGCACCAGCACCAGTGCCTAAGGCCCAATTTTTCAGCCCCTATTTAACAGGGGCATGTAATTACAATTTTTGATGCAATACTTTGCAGCAGAGCTCATTTCTGCGTTCCAACTAGAGTATCTGTGAGAGGTTGCAGTGTTGTGGCACCAGCACCAGTGCCTAAGGCCCAATTTTTCAGCCCCTGTTTAACAGGGGCATGTAATTACAATTTTTGATGCAATACTTTGCAGCAGGGCTCATTTCTGCGTTCCAACTAGAGTATCTGTGAGGGGTTGCAGTGTTGTGGCACCAGCACCAGTGCCTAAGGCCTAATTTTTCAGCCCCTGTTCAACAGGGGCATGTAATTACAATTCTTGATCTAATATTTCACAGCAGGGCCCATTTCTGCACCCACCAAGAGTGAGTGAGGATTTACAGTGTTGTGGCACCACCACCACCAAAGGCCCAATTTTTCTGCCCTTGTTCAACAGGGGCATGTAATTACAATTCTTGATCTAATATTTCACAGCAGGGCCCTGTGAGGGCTTACAGTCTTATGGCCACAACAACACCTAAGGCCCAAATTTCTGCTGAGTATATAGGGCAGGCCCCTACTTTCAAACATCTAACTTACAAACGACTCCTACTTGCAAACGGAAGGAGACAACAGGAAGTGAGATGAAATCTACCCCTAGGAAGGAAAATTCTCTCCTGTAAGAGTTAATATGGGAAAAACATTTCTCCTTTCCACTGATGCTTTCCAATCCTTGTTCCACAAAAAACACCAAATTTTCAAAAAACATTTGTCATTGGGACAAAAAGTGAAGTGAAATCTTCTGAATAGGAGGAAAGACAGCAAAACAAATGTCACAGGGGTGATAACCCTTCCCTATGTTTTCCAAAAAGCTTAAAAAAGATTTTTTGGCTGGAGCTAAACACGTTAAAAATGTACTCGTTAAAAATTACAAACAGATTCTACTTAACAACAAACCTACAGTCCCTGTCTTGTTTGCACCGCCTGTATACTGCTGTACAGAGTATATAGGGCCTAGTGGCCCCACACCTTTCCTTATTTTAATTTGGGTGCGGGATTCCCCTTAATATCCATACAAGACCCAAAGGGCCTGGTAATGGTCTGGGGGATACCCATGCCGTTTGTCTCACTGATTTTCATCCATATTGCCAGGACCCGACATTACATTAAACCTGCAAGCAGTTTTAAATGAGATTTTTTCCTTTAAAAATTACATTTTGTGCAGGGACTGTTCTAAACACGGGAAACACGCGCCACTTTACAGGCATACTATAGACACACCCCAGGTATGATATTTAAAGGAATATTTCACTTTTTTTTTTTTACTTTAAGCATCATTAAAATCACTGCTCTCGAAAAAACGGACGTTTTTAAAAGTTTTTTTTGCATCGATACAAGTCCCCTGGGGTAGGACCCGGGTCCCCAAACCCTTTTTAGGACAATACCATGCAAATTAGCCTTTAAAATGAGCACTTTTGATTTCGAACGTTCGAGTCCCATAGACATCAATGGGGTTCTAACGTTTGTGCGAATTTTCGGTCTATTCGCAGGTTCTGATGCGAACCGAACCGGGGGGTGTTCGGCTCATCCCTAGTTCTCACCATTTACTTGTTTTTGGTTTGCTGTCTTAATTACACATGTGTCTTTATCATTAATAATAAACATACATTTTTTTTCATTTATTCGTTTGTCCCCGATTCCTTGGTGCAGCCCAGCGATCTGATCACCTGCATTGGATGTTGTGTATAACATCCCCTGACACCCATTCTGAGGCTCCGTGACACGTTCGCCGGGAGACCGGTGGACATCGAGTCACGCTGTACATGGCGGGTGCGCGCCCGCCTGCTATCCCCAGGTCTTAAAGGGGAAGTACAGGTATGCCCATTTGCCCACTGCTGCCATTGTGCCAAAGTATATATGTGTGCAGCGGTCGGCAAGTGATTAATAACATATTTTTTTTTAAGATCAGTTGGAATTATTAGTTTTTGGCTAAGTGGGTAGTACTTCCACCTAGCAGTACTAGGGTCGTCGGTTCGAATCCCAAGTTTGCATGTTCTACCTGTGCCTGTGTGGGTTTCCTTTGGGTACTTTGGTTTCCTCCCACACTCCAAAGACATTGTGGTAGGTTAATTGGCTCCTGTAACGAATATGTAAGCGTAGGATAGTTTTGCCTTAGCGAGATGTGATGTGATCTGTAGAAGTAGTGTAATGGTAGATGTAGTTTAATTCTGGGTTATTAAAAATATAGTATTCTATGTCAGTTATGCACATATGTTCTTTCATTAGCATTTGAAAAGGACAGAGCCAGATTCCAGGATCGAAGTGACACCTAGATGCCAATAAAAGTTCCCATTAATGTAAACATAGATTGCCACCTTCCTAAGGCCTCAAAGAAAACTGTTAGTCATTGTGGCTACATGGATCTGCAGGGGGCATTCGCAAGGCCCCAGCCGGTCTGCAAATCTTGATTAATATCAACAGATCTAAGGAACCTATTTTATCTCTCATAAAAGCTAAAATATTAGCAGCAGAGAGATAAAAATAATTCCTTTTGATCGTACACGCAATGGGTTACGTGTACATGTAACTCTGTATTTTTAGCATGTGTGGAATCCTAGAGAACCACACAAAATCATTATATGGCGCCTGATTGCGTCAGGCAGGCAGTGATTGGTACTGTCATGATCGGACTAATGCGCTGGTATCGGAAATCCTATCCATGACCCAGCAATCAACGCTGTTCTGGGCCAATTCGACTCTGGTCATTTCAGAACACAAAACATCCTGTGGGCTGAGACAGGAACACCCCCCAGGGTTGATTGGCCAAGGGCTAAAGTCCAGCCCGCATCCATATTTCAATAAATTGGGTTGCCTGAGATATGGACATTGTTCTTCCACGAAGCCATTTCGAAACTGGGGGGTTCCCACATGTTCCAGTATGCTTCTACGAAAAGGATAGACTTCTGTAAAGTTTATTTCTGTTTTTATCCCTTTTTATTTTCATAGCAAATTGCCAATTGTGTGTCATTCTGTATTTTTATGTATCTTTTTTAGTCTCCTTTTTCTTTGTATATCTTTTATGCACTGCCCACTTTCGGGATATTAAAGGATAAAATTATACCCCAGTTGAAGTCATTGCGGACGAAACGCGTCGGATTTGATATGCCTGTCATGCCACGATTGAATTAAGCGCTTATTTTATTCATTTTGTACCTGATCTCCATTTTGTCTCCACGAGCCAGAGTGCTTTTTACTGCAAAACTTTTTATTAAAGCTTTTGAAAGCTGATTCACACTATGTGGAAGTTTTTCTTTTTAATTCTTCAATCTGAGGGCCTGCATCCCCTCCATGAGGCTTTATCGTTGGATTGCGACACAGTCCCACACTATGAAGCTTGGAAGCCGGTGAGATTGGATAAGGCCAATCGGTGAGTGTTTCCCCCGCTTTTCCATCCGTTTTGGACACAGTGCTGCATCCATCATTCCCTGCTCCTCTGTAAGCTTGTTTGACTCTCAAGCCGCTGGCTAGTGAGTCCATCGATTCCGGTAAGGGTATTTTCACCTGTCCTTATTTACATCACAAGTTTGGTCACCATACTGCACCGAAGCCAGCCCTGGATACGGGAGACCCATATAATAAGTTTTAGTGCAAGTCATATTGGCTAATTCTTTAGATACACGACTCAAGAACCGTCTATGGACCTTCGCTAAATTTTTTTACTTTTAAGTTTTGATTGTAACACTACTGGCATGAACGTTTTACATGTTTGATTATTTTCCCTTTTTTTTTGAGTCGCACACATCGACTCATAGTTTATTATTGGGTTTCTTTTTATGTGTAACTAGATCCAACTTATGAGATCACCCCACAGAGATATAGGTCTTATCACGAACGTTTTACATGTTTGTTTACTCTTCTTTTTTTTGAGTCACATATATTTACTTATATTTTTTGTATTATTGAGTTTCCTTTATGTGTAATTAGATATTCAACATAGGAGTTCATCTCACAGATACACAGATCTTATCATAATATATAAGATCTCACATACAATTGGTAGTAGTCCAGTTTCACTAAACACTTTATTGTGCAACATTTGACCTCCAGACTGATATTTTGGTGGGTCTTGCTCAATAATGAACATTATGTCTTTTCAGCGCCACACTTTATTTTAGTTATAAAATTAATAAGTGACTTCTGTGTACTAAGCTAGGACTCATATCTCTGGAGAGGTTGGTGTATTTTAGTGCCTAAGTACTCGGTCTAAGTTATGTGCCAATCGGTATGCAATTGCACTGTGTGTTGGCAGATTGCATGCAGATTGTAAGCACAGATCTTCCAGACAGAGATCTGTGTGTGTGGTGGCTCAGCAGACCAGTCTGTGGACAAACTGTTGGGTGGTGGCAGGCTATTGTTTATTGTGTGTTTGGTGTGTGGGTGTGGGGACAGTGGGAAGAGTGATTAACACCGGGGCTCAAGCTTGCAGGATAGCTGGAGGAACCCTAGAAGTGTGTAGTAATTGCTAGACTGTTCCCCAACCCTTATGCCCTGTACACACGGTCGGATTTTCCGACGGAAAAAGTGCGATCAGATTGTGTTGACAGAAATTCCGATCGTGTGTGGGCGCCATGGAACGTTTTATGTCGGAATTTCCGACACACAAAGTTTGAGAGCAGGCTATAAAATTTTCTGACAATAAAATCCGATCGGTTAAATTCCGATCGTGTGTACACAAATCCGACGCACAAAGTGCCATGCATGCTCAGAGTAAATTAAGAATAAATTAAGAGATGAAAGCTATTGGCTACTGCTCCGTTTATAGTCCCAGCGTGCGTGTCTTACGTCACCACGTTCAGAACGATTGGATTTTCCGACAACTTTGTGCTACGGTGTGTATACAAGACAAGTTTGAGCCAACATCCGTCGGAAAAAAATCCATGGGTTTTGTTGTCGGAATGTCCAATCAATGTCTAATCGTGTGTACAGGGCATTAGAGTGCACCAGATTGTATGTAAGATTCGTATCTGCCTATGTGTGGTCAGCTAGCTGGATTGGAGTGGAGTCTCCCTCTAGTGGTGGCCAAAGGTAGTGCAGGCTGCGAAAGTACCACAGCCAGTCTTACATGCTCAGTATAAGTTCCCCCTTATTCCCTTAGTTCCTCATACCCCCAGTCACGGAACGCACGTCGCGGTTAGCTAATCGCCATGGGCGTGCATAATTCTTGACCGATCCTATCTAAATTAGCCCTAGTATACGTATGAATGTGAATTAGAGACCTTAGATTGTAAGTTCCTTCAGGACAGGGACTGATGTAAATGTACAATATATATGTAAAGCGCTGCGTAAATTGATGGCGCTATATAAGTACCTATAATAAAAAAATCTTTTACTATATAGGATTATTTACACACAGGGCTTCTTTTCAGCGGGAACATGGGGGAAAGCAGTTCTGGTACCTCCAGCACTGAATGTATGCAATGCTTAGGGGTGCTGGGGTGTGCTGAAGGGTTTATTGTTGCTGGTTACTAGGGTATCTATTGTTGCTAGGATATCTATTGTTGCTGAGGGGGGTCTATTACGGTTTATGTCGCTAGGGGGTTCAATTGTCGATGAGAGATCTTCTGTTGACGGAGGGGTATTTGTTGCTGGGTGGTATTTTATCATAGGGGTCTATTGTTAATTGGGATCTATTGTTGTTGGAGGGTCTATTGTTGCTGGAGTGAATCTATTGTTGTTGAAGGACCCAATGTTGCTGGGTGATCTAGTGTTGTTTGGGTGGGGGATGAGCTATTGTTTCTGGGGTGGATCTATTGATGTTGGGGGGGGTCTATAGTTGCTGGGAAGGTCTATTATTGCTGGGGGGTTCTGCTGTTGCTGGTCGGGATATATTGTTGCTGGGATGTCTGTTGTTACTGGCTGCAGGGAATCTATTTTACTGCCTTCCATTAGCAAATTCCATACAAATTACTTAGCACCCAAAAATTATACTTTGTTCTGTATTCTCCAAAAGGGGCGGTATTGGGAGGCGGGTAGAAGTTGGAACCAAGAGACATTGCTCGAGGGTGGGTAGGGGGCGGAGTCATGGGTTGACTTGGAAGGGGGGTGTACCTGCGCCTATTCTCTGAGAAAAAAAGCCCTGTTTACACATAATCACAACATTCTTAACCAGGTTAGTACCATTAAAGCAAGAAAATGTTCTGTGTAAAAGATTGAATCCTAGCAGAGGAGTTTACTTAGGATTAGGGATGGGCGAACGGTTCGGCCCCAGCATAAGTTTGGGTTGAACTTTGGTTGTTCGGATGTTCGGCGAACACCGAACAATTTGCGGTGTCCGGGGCAAATTTAAAAGCCGCCGGAACACCGTTAAAGTCTATGGGACACTAACATGAAAAATCAAAAGTGCTAATTTGCAAGTTGTTGTCATAAATAGTGTTGTCATAAATCTTCTAGACCTGAAGATTCATACCAGGATCTTCAGGTCTAGTATGTAAATTAAGGGGAACCCTGCACTAAATTTTAAAGAAAAAAATGGCGTGGGGTCCCCCCCTTCAGGTCTGGTATGGATTTTAAGGGGAACCCTGCGCCAAAATGAAAAAAATCCATACCAGTCCCTTATCCGAGCACGCAACCTGGCATGCGGCAGGAAAAAAAGGGGGAACCAGAGAGAGCCCCCTCTCCTGAACCGTACCAGGCCACATGCTTTCAACATGGAGTGGGTGCTTTGGGGTCTGACCCCAAAGCACCTTGTCCCCATGTTGATGGGGACAAGGGCCTCATCCCCACAACCCTTGCCCGGTGGCTGTGGGGGTATGCGGGTGGGGGGGCTCATCGGAATCTTAAGAAGGGGACCCCTAGATCCCGGCCCCCCCATGTGAATTGGTAACGGGTACATTGTACCCCTACCATTTCACAAACAAAAGTGGTAAAAAAAGACAAGAGACAGCTTGGGACAAGTGTTTAATAAAAGATAAAAAAATAAAAATGTCCCGCGATGTAAATCCATGCCGCCCGACGGACCGAAAAAGAAAAAAAAAAAAGCTGCTACAGTTCCGCCTCCATGGAAGGCTCCTGCCGATTGACACTTCTTCTGGGCAACAGCTGTTATATAGCTGAGGGCGGGGTCACCCGGTGATGTAAACGGGTGACCCTGCCCCCCTCTGGCACCTCCTCTCCCTATCACCATAAAATAAGGGGAAGTGCTCTGTAGTTCTAAAAAACTTCCCAATGACATTGTTTGCAATATCACTGCAGAGTGCACAGGATTCAGGATAGATTTCTGGTAGAAATAACAGTTTGTTTTGTTTTTTTGTACTTATTGAACATTTTAATACTGTACGAAACAGACCAGAAGATAATAAACAAAAGAAATTCATTGTTAGAATTTACTGTATATATATGCTTAAAAAAAAGATTAAAATGGTTTATGGCAGCATATTAAGAAAAAGTCTGTAATTTACACATTACCTTCAGTGAAAACAGGATAACAAAATGATACAGCGTAGTAGATAAGATATTTAGGCAGCCAGTGTATGTAAATCTAGACTTTTCTTGTAAATTGTATAGGCTGGCCACGCCCACCCTCAGAACTTTCCTATTGGTCCTTTAAAGTGATGGATTGCCTCTTTGTCCAATAGGGTGGATCAGAAGGCTCACAGGGAGGCATAAGGAGGGAGCAGCACTGTTCCTAGGATTTTTGCTATAAAAATAAAATATAGACTTGCCTAAAAAGGGAAAGTGACTCAAAAATCCCCAAAAGGGGAAATTGGCTCCATGCAACTGTGAGCAGTTCTTTATTTCACTGTGCATCATGCACTTTATATTTATTCATAATATACTAATATACTGTATTTTTAGATGTATAAAAAAAAATTGCACTAACGGTTAAGGTAAATGAGTGGAGCTGCAACTATAAAGTGTTATACGACACCAATCAGAATTTAGAAAACAAAAGTCGCGCTAAAAAAAGTGGAAAAACTTGAAGTGTTAAATACCACAAATCATAATGACAATAATAAATGATAAATGAAATATTAAGATGCAAAAAATAACTGAAAATATTCAAAGCAAATGTAATCAAAAAAACGTGCAAGTGTAGAAATGTTCAATTCAAAATGTCCATATATTGAGTGCAAAAAAAAAAAAAAGTGGAAATAGTACAGGTAATAAATATTAGTTGATGAATAAAAAAGTCCATGTTGTGCAAAGCAAATCCCAGGGTGATACGTGGTGACATTCCACACTGTAGTGATAAGTACAAAGATGAAACCTCCACCACAGAAAAACACTGCCGCTTACCGGAAAGCGATGGTCCCTTATTACACTGTTTGAAACACTAAAGCATCCCATAGATTATGTGATTTTCTTCCTTCCACTATGGGTGGAAGGAAAGAAAATTGCTTGATTCCCCCATCAGCACACTCAATGTTGATTGGGTAATTGCTCCCACAACTCTACTGCGATCTGCCAACGGGGAGCCTTCTCGGCCGGCAGAACACAGTGGTCACTGCTATCAACCATCACGTTTACAATCACGCGTTGTTATGGCTTCAACTTACATTTACCTTCAGTTCATAGATAATTAAACTGGACACAATTAAAACCTACTCATATTTGGCATACAGACAGGTTAGAGTTATGGGGGGTGTTGTGTTTTCATTTTTTTTACCTTCATTTTTGTATTTACTTCAATGGTTGTTAGGATATAGACTGCCAATGTCCGAGCAACCAATGACACTGGACAAACACTATCAGTGGGTGGAGCTTGATGGGGATGCTGAGTGATTAATTCCCCATCAGGTCAGCCATTTCTTATGATTGACAATGGATGGCAGATTCCATAACTGCTATTGGGCACACCTTTTGGGAAACTAATCTCTCAGAGTTCTCAGACTCTGCCCACCAACAAAACTATTCATCCACATGCCTGTCTGTGTGACAGACCAGGGGTCAGGGAAGGTGCACAGTATTACTAAGCTGCACTGAAGAAGGAGTGCCAGCATCTATGCAACAGATCCACATACCTGTTCCAACATGTACATGAATGTATAGCTCCCAAATGTCTCTGATTTCAAGGGGCTGTTCCTGATTTGGAACAAAGTCCCTCTGCCCACATTTGCTCCTCATTTGTCCCTCATTTCGGTCTGTTGTATATCTTTCAAAAAGTGTTTCTCGATGCTAAACCTATTATCCAATTTCTAAATAGTTGCATTTGTAAATTTCAAAAAGAAGTATAAAGGAAGAGTAGTAGTAAAAAAAGCACTTGTGGGTTTAACTAACACATTTTTTTTTGTATAATTCTCCCTTAAGGGGGCATGGCAGAGGATTTGTTCTATGCTTACATATTTATGCTAACAAGTGTCCCTCTTTCCCATCTCAAAAAGTTGCGAGTTATTTAAATGTGTTGTAAGCAACGTCAATTGTGGTGCGGAAGGCCAGCAGATTTCTAAAGAGTGTTGTAGGCAAGTGTCTAAATGTGTTATACTATCTAAAATCTACAAAATACTTAATTATTTTATTTTTATTTTGATAAGCGCAGAGTGTGTACAATTTGGTTTAACTATTTTTCATGGTTATGAGACATGCGTAACGTTAGCAGATGATCATTTGCAAAGATATACTATTTTGGAGACCAGATTTGGTCAATTACCTGGAGGCTCACAGGACTAAAAATTAGCATTCCAAGTGTCTAAATGTGTCTGGACTAGTACACCAGTGGCAGCTGGTGCTCAAAATCTTTGGAGGGGCGCAAACAAACTGAAAAATTCTGAAAAAAACCCCATCAATTGCAGCCTCACTGTACCCATCAAACGTAGCCACTGTGCCATCAAACACAGCCACTGTGCCGTCAAACGCCACCACTGTACCCATTAAACGCCGCCACTGTGCCCATTGAACGTTGCCACTGTGCCATCAAATGCTCCCACAGTGCCCATCAAATGCTGCCACTGTGCCCATCAAACGCTGCCACAGTGCCATCAAATGTTCCCACCGTGCCCATCAAATGCTGCCACTGTGCCCATCAAACGCTGCCACTGTGCCATCAAACGCTGCCACTGTGCCCATCAAACGCTGCCACTAAAGTGCTGACTAAGTACAACTATATACAAGGCACTGACAAGGGTACAGGGAGTGCAGGGATACAAGGTAGCGGAGGACAAACTGGATACTGAGCAGGGAGCCGGAGCAAGGCAGAGGAGGACAGGAGCAAGGCAGAGGGGTGCAGGCTGGATCAGGCTATGGATCAGGCTATGAATCAGGAACTCTGGAAACAAGGAGGCGAACAGATTTGTGACACGCCGGGGTATGGGAGGAACAGCCTTAAATAGCCACCTAATGGCTGAATGCAGGTGTAGCTGATTATTACGGCCTGCTGGTTTCTGGGAGACACCTGCTGGTTGACACTGGAACTGCAGCAAACAGCCCAGAGCAGCACAGTGCCACCAGCTGGTGAACTCAATCCTAACATATTCCCCCACTTAAGGAGCGACCTCTGGATGCTCCATAGGACCCCGCCACTGGGGTCTGCAGGCCGGCTGGGTACCCCACTACCAAGGTCTGCAGTTTGGCTTAGAACCCCACCCCTGGGGTCCCAAAACTGGCTTGGTTTTCTGCTGATCAGATCCTTGACGCACAACACCTAAGGCTTACAATTCTTAAACTCAGCTGAACCTCCTCTCTCTCTCTCTCTGTTGCTAATGACTGCTCTGTGTTTTACCTGCCACTCAGGTCTACCTGGGGAATAAGTTACCCCACTCGGGTCCCCAAATGCGCTAGGGATTGCAGAGATGACCCCTGGGTCAGGACAAAGTTCATATGGAACACTGCCCTTTCCCATAGGACCTCTACTACTGGGGCTGTAAAAGCAGAGACAGTGCTCATGTTCAGAGTGGATATCAGGACCTCCTGGCCTTGGCATAACAGGATCAGCTGGCTGCGAAAAGAACTTTGAGCGGACAACAGGAGGGATCCTAACCCACAGATAACCCATTTAAGCCATATAACACTGGAACTACAGAAGCCTGAGACACATCAGCAGGCAGAAGTTTAACCCAGTCAACAGAGTCTGGCTTGACAGCAAGCAGTGGATTGGCATAGTCCAGCTGGACAGCGGCCCGGGAATCAGCATAGACCAGCTGGCCGGCAGCCTGGGAATCAGCATAGTCCAACTGGGTGGCAGCCCGGGAATCAGAATAGTCCAGCTGGGCAGCAGCCAGGGAATCAGCATAGTCCAGCTGGGTGGCAGCTTGGGAATCAGCATAGTCCAGCTGGGCAGTGGCATAGGTATCAGCCGTGGCAGGCTTGGCAACAGATGGCAGGTCACCCACGGCAGGCTTGGCAACAGATGGCAGCATGGAGGAGGCATGGACACTATTGGCAGGTGGCAACATGGAGGAGGCATGGACGCCATTGGCAGGCGGCAACATGGAGGAGGCATGGACAGCATCGGCAGGCGGAAACATGGTGGAGGCATGGACACCATCAGCAGGCAACATTATGGAGGAGGACAGGATACCATAGGCAGGCAGCAACATGGAGGAGGCATTGACACCATCGGCAGGCGGCAACATGGTGGAGGCATGGACATCATCGGCAGATGACATTATAGAGGAGGACTGGATACCATCGGCAGGTGGCAGCACGAAGAAGGATTGGATCTCAATGGCAGCAGTCATCAGCATGGAGGAGGACTGGATCTCATTGGCAGTAGTCGTCTGCAAGAAGGAGGACTGGATCTCATCAGCAGCAGTCATCAGCATGGAGGAGGACTGGATCTCACCAGTAGTAGTCGTCTGCATGGAGGAGGACTGAATCTCATCGGCAGCAGTCATCTGCACATAAGGCTGGGCAGCGGATCAGCAGGCTGGGCAGCGGACAATGAATCAGCAGACTGGGCAGCAGGCAACGGATCAGCAGGCTGGGCAGCAGGCACCGGATCAGCAGACAACATGGATAGTGGCAGAGTTGTAAAAGCAGGAGAAAACTTTTGTTTCTTTTTGACTTAGATACTGGAGTCCTGCACGTAGTTGTATTGTGCTGACCAGAGTGTACTGCTGATGGAAAGGTAATAACAGTAATGGGGAGAATAGAGGGAAGAGTAGCAGAAGTACAGGAAGAGGCCTGAGACGTTGCTATGGACAGCGGTACTGCAGGGGGGCTTTCAATGGATTGCATACAGAGGAAGTGTAGCTACTGGTAGCAGGATACTGATCTAGAGGAAGTAAAGAACACTCAGTAGAAACTGTGGTTGCTAAGGGTAACAGAAGAAGATATTCTTGATTTTTAGCCGCAGATCTGACGTTATGTGACTCATCTAGCACTGGGGATATAATCTCTGACTAAGCTTGTAGCAGAGGTTGAACTAAAGTCAGTTTGTCTCTTCCTTGCTCACATTGCTCAGTCAACGAGTGCACAGCAGCAATACAATCCAACAACACCTGTTGTGAATAGGCTGAATACAGTTGGAAAAAAGAACCTGCACAATGTTCAAGCAACCATCCCAAAAATCCAAACTGGTACAAAGTAAAAGGAGGAGTGAAAACATCATGGTCCTGAGCGATAACTGGAAATAATAGCTCAGAACAGATCTGAATCAAAGGTTGTACTTTGCTAAGGGAGAATCTGCCTTTAAGGCACGTGCTGTCAGAATGCTTCCCAGCAGTTCCTTCACAGTCAGATCCTGCCACATGAAGCGACAATGATCTTTATCTATTTCTAGCGCGAGTTGCACATGACAAATAACCCTCACTCTAAGCATCTTGACAAAGGCAAAGCAAAAAGCTCAAAGCAACTGGCTCCCAGTTCCCACGTGTAGCTGATCTGGTCATTGGTGGGTGTCACTATTATGTCAGGTTTCTGCAGCAAGGAGACCAGACACTGTGACCAAACAAACAAGTATATGTCCTTAAAAGTGAGATTTATTAACAGTGAACACAGCAATAAGCAAACACAGCAAACAGTGAACATAAACAACCAGCAACAAGAACCAAACCCTACTGAAAAAATTACTAAAGAACTAAATTACTGACTAAGTACAACTATATACAAGGCACTGACAAGGGTACAGGGAATGCAGGGATAAAAGGTAGCGGAGGACAAACTGAATACTGAGCAGGGAGCAAGAGCAAGGCAGAGGAGGACAGGAGCAAGGCAGAGGGGTGCAGGCTGAATCAGGCTATGAATCAGGGACTCTGGCAACAAGGAGACGAACAGAATAGTGACACGCCGGGGTAAGGGAGGAGCAGCCTTAAATAGCCACCTAATGGCTGAATGCAGGTGTGGCTGATTATTATGGCCTGCTGGCTTCTGGGAGACAACTACTTGTGGACACTGGAACTACAGCAAACATATCAGAGCAGCACAGTCCCACCAGCAGGTGAACTCAATCCTAACACCCCAGGTTGGTCTGAGTGTCCCATACCAAATACCCTGCCAGCTCTAAGACTCTGATATGAGTACACCTGTAGGCAGTGGGCAGAGACCCAGTCTGTGTAGACAACTTGTTTTCTGCTTACTTTAATAAAAATATTGAATAAAAAAAAATACCACAGGGAGATTTAGTTCCTCTTTAAGAAATCTGGCTAACATAAATATATAAAGCCCAATACCAAACTGTCCATGAGGTTACCAGAGGATCTTTTTGTCCCAGACACTAAAATCGATCATTACAATATACTGTATTTTTTTATAGATTTTTTGCTGGAGAAGAGTTTAGCTTACTAATATCTCAAAACTGTAAATAAATGCAATTTTACTGTATTGTGTATTTGTTTACTCATGTCTATAATATATATTGGCATTTTATGGCGGCAACATATTAGTCAAGCTCATTAAGGGCTTTGCTTTCCCCACTTTAACATTGGTGCAGTTTTTCAGTAGTCATTGCTTAAAATTATTATTGTTCCTAGACACACTTTTTATGTTTTTCTTTAATTGAGATGTAATTTTTATTTATTCATCATAGTTGCCAAGATCTGTGAGGTTTCCACAACAGAAAACCAGAAATCTTTGCTGATAAGGTAACACCTCTATGAATGAACTTCTATCCTCCATGTAGCAGTGGAAGGCATATGGAGTGTATTTTTAAAGTCAGCTGTAAAATATGAAATCCCCCTGGAAGTTCAATCAAATCTTGAAATTTCTAAGCAATGGTTTTGCCATCTTTAAAGTCCAATACCTCTTTCCTTTTTGAAGACTAAATTGTGCTATTAATGCTCTTAGTGTCTCAGAGATACTAAGAATACCATCAGAATACCCTACAGGAAACCCACAAATGTTGCCAGCTGCTTGGTTCAGCTAAGTACGCTCAGTCTATTTAAAAAACTGAATGGTTTTACTACAGCATTGGATAGGAACAGGAATTGTTTGAACATGTTGGCATGCTGTTTAAACAGGCCTAGGTACAGCAACCATAGTCATATACAGTATTATGCTGTGATTACTAGTTCTGCCACTAGATGGTATTGTGCCTACATGTGTTGTTCTTTCTAGTGAAACTAAATGGTTATGATGTCATTTCCTGTTTCTGTTTTCCTGTTGTTTCAAGCACAAACAAGAGTCATATCTGCAGCAGCTTTCTAACAAGACTCCTGTTTGTTTTTTTCTGCTGTCTGTGTCACATCAGGGAGATTTACCTTCAATTCCTTACCCAGAAACATGGCAAGAAGTAAGTTTGAATGTTTCCAAAATGAGGAGAATCATTTCTTAGACAAGTGTCTAAAATGTTGGATTTTCTATCACAGTCTGTGCTGGAGACAAACAAAGAGTGTAAATGTCCTTAGTGGGACCCAGACAGCAATAAAACCCATCAAATCCATAAAAAAGTCCATCCAAAATTTCAAAAAATGTTTTTGCTTTACACTTTAAAGTTTAACTGCAACAATTTTTTCAGTTTTGAATAGAGAGGGAAAGAGTTGAAATCTCTGTCAGGTTTTAATTTCTGCCTGACACTCCATTGGAAGGATTGTTCCAATTTCTTGTCCCACTGATAAAAAATGGTCTTTTTAATAGGATATGGTCACCATGGGTTATTTCCAGAAATTCACCAGACTTCGCTCAGGTTACAACTAAGAGATACAGTCAATTAGAGAAGGCTGGACCCTAATTTAATCTTCATTTATGAATTTGCACAAAATCGCCTATTGTTATCTTTATATTATTATTTTAACTCAGATCTTTCTTGTTTCTCTTTTTTTTTTACTTTTATATAAATGATTCATATTAATATACTTTCATATTATTAGTATTCATATTAATATACTTTGATTACTAAATGTTATTTTGGCATTAAATTAATATAATGATGTTGTTTATGTTCAATCCGATGTATATATGTTGTAAAACGTTTGTATGTGCAATACATGTGCGATTGTATGTGCAATACAAAACCTTATGTGTGTTTAACATGTTTTGAAAAAAATGAATAAAAATTTAATGTAACAAAAAAAAAAAAAAAAAAAAAAAGAGCTTTATGGTCATCACCAGAAACCAACTGGTTCTTCCTTTTGTCTTTTAAGTGTTTTTTTGTGTTTTAAGCTGAGACTTAAAATGTAAATCCTTAGCAAATTGATTCCAGGAGTGAACAAAGTGATGTTTACATCATTTTTACTCTCAAAAATAGGAATATTTTTATTGCTACTACTAATAGTCACTTATATTAAAGTGATACTAAAGTCTTTACTAAAGTCTTGGTTTTTTTTTTTGATAAAAATAACAAACATGTCATATGTAACTGCTCTGTGCAGTGGTTTTGCACAGAGCAGTCCAGATCCTCCTCTTCTCGGGTCCCTCTTCAGTGCTCCTGGCCCCTTCCTCCTGTTGAGTGCCCCTACAGCAAGCAGCTTGCTATGGGGGCACCTGAGCCAAGCCCAGCTCCCTGTGTCCATTCAGACACAGAGCTGCGGCCCAGCCTTGCCCCCCTTCTCTCCTCATTGGCTCACTGACTTTGATCGACAGCAGTGGGAGACAATGGCGCCGTGCTACTGTCTCAGCCAATGAGGAGGGGAGTCCCGGACAGCTGAGTCTCCCTTGCAACATCGGTGGATCTAGATGGACCTTAGGTAGGTATTAGAGGGGCTAGGGGGGTGGGGGTTTGCTGAACACATGAGGTTTTTTTATCTTAATGCATAGAATGCATTAAGATAAAAAAAAAACTCCTGCCTTTACAACCACTTTTAATGTCTCCACTGGACATTTAAAAGCACATTGTGCCTAAAAGCCAAAGTTGCCCATTTCAAGGCAACTTTAACACTATAACAAAAGTACCCGAAATGAGATTATACCATAAAGCTTGAGATCAAGCATCTAAGAAATTATAAAGTCCACAAAGTTTACTGTGACATTTAAAACATTTAAATTATCAGTATATACATTCCCTTAACATGCTAGGAGTTATGTTGCTTAACAGTATACTTGGGCTGAAGGAATGCACACAGATCCCACTCATTAAAGTGTACTGTACACATTTTCCTGATAATGTGGCCACTAAAGAGCCACAAAATGTGTTGATGGTGTTTTAACATGTTTTCATGTTCAATAAATACCAAAAATCCTGAAGAATCCACTTGGAAGCACCTTTTTATTGAATGGGCACCTCTGCTGACCACACACTGGTTCCATTTTGGGGCCTTATGCTATCTACCATTGTTCCCTGGATCTGATCGCAACCTAGCGTGGTACAAGAATTTCCAGAAAACCCAGATAAGCATTGAGTGCGACCACCTACACTCTGTGTGGATATTCTCCAAATGTGCTAAAATAGGTTGCTTAACCCTAGGACAGGTATCCAGCAACCGTATTAAAGTGGGTATATGCTTACTTCACTTTTTGACTGAACACTACCCTTAGAAGGATCTCTTCCCTGGCTTTTAATTACACCACCCCCTAACTTTTTTTGTCTTTTTCCTTGTCTCTGCTAATCCGTAGCACCTCTGATGTATCAGTTATGTTGACTTAAATTGGTTGTAAACCTCTGACATGATGAATGAACAAAGCATATTCTTATCCAGAATTCTCCAAAGCACTGTGTGATTTCTGTCTGCATTCTCATTCCTCTGCTATCTGCATGACTAATTTCTGACAGGTTATGCTGACTGCACAGGATGGAGAGGGAAGCTGAGCGGGCCTCCAGCACACAGCCTGTGATTGGCATGTTCCATATGAGATTAGCCTGTGCATGTTTCCATATGAGATTATGAAGAAGGAGGGGGTGTCCCTTCCCCCTACTCAGGTCACAGTTTACACTTAGCCCTCCCTTCTTTCCATTGTGTGACATCAAATCCCCGCCCCTGCCTCCAGAAGCTCAGAAAAGCTGTGTCAATTCTGGACTTTAAATAGTTGTAAAAAGAGGTGGCTGCAGATAAGCAGGTACAACCAATGTAGGAGGATTGATTTCATATTTGTGTATCACCTGAGGCTAGATACTTCACTAGATATATGTAAGAGTTTGCAAGCACTTTAAGGGGCCTTGAAGTTAAAGAAGAATCATCAAAAGAAAAAAAATGGTATTTAACTCCCAGGGGACTAAGCACATTAAGCACTTTGTCCTGTTCAAATTTCTCCCTTTTTCTAAGCAGCATGGTCAGAAGAATCCCCTCGGATAGAACAATGCTGCTAGAAGGGAGATCAATTTGTGATTGACAGCTCTGGTCTCTGGCAGCAGGAACTGCTCTGAAGACCAACACTGCCATTCACACAAAAATAAAACTCACTCCCTACAGAGCTTTGCATCCATCCAGTAATGCTTTTACACATGCACAGACCAGCCAATGAATCACGCAGTACTGCAGTGTTGAGTGATATTTCAGTTTCATGAATGAGTGCACAGTGCTGTAAAGCTGTGTTATACACTGCACCAGTCTGACATTGCTGATTGTTCATTTATAGAAGTGAACGCTCACACAGTGCTGCAGCTCTTTGTGATCCCTTGTCCAGGCTATATATGTTTAAAAGTAGCTGCTGATAGACACACAGAACTGCAGCTCTAGGTGATGTCTCGTTATTTTAAATGAACGATCAGCCCTGCTTGTGCCTTCATAATAGTACAAGAGCTGCGGCTCTGTGTAATGTATCTGTGACTGCTTTTAATTTATACAGGGCATTGGCAGATTCTTTATACAAAGCCACAGGTCTGAGAGATATTTTGCAACTATGAATGGACAAACTGAACGGACTCTGCCTACACCATATTAATACAAAAAAAATACACATTTGATGTTCAATAAAGATTGAACACCAATTGTAAGACATTCTAAGACATTCAAAATTGAACCTTTCATTACTTGCTCTACTGTAGGGGGTCGTCTACATGCTGCAGTGCCCTTGTGGACTGCAGTATGTGGGCAGGACCAAACGTCCCCCTCAAGTGCATTTGAACGAACACATTGGTAACATCCGGAGAGGATTTACCAAACATTCTGCATATAAACACTATCTTATGGCTCATAATAGAGACCCGAAGAATACTATTTTCTTAGGGATCAATAAATATAATCCACATTGGAGGGGTAGCTCCCTTGTTAGAAGGCGTTTCTAGGTCTGAGATGTCTTGGGTCCATAAGATCAAGTGCTATACCCCTTTTGGTCTTAATATTGATGTAGATATTAATTCCTTTATAGACAATTCTTAAGGATTTATGCATTATTATTGTTTCTCCTTTTTCCCTTAATGTATATTCCATATGGATTTTATGTGATTATTTATTATTCTATTATGTGAACTTGAACTGGGTTTCGGATGGCTGTTATTGGGTCAATCTGGCACCCAATTGATTATTGGTGCCCATTATTTTAGTCTGACATCTAATTGAATATTGGTGAACATTACCACATAATATCTGACATATTTTATTGGGTTGTTAATCTATTAACTTGATCCCTCCCCTCGTGCTGTGCAGCCTTAGTGTTGACTCTCTAATGGATATTGTGATGCCATTACTTATTATCTTGATATGGGCGTGACATCACATTACATTGGTTAATTCATACTAATTTTTATTTACTCAATTTAGTGCATTTTTTAGAATTGAGTGTTTATGCTGGATGCTCATTTGTGAGTTTCCAATATTGACACCCTATTAGGATTATTGTATGGGTTTGCTGCATTGTGTGCCTGTTTATTATAATTTGAAACTTTGTTTGTCCCTTTGTTATATGACCTTTTGTTTAGGGCAGGCGTCATGTCTCGCTATTTGATAAACATTGTGTTGATGGTCCGTTACCATGATTGACCTTTGGCTTTCCCTCAACCAACATGGCGTCATTAGCCGTTTTGCCAACATGGCGCCATTAGCCATTTAGCCGTTTTGCCCTTTGGTTTCCCCTAATTAATATGGCATCATTGGCTTCAGACATCCGAGGCTCAGATCGAGGCTTGAATGTAACTACTTATAGCGGTGCGTCAGTACGCCGCCCGTGCGCCAGGACGACGTCCGCCTAGTGACAAAAAGCGTAGGGAGGAGCGACGTGCTGATGTCACCGTGCTGCTCTCACACTCCGTTTGCACGGGCATGTTTGTACTAGATGCTGGACAGCTCAACTTGTTTTATGGAACTTTTTTATAGTCTGTTTGCACAGACCTTTTTACAAATAAACACCACCTGGTTTTACAGATGGCAAACTTTTTTGACTCTTTTTACGGGCCTAAACTCACCCATTGATGTTACGTTCGTGGCTGCTCTTTTGAGTGCTGGTATCTACTAAGCCTGCAGGAATGCTCGGCTTGTTAGCCACTGGAGGTGTCGGGAGGACTCAAAGGCCCTGGCTGGGTATTAGCCAAAAGCTCTGACAGATTGTATAGCTGGTAAGCCTTCAATCTATGTGGTGGTGGATTCACAGTGTCCTTTGAATATAGAAGATCCCTCACAGGGTGTTTTCAGCTATCAACTTTCACTCCCTGTTGGGAAGGTTTATGAAAGAGCCTTTTTTTTACTTTTTTATTGCTTGTATTTCTTATTTTTAAATCTACACGTTTACATTTCTAAATTTCTTTTCTTTTTTATTGGTTCACTCCTTATTTTTTATAATTTATGTCACCCATTCATTCATTGAATTGGTTGCTTTTGCTTACCCAATAAGTCATGTGTGTGTGTCACTTCACTGGACTGTATAATGGATTTTATGTGTCAATTTATGTGTCTATTTGATTGATTAATACCTGTTCATTAGATCACAAGTATCTTTATTTATTCATTATCAGTGCAGCTCCTTTTTTACTTTTTATAAAACAGATTCACCCCTCTGTTTGTATTGTTGATCATTGTCATCTCAAAAGAGAGGGGAGATCCATAACTTTAGAACTGTCCCTATAAAGGGGTTAAGCGGAAATCTTCCACAGGGACATCTGTTCCAAGAACAGCTGTGTAAGAGGGGAGTTCCCCTCATTTTTGGCAATTTCCTCTCACTTTCTGCGGCACCTCTGGGGCAGCAATAAATAAACTGGTTGGGGTTTTATCCCTTCCCTACTCTACTTAAAACAAAACAAAAAAATTGATTATACATACATTTCAGGTGAGCCATGCATTTCTACTGCAAGATTCACTTTAAAGTGGTAGCAAAGCCTTTTTTTTAAATTTATTTCTACAGGTAAGCCTATAATAAGGCTTGCCTGTAGGTTACAGTAAATATCTCCTAAACATGCAGCGTTTAGAAGATAATAACTTTAGCAGTGCTGGCAATGTTGTTGCATGAGCATTGCGCTCTTAATGGACAGTGTGCCATCCATAGAGAGAACCCTGCCGCAGCCGTGAATGCACAACCGCAGGAGTGACATCATCACAGCTCAGCCAGTCAAACATGCAAACCCGGAAGGAAGTAGGGGTGAAGATGGAAGCCCTGTCAGTGGTGACTGCGTGCAACTAGAATGCTTTGTTTTCAGGTAAGTCTTTCATAATGTGCTAGTATGCGATGCGTACTTGGGCTTTTATGTAATGGTACATATTTATTAGGATTTGCACTGTGTTTTTGTGCTAGGCAATTTTAATATAATTTATGATACTGTATAACACAGTTGCTTAGTTAGATTGGGAAGGGTGTTGTGTGCAGAGTAGTTGTTATATTTCAATTTCCCTAACACAACACCTTCATTTCTTGCATGTCAAAGCTGTCTAACCTTCTGGGAGTGTCTAATTACTCTCTGAGCTGGTCTAGCTCTCCTGTCCCTCTACACCTCCTTCGTAAATACTACAGAGTATTGCTTGAGTGACAGCTCTGAGTCTGTTGAAGTTGAGGATGATTTAAGATGACCTGCAAGTTGGCAGCATCCAGCAACAGTCTCAGAGCATCAGGATGTTTACACAAGGGAGGTTCTTGCAAGTTAATCACATGCATTAAATATGTTATATGAACATATAATATTATTGGAAGATTGTTGTTGACATAAATGGTCTGACAACAGGGTCTCTTCAAAAACACATCTTACTGACACTTGCATTGATACAATGAGGAGGAGACAAGGGTTCTTCAGTATCTAAGGACCTGATAGCAGATATATTCTAGACAATCTTGTTACAAAACCACTTATGTAATACAAAGAGAGAACCCCAGAGATGCTGTTTCACCCACTGGTCATTATTACCTTTAAGGACATAGAAAAATAGTGTCATAAAGACATGGCACATTCATAAAGAATAACACAGTTTGATCTATACAGTCTTAACAATGAATAGTCTTCACTTACAAACATTTTCTCAGGGAGGCTATTTTACAAACTAAAGAATGAGATGTTGCATAACAGAGTTTCAGTAATTACAAGACATGATGTACATGGCTAACCAGGTCAATCCCTGTTATAAAAGAGCTTAATGTAACTGTTAACATGACTCTAAAATTAACACTTACAAAACCTCTAACACTTACAAAACCTCTATTTTTTTCTTTGCATTCTTTTTATAGAAGCTAAGAACATTAATTAACTCTAGTATAACTTCTTAAAAATAGTCAACAAAAAGGTTTCCAAACCAAACTACAAAACACCAAAAAACTTACAGTATTATTAAAGCACATGCCATTAGTTAATTGTGTAAGCCAATTTTTAATAAGTCGGTTCACAGATCTGCTTCAGCAATTGGTAAACTTACTGTATGTACAGTATAGCATGTTTGTTACAATGGTAAGGCTATGTGGACTTACAAGAATTATTTGGCATGCCACTCCACCATCAAAGTTTTGGAAAAAATATTTTCTATTCAAAAAAAGCTGCAAATACTCCTTTGCGACCATGCTGAAACAGAGATGAATTAAAATTATACATGTTGCTGTTTTTCCAACAGTTCAACAAGTTCTTTAGGAGCCCTGATCTGCTTCTAGAGACCTGTTGTTTCCTACTTTTGTGTTTCTGTGCACTTTGCCTACGATGTATCTGTTCACCATTTTGGTCAAAGGAAAGAGAGGGAAAGCCTAATATAATGGCGCACACATTATTATCAACAAGTGTACCCTTGTTGATCTTCATTGTCATTAACCACTTGCCAACCGGCTCACACCGATATATGCTGGCAAAGTGGCACAGGTGTGCAAAACAACGTACCAGTACATTGCTGCATCATACGCGGATAGCGGGCACGCGCCATGCGCCGTGTGCCTGTGGGGTACCGTGGACTTGATGTTCGCTGGTGGCCTGCGATCACGGCACGGAGATGCAGAATGGGGAGATGCCTATGTAAACAAGGCATTTCCCTGTTCTGCCTAGCAACATGACAGAGATCTACTGCTCCCAGTGATCGGGAGCAGTGATCTCTGTCAAGTTCTAGTGAGCCCATTCCCCCTACAGTTAGAACATGCTGAGGGAACACAGTTAACCCCTTGATCGCTCCCTAGTGTTTAACCCCTTCCCTGACAATGACATTTACACAGTGATCAGTGCAGTTTTATAGCACTGATTGCTGTATAAATGCCAGTGGTCCCAAAATAGTGTCAAAAGTGTCCCATCTGTCCACCGCAATGTCGCAGTCATGATAAAAATCGCAGATTGCCGCCATTGCTAATAAAAAAAAGTATTAATAAAAATGACATAAATCTATCCTCTATTTTGTAGACGCGATAACTTTTGTACAAACCAATCAATATACGCTTATTGCAATTTTTTTACCAGAAAATATGTAGAAGGATACATATTGGCCTAAACTGTGGAAGAAATTTTTTTCATATATTTTTTGAGGATATTTATTATAGCAAAAAGTAAAAAATATTGCGTTTTTTTCAAATTTGTTGCTCATTTTTTTGTTTATAGCGCAAAAAATAAAAACTGCAGAGGTGATCAAATACCACCAAAAGAAAGCTCTATTTGTGGGAAAAAAAAGGACGTCAATTTTGTTTGGGTACAACGTTGAGCGACCGCGCAATTGTCAGTTAAATCAACGCGGTGCCAAATCGCAAAAAAGGGCTTGGTCAGGAAGAAGGTAAATCCTTCCGGGACTGAAGTGGTTAATAATATGTACAGGAACTAATATAGAAAATATATAATATAGACCCCTTTCACACTGCGACCGCCGAGACCGCCGAGTGCCGCTCGTTTTAGTGGTGCTTTAGTGCTGTTTAAGCAGCGCTTTTTCATCGCTAGCGGGACGCTTTTAGCCCCAAAGAAGAGGTTAAAAACGCCTGTGTTGCGGCACTTCCGAAGCGCTTTTTAGGCGCTTTGTAAGCGTTGCCCATTCATTTCAATGGGCAGGGTGTTCTGTACACAGCCCTCCCACACTGCTCCAAAGATGCTGCTTGCAGGACTTTTTCTAATGTCCTACAAGCGCACCGCCCCAGTGTGCAAAGACACACTGAAATGAATGGGAGGCGTTTTTTAGGTGCTATTTAGAGGCTATTTCTAGCGCTAAAACACCTGCAAACTGCCTCAGTGTGAAAGGGGTCTTACAAAGTATAGGTGTTTTTGTATTCTGTTCCTTTTTAACACAACCCTGCACCAAAAATTTATCACAACAGTTGACTAATCCATCCTTGTGATGGCAAAGACTACCTTCCAAAAATTATCATGTAGAAAATGTAAATAAAAACCATGCAAAGTACTTTTTAGTGTATGCAATCATGTATCATTGTGCTGTTGTTATTTTTTAAACATATTTTTCTGCTGGGCAAATGCATTTTGTGACTTTTCCAGTGAAAAGAAGATAAAATTGAAACCCACCCATTTACCAAGCAAAGGGGCAAGAGGGCAATAATAAAATGAACTGTACTAAATGTATGCAGACAATTTTCACTGGTCCCAGTCAGGTACTGCGTTAGACAATATGGTTAAAGGAAAACGTTACTTTTTTACTTTTGTTTAGGAAATGTATATATATATATATATATATATATATATATATATATATATATATATATATTGTATTACACAGGCTGTTTTGTAATTAGGTATTTTTAGAATTGACCTTTCCACTGCAGCCAATTAAAACTGGCATAAGATTCAAATGTAGCTTCCATGGCACCATGGAAACTGTCCTTTCTACAGGACTTTGTTGGATTGTTATCCCTCTGCTTATGCAATTGACTCAGAGCTTTTCTCAGAACTCTACATAACACTTGAGGTAAACAAATTCAGGTTAACTCGGGGATGTTCTTAGGTTTACTGTAATGAGCCTATCTTTAGTGGAATGCTTGACAAAGGTCTTGTATGTTTGGAGAGATTCCAATTGGACTTCAGTGTTTTCTATTACAAATCTGGGACTGGTCATGTGATTTTAGAGGGCAGACTCTCACACCTAGCCTTCACATTTAGAAATCTTATAGGTGTAATCACATGATCAAGCAGGTAAGCATCTGCAGTTTGAAGAAAGTTTTACAATGTGTTCATTAGAGGATTTATTTTTTTCTTATCACCTAAAGTGGAGTTTAACATCAACTGAAGCACAGTTAAAATTGGCTAGACAATATTGTGTTTAATATTGCAAAGAACAGTAGGAAAATACTGGATCACATAACAAATGACATATACAAATCAAATTATTCAGTAAGATAGTGCAGAAAATAATGATAAAACGAAATGTTATAACATAAACACCATAATCAATTTGCACTCATCTGTTAACTGATCTGTACACTAAAGACTGATTGTTTGCCATTGTCTACTACTCTGTCTGCTATGCTTTTCACATTGTTATTTAGGATTTGCTATATATAAAGATTTCATATATCTATTGCAGGGCTAAAATGAGCCCTGTCCTCAGAATTGACTGACTACTGTATAACAAACTACTTAAACCCCCTAAACCTGGATTCAATGCAGTTTGTTACCAAATCCTTAATCAGTCATATGGTGACAGGGGTGATTCATAGACTCCCAGTAGCATGTATAGAAAAGGCTTGCTCTTTCTATTTAAATGTTTTCAAATGTTTGGGTTTATTGCAATCAAACATTGGTAAAATTCATTATATCAGAAGTGGCACCAACAATAGGATCAACATGCCTGTCTTTCAACAGAACGATCTAAAAAAAAAAATGACCTTTACTTAGGAAAAGCACATGTGTCCTCTGACAAGTCATGAGCACAGGCCTCAGAGGCTGTTACCTTACTCTACAGACCAGCACATAGACCTGTCATTGCCCGAGAGTTTCATTTTTTTCCCATTGTCTACTTCAGATTCAAATGTAATAAAACCCTATTTTTAAAATTCTGTTTACAACACATGCATAGTTTAGAATTAAAAAAGAAGTTATTTTACTTTAAAGGAGTAGGCAAACATTTTTAAAGAAATTTAGATTTAATGCCAGTGTCAGTGAATATAATACAAGATCCCCAACTCCTGACACATTATCATATTCATCTTATGAAATTATTTATTAGACAAGCATGACATTTTTATACACTCTATTCATTAGGAGCAATTATTATAGTAACTTCCTGAGAAAACAAACCTGAAGCAAAATATTGCTTGCTGTCTGCCTTTCAAACAGCATCTTACTGATAAAATGTATTATAACTGAGAAGCACCTTGAGTAAATATTACATGGTCAGTAAAAATGGGTTTCTAATAATCTGAACTGCAGTGTCACAAGTTATGAAAAAATGGCAAGGGTTGTGGTTTTCACAGTAATGCTTATTATAATTTATAGTTATATTATTATCAATCATTATCATATAGCTAATTATAACTCTACAGTGAAACACAAAAAATACATGAATCCTCTGAATGATTACGTTTTAGCATGACTAAATGATGAATGTTCTAGAGCTAAATATTTTGTATTCTGAATAATCATAAAAGCTTTATCATTATTACTCTTATGACAATAATTGCTGTCATCTTTCCTTCTTCTAAGCAGGCATTGAACAGTGTGCAGCATCTGTTCTAAAGAAAAATGACTCCTTACTTACCTCAACTTCTTTGTTCTTCTCCTTTGTTTTTCCCATTGAACTTCTCCCATTGCTAGCAGTCTCCCGAGCAGGGACTACACAAATCTGTTGCAGAGGCATGTTGTTGGGGCTGCAGGTAGCCAACACCTGATTGGATGCTTTGTGTATTCACTCCACCTTTGAAGCCCACCTGTATAACAGCTCATATCCTTGATTTTTCCAGCTCAGCTCTACGCACAAAAATAAATATAAAAAAAAGGTAAATATAGATATTACTGGAAATTTAAGAAATCCAGGTCTTTTAAAAACAAAAGATAGAGAATTTGCAGAAGAAAAAAAGACATAATCCAGTTAGTTTTGGGGTGAAAAAAAAAAAACGATGAACACGACAAGTTCTAGGTAATGTGCTCTGTCATTCGAACACCCTTTCACTCCCCCAAGAGCATTGTGCAATTCAATTTCTATGGTACCTAATAGCTGTCATGGAAACCAAGGAAACCTGGGTCTCGCAGGCCATTATTAGCAAGTGCTTTCTCTAATGGCACAGACTTCCACATTTGCAGCGGCTGCCACTTCTGCTTTTGTTTCCCAGCTGATTCCCCAGGAGGCTAGTAAGCACCCAGAGACACTGCATCGTGCTGACTAGGTAAACAGCCATAAGGCTGAAAAGCTTAGTGCCCTATTTTGGAGCCAAATCTCTTCCTTGAAAAGCGCAGATAGCTTGCTGTGTCGTTCATGCGTCTAATCTGCTTAGGTCAAAGGATCTGCCTTCAAGTGAGGAACAGCGGTGAGTGAATCAGGTGTAAAAAGGAATACCACACTGACAGGAGCAATGTGCTGTTCTGTAGCTGAATCCACTCGCTGTATTTTGTGTGTGTGTGTGTGTGTGTGCGCGTGTGTGTGTATAAGACATCAGCTGCAGCACAGGCAAAATCAACAGGCACCCAAGAAAAGAAAAAAAAAAAAAGCACAGACACATATACACTCAGCAGATCACATGTAACATTGACAAGTGAAAAAGCTCTCTAAACATGGCATTTAAGGCAGCTGTCTTAATGTAAATGAGGCACATTAACTTTTGCTTTGTGTCACATTTATGACATTACCTGCTGTTGATGCTGATTAAAATACTGGTTTGTGAACTAGCCACGCTGTCACAGAGATGCAGTGACATTCAGAATAAAGAGGTGGCTTAATGAGATGGAACACAAGTGATTAAAACAAAAACAGCACCTAAGGAGATGAGCACGTACGACAGTGAACCTCTTCAGAGGTTGTCAGTGGGGCACCAAAGTAAGCAAAGAGTAAGAAAATTATCTTTTTTAACCACTTGCTGACCACTCTATAACAGTTTTACTACTACAGGGCGGCTGCTTTGTGCAGGATCACGTATATACAGTCAGGTCCATAAATATTGGGACATCGACACAATTCTAATCTTTTTGGCTCTATACACCACCACAATGGATTTGAAATGAAACTAACCAGATGTGCTTTAACTGCAGACTTTCAGCTTTAATTTGAGGGTATTTACATCCAAATCAGGTGAACGGTGTTAAATTACAGAATTACAACAGTTTGTGCCTCCCACTTTTTAAGGGACCAAAAGTAATGGGACAATTGGCTGCTCAGCTGTTCCATGGACAGGTGTGTGTTATTCCCTCATTATCCCATTTACAAGGAGCAGATAAAAGGTCCAGAGCTCATTTCAAGTGTGCTATTTGCATTTGGAATCTGTTGCTGTCAACTCTCAATATGAGATCCAAAGAGCTGTCACTGTCAATGAAGCAAGCCATCATTAGGCTGAAAAAACAAAACAAACCCATCAGAGAGATAGCAAAAACATTAGGTTGGCCACATCAACTGTTTGGAACATCCTTAAAAAGAAAGAACGCACCGGTGAGCTCAGCAACACCAAAAGACCCGGAAGACCATGGAAAACAACTGTGGTGGATGACCAAAGAATTCTTTCCCTGGTGAAGAAAACACCCTTCACAACAGTTGGCCAGATCAAGAACACTCTCTAGGAGGTAGGTGTATGTGTGTCAAAGTCAACAATCAAGAGAAGACTTCACCAGAGTGAATACAGAGGGTTCACCACAAGATGTAAACCATTGGTATGCCTCAAAAACAGGAAGGCCAGATTAGAGTTTGCCAAACAACATCTAAAAAAGCCTTCACAGTTCTGGAACAACATCCTATGGACAGATGAGACCAAGATCAACTTGTACCAACTTGAGTTATGGGAAGAGAAGAGTATGGAGAAGTAAAGGAACTGGTCATGATCCAAAGCATACCACCTCATCAGTGAAGCATGGTGGTGGTAGTGTCATGGCGTGGGCATGTATGGCTGCCAATTGAACTGGTTCTCTTGTATTTATTGATGATGTGACTGCTGACAAAAGCAGTAGGATGAATTCTGAAGTGTTTCGGGCAATATTATCTGCTCATATTCAGCAAAATGCTTCAGAACTCATTGGACGGCGCTTCACAGTGCAGATGGACAATGACGAAAGCAACCAAAGAGTTTTTTAAGAGAAAGAAGTGGAATGTTATGCAATGGCCAAGTCAATCACCTGACCTGAATCCGATTGAGCATGCATTTCACTTGCTGAAGACAAAACTGAAGGGAAAATGCCCCAAGAACAAGCAGTAACTGAACACCAGAGAATCACCAGGGATGAAACCCAGCGTCTGGTGATGTCTATGCGTTCCAGACATCAGGCTGTAATTGACTACAAAGGATTTGCAACCAAGTATTAAAAAGTGAATGTTTGATGGATGATTGTTAATCTGTCCCATTACTTTTGGTCCCTTAAAAAGTGGGAGGCACATATACAAACTGTTGTAATTCCTACACCGTTCACCTGATTTGGATGTAAATACCCTCAAATTAAAGCTAGAAGTCTGCAGTTAAAGCACATCTTGTTTGTTTCATTTCAAATCCATTGTGGTAGTGCATAGAGCCAAAAAGATTAGAATTGTGTCAATGTCCCAATGTTTATGGACCTGACTGTATCATCCAAATGAGCTAGCGAAAAGGGAGGAGGAACATATAAATTCACAAACGTTAGTAATCTTTTCATCACCTGTACCACCAGTATAACATACCTCCCTTTAGTGTCAGTCCGAACTGCATGTATGGATATGGGCATAGCTTTGGTGACCAAAGCGGAGACCCCCCTCGCATATGACGAGTAGCGGACATTTGTAATCTGAGCCCACTTTAGTGAGAGGAGCCTGGAGCCCTGGAGATGGGTCTCCTGAAGTAGTATTAGGTGGGGTTTATACTTTTTAATACAGTCAAAGATCAATGAGCGTTTAAATTTGGCGTTGAGGCCCCTGACATTCCAGGCCAAAATCTTAAGATTAGCCTCCATGACAGAGAGATATGGGAAGGACCCAATGCAATCACATCAAATGTAGACAATCCCAACCAAATACAGACATAGAATCCCCAACAGAAAGAACACCCCAACTTCCCCCACCCCCCTCCCCGCACCCAGCCCCAACTTGCCAGGCACTTTATTACTATAACCTTAGTTTAGATAGGTAACAAAGACGCAACTTAAAACTGTCACATTGGACAGGTCACCCGAGAGCGGACGTCCCTTACCGTAGATCAAAAAACAGGAAAAAAAGGAGCAAAAAAAAAAGTTCTTGGTAGTCCTAATAAACTACTACTTAATTTTGCAGTGCCGAGAGCAGTCTGCAGACTCTGCATATAATACCTGCATATGTCAGTCTCAATAGTACCAAAGACCTCCCATGTCATCACAGCCAGGGAGAGGGATGCATGCCAGTAAAACATTGAACATATACTGCAGAAATAAGGTCTTCCAAAGGTGGCAAAACAACACTCAAAATTCTCTTCCCCCAAAAAAACACAGATGGGTGGCAGTGGTAACCAAGGGAGATAGCCACATAGGCCATCACTGTCATCTCCATTATTCTCCCACCCAGTGCTTTCTCCACACAACTGTATCAGGGTGGACGGGAAGAGGCTTTGTCCCTCTGGCGGCCACGATTGTCCAGCCACTCTGAGGCTTCAATAGGATTAGTGAAAAAATATGTTTTCCCATTTTCCACTATACGCAGCTTGGCAGGGTACAACATACTGTAAATCAGGTTGAGATCCCTCAATCTTTTCTTTATGGGTTGAAAAGAGGCCCTCTGTTTCAGGGTGGCTGCTGAAAAGTTGAGATAGATCGAACATCAACTCAGGGCCCGTTCTAGCTCCTTGCAGGATATTTTCTGGGTCCTGGAAGTGCAGTAATTTTGCTATCATGGACCTGGGGGGGCTCCCTTTGGGGGCGCCCGTCCTGGGATATGGTGTGCCCTTTTAATGGCAAACATTTTTTGTGAAAGTGTCAGAAGCCATATAAGATATAAGTTGAGCTTCACAAATCCACAAGCACTCTCATTCAAGAAAAAGCAGCACTGGGGGGCCACACAGATATCTTAGACACCAAGCATGATGAGTTGTCTCTGGCTCACAATGATCTCAGGAAGGATCACGAAATTTTAGTGGAAAACTTTTCATATTTGCAATCTCAGGTGGAAGATTTGGACAATCGAAACCGCCGTAATAACTTGCGGATTCGTGGTGTTCCAGAACCTATAACTGATCTCATGCCTGCAATGTCCAAATTGTTTCACTCTCTCCTCCTTGAGACACCATTATCATCCTTCACATGTGACAGAATTCACAGAGACCTTTGTCCTAAACGGCCTCCAGATAAACCATCTAGGGACATCATTCTAAGTATGAAGGACTATTTAACTAAAGAAGAGATCCTGCATGCCTCCATAAACACCCGCAACATAGAATTCAAATATTCCCAGACATCTCTCCAGCTACTCTAGAGAGAAGACGCAGAATGAAGGAAATCACATCTGTGTTACAATCCGCACACATCAGATATCGATAGGGATTTTCCTTTAAATTAACAGTGACTCATAAGGGCACTACGTATACAGTCTCCACTGTCGCAGAAGTCAAATTGGGTCTACTGGAACCAGAAACACTTCCTTGACCTCCATCTACTCCTCACCTTTCACCTATCTGGGCCACTCCATCCTCAAGACGTGACCAAAGAAGTAGGCACCAGTCACTCAGAGATATGGTCGAATGATACCTCCTTCACTATTTCCCCACCACCTGATTATATTCTCCATGTTAGGCATGATGAAGAAACTCTCGAGATTGGAACTGATTCTTAGGTTCAAAGAGTAACAAGGAGACACCCCCCTTTTTTTTATCTCCTGAGACAAGATTTATATAGACTAACAACACTACAGTTAAACTATGGATACTCCCCTCCCCTTGCTCTTTCTTAGTCAACAGTTATCATGCTTGATAAATATAATTTTTTTGGTTGTAGTCTGTAAACCCACAGTATATATGCACATATATTTGTATAACATACAGCGTAAACAGAGGCTGAGTTTCCCTGCCTCCGCTAGTTTTTCCCCCTACTCACTCTCAGAATCCATTTATGGATCATACTCTACTAATATTGTTTTATCTAACCATATGCTTTCCTAACCTTTTGATTGGGATTTTGTTGGGGAGTTTTGGACTTTGTAGTCCACACAAAATTATTGTTTGGTTGTGCCAATCGGTGGTTCTCAACCTCTTTGTTTCACTCTATTTTTTGATAGCCCTTAAAGCATTGTACTATTATTTTTCTTGTTTTATTAGAAGGTCTATACCATTATCTCTTTTAAGTATTATTAATCGGTTCACTTTTTCGAAACTGAACAAATTCATGAATTGGACTAACTACAATACTTGTATATAGCGTGTATTATAGCTCTCCAGTATGGAACCTATGTAAATGGAATTGCCTATAACTCTATAGTGACGTTCCCCTGCATTTTTTCCTTCAATTTATATTTTTTCGATCCTCACCCTCCTACTTTTAAGTTCCAACTTCTTGTTAGTTTTGATAGAACGCTTGATAGAGAATAGTTGTACCCACTAATAAAGCATTTCCCAGATTTAACCCACTCCCTAAATAATCTCCAATTAGTTGACACCTGGAGAGCGCACAGTGGGGGTGAGAGCCCATACTTTTTATTCTCACCCCTATGACAGCTACGCCCGTTTGGACTACATATTTAGCATACCCATATGTCACGGACACTGGCTGCAGGGACCTTTTTTGTCCACATTCACCCTGTTATTTGGTATTGCTATATTAATCTTTTTTTTTCTTAGATTTTTGAGACACTGGTTTCTTGGACTTGCCCAAAGACTATTCTTGGTTGTTAATTCTGAACAATACATGATCCTTGAAAAAGCTGATCACATTGACCTGCGGAGACAGACTGTTTGGTCACCTAGGCTGCCTTAAGAGCTGTGTTATTTAACATGTTAATTATATAATTGTATGCTAAGTTGTTGCTAGAGGGGAGGGGGAAGTATCCATGAGCCAGCCCTACCTCATTATCTAACCCCTTCTGTTAAAAGTGTATAAAAAGGCTGTATTCTGCCCAATAAATCAGTCAAGATTCTACAAGCTGTTTGCGGCTAGACTTGTATTCAGTGCTGCAGCTATAATATCATTCTCTCTGATGGTCAGAATGGAGGAAGTGGTATTACTGACGGAAGCACTCAGCAGAGTGTGGGATAGGATCCGTCACAATTGGTGGCAAGCTGTGGGATGCTTCCTCTTGCCTAGGCACACCCAAACCACCACCGGGACCCCCTGCTCCTAACAGCAGATTGAACAAAACAACGCCAGACTCAAGCGCAGCACCTTGAAGGAAGCCCGTGGAAAAGTCTCCAGCAACAAATCCAAAGCGACTCTCATGACCAAACTAATGGAGATTGACCAGGCCAGCAACCCACCAGCAGATATCTCAGAGGCGACAGAGCTCCAGCTTGATGTCCAGTGGTGACTGGCCTTGTATGGTACTCACCCCCTCAGGATGTAATCAGTCAAGTGTTACGAGAGGTGTCCCAGCTGCGAATGGCTAAACTCCAGCGGGACCAAGGAGCGTCAGTTTTGTTTAACCGGGAAGCTCCAGCGGCCCGCAAAAAGCTACCCTATGCCGCCTTCCGCATGTTTCAAACAGGGAAGATGAGTTGGATGTTTACCTGCAAATGTTTGAGCGGCAATGCGGGCTCCAAGGTGTCGATAAAGCAGATTGGGTCACGCTCCTGGTCAGCCGGCTCACCGGAAGGGTTGCAGAGGCATACAGTAATGTCCCAGATGAGATCAGCCAGGACTATGACCGGGTAAAAGAAAGACCATTGCCATTGCCACTATTGCCATCTTTGGCATTACTCCAGAGGCACACCGTTTGAGGTTTCGCAACCTCCGCCGAAAGGAGAGAGAGCCTTACACAGAATGGGCTCATCAAATGACCCGAGCAGCGGAGAGTTGGATGACCGGGCACCAAGCTGTTATCATGGCAGATGCACTCCAGCTAATTCTCCTGGAACAATTCTACGATCATTCCCCACTTGAAGTTAGAGACTGGGTAAAGGATCGGCGGCCAGTCACAGTAGATAAAGCTGCCACCCTAGCTGACCAATACGTGGATTCAAGGCGGACTGTACAACCAGAACCTAAGACCCCAGCCCGGCCTGTCCCAAACATTCCACGGAGCGTTGCCCCTCTACACCAGCAATCGATCTCTGGTCCCACTTAGCTACCATCTTCACGAGAGAAAGGGGACCTCTGCTACAGATGCAACCAAGCAGGACATGTTAGGAGGTATTGTCCACAGAATGTTTCCCAGGACGCACGGAATAACAGGCCCCTTGGACCTGCCTGGGCTGCTGCACACTGTCTGAAGAGAGATGATGCGACTTACCCAAGTGATGAAAATATTGGAATTCTACATGAGGCAGACCCTGTGCAAGCTGCCACTACGGATAATCATTTGCACCATCGACAAGCCCTCTGGATTAATGGTCGGGCTGCCCAGGGACTGCGGGACATGGGAGCTACTATTACCCTGATACAGTCCCAGATGATAAACCCGGCAGAGCAGACGGGACGGTCTGTGGCCGGGGGAAATGTTATGTGGGTCCCCACTGCCAGGGTTCACCTTGATTGGGGTTCGGGGGCCAAAGAAGTGGAAATTAGAATAATGCAGAACTTACCTGCAGAGGTTTTGTTGGGCAACGATTTGCGACGTTTAATTTCATCCTTCTCCCTGGATGTATCCCCGGAAACCTGCCCTGTTACCACCCGCCAGCAAGCCCGGATGGAAGTGCACTCCCTCGAGGACAGGACCCAGGTAAGACCTGTCACCCCTGACCTAGACTGTACTACCCCAGCTATTCCTACCCCAACTTGGGCTTCTCCCCAAGACTTTGCTCAGGCAACTCTCAGCGACTCTTCCCTAGTAGGGATGAGCCGAACACCCCCCGGTTCGGTTCACACCAGAACCTGCGAACGGACTGAGAATTTGCATGAACGTTAGAACCCCATTGACGTCTATGGGACTCGAACGTTCAAAATCAAAAGTGCTCAATTTAAAGGCTAATTTGCATGGTATTGTCCTAAAAAGGGTTTGGGGACCTGGGTTCTGCCCCAGGGGACATGTATCAATGCAAAAAAACTTTTAACCACTTCAGCCCCGGAAGGATTTACCCCCTTCCTGACCAGAGCACTTTTTACAATTTGGCACTGCATCGCTTTAACTGCTAATTGCGCGCACATGCAATGCTGTACCCAAACGAAATTTGCGTCCTTTTCTTCCCACAAATAGAGATTTATTTTGATGGTATTTGATCACCTCTGCCGCTTTTATTTTTTGCGCTATAAACGGAAAAAGACAGAAAATTTTGAAAAAAAATGATATTTTCTACTTTTTGTTATAAAAAAAATCCAATAAACTCAATTTTAGTCATACATTTAGGCCAAAATGTATTCGGCCACATGTCTTTGGTAAAAAAAATGTCAATAAGCGTATATTTTTTGGTTTGCGCAAAAGTTATAGCATCTACAAACTAGGGTACATTTTCTGGAATTTACACAGCTTTTAGTTTATGACTGCCTATGTCATTTCATGAGGTGCTAAAATGGCAGGGCAGTACAAAACCCCCCCAAATGACCCCATTTTGGAAAGTAGACACCCCAAGGAAATTGCTGAGAGGCATGTTGAACCCATTGAATATTTATTTTTTTTGTCCCAAGTGATTGAATAATGACAAAAAAAAAAAATTACAAAAAGTTGTCACTAAATGATATATTGCTCACACAGGCCATGGGCATATGTGGAATTGCACCCCAAAATACATTCAGCTGCTTCTCCTGAGTACGGGGATACCACATGTGTGGGACTTTTTGGGAGCCTAGCCGCGTACGGGGCCCCGAAAACCAAGCACCGCCTTCAGGATTTCGAAGGGCATAAATTTTTGATTTCACTCCTCACTACCTATCACAGTTTTGAAGGCCATAAAATGCCAAGATGGCACAAAACCCCCCCAAATGACCCCATTTTGGAAAGTAGACACCCCAAGCTATTTGCTGAGAGGCATGTTGAGTCCATGGAATATTTTATTTTTTGACACAAGTTGCGAGAATGTGACAAATTTTTTTTTTTTTGCACAAAGTTGTCACTAAATGATATATTGCTCACACAGGCCATGGGCATATGTGGAAGTGCACCCCAAAATACATTTAGCTGCTTCTCCTGAGTATGGGGATACCACATGTGTGGGACTTTTTGGAAGCCTAGCTGCGTACGGGGCCCCGAAAACCAAGCACCGCCTTCAAGATTTCTAAGGGCATAAATTTTTGATTTCACTCCTCACTACCTATCACAGTTTTGAAGGCCATAAAATGCCCAGATGGCACAAAACCCCCCCAAATGACCCCATTTTGGAAAGTAGACACCCCAAGCTATTTGCTGAGAGGCATGTTGAGTCCATGGAATATTTTATATTTTGACACAAGTTGCGGGAAAGTGACAATTTTTTTTTTTTTTTTGCACAAAGTTGTCACTAAATGATATATTGCTCAAACATGCCATGGGCATATGTGGAATTACACCCCAAAATACATTCTGCTGCTTCTCCTGAGTACGGGGATACTACATGTGTGGGACTTTTTGGGAGCCTAGCCGCGTACGGGGCCCCGAAAACCAAGCACCGCCTTCAGGATTTCTAAGGGCATAAATTTTTGATTTCACTCCTCACTACCTATCACAGTTTTGAAGGCCATAAAATGACAAGATGGCACAAACCCCCCCAAATGACCCCATTTTGGAAAGTAGACACCCCAAGCTATTTGCTGAGAGGCATGTTGAGTCCATGGAATATTTTATTTTTTGACACAAGTTGCGGGAAAGTGACAATTTTTTTTTTTTTTGCACAAAGTTGTCACTAAATGATATATTGCTCACACAGGCCATGGGCATATGTGGAATTGGACCCCAAAATACATTCTGCTGATTCTCCTGAGTACGGGGATACCACATGTGTGGGACTTTTTGGGAGCCTAGCCGCGTACGGGGCCCCGAAAACCCAGCACCGCCTTCAAGATTTCTAAGGGCATAAATTTTTGATTTCACTCCTCACTACCTATCACAGTTTTGAAGGCCATAAAATGCCCAGATGGCACAAAACCCCCCCCAAATGACCCCATTTTGGAAAGTAGACACCCCAAGCTATTTGCTGAGAGGCATGTTGAGTCCATGGAATATTTTATATTTTGACACAAGTTGCGGGAAAGTGACAATTTTTTTTTTTTTTTTTTGCACAAAGTTGTCACTAAATTATATATTGCTCAAACATGCCATGGGCATATGTGGAATTACACCCCAAAATACATTCTGCTGCTTCTCCTGAGTACGGGGATACCACATGAGTGGCACTTTTTGGGAGCCTAGCTTCATACGGGGCCCCGAAATCCAATCACCGCCTTCAGGATTTCTAAGAGCGTTAATTTTTTATTTCACTCCTCACTACCCATCACAGTTTTGAAGGCCATAAAATGCCAAGATAGCACAAAACCGCCCCAAAATGACCCCATTTTGGAAAGTAGACACCCCAAGCTATTTGCTGAGAGGCATGGTGAGTATTTTGCAGCTCTCATTTGTTTTTGAAAATGAAGAAAGACAAGAAAAACATATTTTTTTTTTCTTTTTTCAATTTTCAAAAGTTTGTGACAAAAAGTGAGGTCTGCAAAATACTCACTATACCTCTCAGCAAATAGCTTTGGGTGTCTATTTTCCAAAATGGGGTCATTTGGGGGGGGTTTGTGCCATCTGGGCATTCCATGGCCTCCGAAACTGTGATAGGCAGTGAAGAATGAAATAAAAAATTTACGCCCTTAGAAAGCCTGAAGGCGGTGCTTGGTTTTCGGGGTCCCGTACGCGGCTAGGCTCCCAAAAAGTCTTACACATGTGGTATCCCCGTACTCAGGAGAAGCAACAGAATGTATTTTGGGGTGTAATTTCACATATTCCCATGGCATGTTTGAGCAATATATCATTTAGTGACAACTTTGTGCAAAAAAAAAATGTGTCTTTCTCCCGCAACTTGTGTCACAATATAAAATATTCCATGGACTCGACATGCCTCTCAGCAAATAGCTTGGGGTGTCTACTTTCCAAAATGGGGTCATTTGGGGGGGGGTTGAACTGTCCTGGCATTTTATGCACAACATTTAGAAGCTTATGTCACACATCACACACTCTTCTAACCACTTGAAGACAAAGCCCTTTCTGACACTTTTTGTTTACATGAAAAAATTATTTTTTTTTGCAAGAAAATTACTTTGAACCCCCAAACATTATATATTTTTTTAAAGCAAATGCCCTACAGATTAAAATGGTGGGTGTTTCATTTTTTTTTTCACACAGTATTTGCGCAGCGATTTTTCAAACGCATTTTTTGGGGAAAAAACACACTTTTTAAAATTTTAATGCACTAAAACACACTATATTGCCCAAATGTTTGATGAAATAAAAAAGATGATCTTAGGCCGAGTACATGGATACCAAACATGACATGCTTTAAAATTGCGCACAAATGTGCAGTGGCGACAAACTAAATACATTTTTAAAAGCCTTTAAAAGCCTTTACAGGTTACCACTTTAGATTTACAGAGGAGGTCTACTGCTAAAATTACTGCCCTTGATTTGACCTTCGCGGTGATACCTCACATGCATGGTGCAATTGCTGTTTACATTTGACGCCAGACCGACGCTTGCGTTCGCCTTTGCGCGAGAGCAGGGGGGGACAAGGGTGCTTTTTTTTTTTATTTTTTTTTTTTATTAATTTTTTTATTTTTTATCTTATTTTTAAACTGTTCCTTTCATTTTTATTTTTTTTAATCATTTTTATTGTTATCTCAGGGAATGTAAATATCCCCTATGATAGCAATAGGTAGTGACAGGTACTCTTTTTTGAAAAAATTGGGGTCTCTTAGACCCTAGATCTCTCCTCTGCCCTCAAAGCATCTGACCACACCAAGATCGGTGTGATAAAATGCTTTCCCAATTTCCCAATGGCGCTGTTTACATCCGGCGAAATCTAAGTCATGAAATGCTCGTAGCTTCCGGTTTCTTAGGCCATAGAGATGTTTGGAGCCATTCTGGTCTCTGATCAGCTCTATGATCAGCTGGCCGAATCACCGGCTGCATTCTCAGGTTCCCTGTTGGGACAGGAGAGCCAGAGAAAAACATGGAAGACGGTGGGGGGGCATTCCCTCCCACTGCTTGTAAAAGCAGTCTAGAGGCTAATTAGCCGCTAGGATTGCTTTTACATGAAAGCCGACCGCTGGCTGAAAAGAATGATACCAAGATGATACCTAAACCTGCAGGCATCATTCTGGTATAACCACTCAAAGTCCAGCAACATACCAGTACGTTGCTGGTCCTTGTTGGGCATATGTTGTAAACTTTTTTTTCATGCAGCCTGTGGGCTGAACGAAAAAAAGATATTGATCGGTGGGTATGCCCACCATTAGAATACCTCCCTTCATCCACCCACTTCTAATGATGGGCATACATGCACCATTTATATATTCCGAAGCATGGGGGCATCCTCCCACAAAAGGCAGGAGCAAATTGCTCCTCCACCCACTGCTGCCCCCACGCTTCGGCATATATGCTGAAGTATGTAACTGTGGTGGTGAAATCACCTCCGACAGCGCTGGAGTCACGGCTTTATGTATCGTGGGAGCAAACGCTGTTGCTGTCAAGATAAATAAATGCGCGCTGCAACTGAATGGCGTACCTGCTAAGCAAATGATGGTTAACAAAAAACAAAGTAACATTACAGTATAACAGTAATACTTACCATACCTGCAAAGCAAATACAAAAAAAAAACATAGTAAAAAATAAAACATTTAACGCAACCTGTGCCTACCTAAAATATATATATGCCGAAGCATGGGGGCATCCTCCCACAAAAGGCTGGAGCAAATCGCTCCTCCACCCACTGCTGCCCCCACGCTTCGGCATATATGATGAAGTATGTAACTGTGGTGGTGAAATCACCTCCGACAGCACTGGAGTCACGGCTTTATGTATCGTGGGAGCAAACGCTGTTGCTGTCAAGATAAATAAATCTGCGCTGCAACTGAATGGCGTACCTGCTAAGCAAATGATGGTTAACAAAAAAAAAAGTAACATTACAGTATAACAGTAATACTTACCATACCTGCAAAGCAAATACAAAAAAAAAACATAGTAAAAAAGAAAACATTTAACGCAACCTGTGCCTACTTAAAATATATATATGCCGAAGCATGGGGGCATCCTCCCGCAAAAGGCAGGAGCAAATCGCTCCTCCACCCACTTCTGCCCCCACGCTTCGGCATATGTGCTGAAGTATGTTACTGTGGTGGTGAAATCACCTCCGACAGCGCTGGAGTCACGGCTTTATGTATCGTGGGAGCAAACGCTGTTGCTGTCAAGATAAATAAATCCGCGCTGCAGCTGAATGGCGTACCTGAAAGCAAAAAAATGTTTAAAACACAGTAAACTATAAAAAAATTACATACCTGAAAAGCAAACATGATAAAACATAACAATAAAACATTGCAGAATAGAATACAGTAAAAAAGAGCAGAACAATAGAGAGAAAATAGAGAGAGAGAGAACAATAAAACAACAACTATTTTTGTTTTTTTTTATTTTATATTTTTTTGTGTATTTTTTTTTTTTTTTTACATTTTTTTTTTATAACTGTAACTTTTAAAACTGTAACGGTTCCAGGTTTGGGTCTCTCAAAATGCGATGGCATCTTGGGAGACCCTGTGAAAGTGTGTCCTAGTCTGTGCAGTGCTGTACCCTACGCTAAAACTCAACTAGTGTATAGTAGCGTTCAAAACATTCACCAATGCAAAGACCAGGATTGCCAGGACAGGAGGGACAATAATACCGGGTGTCACGCCTAAATCCGCGCTTTCTGCAGACACGACATTTTCTTTGGGGGGCTCGTTGGGTAGGGGTACTCTGGAGGACATAAGGAAAATGCCTCTCATGCAGCCGGCCTACTGCATTTGGATTGGGAAGGTGAGGTGGAGCACCGTCTGGAAACAGAAGGGCTCTGACGATCTCTTCCTGGAATTTAAGGAAGGATCCAGTCCGTCCTCTGTATAGCACATGAGCGTTCAGCAAAGCCAATTGAAATAAATAAACAGACACTTTTTGGTACCAGCGTCTGGCCTTACGGGCAATTAGGTAGAGCGCCAACAACTGGTCGTTGAGGTCCACCCCTCCCATATTAAGGTTATATTCGTGGACACAGAGGGTTTCTCCACAACACCAGTCGCCGTAGTAATTTGGGTCGTCGTGTCTGCATGAAGGGAGGTGAGAACGAAAACATTCTTCTTATCCCTCCACTTCATAGCGAGCAAATTATTATACTTCAAGCAGGCTCTCTCCCCCAGCCTAAGACGGGAATCTACAAGCCGCTGAGGAAAGCCCCGGCGATTAGGTCGCACGGTGCCACATGCTCCAATTTGATGATCAAAAAGGTGACTAAAAAGTGGCACGCTCGTATAATAATTGTCCACGTACAAGCGGTACCCCTTTCCGAATAAGGGTGACACCAAGTCCCACACTATCTTGCCAGCGCTTCCTATGTAGTCAGGGCAGTTTGTCGGCTCTACGTGACTATCTTTGCCCACGTAAACCATAAAACTACATGTATAGCCTGTGGCCCTATCACAGAGCTTATACATCTTGACCCCGTATCTGGCACGCTTGCTGGGAAGGTACTGTTTGAAGGACAAGCGGCCAGAAAACTTAATCAGGGACTCATCAACGCAGACAACTTGATGGGGAGTAAACAAGTCTGCAAAACGTTGGTTGAAGTGGTTTACGGGGGCTGAATTTTGTAGAGCCGATCGTATGCAGGGTCTCCACGAGGACGACAGAGTTCATTGTCGTTGAAGTGCATGAACCGCAAAATCTGCTCGTATCGTGCCCTGGCCATTGAAGCAGAGAACACGGGCATATGGTGAATTGGGTCAGTGGACCAATATGACCGCAACTCACTCTTTTTAGTTATGCCCATGTTGAGGGAAAGGCCCAGAAAGATCTTAAATTCGGAGACCGTAATTGGTCTCCAATCTCTGGCAAGGGAGGACTGGGGATTAGCGGCGATGTGTTGACCAGCGTATAAATTGCTTTGGTCCACAATAGATCTATAGAGATCTTCGGTGAAAAACAGTGAATAAAAATCCAGTGGCATAAAGTCAACTGTTTCCACCTGAATTCGGGGTTGGCCAGTAAAAGGGGGAAGTACGGGTGCTGCAGAAGTGGTGGGTACCCAATTCGGATCGGCGAATGCAGCAGGAAGGGCACTATGGGCAGGACGGGCCTGTGTTCATCTTCTTGGTGGCAGCGGGACACTACTAGTGCTTGCCACCTCACCAGCTTGAACTGCACTTATGGGACTCGTCACGTCACCACGTGATACTGCAGTGCTGGATGTATGACCAGGGTGTACTAGGCCGCTGGTGCTTGCCAGTTCACCAGAAGGAATAGCGGTGCTAGTACTTCTCTGCTCCATACGAGAGCCCTGCAGTTCTTGCACTTCAAGGACAGAAGAAGAAGTTCGGGGTCTGGTACGCCTGACCCTAGCAGGGACCACAACTCCATCGTCAGAGCTATCTGTCATGGAGCCGCTGTCCTCTACAGGATTGTATTCTGAGCCTGAACTTGACAGATGAGTGACTTCCTCTTCACTATCTGTCATGCTCAGAAACGTGTAGGCCTCTTCACTAGTGTACCTTCGATTTGCCATTTTGGGCTCTAAATTTAGGGGTACACTAGTGAGACTCACAGGCAAAAAAGCTCCTGACTGTCAGCGACTGATTCAAAAAACTGTTAGCAATCGCAGGGATCAGGCCTGACTCTGCGAACGCTGCAGTTATGTGTGCTTAGTGTTTTGTAACAGTTATCGATCGATACTGCACTTGGGTGGGCTGGGCTGGGCTGGGCCGAGGGGCAAACCGCAGGTGCTAGCAGGTATCTGGGCTGATCCCGCTAACACTGCGTTTTTTTGGGGGACCCTAAACTGCTAGGGAGTATAGATCTGATCGGATCAGATATCGATCCGTTCAGATACTATAGCTCTAAGGGAGGTGTATGCTGCGTGCGTGGGTGTTAGCGGTACTGGCGCTAACCTGACGCTGCCTGGGGCGACGCAGACCTTATCTGACCCTAAAAACTTAACTTCTATCACCGCCGGGCAATTAGGGGGTTAAACCTTTATAAGGTAATAAACGGCGGGTGCCCTAAAACTATGATAAACTAGAATAAACAAACCAACTAACCAGCGTCACCCGTAACAGTTATATGGTGATCACTGGTGAAAGGGTTAACTAGGGGGCAATCAAGGGGTTAAAACCTTTAGTAGGTAGTATATGGGGGTCCCTGTCGCTATAAAACACTGACAGCGAACCTATATACTTACCTCCCTAACTAGCGTCACCTGTGTCACTAATACAGCGATCAGAAAAACGATCGCTTAGTGACACTGGCGACGGGGGGTGATCACGGGGTTAAAACTTTATTAGGGGGGTTAGGGGGGTACCCTGGACCTAAAGGGGGGTACCCTAGACCTAAAGGGGGCTAACCTAACTGCCCTAACACTTGTAACTGACACAAACTGACACCAATGCAATAATCAGAAAAAAAAAAACCTGCTATTGGTGTCAGAGTGACAGGGGGTACAGGGGGGTGATAAGGGGGTGACTGGGGGGTGACAGGGGGGTGACAAGTGTGCCTGCGTGTTCTACTGTTAGTGTAGTGTTGGTGCACTTACTTGGATGTCTTCTCTCCTCGGCGCCGGGACGAAAAGACCGGCTCGAGGAGAGATGACATCACTTCCTCCGCTTCTGGTTACATTCACAGAAGCCGAGGAAGCCTGTAATTGGCCAGGAGCGATCGCGAGGGGGGAGCCACGAATGAGTGGCCTCCCCTCACCTTTGATCGACCCTGACCTGAATCCGACCGCCGCTGGCACCGGGGGGGGTCCGATCGGACCCCCCACCCGCGGGCAGGCAAGGACGTACCTGTAAGCCCTTTTGCCTGCCCGTGCCACTCTGCCGACGTACATCGTCGCGCGGCGGTCGGCAACTGGTTAAAAACGGCCATTTTTTCTGGAGCAGTGATTTTAATGATGCTTAAAGTAAAAAAAAAAAAAAAGTGAAATGTTCCTTTAAATATCGTACCTGGGGGGTGTCTATAGTGTGCCTGTAAAGTGGCGTGTGTTTCCCGTGCTTAGAACAGTCCCTGCACAAAATGTAATTTTTAAAGGAAAAAAAGTCATTTAAAACTGCTTGCAGCTTTAATGTAATGTCAGGTCCTGGCAATATGGATGAAAATCAGTGAGGCAAACAGCATGGGTACCCCCCAGTCCATTACCAGGTCCTTTGGGTCTTGTATGAATATTAATGGGAACCCCGCACCCAAATTAAAAAAGGAAACAGCGGTATACAGGCTCTGTACTCTGAACAGCAGTATACAGGCGGTGCAAACAAGACAGAGACTGTAGGTTTGTTGTTAAGTAGAATCTGTTTGTAATTTTTAACTGGTACATTTTTAACGTGTTTAGCTCCAGCCAAAAAATCTATTTTAAGCTTTTTGGAAAACATAGGGAAGGGTTATCACCCCTGTGACATTTGTTTTGCTGCCTGTGCTCCTCTTCAGAAGATTTCACCTCACTTTTTGTCCCAATGATAAATGTTTTTTGAAAATTTGGGTTTTTTTGTGAAACAAGGATTGGTGATAAAGCATCAGTGGAAAGGAGAAATGTTTTACCCATATTAACTCTTACAGGAGAGAATTTCCCTTCCTAGGGGTAGATTTCATCTCACTTCCTGTTGTCTCCTTCTGTTTGCAAGTAGGAGTTGTTTGTAAGTTGGATGTTTGAAAGTAGGGGCCTGCCCTATATACTCAGCAGAAATTTGGGCCTTAGGTGTTGTTGTGGCTACAACACTGTAAGCCCTGCTGTGAAATATTAGATCAAGAATTGTAATTACATGCTCTGTTGAACAGAGGCAGAAAAATTGGGCCTTTGGTGGTGGTGCTGGTGCCACAACACTGTAAGTCCTCACTCGCTCTTGGTGGGCGCAGAAACGGGCCCTGCTGTGAAATATTAGATCAAGAATTGTAATTACATGCCCCTGTTGAACAGGGGCTGAAAAATTGGGCCTTAGGCACTGGTGCTGGTGCCACAACACTGCAACCCCTCACAGATACTCTAGTTGGAACACAGGAACGAGCCCTGCTGCAAAGTATTGCATCGAAAATTGTACTTACATGCCCCTGTTAGACAGGGGCTGAAAAATCGGGCCTTAGGCACTGGTGCTGATGCCACAACACTGCAACCCCTCACAGATACTCTAGTTGGAACGCAAGAACGAGCCCTGCTGCAAAGTATTGCATCAAAAATTGTAATTACATGCCCCAGGGGCTGAAAAATTGGGCCTTAGACACTGGTGCTGGTGCCACAACACTGCAACCCCTCACAGATACTCTAGTTGGAACACAGGAACGAGCCCTGCTGCAAAGTATTGCATCAAAAATTGTAATTACACGCCCCTGTTAGACAGGGGCTGAAAAATTGGGCCTTAGGCACTGGTGCTGGTGCCACAACACTGCAACCCCTCACAGATACTCTAGTTGGAACGCAGGAACGAGCCCTGCTGCAAAGTATTGCATCAAAAATTGTAATTACACACCCCTGTTAAACAGGGGCTGAAAATTGGGCCTTAGGCACTGGTGCTGGTGCCACAACACTGCAACCCCTCACAGATACTCTAGTTGGAACACAGGAACGAGCCCTGCTTCAAAGTATTGCATCAAAAATTGTAATTACACGCCCCTGTTAAACAGGGGCTGAAAAATTGGGCCTTAGGCACTGGTGGCGGCGCCCAGAACCAAAAATGTTCTTACAAGCTATCAGCGTGATCATGAGGAGGAAGAGGATAATTACTCAGGATAGTCACTCAGCATCAGCATAGGCAGTCTTTGAAGGGATCTGAGATCTCAAAAAAATTATCAGGTTACATCAGCATCAGGTGCTTAGTAGCTGGTGGTGATCCAAGACTGATTCATTTTTATGAAGGTCAGTCGATCGACCGAGTCGGTGGACAGACGCACCCTGTGATCGGTTACAAAGCCTCCAGCAGCACTGAATGTGCGTTCCGAAAGAACGCTAGATGCAGGACAGGCCAGTAGCTCAATTGCATACTGTGCAAGCTCTGGCCAGTGATCCATCCTCAAGACCCAGTAACCCAGAGGATTTTCGGTGGGAAAGGCGTCCAAGCCAGATCTTGCCCCTAGGTATTCCTGCACCATGTAAAACAGACGCTGGCAATGGTTGCTAGAACTGATCATACCTTGGGGCTGCAGAATAAAAAATTGTCTGAATGCATCGGACAGACGGCCACCTTCTCCACCGCTCCTTCTTTGACTGACCGAAGCCTCAGCAACACGTTGTCCTGAAACAGGAGTTTGTAACCTCCCAGTCTCTGGGAACACATTGCACAGACCTTTCTGCAAGGCCTCCCGAAGATGTTTCATCCTCTGCTCCCTCTGCGACGGCAAGATAAGGTCCGCAACCTTACCCTTTTAACGTGGATCAAGGAGGGTTGCCAGCCAGTATTGGTCCTTTTCCTTGATACCACGAATACGAGGATCCTTATGCAGGCTTTGCAGGATCAGGGAGGCCATGCAGCATAGGTTTGCTGAGGCATTCGGTCCGGAGTCCCCTGGGTCACTAAGGATGACATGGTCCGCAGCCACCTCCTCCCAGCCACGTACAAGGCCATGTGTTTCTTGGGACTGATCCCTTAAAGACTGCTGCTGATGCTGAGTGCCAGGCTCCACCTCCATACTGATACAATCCTCTTCCTCCTCATCCTCTACCTGTGTGATCGGCGGGCACGCAGGAACAGGATAAAGGGGGCCTTGAGAGCTAAGGAAGTCCTCCTCTTCCTGCCTCTGTTCTGCCTCAAGTGCCCTGTCCATTATTCCACGCAGTGTGTGCTCCAACAGGTGGACAACGGGGACAGTGTCACTGATGCATGCACTGTCACTGCTCACCATCCTCGTGGCCTCCTCAAATGGTGACAGGACAGTGCATGCATCCCTGATCATGGCCCACTGGCGTGGGGAAAAAAAAACAAGCTCCCCTGACCCTGTCCTGGTGCCATAGTCACACAGGTACTCATTGATGGCCCTCTGCTGCGTGTGCAGCCGCTGCAGCATGGCCAACGTTGAGTTCCACCTGGTGTCACAGATTAAGCGGTTCTTGGGCAGGTTAAACTCCTTTTGGAGGTCTGCCACCCGAGCACTGGCATTATATGACCGGCGGAAATGCACACAGACTTTAATGGCCTGCCTCAGAACATCCTGTAAGCCCGGGCACCTGCCCAAGAACCGCTGCACCACCAAGTTAAAGACGTGAGCCAAACAGGGCACATGGGTCATTTGTCCCTGTCGGAGGGCAGAGAGGAGGTTGGTGCCATTGTCGCAAACCACCATTCCTGCCTTGGCATGGCATCAACCACCTCTGAACCTGCCCCTGCAGAGCTGACAGAACCTCTGCCCCAGTGTGGCTCCTGTCCCCCAAGCACACCAGCTCAAGCACCGCATGGCATCTTTTGGCCTGCACACTTGCGTAGCCCCTTGAATGGCTACGGAGCACCGCTGGTTCCGAGGACAAAGCACAGGAAGAGGCCATGGAGGAAGAAGAGGAGGGGGTGGAGGAGAGAGGTGTGTCACAATCAGTAGTGACATTTTGGAGGCGTGGTGGCGGAACAACCTCCAACACTACTGCACCATGTCCTGCATCCTTCCCAGCTGCCAGCAGAGTCACCCAATGCGCGGTGAAACTTAGGTAACATCCCTGTCCATGCCTGCTGGACTATGAGTCAGCGGTAATATGCACCTTACCGCTGACCGCCCTGTGCAGCGAGGCATGGACATTGCCTTCCACATGCCGGTAGAGAGCTGGAATCGCCTTCCGTGAGAAAAAGTTGCATTTGCGTACCTGCCACTGAGGAATCGCACATTCCACAAACTCACGGAAGGGGGCAGAGTCTACCAACTGAAAAGGCAGCAGTTGAAGTGCTAGCAATTTTGCCAAGCTAGCATTCAACCGCTGGGCATGTGGATGGCTGGGAGCGAACTTCTTTCGGCGGTGCAGCAGCTGGGGCAACGAAATTTGCCTGGTACAATTTGACATCGGTGTACCGAAAGCAGATTGCCCACAAGTACTTGGCTGTGATACACCTAATTCTACACCTTCATTCCTCTCAGTGCAGGTCTCAGAGAGCACTGAAGCTATAGTGGGGTTGGAGATCTCAGCTGATGAGGAGCAAGGAGAGGTCCTCTTTGTTCTTTGGTGTGGGTCTTTTAGATACACTTGCCAACGAACTGCATGGCAGGTCAACATATGTCTGGTCAAGCATGTGGTGCCCAAGCGGGAGATGTTTTGGCCACGCGAGATACGCTTGAGACATATGTTGCAAATAGCAGCTGTGCGATCTGATGCACTTATCTCAAAAAAGGCCCACACCAAAGAACTTTTGGAATAATGCGCAGAGACAGCAGCACCCTGCACATGCGGAGCTTTGGGGTGTGATGCAGTCAGTGTGCTGCCCTTAGGCTGGCCCCTGGAGGGCATCCTGCCTTGTTGGTGATGTGCCTCCTCCTCCTCTCCTATCAGGCACCCACGTTGAGTCAGTGACCTCATCATCCCCTCCCTCCTCATCACTGGTGCAAACCTGGCAGTATGCTGCAGCAGGGGGAGCATGACTGCCAGATTGCTGTCCTTCTTGGGCACCCCCTCTGTCCGTGCTCACGTTACTGCCTTCATCTAGCTCAGTATAATCATCAGAGCCTTCTAAATGCTGGGCATCCTCCTGGAGCATGTACCCAACACTGTGGTCAAACAGTTCGAGGGACTCCTCAGGAGGACATGGTGGGGCTAGGGAAGGAGTCACTGATGCCATTGAGCTGAGGGAAGAAGCCGCGTTGGCAGCTGCTTTGCCAAACAAAGTACCCTGAGCATGGGTGAGAGAGGATGAGGAGGATGAGGATGGCTTGGTCATCCACTCGACCAAGCCTTCCGCATGTTGCGGCTCAACACGGCCAGCTGCCGAAAAAAAGGCCAAGCGTGTCCCACGGCCACGAGCTGATGAGGATGCACCGTCTCCACGACCAGCACGGTTGCCTCTAGACACAGAACCTGCTTGCCCTCTTTTATTGGCTTGTGACTGTCTGTCTCTTCTTGTTGGCCTTCCAGACATACTAATGGCCTGTAGCTGCACTAAGCTGGGATATATATACAGTCCCTGACAAAAGTCTTGTCGCTTGTGTACAAATTGACCTGAAGTGCCGCTAAAATATATTTCTAATCAAGATTTTGTTACAAGAAATGGGTCATTTTAATCCCAACAGCTTTTGTAATAAGGTTTCAGTGCAAAAAGAAACTGACAAAAAGTATTCTAATATTCACAGCTTGGTAAAGCCCATTGAGTCAATTTTTGCCAAGACATAAGTGTTGTCGCCTTGTTATATGAGCTTCATCTGTGACTAATAATGGATCAATTAGGTCTCAGGTGTGTATAAAAAGAACACCAGTACACTAGACCTTCTCAACTGCAACTAGACCTCTGCAAACATGCCTAAGATTCACCCGGAGACTAAAGTGTTGATTATTAAGAGGCTGAAGACCAGATCCACTGCTGATGTGGCAGACACCTTCAATGTGTCTCAGCGTCAAGTTCAGAGGATAAAAAAAAGATTTGAAGAGACTGGAGATGTTTTGGACAAGGCCAGGTCAGGCCGACCCCGCAAGACAACTGCTCGAGAGGACCGTTTGTTGGCTCGGAAAACCAAGGCCAGCCCATTTTCCACTGCAGCAGAGCTCCACAAGACCTAGTCACCTGAAGTCCCTGTGTCAACCAGAACAGTTTGTCGAATTCTGTCTCGAAATGGCCTCCATGGTCGAATCAGTGCCCATAAGCCAGCACTAAACAAAAGACATTTGAAAAACCATTTGGCATTTGCAAAGGGCCACAGCCTGCTAAAAGGATGGACTCTGGAAAAGTGGCAGAAGGTAGATTTTTCAGATGAATCTTCTGTTGAATTACACCACAGTCACCACAAATATTGCAGGAGACCTACTTGAACCCGCATGGAGCCGAGATTTACCCAGAAAACAGTGTAGTTTGGTGGAGGCAAAATCATGGTCTGGGGTTACATCCAGTATGGGGGTGTGCGAGGGATCTGCAGGGTGGAAGGCAACATCAATAGTTTAAAATACCAAGAAATCTTAGCTACCTCTTATATTCCCAACCATAAAAAAGGCCAAGTTTTGCAGCACTATGGTGCTCCATCGCATACTTCCATTTCCACATCAAAGTTCCTTAAGGCAAAGAAGGTCAAGATGCTCCAGGATTGGCCAGCCCAGTCACCAGACATGAACATCATTGAGCATATGTGGTGTAGGATGAAAGATGAAGCATGGAAGATGAAACCAAAGAATATTGATGAACTCTGGGTGGCATGCAAAACTGTTTTCTTTGCTATTCCTGATGACTTCATCAATAAATTGTATGAATCCTTGCCAAACGGCATGGATGCTGTCCTTCAAGCTCATGGAAGTCATACAGGATATTACATTTGGATCTCACAGCACCACTACTTAATTTGCTGACATATTTTTGGATTTTCAGTAAAGTTGTTCAATTTCTGTATAGGCGACAAAACTTTTGTCTTGCCAAAATTTGACCTGTCTGTCTTGATTAAATGATAAATCTTTTTTCAGTGAAATTAATTTATTTCAGTGCATTAAACATCATTTGGGAGGGCTTTAGCTTTTCATATGAGCTATTTCTAACACCAATTGATTAATTAAAAGTCAGGTTAATAGCAGGAGTTTCTACAAAACAGAGAAGCGACAAGACTTTTGTCAGGGACTGTATATATATATATATATATATATATATATATATATACTGATACGGCAGCTAGCAAAATCAACTGCCTGCCTGTAGTATGAGAACACCACCAACCTTCTACAGGTAGCTGTAGCTGAACACTGTGCAGAGCTCGCACTACACTAACTTGTAGCTTATTTAGCTGTCTGCGGTAGTGATAGGATCAGGAAAACGCTACCAACCATCTACAGGTAGCTTTAGGTGAACACTGTGCAGAGCTCGCAAAAAATGAACTTGTAGCTTATTTAGCTGCCTGTGGTAGTGATAGGATCAGGAAAACACCACCAACCTTCTACAGGTAGCTTTAGGTGAACACTGTGCAGAGCTCGCAAAAGAATAACTTGTAGCTTATTTAGCTGCCTGCGGTAGTGATAGGATCAGGAAAATACCACCAATCTTCTACAGGTAGCTTTAGGTGAACACTGTGCAGAGCTCGCAAAAAACTAACTTGTAGCTTATTTAGCTGCCTGTGGTAGTGATAGGATCAGGAAAACACCACCAACCTTCTACAGGTAGCTTTAGGTGAACACTGTGCAGAGCTCACCAAAAAATAACTTGTAGCTTATTTAGCTGCCTGCGGTAGTGATAGGATCAGGAAAACACCACCAACCTTCTACAAGTAGCTTTAGGTGAACACTGTGCAGAGCTCGCAAAAAACTAACTTGTAGCTTATTTAGCTGCCTGCGGTAGTGATAGGATCAGGAAAACACCACCAACCTTCTACAGGTAGCTTTAGCTGAACACTGTGCAGAGCTCGGAAAAAACGAACTTGTAGTTTTAGCTGAACACTGTTCAGAGGACGCACTACACTAACTTGTAGCTTTAGCTGAACACTGTTCAGAGGACGCACTACACTAACTTGTAGCTTTAGGTGATCACTGTGCAGAGGTCTCACCACATTAACTTGTAGTTTTAGCTGAACACTGTGAGGAGGACGCACTACACTAACTTGTAGCTTTAGCTGAACACTGTGCAGAGGTCGCACTACACTAACTTATAGTTTTAGCTGAACACTGTGAGGAGGACGCACTACACTAACTTGTAGCTTTAGCTGAACACTGTGCAGAGGTCGCACTACACTAACTTGTAGTTTTAGCTGAACACTGTTCAGAGGATGCACTACACTAACTTGTAGCTTTAGCTGAACACTGTGCAGAGGTCGCACTACACTAACTTGTAGTTTTAGCTGAACACTGTTCAGAGGACGCACTACACTAACTTGTAGCTTTAGCTTAACACTGTGAGGAGGATGCACTACCCTAACTTGTAGCTTTAGCTGAACACTGTGCAGAGGTCGCACTATACTAACTTGTAGTTTTAGCTGAACACTGTTCGAAGGACACACTACACTAACTTGTAGCTTTAGCTGAACACTGTGCAGAGGTCATACTACACTAACTTGTAGCTTTAGCTGAACACTGTGAGGAGGACACACTACCCTAACTTGTAGCTTTAGCTGAACACTGTGCAGAGGTCACACTAAACTAACTTGTAGCTTTAGCTGAACACTGTGAGGAGAACGCACTACACTAACTTGTAGTTTTAGCTGAACACTGTGCAGAGGTCACACTAAACTAACTTGCAGCTTTAACTGAACACTGTGAGGAGGACGCACTACACTAACTGTAAATAGTCTAGCTGCCTGACTTTGGTACTAATAGGATCAAAAGAACACCAGCAATTTTCTTCAGGTAGCTGTAAATACTGTAACAAGACAAGCCTGCCTGTCAGTAGGAAGATAACAGGAACTGATCTAGCTAAACTGAATACAGTGTATATATATATATATATATATATATATATATATATATATATATATATATATATATATATATATACAACACCTGGGATGCATATATATACACAATACACTGTAAGTGCAGCTAACTCACTGACTGTCCTGAGTGGGTCCAGGGATTACTCTATCGGGTTACTGAGGGAAAGACAGCCTCCCATCCACCCAAGCGGCAGCTGGTTGAGCCTCAGAAATATCGGCTTGACCTGCTGCGCATTGGGCATGACATACCCTTAGCCGGACACCTGAGGATGTCCCGGACCCTCCACCATCTGACTTAGTCTTTTTTTGGCCAGGGATTACAGGGGATGTCTGACAGTATTGTTGGACCTGTGACACATGCTAGCGGGTGGGTAAGCATTGGGGCCCACTAAAAGCTCCCCTACACCCTTTACTGATCATTGATGAACCCTTTAGCCGTGATGCTGTAGACCTGTTTGGACCATTGCCCCAACCTAGTCCTTCTGGGAAAAAATATATCCTTACTGTGGTGGATTATGCCACCCGGTACCCAGAGGCCATTCCCCTGGCAAATATCCACACACAAACCGTGGCTGATGCCTTGCTCCGTATCTTTGCCCAGGTGGGTTTCCCTCTGGAAATTATCTCCGACCAGGGGACCCAGTTCACCGCTGAGCTCACTCAGCAGTTATGGAGGCTCTGTGGGATAAAGCCCCTACAGAGCTCTCTTTATCACCCCAGACTAATGGACTATGTGAGAGGTTCAATGGAACACTGAAACAGCTGCTTAGGACATTCGCAACCTCTCACAGGGATTGGGAAAGATATCTGCCGCACCTTCTCTTTGCTTATCGGGAGGTGCCGCAGGAATCTACTGGATACCTGATGCAGTGAGAGAGGGAATGCTTCATGAGATTAAGGAGATGCTTGAGTTGGGAGTCATTGAGCCATCCAGCAGCCCCTGGGCTTCCCCGGTGGTCCTTGTACCGAATCGGGATGGCACGACTCGCTTCTGCGTAGACTACCGCAGATTAAATGAGTGCACCACCACTGATGCTTACCCTATGCTCCGGGTGGGTGATCTGTTAGATCACATTGCTCTGGGAAAATTGACAACCCTCGACCTATGCAAAGGGTACTGGCAAATTCCTGTGGATGCGGAATCTATTCCAAAATCGGCGTTCATTAATCTATTTGGCCTATACCAGTCTAAAGTAATGCCATTTGGAATGAAGAATGCACCGGTGACTTTCCAGGGGATGGTAGACCAACTCTTCGATGGCCTCCAGGACTATGCTAGTGCATAGCTGGACGACATTGAGATCTACAGTGATACCTGGGAAAACCATCTGGTTCACCTGGGTGTCATGTTAGACAGTATCAAGGCTGGAGGACTAACCCTTAAGACTAACCCTTAAGCCAGAGAGCAGCATAGGGATGTCAGTGGACAGCGAAGATCCGAGCCTGCTAAGATTGAGGCAGTTGCCAAGTGGCCGACCCCCGTACTAAAACCCAGGTCCTGGCATTCCTCGGCACAGCTGGGCATTATAGAAAGTTTGTCCCACAATATAGTTCCATCGCTAAGCTCCTGACAGACCTGACTAAAGAGCACATTCCCTGACAGGTACTGTGGTCCCCAGAGTGTGAAGCTGCCTTCCAACGATTAAAGAATGCACTAACTTCAGCTCCTGTTCTAGCTGCCCCTGACCCAACCGAACATTTTTTTGTCCACACAGATGCCTCTACATTCGAGCTGGGTGCAGTACTGAACCAAGTAGGACCTGATGGCAGTGAGCACCCAGTGGCCTACATCAGTCGGGAAGCTGCTGCCAAGGGAAGTCGGTTATGCAGCAGTGGAGAAGGAGTGTTTGGCGCTGGTATGGGCTCTCAAGAAATTCCAACCTTAACTCTACGGACGATCTTTTACGGTGCTCACCGACCAAATCCATTAATCTGGCTTAATCGGGTCTCCGGGGATAATGGACATTTGTTACGATGGAGCTTGGCCCTGCAGCCTTACAATTTTACCATCCAGTATCGGCCAGGAAAGCAGAATGGGAATGCTGATGGACTTTCCAGGCAAACTGAACTATAAGACTCTCCTGGAAAGCCCAAAGCTGACCTGTGGTGGATCTAGTTGGGTCTGCCGGACAATGGGACGGGGGGGGGGGCACTGTCGCGGACACTGGCTGCAGGGACCTTTTCTGTCCACATTCACCCTGTTATTTGGTATTGCTATATTAATCTTTTTTTGTTACATTTTTGAGAGACTGTTTTCGTGGACTTGCCCAAAGACTATTCTTGGTTGTTAATTCTGAACAATACATGATCTTTGAAAGAGCTGATCACATTGACCTGCGGAGACGGACTGTCTGGTCACCTAGGCTGCCTTAAGTGCTGTGTTAATTAACATGTTAATTATATAATTGTCTGCTAGAGGGGAGGGGGAAGTGTCCATGAGCCAGCCCTACCTCATTATCTAACCCCTTGTGTTTAAAGTGTATAAAAAGACTGTATTCTGCCCAATAAATCATTCAAGATTCTACAAGCTATTTTCGACTAGACTTGTATTCATTGCAGCTATAATATTATATCTCTCTGATGGTCATACTGGAGGAAGCGGTATTACTGACGGAAGCACTCAGCGGAGTGTGGGATAGGATCTGTCACGCCATACTTTTAGCTAACTCATCTTCAGCAGACATACACTCATCATGCCCATGGTCTGACCCCCATATAGTATCATTTAATACATCTCATGTGGGACTTAGCCCTACTCCTTATATGTGGCATCCTAATGATTCCCTGTTGACAGATCCAAATATTGTTCAACAACTGTCCACACATTTGGATTATTATTTTATTCATAACATTAACCCCGATATGCCTTCAACCTCTCTCTGGACAGCACATAAGGCTGTTATGAGGGGTCATATAATTAGTATTGCTGCAGCTAAAAACAAATCAAGACTGGTGGATATTAAAACCCTTACCAGAGATTTAGATCATCTCTATAACAAAGTCAAGCCCCAAGCCCTGACCTTTTTGACCAAATTCTGAGTAAACGCCATGCTTTGGATATATTATTATCGGCGGATACAGAGAAAGCTTTAAGATGGTCAAAGGCAAAATATCTTTTACATAGCAAATCAGAATCTACCATGTTTGCTAGAATATTGAACCAATCTACCAAACCTACTCTTGTTTATAAACTACGAAACCATGCTGGCAATATGATTTCACATCCCAAGAGGTGATGGACATATTTGTAAACTTTTATAAAAATTTACTTTCCACCCCCCAATCACCTCCTAAATCATCCTCTTTAGAGTGGCTCAAAAATATTGTACTCCCCACTTTGTCTAGCCAGCAAATTGAAACTCTAAACGCCCTATGTTCAGTCCTTGAAGTAACCAACACCATTAAATCTCTCAAAACTTCTACCGCTCCAGGTCCTGATGGTTACTCCTCCTCATACTATAAAAAAATTTACAACACTATTGGCCCCTCAATTGACCAACTTATATAATTATATCCTTCGTGGAAATCATTTCCCAGAAGAAATGCTTTTAGCAAATATGACCTTTTTACCTAAGCCACATAAATATTATACTCTCCCACAAAATTTTTACCCCATCTCTGTCATTAACAATGACCTTAAAATATTTGGTCGTCTGCTGGCTGACAGATTGGCAACAGTTATTTCTTCTCTGGTCCACACAGATCAAACTGAATTTATCCCAGAAAGACAAATAACAGACAATCTCTGTTTAGTCACCAATATCATTCAAGACTCAAATCTACTCTCGTACAACTCTCATCCTCAGCCTTGACATACACAAGGCTTTCGATAGTGTGAGTTGGTCCTATCTAAATTATTTACTACCCAGATTTGGCTTAAGTGACAAATTCCTCCACGGTTTTAAAGCTCTGTATCAAGTCCCACAAACCAGAATTAAACTTCCTGGCAGAAATTCTGACTTTTTTACCTCTGGGAAGAGGCACATGACAGGGGTTCCCCCTCTCCCCATTATTATTTGCTCTGGCAATGAAACCCCTGGCTTGTGCAATCAGAAATAATGTAAATATCAAGGGATATACTCAGGGTCCAAAAGAGTTTAAGATGAGTCTATATGCAGATGATGTCTTACTTTTCCTATCAGATCCCCTTATTTCACTACCTAACCTCATCACTGAACTAGAGAAATTCAAAGATATTTCAGGTTTAGGAGTAAACGTATCAAAATGTTCGGCTATGCCAATAAACCTTCCATCTTTACTAGAGGCCTCTTTGCAGGAGAGATTTTCATTTTCGCTGTGTTCTCAGTCCCTTTGTTATCTTGGTGTTCAACTTACCCCTTTATTCAAGTCTCTCTTCCAGGCTAACTATCCATCACTTTTTATCTTTTTATACATATCAGAACTCTGTTAAAAACATGGTCTTCCTATTATATATCATTTTTAGGAAGAATTAATGCTATCAAGATGGCCATACTACCGAAACTGCTATTTTAATTTGGAACACAGCCATTACTAATCCCTAAAGCTACCCTAGACTCTCTACAAAGGTATATTAATACATTTATTTGGTGTGACAGAAGGTCTAGATGTGGTAACTCTCTCCTGCACAGACCACAAGCTCAGGGAGGACTTAGTCTCCCTAACATATGGTTATAGTTGTGTTGCCCCAACAGGGAATAGAATTTATATATATTGTTTCCCTGAACCATTTTTCTATGGATGTTTATGTTTAGTTTACATGCTGCCATCTTGTGACCTTTTCTGGTAATGCACCTATTTGTTATTTCTTTCTCTGATTTATGACACACTTCCTTTCTGTATAATGCTCCACCCTTCTTCCTGTGTTTGTATTTCCTGTGTAATGGAGACAGCTTAACAGGCCACATGTAACATGGGCACATGTATTCTGCATAAGTAAGCTACAGACAGTATCATCTTTTGACCGCATAAATACTACAACCTATTCATCTGTTTGTATCCTGTCATCTGCTGTAACCTGATGTTCAGAATAAAAGCATCTTGTGGATAGTTCAAACTATCTGATGAGGATTGTCCTCAGTGATTATATCTTATACAGGCCAGGCATAGAGGTCTCACAAAGGATAGTCGCTTCACAACAATCAGAGTCAGAATAGTCAAAAGATGTATAGAATTCCTACAGCCTGCTGTGTATATATGTGCGCCTGATCTGCAATCAAGCTCAGTGCCATCCGCCATCTTGTGAAAGCACATGGTCACACAAGCTTACTGCACCTCATGTGAATGTTAAAAAACTGTTTCTCTATATTGAACTGTGTTACCCCACCTGTCTAAGCTGCTGTTCGTCTTCTTAAAGAGGCAGTACCATTTTTTGCAAAAACGTGAAAAATGTCTAGACAAGACTCCTTTGTGGCTGAACCAACACAAATTCATCATGTCTCTGAACCCACGGATTTACATGGAGCAGATTCTGCAGATATTGCCAATCAGAGTGTAAGACCCAAACATATAATAAAACCGACACAGAAACTCAGAGAAAACTATTAAACCACTAGATATGAGCTCTCCAGCAATCTGTCAGACTTATGGGACAGAACTTCACACTGCATGTCAGTTTTTTCACACTTTAATGATCAACCAGCTGAACTAAGAGACTCTATAGATTGCTTATCTGTTGTGTATGAACGCAACCAGCAGCTGTTTGCAAAATACACAGCTACACAGGACTGTAATATAGAGGACTCTTCAGCAGAACTGACCAGGGCCGATGCACTAAACCAACAAAGGGATCTCTTAGTGCAAAATGTGCAGTATAAGGCAGAACTCCACATTGCTCAACTGCAGGAGACCAGATCTCACAGATCCACATCAACCAAGCACACTGCACGTTCTTCTAGATCCTCTCGCTCCAGAAGTTCAATATTAAGCGACAAGCTAATAGAGACCCGTGCAAGTCTGGAAGCAAAAAAAGTGCAAAGCTCCTTTACCAGAAGGCAAGCAGAAACAGAGGCAAAGATGAAAGCTCAACAAGCAGAAACAGAAGCAAAGTTGAAAGCTCAACAAGCAGAAATACAAGCAGAGATGGAAGCTCAACAAGCAGAGGCAGATTCCCAAATAAAGATTCTGCAAATGGAAAAGGAGGAAGCAGCTGCCCTAGCAAGGCTGAGAGTCCTTGAACAAGCGATGGGAGAAAGTGTTAACTCAGACTGTTCCATCCCAGCGGAACTGCAAGATCCAGTTGAACGCACCAGTGAATATGTACTAAAGCATAGTGTTTGCAATGATACGTCATCTCCTGTACTTCCTACTAACAACACTCTTCTGTCTCTCAACATTGAGCCCTCTCAGCTCCAAATGTCTGAGCCTCTTCAAGTCTACAACACACGTGCATCTATGCTGCTCTTGCTGACAACAAGGTGACTTCTAGTGACAAGCCACAGCCAGCACAAGCCTTAGGGACTACACCACAGTTAAACGCTCTTGCAACATCATTTCATGCTGGTAAACCTCACCCTACGTCACCAGAGAACTTTCACACCCAAGGGGTTCCACAAGTTACTTTGGCACTGAAGAGTGAGAGATCAGACTTGAATGACTTCGCCAGATATATGGTACGCCGTCAGCTCATTAACACTACTCTCTCAAGGTTTGACGACTGTCCAAAAAGCTACAGGGCCTGGAGATCAACCTTCAAAGCTGCCATTGCTGATCTTAACCTTACTACCAAGGAAGAGCTTGATTTGCTCATAAAGTGGCTGGGGCCAGAATCTGCAGATCATGTTAAAAGACTGAGAACATTGCACGTTGACCACCCAGATGCAGGTCTTGTTGCAACATGGGCAAGACTTGAGCAAGCCTATGGTAGCTCTGAAGCCATAGAAAGTGCTCTATTCAAGAGGCTGCAAAACTTCCCAAAAATGGGGAACAAAGACTATCGCAAGCTCCAAGATCTGAGTGATCTTCTCATGGAGCTGGAGTTGGCAAAAGACAGACTCATGTCTACCTGGACTAAGCTTCCTGGACATTGCTCATGGTGTCAATCCAGTGGTGTCTAAACTGCCATATTGCCTGCAAGAGAAATGGGCACAACAAGGCTCAAGGTACAAAAGAGACTATAACGTATCTTTTCCTCCATTCGCATATTTTTACAGGTTCATCAGTGATCAAGCCTGGACGAGAAACGGTCCCAGCTTCAGCTTCAGTGAACCCAACTTGCTTGCTTCATCATCATCATCTTTATCAAGGTATGATAACATAGCAGCTAAACATAGAGACTTTAATTGAGCAATATCTATTAAAAGGACAGACATCTCACCACCCGTATCCTCTCCTGCTCACCAGAGTGATTCGGGTGACAGAGATAAAGACCCTAATCGTCAGTGACCTATTCACAAGAAGCCTCACCCCTTAAAGAAATGTTGTGGGCTTAGGGCAAAGATGTTACAAGAGCGTAGGGAGATTCTTCAGAAACTTGGAATATGCTACAGGTCCTGTGCTTGTTATGGACATTTTGCTAAAGACTGTAAAGTTGTCATCAAGTGCACACAATGCAGTAGCAACAGACATGTTACAGCCATGCATCCAGGCCCACCCTCAGACAATTCACAGCAGCCTCCTACCTCTAGCCCTGTCTCAAGTCATGGCGGGGAGCAACAAGGTCATGCTCCAGCCACAGCTAACGTTTCTTCTTCATGCACAGAAGTCTGTGGAGAAGGCTTAGATCACAAATGCTGTGCTAAGATATGCCTAGTCAAGATATACCCAAAGGATCAACCTGAGGAAGCTATTAGGATGTATGCCATAATAGGATGAACAGAGCAACAGATCCCTGGTTAAGCCTAAATTCTTTGAGATCTTTGGTATAGAGGGACATGCATCACCGTATACTCTCAGAACCTGTTCTGGACGTGAAGAGACCTTCGGTAGAAGGCCCGATGGGTTCATTGTCTCTCATATCAATAAGGGAGAGGGCATACCCCTACCAACATTAGTCGAGTGTGACCAGATACCAGACAAAAGGGAAGAAATTCCTACTCCAGAGGCTGCATATCACCATCCTCACTTGAGGCACCTTGTTAATGAAATTCCTGAAATGGACATGAATGCTGAAATCTTGATCTTGCTAGGAAGAGACATTCTCAGAGTACACAAAGTACGCAAGCAGTGCAATGGACCTGATGATGCCCCTTATGCTAGACATGTGCATTCGTTTTTGTCCAAATGCATTTTCGTCCGAATTTCGGGTATTTAACGAACACGCAGAGTCTGAAAACCGAAGAACCGACATAAACAGATGCTTTATTTTAGTTTTCGTTGCGACAACAGTTCGATATAAATAGAAGATTGGACATGACGCTGACAACAGTGATCTGTGTCCATCAAACCTGTGGCCGAATGTGCCTAACCTTAGCTCTATTAGTCCAAGATTATTCTACATAGAGAGAAAAGATTCGACATAGAGAGAAAAGATTCGATATTATAAAGACAATAGCAAAAAAAGTCGAATGTGCCTAACCTAACTCTATTAGTCCAAGATTATTCGACATAGAGAGAAAAGATTCGACATAGAGAGAAAAGATTCAACATTATAGAGACAACAGAAAAAAAGGTCGAATGTGCCTAACCTAACTCTATTAGTCCAAGATTATTGGACATAGAGAGAAAAGATTAGACATAGAGAGAAAATATTCAACATTATAGAGACAATAGCAAAAAAAGGTTGAATGTGCCTAACCTAACTCTATTAGTCCAAGATTATTCGACATAGAGAGAAATGATTCGACATAGAGAGAAAAGATTCGACATTATAGAGACGAAAGGGAAGAAATTCCTACTCCAGAAGCTGCATATCACCATCCTCACTTGAGGCACCTTGTTAATGAAATTCCTGAAATGGACATGAATGCTGAAATCTTGATCTTGCTAGGAAGAGACATTATCAGAGTACACAAAGTACGCAAGCAGTGCAATGGACCTGATGATGCCCCTTATGCTAGACATGTGCATTCGTTTTTGTCCGAATGCATATTCGTCCGAATTTCAGGTATTTTCGTTATCGTTTTAACAAACAATAACGAACGCGCAGAGTGCGAAAACCGAAAGATCCGACATAAACAAATGCTTTATTTTAGTTTTTGTTGCGACAACAGTTCGATATAAATAGAAGATTCGACATGACGCTGACAACAGTGATCTGTGTCCATCAAACCTGTGGCCGAATGTGCCTAACCTTAGCTCTATTAGTCCAAGATTATTCTACATAGAGAGAAAAGATTCGACATAGAGAGAAAAGATTCGATATTATAAAGACAATAGCAAAAAAAGTGGAATGTGCCTAACCTAACTCTATTAGTCCAAGGTTATTCGACATAGAGAGAAAAGATTCGACATAGAGAGAAAAGATTCAACATTATAGAGACAACAGAAAAAAAGGTCGAATGTGCCTAACCTAACTCTATTAGTCCAAGATTATTCGACATAGAGAGAAAAGATTCGACATAGAGAGAAAATATTCAACATTATAGAGACAATAGCAAAAAAAGGTTGAATGTGCCTAACCTAACTCTATTAGTCCAAGATTATTCGACATAGAGAGAAATGATTCGACATAGAGAGAAAAGATTCGACATTATAGAGATGAAAGGGAAGAAATTCCTACTTCAGAGGCTGCATATCACCATCCTCACTTGAGGCACCTTGTTAATGAAATTCCTGAAATGGACATGAATGCTGAAATCTTGATCTTGCTAGGAAGAGACATTCTCAGAGTACACAAAGTACGCAAGCAGTGCAATTGACCTGATGATGCCCCTTACGCTAGACATGTGCATTTGTTTTCGTCCGAATGCATTTTCGTCCGAATTTCGGGTATTTTCTTTATCATTTTAATAAACCATAACGAACGCGCAGAGTCCGAAAACCGAAAGATCCGACATAAACAAATGCTTTATTTTCGTTTTCGTTGCGACAACAGTTCGATATATATAGAAGATTCGACATGACGCTGACAATAGTGATCTGTGTCTATCGAACCTGTGGTCGAATGTGCCTAACCTTAGCTCTATTAGTCCAAGATTATTCTACATAGAGAGAAAAGATTCGACATAGAGAGAAAAGATTCGATATTATAAAGACAATAGCAAAAAAAGTTGAATGTGCCTAACCTAACTCTATTAGTCCAAGGTTATTCGACATAGAGAGAAAAGATTCGACATAGAGAGGAAAGATTCAACATTATAGAGACAATAGCAAAAACGGTTGAATGTGCCTAACCTAACCCTATTAGTCCAAGATTATTTGACATAGAGAGAAAAGATTCGACATAGAGAGAAAAGATTCGACATTATAGAGACAATAGCAAAAAAAGGTTGAATGTGCCTAACCTAACTCTATTAGTCCAAGATTATTCGACATAGAGAGAAATGATTCGACATAGAGAGAAAAGATTCGACATTATAGAGACAATAGCAAAAAAGGTTGAATGTGCCTAACCTAACTCTATTAGTCCAAGATTATTCGACATAGAGAGAAAAGATTTGACATGAAGATTCAACGAAGCAGTCACCGTGAGTGGACATTTATGGTCAAATTCTCCGCCCATAAGCTATTAGTTCAAGATTATTCTACATAGAGAGAAAAGATTTGACATAATAGAGACAATAGCAAAAAAGGTTGAATGTGCCTAACCTAACTCTATTAGTCCAAGATTATTCGACATAGAGAGAAAAGATTCGACATAGAGAGAAAAGATTCAACATTATAAAGACAATAGCAAAAAGAGTCGAATGTGCCTAACCTAACTCTATTAGTCCAAGATTATTCGACATAGAGAGAAAAGATTCGACATGAAGATATGATGAAGCAGTCGCCGTGAGCGGACATTTATGGTCAAATGCTCCGCCCATAGGCTATAGAAGAATTCTAATGTTGGTTGACTAGTAATAATAATTAATAAATATAATTATTACTAGTGTCATACAACATTAGAATTCTACTATAGCTTGTAGGTGGAACATTCGACCGGAAATGTACGATTGCAGCGTCGTACAGTTTAGCTGCTCTGTCGAATCTTCTTAGAACATTCGACAGACACCATAAGCCTTCAATGACAGATTCAACCTTTATTATTTTAGATTTTCGGACGAATGCATTTTTTAATGAAACAAAATAAATAAAAATGAATTTCGGGAGTAACTAAATAAATGTATTTTTCGGACGAAATTCCGAAATGAAATATTTCAGTGTGCACATGTCTACCTTATGCACAAAAACTCGATCTAGCCTGGGTAATCATGGGCAACGTATGCTTGGATAGAATGCGTACGTCATCTGAGATCCACTCCTTCAAAACTTACATGTTAGGAAACGGATGTGCATCCCACTTCAAACAGTGCCCTCGCCATTATGAAGTAAAAGAGAAGCCTCTTGACATCATCCAAGTACCTGATGTCACTCCTAACCTTTGTGATGACAACCTAGGTACCACAGTGTTTTGTACTACAAGCGATGACAACAAAATAGCCTTGTCAGTCGAAGACAGAGAGTTCATCAAAATAATGGACAAAGAGTTCTTCCAGGATGAGTCTAACAGCTGGGTTGCACCATTACCTCTTTGTGCTGTAAGGGTTAAACTCCCAACCAATCGTGAACAGGCTCTATCCAGATTCAACTCACTTCAACGAACACTAAAGAACAGGCCTAAAATGAAGGACCATTTCATCGCTTTTATGAAAAGGATCTTTGACAATGATCACGCCGAACCAGCTCCACCACTTCAAAGACACGTTGAGTGCTGGTACCTGCCTTTCTTCATCCACGTAAGCCAAAGCAAATCAGGATAGTATTTGACTCCAGTGCCAAGCATCAAGGAGTATCCCTGAACGATGTTCTTCTCACTGGTCCAAACCTAACCAACAACCTTGTAGGTGTACTTATGAGGTTTAGAAGAGAGACAGTTGCCATAACTGCTGACATTGAACAAATGTTTCATTGCTTCCCTGTGCATGAAGACCATAGGAACCGCCTAAGGTTTCTGTGGCACCGTGACAACAACAAATATATAATAAGCAGCGCTGTGAATAAATGTACAGTAGTGAAAATAGTGTTAATATGACAAATTAATAAATCCAATTCCAATGAATAACATAGTTCTTGAAAACTAAACAATGAGTGTTTGATGAACAGTCTTATCACATTGAATAAAGTCCAGATGGATATAGTGAAAAGACCTAGGCACAGGCCCCAGTCTAAAAGCAGGAATGCAGATAAAAAAGTTATTCCTTCACCGCACCACTGTGGTACAAAAATTAAAATGCGTGCTTACCAAACAGCAAGCACAAGGGGGCTTGCGACCTTTACCCGGTCAGGGCCTTTCATAGGATGGAGACAACGACACGCCACTTCATACAACCATGGAATAATATTACCGCTATCCACCAAGTACCAGGCAATCCCTCTACCATAGGGATGATAAACTTCTAGCTGGAGGTCGTTCTCATTTAGGGATACCCCGGAGAGAGAGAGGAGAACAACATAGCGTAATCCTGGTTTATAATTTATTAAAAGAATTAAAATTACACTTACAGTGTATTGGATACAAATGAGCATAGGAAGCCGACCGGCTAGAGGTGAACACCCGTCCTGCAGACGGTAAATGCAGCACGTCAGCACACCCGACGCACGTTTCTTCACACTCTGACGTCGTCTGGGGCACCTCATGGACAATGAGATCATTGAATATCGCATGAAGGTACATGTTTTCGGAAATAGTCCCTCACCTGCTGTTGCAAAATACGGTTTACAAAGGACTGCCCTGGATGGGGAAAAGGAGTATGGCGAGGATGCTCGACACTTCGTTGAGAGAGACTTCTATGTGGAAAATGGACTTAAATCTTTACCTACAGACGAAGAAGCCATAGACTTGCTCCAAAGGACACAAGGTATGCTTTCCGAGGCTAACCTCAGACTACACAAGATTGCCTCAAATAGTGTTGCTGTTATGAAAGCCTTTCAACCTGGCAATCATGCCACAGGGTTTAAAGACTTGAATCTGGGAATGGACATACGGAAAATGGAAAATGTCTAAATTGGGCCCAAGCTTGTGTGGCGGCAACCAGGTCAAGAGTACAAAGACAAGTGTGCCAAATGCCTACAGTCAAGCATGGTGGTGGGAGTGTCATGGTCTGGGGCTGCATGAGTGCTGCCGGTACTGGGGAGCTACAGTTCATTGAGGGAGATATGAATGCCAACATGTACTGTGACATACTAAAGCAGAGCATGATCACCCTCCCCTCACCCTCACCTGGAGATGGGCCACAGGGCAGTATACCAACATGATAACGCCCCCAAACACACATCCAAGAAACCACTGCCTTGCTAAAGAAGGTGAGGGTAAAGGTGATGGACTGGCCAAGCATGTCTCTAGACCTAAACCCTATTGAGCATATGTGGGGTATCCTCAAATGGAAGGTGGAGGAGCGCAAGGTAACATCCACGAGCTCCGTGATGTCGTCATGGAGGAGTGGAAGAGGACTCCAGTGGCAAACTGTGAAGCTCTGGTGAACTCCATGCCCAAGAGGGTTAGGCCAGTGCTGGAAAATAATGGTGGCCACACAAAATATTAACACTTTGGGCCCAATTTGGACATTTTCACTTAGGGGGGACAGCAAATTTACACTGTTAAACAAGCTGTACACTCACTACTTTATATTGTAGCAAAGTGTAATTTCTTCAGTATTGTCACATGAAAAGATATAATAAAATATTTACAAAAAAGTGAGGGGTGTACTCACTTTTGTGAGATACTGTATATGAGCACACATATCTCACTTTCCTGGTGTTTAGGTCAGCATATGGGTCCAGTATTTGCAGGAGGTGATGGGTGCAGTAATAGGAAGAGAGTAGGAGTGAAGGTGATATGTATAAGTTGTGGGGTAGAGAGGAGGGATAGAGTAAAGACAAATTAAGGACAGAGAATACTAATGTAAGAGGTAAGAGTATAGGAAGCATATTAGAGGGAAGAGAGAGTGGGAATTGGACTGAAAAAAAAATGAAATATCTAATGTTGGTTTGCTTGCCATCTTTCCAGGGTGGAGCAGAGTTCTTGTTGTATCTTCATACTGCTTTAGTAGAACTGCGGTGTTGAAACTGCTACAACACTCAAGAAACCTAAGAAACACACAAGCAAGAAACATGGTGTCCACGAATGACCCCCGTCTGCGACTTCCCCATAAGCTGATCTAAAGTTAAAGGGAGATGGGGCAGGGAAGCATTTGTCAATTGATCAAATTAGAAACTGATAACAGATCTCTAAAGAGGATCACTAAAGGCAAAAGGAGGTAAGAATCAATCACCAAAAATATAGACAAGTTTAAAAGGTATCGCAAGCAGACATTTACCATAAAACATAGCAGTGTAAATTATCACTTAGGGATGAGCTGAACACCCCACCCCGGTTCGTGAACACGCAAACACTGTTAAAGTCAATGGGTCGCGAACATGAAAAATCAAAAATGCAAATTTTAAAGGCTTATATGCAAGTTATTGCCATAAAAAGTGCTTGGGGACCTGGGTCCTGCCCCAGGGGGCATGTATCAATACAAAAAAAGTTTTAAAAATGTCTGTTTTTTCGGGAGCAGTGATTTTAGTAATGCTTAAAGTGAAACAACAAAAATGAAATATTCCTGTAAATATCGTGCCTGGGGGTCTCCTTAGTATGCCTGTAAAGTAGCGCATCTTTCCCATATTTATAACAGTGAAACAGCAAAATGACATTTCTAGAGGAAAAATGTCATTCAAAACTGCTTGTGGCTGTAATGTGTTGCCGGATCCTGTCAATATAGACTAAAATGACAAAAATATAAAAAAAATGGCGTGGATCCCCCCCAAAAATCCATACCAGGCCCTTACCAGGGTCTGATATGTATATTAAGGGGAACCCCGCACCAAAAGTTTTTAAAAAATGGCGTGTGTTTCCCCCAGGCCCCCAGGCCCCCAGGCCCCCAGGCACAATATACTCTAAACAGCCGTATATATACTATACGGCCTGCCCTGTATACTCTGCAGAAAAACTGGGCCTTGGGTGTTGGTGATACCAGAACACTGTAAGCCCTCACAGTTACTCATGTTGGGGGCAGGAATGGGCCCTGCGTGAAATATAATATCAAAAATTGTAATTACATGCCCCTGTTAAACAGGGGCAGAAAAATTGGGCCTTTGGCTTTGGTGGCGCCAGAGCACTGTAAGCCCTTACAGTCACCCTTGTTGGGTGCAGGAACGTGCCATGCGTTGAAATGTGACAGACCTAGCCGGGAGAGAGACTTTTGAAGGGGATTGAATGCCAGATGTTCTATTATGTTTGTCTGCCTTGGATCACAGGATGTGTATTGCATTGGAGGGTTTGTGTTTGTCTGCCTTGGATCACAGGATGTGTATTGCATTGGAGGGTTTGTGTTTGTCTGCCTTGGATCACAGGATGTGTATTGCATTGGAGGGAGGGGGGATTCTTCCAACAGCTCTCCCTGCTAACACTGTGTACTGATGAGACGTTAGACACACCTGACTTGTGTGTCCATTGTCATTGGACAGTTTAACCCACCCTCTTTTCCAAGGGTGGGGGGAAAAGAGTCTCTGAGTTATTTTATCTGTTGTGACCATGTGTTATAATAAATGAGTTGATTCCTGCTTGGCCCTGAAGACAGAGCATCTTGTCTCGTTTTTGGGGTGGATTATTTGTATGGGTTCCTTGCTCGGCTGATTGAAGAGTTTGGTAGCTGTCTTTGTGTTTGGGTATGGAATGTCCTAAACGACTTTAACCTCTTTCATACTCGGGGTGTCATTACATATTATATAAAAAATTGTAATTACATTCTTCTTCCTGTTTGTTTAGCAGTCCCACGGCAATGCTATCTGGATAAAGGGGACCTTGAGAGGAAGGGAAGTCCTCCTCTCCCTCCCGCTGTTCTGCCACAAGTGCCCTGTCCATGATTCCATGAAGCGTGTGCTCCAGCAGGAAGACTAGAGGGACAATGTCACTAATGCTCACCATCCTTGTGGCCTTCTCAAATGGTGACAAGGCAGTGCATGCATCCTTTATCAGTAGCCACTGGCGTGACAAAAAGAAGCCAAGCTCCCCTGACCCTGTCCTGGTGCCATACTCACACAGGTACTCATTGATGGCCCTCTGCTGTGTGTGCAGCCAAGCAGCATTGCCAATGTTGAGTTCCACCTGGAGGGCATTTCACAAATGAGGCGGTTGGTGGGCAGGTTGCATTCCCTTTGAATGTCAGCCAGCCGAGCACTGGCATTGTATGACCGGCGGAAATGACCACAGACTTTTCTGGCCTGCCTCAGGAGATCTTGTAAGCCTGGGTACCTTGTCAAGAACCGCTGCACCACCAAATTCAGGATGTGTGCCAAACGTGGAACATGGGTCAAGTGTCCCTGTTGGAGGACGGAGAGAAGGTTGGTGCCATTGTCGCATACAACCATTCCTGGCTGAAGCTGGGGTGGGGTCAGGTGTCTGCCCCTGCAGAGCTGACAGAATCTCTGCCCCAGCATGGCTCCTGTCCCCTAGGCAGACCAACTCAAGCACCGCATTGCATCTTTTAGCCTGGGTGCTTGCATAGCCCCTTGAACACTTAGAGAGCACCACTGGTTCAGAGGACAAATCTGTGGCCATCACAAACAGACATACAGGCCTCTCAAATATTATGCATAACTAGTTCTCTTTGTTGGGTCCTGATTCGGACATATTTGAATGGAGGCAAAAAGCAGTCCGCTCAATAAGCCAGGCTAGATGATTGTTAGTATACAAAGTTCATGCATTTGACTCCAATCGGATAAACTTTAAGATTAGTGGTGCCCACTTTTCATATGAGATATGGTTTCCTAATGATACAGTCCACATAGTTTAGACACTAAGTTGGTATTTGAGGATCCCCCTGGAGTATGGATGTATGCGTAAGCTGCCCATTTGTCGATAACAGCTGGGGGGTGAGCTAGTGGATTTTAACGAGTGCTGGTGAGTGTATATGCATATAGATAACTCCCAAGTGAAGATAAGGATTGATACAGCTCACCACTTTGCCACTCATCCGATATCCGCCTTGTCCAAGTCCTCAGTGCAAAGCAGACATTGCACCCGTCTTTAGGCTAAGTCTGGGCCGTAGGGGGTAAACAGACAGTGCCGTGTGTCATCGCTGTAATACAGGTTGGATGTATCCAGAAATCTTGTGTGTGGTTTAGTAAGTCTCCCGGAAGTCTCCTGAAAGTAACGGGAGGATACAGAGGGGGTTGTCTGATAAGTGGATAGTCCGTGCTCTCACAGCAAGAGGCGTGATGGCGTCATTCTGAGACATTTCACTTGTGACCCGAGTTTCTTCAGAGCTGCTCTTTGTAAACCACTTACAAGATTTCTGGATACATCCAAGCTGTATTACAGCGATGACACATGGCCCTGTCTGTTTACAGGACACGCTGAATATTGGACGAAGGTATCCTCTTACCCCCTATGGCCCAGACTTAGCCTAAAGATGGGTGCAATGTCTGCTCTGCACTGAGGACCTGGACAAGGCGGATATCGGATGAGTGGCGAAGTGGTGAGCTGTATTAATCTTTATCTCCACTTGGGAGTTATCTATATGCATATACACTCACCTGCACTTGTTAAAATCCACTAGCTCACCCCCAGCTGTTACTGACAAGTGGGCAGCTTACGCATACTTCCATACTCCAGGGGGAATCCTCCAATACCAACTTAGTGTCTAATCTATGCAGACAGTATCACTAGGAAACCATATCTCGTATGAAAAGTGGGCACCACTAATCTTAAAGTTTACCCGATTGGAGTCAAATGCATGAACTTCAATCATCCAGGCTGGCTTATTAAGCGGACTGCTTTTTGCTTCCATTCAAATATGTCCGACTCAGGACCCAGCAAAGAGAACTAGTTAAGCATGATACTTGAGAGGCCTGTATGTCTGTTTGTGATGGCCACCTGTGTCCCTAAGACAATTGTCTATTTTTAGATGTATGGGGTGGAGGTTGGAATAATTATATATTCACTAGTTGTCAGTATTATGTGGAATTTTCAAAAAAGAATTTTTAGTTTTATAATACCGGCAGTTCCTTCTTGAATAATTCTTTGGGAATCCTTCTTCCCTCCGTCCTAGTCTTGCTAATTTGAATGTAGCTGTTGTGTCACTTTTTATATGTTTGTTTTTTAGTTATGGACCATGAGTCAGCGGTAATATAAACCTTACTGCTGACCGCCCTGTCCAACTAGACCAAAACATTGCCTTCCACATGCTGGTAGAGAGCCAGAATGGCCTTCCGTGAAAAGAAATGTTTTTTTTTTAACTTGCCACTGAGGTACAACACATTCCACAAATTCACGAAAGGGGGCAGAGTCTATCAGCTGAAAAGGCAGCAGTTGCAGTGCTAGCAATTAGGTCAAGCCAGCATTTAGACGCTGAGAATGTGGGTGGCTGGGATTGAATTTATTTTTACGATTCAGCAACTGGGGTAGGGAAATTTGCCTGCTAAAATCATTTGGTGTTATACTGCTAGCAGATTGGCTGCAAGTACTTGGGACACCTATTGCTACACCTTCATTCCTCTCAGTGCAGGTTTTTGAGAGGACAGGAGGTATAGTAGGGTTGGAGATCCCAGATAAGGAGCAAGGAGAAGTCCGCCTTTTTCTGTGATGTTGGTCTTTCAAGTGCTGTTGCCAACGGACTGCATGGCAGGTCGTCATATGTCTGGTCAAGCTTGTGGTGCCCAAGTGGCTGCTGCTCTGGCCACTCTTGATCTGCTTCAGAAATATGTCGCAAACAGCAATGGTGCGATCTGCTGCACATGTGTCAAAAACGGCCCACAGCAAGGAACTTTTAAAAGTCAGCGGGGAGTCAGCAGCGCCCTGCACCTGTGGAGCTCTGTGGTGTGATGCAATAGGGTGGCTGCCCTTAAGCTGCCCCCGAGAGGAAATCCTGCCTCGTTGGAGTTGTGCCTCCTCCTCCTCACTTTCCTCCTCTTTTCTTTTCAGGCACCCAAGTACAGTCAGTGACCTATTTATCCCCTCCCTCCCCGTCACTGGCTCAAACTTGTCAGTATGCTGCAGCTGGGAAAACATGATTATGTTTCTTGTTCTTCCTCAACCTGTGAACCAACATCGGAGCCTTCAATTCATGACTGGCCAAAGCATGCACCTGACCTGCATGCTTTGGTTAATCCCAGCGCCCTCTGCTAAGAGAGGCATAATTGGCCAAAGGCAGGGTGCCTTTGACCAATCATGGCTCAGGGGGACTAAGTCCATGCCCCACACTATACAAGGCTGCCTACACAGCGGCCCTGTGTAGCGTTGGTGGCGTGGACAAAGATATAGCTTGATTTAGATTAAGCAGGCAGGTTATTCAGTTAGTGGCAGTGTATTTAATATATATATATATATATATATATATATATATATATATATATATATATATACTCTGCATCCAGTCAGTGTAGCCTAGATCTACATTCCACAGTGCATTCCGTGGTGTACTATTTCTAATCTACTTCAGGAAGTGTATTTGATATATATATATATATATATAGTCAGTCTAGTATATATATATATATATATATATATATATATATATATATATATATATATATATATACTCTGCATCCAGTCAGTGTAGTCTAGATCTACATTTTACAGTGCATTCCATGGTGTACTATTTCTAATCTACTTCAGGCAGTGTATCTGTACACAATACAGTGCAACCGTAATGCAGTTGCTACTACTTTTCTGGTGATGTACACATTACACAATACAGTGCAACAGTAGTGCAGTTGCTACTACTTTTCTGGTGGTGTACAAATAACACAATATAGTGCAGCCATAGTGCAATTGCTACTACTTTTCTGGTGGTGTACACATTACACAATACAGTGCAACCATAGTGCAGTTGCTACTACTTTTCTGGTGGTGTACACATTACACAATACAGTGCAGCCATAGTGCAGTTGCTACTACTTTTCTGGTGGTGTATACATTACACAATGCAGTGCAGCCGTAGTGCAGTTGCTACTACACTTCTGGTGGTGTACACAGTACATAGTACAAAAATGTATGGGGAGATCAGGGTAAATGCAGGCACTGACACTGAGGAGGACCGCTGTACACCAGACCCCTATATCCACAGGCAAGCTCTTTATTATTTTTTGAACATCAGTGTATCCATATGGGCGCTATGGAGGCCCTCCTAAATCTGACTATATGGATGAAATGCATCGCATTTTGGGAGATCGAGAGACCTATATAGAATTACCAAAAAATCCCACACATGAGTACAAAAAGGAACTGAAGAATTTAGTAGCTAAAGATTTTGACTCCTATATTTTGAATAAAAAAGAGAGATCTTTTCTAGTCCCCCTTGCCCCACATATCCCGGTTATATATTACCTGCCCAAAGTCCACAAGGACCCTCTCCGCCCCCCAGGTCGACCCATAATTAGTGGTATCGACTCGGTCACCTCTAAAATTGGGAAATACATTGATTTCTTTCTACAGCCATCCGTACTTAAGATGCCGTCCTATTTAAAAGATACCAAGGATGTGATTAAATTGTTATCGAATGTTTCCCATTCTGGTGACCTCATCATGGCCACTGTGGACCTTGCGTCCCTTTATACCTGCATTCCACACCGTAAAGGTGTGGATGCGGTTCACTATTTTCTAAATAGGGATGCCTCCCTTGCTTCACCCCAGATAGACTTTATCATTGATTGAATTGAGTTTGCAACGCAACACAATTATTTCGGGTTCGATGGTAGATTCTATCGCCAACATAAAGGGGTGGCTATGGGAGCAAAATTTGCTCCCAGCCTGGCCAACCTGTTCATGGCTAAGTGGGAGGAGGATGTCGTCTATGCCATGGAGAACCCACACCTTCTGTTGTGGGCCCGGTACATAGACGACATCCTCCTCCTGTGGACAGGTAGCCATGATGGTTTGGTTGATTTCTTTACAACCTTGAATAACAACGATAAGGGCATTGCCTTATCCTTTGAGACTAGTACCACCTCAATTCATTTTTTAGATCTTGGTATTGAAAGAAGGGAGCATACATTTACATTCAGTACCTATCTTAAATCTACTGACAGGAACGGGTATATATCGACCGATAGTTGCCATCACAGTTCCTGGATTCGATCTGTTCCTAAGAGTCAGTTTTTACGACTACGTAGGAACTGTACTGACCTTGACACTTTCAGGGTTCAGGCCACAACATTGAAAGATAGGTTCCTGGAGAAGGGCTATAACTCTGTGGACCTGGATAAAGAGATTGAAAATGCTTGTGCAATGGACCGTCAGATACTATTGGAGGATAGACCTCGACACTCAAACGATGAATTCAAATGGTCTTTTCTGATGTCTTTATCCATGCAGCACAAGCATGTTAAGAAAATCTTTGAAAGCCACTGGGATGTTTTAAAAACTGATAAAATCCTGGGACCTTTGTTGCCCAAGACCCCTAAGGTGGTTTTTAAAGGTGTTCCATCCCTTTGTAATAGGCTTGCACCTAATGTCATTAACCCACCAGGGAGACCATCCTTTTTTCATGACTTAATTGGATTTTATCCTTGTAAAAAGTGCTTGGTCTGCAAGTTTAATACCTGCGGCAGAAAGGCCAGTCATAGTTTTTCGTCTACTATAACCGGCCGTACATATAGGATTAAACAATTCTGCACATGTGCTACCACAGGAATAGTTTACCTCCTGACTTGCCCTTGTGGCAAGCAATATGTCGGCCGGACCATCAGATCTTTCACTATACGTGTTTCAGAACATATCAATCTCATTAAAGCGGGCAGTACTAAACACACTGTCCCTAGGCACTATAGGGAAGTTAACGATCGGAATCCTGCGGGGACCAAGTTTCTCATTATTGATAGGTACGTGCCCCCCTGGCGGGGTGGGTCGACCCTTAGGGGTGTCTCGCGTTTAGAGACATATTGGATATATGAGTTGGGGTCCCATTTTCCGCAGGGTATCAACGTGGAGTGGGACATCAACTCTTTTATCAATCAAGCTTAAGTACAACTATGATCTCTCCTTTATGATCTAACCATTAGATAACATTGTTATATTTTTACTATCTTAGTTTATTATCGGTCGATTCGATATATGATATGGAGTCAAGGGTGATCATTTCTTATCTCAATGTGTATTATACATTTTTGGATATGAATGTAATTGATGCCCCCCATTGGCAGTGTCATTCCAGTATTCCGGTTTATGGGTTTAATATTAAATACCAATTGAAGCTAAGTAGATGCCCCTGTATTATCTTTATCTTTTTTAAAGGCAATGATATTTTGGGCACCAGCCTTTTGTATAGTTTTTTTATTTTTTACATTTTATTATAAGCGCCCCTTTTTGGTTTATTCAGCTACAGTTCTTCTCTGCTGACACTCTGGAGGTTGTGGCCTGCCTCGGATTGAGGCTTGGTTCCAACCTGTGGAGCGCAGCGGCGCCTTCCCCTCTATATGAGATGGGAGGCGTTGTTAATATGGGAGTGAGGCTTGGGTAGCAGGCTGGAGAGCATTGACGCCGCCACGAAGTGCGAAATGACGTCACGACGGTGTCCGGACATGACGTTTATCATTGTGCCCATACAGGAAGTGCCTCCTGGTTACTGAAAGTGAGGCTTGGCTTATGCTCTGGTTGTTTCCGGTTAGACGGACCGATCCACAGCATATTCAGTTTATAACACTCCCTGCTTTTAACTTCTCAGTTTAATCTCTGAAGCATGTGGTATAAAGATCCCTGCTTTACAATTTGTTCTCACAATAGATAGTAAACTATTTACCTCATGACCCCTAAAACCGGAAGTGATTCTCGTTCTTTGCACTTCCGGTATGGAGACACTCCCAGTGGGGGTCATTTCTTGTTTATAGAGCGGTGAGGTGAGGGTGGTCCATACCCCAGTGACGGCTCCTAAGCTGAAACATGTCGGGTGGACCCCTCACGATCGCTGCTATATGATATTTGAGCTTTTTCGTGATCTACAAAATGTGAGTCTGTTTTTTATTATATTAATAAATTAGTTTTTTTTAAAACTTTATTACGCTATGTGAGTTTTCTTTGCTCCTCACATATGAAATATACGTTTGGCTCATGCTGGATTGTCCATGGGTGAGGAAGCCGTGCTGTTACCTTTGTCTCCACTACATGCTGATGACATCTGACAAGACGCACCCCTCATAACCGTAGGTTATTAAGCCTTTCTGACTTGTTTGGCGTACGCCATTTCAGGTCATGTAGTTCCAGTAAGCCTCCTCTACTCCTGGTGACGGCCTCGGCACTGATGTAAAATCTCTGCACACTTGTGGTCTTCTTACTTTCCACCTACTCGCTAGATCTGGTGAAAACATCCATCTGTGAATTTGGGAGTTTTTTCCATCTCTGGCCATTTATTACCCTCATAGACTTTGTGTGACGTTTTCTCCACCAAAAAAACATTTTTTCACATAATTTTTACTTACATAATATGGACTGTTATGCTCTATGTTTTTTTTATTTTTTGAGGTGTTTGGTTCATAGAACCTAGCACAGGTATCTTATTATTAGTCACTGGTATATCTGATAACAAAGTATATTCATTGTTTTATTCAATCCTCCTTGTGGTCAACACTGTTTAATTATTTGGTATTATCCACATTTTTGGTCATATATGTTTTGTTAGCATTCACTTTATATATGCACTTATGTAATGTGATACACACGTTTGTGGATGTGTAATATAGCGCTACACTTTTACTTTTTTTTATGTTATTTTTCACCTAAGTCTATAGGTGTGTTGGCTGCTATTTTACCTTTCTTTGGTTTAAACGCAGCGCTGTACTTAATTTTTACTTTTGCTTCATAATTCTGTCTGAGCACTTATTTATTATATTGTTATATCACAGGACACATTGAACCAGGGTCTTTTGGATATTATTCGCCCGCTATGCAGCCTACATTTAAAGCTCTAGCAATACTCTGTTTCAAGCACTTTTCACAAGCATTCACTGGTAAATATATTGTTAAGAATATATATTTTTTGTGCCTGCACCCCCTGGTTGAACATATTCATCCAGGGATTCTATCTGCTGTGTACAGTACTGTGGGGGTGGATATCACCGCGCCCCCCCACCCCCCCTTTTTCCTTTCCCCCCCTTTTGTGGGTAGGTTCCCACTGCTTTTCCTATTGGGGTCACCGCTACTTCTCACTTTCCCCTTGGGATATATGCACACTGGTGTAGGGAGAATAGGGGTACCTTTCCCGTTGTTAGTGCTTACTATGCGTATATCTTTTTTCATTTTTGCTAGTCTATTGGTGGAGCCTTATCGTTGCCAAGCACAGTTTCTGCTATACAGATGTTGGAAACACATTGTATTTCAAGCCTTCTACCACCCGGTCTGGCGTCCATCTGACACTTCCTTTGGTTTTATTGCCTCTTTGGTTCTTTGAACATGGAATCATTCCAATTGGTATGTGGGGTCAAGAACTCCCATTTATTATTTATTAGTTTTCATTTTTACTATTGTTATATTCTTTTTGTTAAAGCATATCAATACAATTCACATTTTAAATTGATGTCCTTTCTGATATGTCTCTTTGTATTTCTATATTCAACTCTCAATCCCTGATGAAGGTATCAAAATACTGGAAACACGTTGGGTATTAGGGTACACCACCCTTCGGAGAGTACATATGTCAATTTGTATTTCATGCTTTGTATTGGTGTTCTGTTTTTTGTTTGACGTATTTATGTAATGTGTAGACGTTATGCGTCTTTTTATCCTAGACCATATTCAATTAAGATACTTTTTTATACTTCAGAGTTGGTGGTCTTTCAAAGTCCCATTCAAAGGGTATTTCTTTTTGTTCCAGTACACAATACAGTGCATCCGTAGTGCAGTTGCTAATACTTTTCTGGTGGTGTACATAGTACACTGTACAGTGCAGTGTGGTTTTGCAAAACAAAATATACATCATGTCCGGAAGGCCACCAAGGAGAGGCAGACGCTCACAGGCCACTAAAAGAGGGCAAGCAGGGTCTGTGTATACAGTCAACAGTGCTGGTCATGGACATGGTGCATCCTCTGCAGGTGGCCGTGGGGCACGCTTGTCCTTTTTTTCTGCTGCTGGCCGTGTTATTGAGCCAGAACATGCAGAAGAGTTGGTGGAGTGGATAACAAAGCCATCCTCATCCTCTGTCACCCAGGCTCAGACTAATTTGCCTTCCAATGCAGCTGGCAAAGTGGCCTATTCCACCGGCTCCTTGTCCACAGTCACTCCTTCCATAAGCCCACCATCATGCACGGAGGAGTCCCCCAAACTATTCGACCACAGTGTTGGGTACATGCTGATGGAGGATGCGCAGAGATTAGAAGGATCCGATGTTGGTTCCCAGGTTGAGGAAGGGACTAACGTGAGCCTAGAGAGAGGGGGTACCCAAGAAGGACAAGAAACTGGCAGTCATGTTCCCCCAGCCGCAGCACACTGCCAAGTTTGCTCCACTGACGAGGTGGGAGGGGATGATGAGGTCACTGACTCTACTTGGGTGCCTGATAGAAGAGAGGAGGAGGCACAACTCCAACGAGGCAGGATGTCCTCTAGGGGGCAGCTTAAGGGCAGCCACCCTACTGCATTACACCGCAGAGCTCTGCAGGTGCAGGGCGCTGCTGACTACCTGCTGTTTTTGAAAAGTTCCTTGGTGTGGGCCTTTTTTGACACGTGTGCAGCAGATTGCACTGTTGCTGTTTGTCTGAAGCGGATCAAGCGTGGCCAGAACAGCAGCCGCTTGGGCACCACATGCTTGACCAGACATATGACGACCTCTCATGCAGTCCGTTGGCAACAGCACTTGAAAGACCCACATCAAAGAAAAAGGCGGACTTCTCCTTGCTTCTCATCTGGAATCTCCAACCCCATTATACCTCCAGTCCTCTCAAAAACCTGCACTGAGAGGAATGAAGGTATAGCAATCGGTGTCCCAAGTACTTGCAGCCAATCTGCTATCAGTACACCTCCATCTGATTTTAGCAGGCAAATTTCCCTACCACACGGAATTACAATTTTTGATATAATATTTAACAGCAGGGCCCGTTTCTGTTCCCAAAAAGAGTATCTGTGAGGGGTTACAGTGTTGTGGCACCACCACCACCACTGCCTAAGGCCCAATTTTTCTGCCCTTGTTTAACAGGGGCATGTAATTACAATTTTTGAAATAATATTTAACAGCAGGGCCTGTTCCTGTTCACAACAAGAGTAATGCCGCGTACACACTATCGGAATTTCTGACAACAAATGTTCGATGTGAGCTTGTTTTCAGAAAATCCGACCGTGTGTATGCTTCATAGGACATTTGCTGTTGGAATTTCCGACAACAAATGTTTGAGAGCTGGTTCTCAGATCGTGTGTACACAATTCCGACGCACAAAATTCCACGCATGCTCGGAATCAAGCAGAAGAGCCGCACTGGCTAATGAACTTCATTTTTCTCGGCTCGTCGTACGTCTTGTACGTCTTGTACGTCACCGCGTTCTTGGCGTTTGGAATTTCTGACAACATTTGTGTGACCGTGTGTATGCAAGACAAGTTTGAGCCAACATCCATCAAAAAAAAATCCACGGTTTTGTTGCCGGAATCTCTGACCGTGTGTGTGCGGCATAACTGTGAGGGGTTACAGTGTTCTGGCACCACCAACACCTAAGGCCCAATTTTCTGCAGAGTATATAGGGCAGGCCATATAGTATATATTCTTCTGTTCAGAGTATATAGTGCCTGGGGGGCCCCCCCTACGCCATTTTTTTAAAAATTTGGATGTGGGGTTCCCCTTAATATCTATACCAGACCCAGAGGGCCTGGTAATGGACTTGGAGGGGGAACCCATGCTGTTTTATTTAATGATTTTCATCTATATTGCCGGGACCCGACAATACATTACAGTCGCGAGCAGTTTTAAATGACTTTTTTTCCTTTAGAAATGTTATTTTGCTGTGGTATTGTTCTAAACACGAGAAAACTGTGCCACTTTACAGGCATACTATAGACACCCCCCAGGCATGATATTTAAAGGAATATTCAGGAATATATACTGCTCCCGAAAAAACGGATGTTTTTAAAACTTTTTTTTGCATTGATACATGTTCCCTGGGGCAGAACCCGGGTCCCCAAATACTTTTTTAGGGCAAAAACTTGCATATAAGCCTTTAAAATTAGCACCACCTGAAATGTATAAGAAACAATACACCATATAGACTACACTGAATGCAGAGTGTATATATATATATATATATATATATATATATATATATATATATATATATATATATAGTATATTAATACACCGCCTGAAGTGTGTTAGAAACAGTACTCCTGCCACTTCCAAACGTCTCAGCCTAACGTCCTCCAGTGGATATATGCTCCTACTCACTCTGAAGGCAATACCCTTGACCTTGTTTTCTCTCACCTTTGCACTCCATGCAACTTCTCTAACTATTCATTCCCTCTCTCTGATCACTACCTTATTAGTTTCACTCTCTCCCTCTCCTCCACCTCCTCTCCCTCCCACTGCCTAAAAGTTACCCACAGAAACCTCTGTCATCTCAACCCTTCTCTTCTCTACTCTGCTACCGACAACTTCTACGACAAAATCTCACCCCTATCCTGCACCAACCTAGCCACTTCTGTCTACAACGCTTTACTTCTAACCTCACTGGACTCACTGGCACCCCTCACTACACACAGGATCAGGCCCCGACCACTTCAACCTTGGCAAACAGATGATACTAGAAGTCCTGCTCATAAACACCTGTGGCGTAAGACTAAAGCCTCGTACACACGATCAGATTTTCCGCAGACAAAACCTTGGACTTTTGTCCGATGGCGTGTGCCTTTATTTTGTCTTGCATACAAACGGCAAGGAATTGTCGGCCAACAAACACAAATGTAGTGACGTACTACGTGTTTTTTCAGCTCTTTAGTGCCACCCTTTGGGCTCCTTCTGCTAATTTCGTGTTAATAGAAGTTTGGTGAGTGTTGATTCACGCTTTTCATTTTGCGCTTTTCATTAAGCGCTTTTCAATTCGCGCTTTTCATTTAGCGCTTTTCAGTTCGCACTTTTCATTTCGTGCTTTTCAGTTAGTTTCTGAGCGGCCGTTCGTCAACCAGACATGTTGCAGAATAGGAGGGGATAACGTGTCATTTATTATTGGCCTTGGAGTTATTGCTTTGACCCAAGTCCAGTCCAGGAACAGGAGGAGTTCTTGGACCAAAAATTGGTTGCTTTATTATTCGTGACCAATTATGTCATATGCCTTTGCTCCAGGAGAATAATCCAGATGTTTTTTGGAATTATCTCCGGATGACGGGCCCCTGCTTTCACCAACTCTTGGCATTGTTGACCCCCTATCTTAAGAAGCAGGACACATGCATGAGGCTTTTTTTTTATTTTTTGGTTGAATAATAATGATTCGATTTGTTATATTTTCTATATTTTTGGATGCACAGAATGCACTTTTTGGTTAAGTTCTATTGGCAGATAGCATGTCTAATTTTATTTGTTTTCTTTTTTAATGCCCAATAAAAAAATTGTGGAGAATAATACTTGGCTATGTGTTTTACTTCAAATGACAGTTTGGGAGTAGGTAGTTACGTTTAAAAAAATACAATGTAAAATTGACAAGGGACACCAACAGTTGTATCTTTGATCTTAAAAATTACGGGATAATGGTGTTGTGGTAACTTGCCCAAAAAAAAAAGCATAATAATATTATTCTTGATATCACTAGAAAAAAAAAGCCTTTGAAAATTTGTTTGCAATAACTCCATCAGTTTCACCAGCAAAGCAGCTTCATTATTATCCCATTAAAGAAGAAGAGAATGTGCGCTGCATTTCGAGACTTCATAATTTGCCACGTCACAAATGTTAATTCTCCATTACAAACGCTAGTTTACAAGACTGACCGCTTCTGGCTCGTGCTTGCTTCCGAGCATGCATGTTTGTACTTTGGACTTTTGTCCGACGGACTTGTGTACACACGCTCGGAAAATCCGACAACAGACATTTGTCCGCAGAAAATTTTAAAACCTGCCATCCAACATTTGTCCGTGGAAAATCCGACAACAATTGTCCGATGGAGCATACAAACGGACAGATTTTCCGCCAACAGCCTGTCATCACACATTTCCCATCGGAAAATCTGATTGTGTGTATGAGGCTTTAGTCTCAAAAAGATTTCAACCAATATAAATCTGCCCTCCAGGTGCACTTAGGTGAAGTGGTTTCCTCCTTTCCCCATATCTCCTTTTCCTATAAAACCAAAACTTAGTGCCCCAATCAATGCTCATCTATTCCTTGTCTATATTGTTGTGCATTTCAATATATGCTCGCTACAAAGGGATAGCTGGAAGGACCTTACAATCTTAACATATATATTATACTTTGCAAATCATTAAAACTTCAGTTAAATTTAATAAAACTTATCAAAACCCCTTTATTGATTTCCTTTTGTATGCTACCAATATTAAAAATGTATCTATCTAGACTAAGCCGAAGTGCCCAATAATACTCTATAGGTAACCATTAGAACAAATAAAAGTAAAATTAAAAATAAAAATAAAAATAAAAAAATAAACATTAAGTTAAAAATAAAAATAGAAATAAAAATAAATAATAAAAATAAAGAAAATAAAAATAAAATTAAAAATGAAAAGAAAAAGAGAAAAAATAAATACAAATTAAAAAATAAATAAAAATGTTACTTTTTTTTGTTCTAATGGTTACCACTAGGGTATTATTGGGCGCTTCAGCTTAGTCTAGATAGATATATTTTTAATATTGGTAGCATATGAGCTAATCCCTATTATCACTTGGATTTTGAAAAAGCACATGCGCGCGAAACTCGTCGTCAAGGCAACCGAGTAGCTTGTGGGTCACCACAGTCGACGAAGTAGTAAAGTCTTTACAACCTCCAGCAACCTCCAGCATTGCTGATCATCCCCTATGTCAGCCATCCCAGCTTCAGCTGTTATCCGTTTGGTCATTACACAACCCCAGGATACTTCCATTCAGCTGTGTGCAACAACACAAACTTATAGCCACACCAGGAGAGAGCAGCATGAATCTATCTGCAGCATCGTGGCATTTCCTCCTCTTCCTGTCAGCACTCCAGCTAGTCTGGCGTTTCTCACATGTGACACATGGAGCTTGTGTTTCCATCTCTCAGCTGATTGCTGCCTCCGCCTCCTCCTCCCTCTCCAGTAGGGATGAGCTTCGTGTTCGAGTCGAACCCTTGTTCGACTCGAACATCGGCTGTTCGATCGTTCGCCGAATTGCGAACGATATGGGCCGTTCGCGCCAAATTCGTGTGGCGCGTCACGGCCCATAATTCACTGCGGCATTGCAGTGCATTGCTTGCTGATGATTGGCCAAGCATGCACTATGAACCGCATGCTTGGCCAATCACAGCGCCGCCTTAACAGAGAGCCATAATTGGCCAAAGCCAAGGAGGCTTTGGCCAATTATGGCTCAGGGGATTTAGTACACGCCCCACACTATATAAGGCCGCCTGCACGGCGGCCCTGTGCAGTGTGTTCCAGTGTGCTTAGAGAGAGAGAGAGACAGTGTCATTTCATTTGAGTTAGCTAGATTAGGCAGGACCGTCAGTCAGTTAGCTGCACTTAAAGTGTATTGTGTATATATATGCATCCCAGGTGTTGCATATATATATATATATATACACTGTATTCAGTTTAGCTAGATCCGTTCCTGTTATCTTCTAGACTATTTACATTTAGTGCAGTGCGTCCTGCTCACAGTGTTCAGCTAGATCCGTTCCTGTTATATTCCTACTGACAGGCAGGCTTGTCTTATTACAGTATTTTGAAGAAAATTACTGGTGTTCTTTTGATCCTATTAGTACCACAGTCAGGCAGCTAGACTATTTACATTTAGTGCAGTGCGTCCTGGTCACAGTGTTCAGCTAGATCCGTTCCTGTTATCTTCTTACTGACAGGCAGGCTTGTCTTGTTACAGTATTTTAAAGAAAATTACTGGTGTTCTTTTGATCCTATTAGTACCACAGTCAGGCAGCTAGACTATTTACAGTTAGTGCAGTGCGTCCTGCCCACAGTGTTCTGCTAAACCTACAAGTAAGTGGGGTGCGTCCTGCTCACAGTGTTCAGCTAAACCTACAAGTTAGTGGGGTGCGTCCACCTCACAGTGTTCAGTTAAACCTACAAGCTAGTGGGGTGCGTCCTGCTCACAGTGTTCAGCTAGATCCGTTTCTGTTATCTTCTTACTAACAGGCAGGCTTGTCTTGTTACAGTAAATACAGCTACCTGAAGAAAATTGCTGGTGTTCTTTTGATCCTATTAGTACCACAGTCAGGCAGCTAGACTATTTACAGTTAGTGCAGTGCATCCTGCTCACAGTGTTCTGCTAAACCTACAAGTTAGTGGGGTGCGTCCTGCTCACAGTGTTCAGCTAAACCTACAAGTTAGTGGGGTGCGTCCACCTCACAGTGTTCAGCTAAACCTACAAGCTAGTGGGGTGCGTCCTGCTCACAGTGTTCAGCTAGATCCGTTTCTGTTATCTTCTTACTGACAGGCAGGCTTGTCTTGTTACAGTAAATACAGCTACCTGAAGAAAATTGCTGGTGTTCTTTTGATCCTATTAGTACCACAGTCAGGCAGCTAGACTATTTACAGTTAGTGCAGTGCGTCCTGCTCACAGTGTTCTGCTAAACCTACAAGTTAGTGGGGTGCGTCCTGCTCACAGTGTTCAGCTAAACCTACAAGTTAGTGGGGTGCGTCCACCTCACAGTGTTCAGCTAAACCTACAAGCTAGTGGGGTGCGTCCTGCTCACAGTGTTCAGCTAGATCCGTTTCTGTTATCTTCTTACTGACAGGCAGGCTTGTCTTGTTACAGTAAATACAGCTACCTGAAGAAAATTGCTGGTGTTCTTTTGATCCTATTAGTACCACAGTCAGGCAGCTAGACTATTTACAGTTAGTGCAGTGCGTCCTGCTCACAGTGTTCTGCTAAACCTACAAGTTAGTGGGGTGCGTCCTGCTCACAGTGTTCAGCTAAACCTACAAGTTAGTGGGGTGCGTCCACCTCACAGTGTTCAGCTAAACCTACAAGCTAGTGGGGTGCGTCCTGCTCACAGTGTTCAGCTAGATCCGTTCCTGTTATCTTCTTACTGACAGGCAGGCTTGTCTTGTTACAGTAAATACAGCTACCTGAAGAAAATTGCTGGTGTTCTTTTGATCCTATTAGTACCACAGTCAGGCAGCTAGACTATTTACAGTTAGTGCAGTGCGTCCTGCTCACAGTGTTCTGCTAAACCTACAAGTTAGTGGGGTGCGTCCTACTCACAGTGTTCAGCTAAACCTACAAGTTAGTGGGGTGCGTCCACCTCACAGTGTTCAGCTAAACCTACAAGCTAGTGGGGTGCGTCCTGCTCACAGTGTTCAGCTAGATCCGTTCCTGTTATCTTCTTACTGACAGGCAGGCTTGTCTTGTTACAGTAAATACAGCTACCTGAAGAAAATTGCTGGTGTTCTTTTGATCCTATTAGTACCACAGTCAGGCAGCTAGACTATTTACAGTTAGTGCAGTGCGTCCTGCTCACAGTGTTCTGCTGTTCAGAGTATATAGGGCCTGGTGGCCCCACACCTTTCCTTATTTTAATTTGGGTGCGGGGTTCCCCTTAATATCCATACAAGACCCAAAGGGCCTGGTAATGGACTGGGGGGTACCCATGCCGTTTGTCTCACTGATTTTCATCCATATTGCCAGGACCCGACATTACATTAAACCCGCAAGCAGTTTTAAATGAGATTTTTTCCTTTAAAAATGACATTTGGTGCAGGGACTGTTCTAAACACGGGAAACACGCGTCACTTTACAGGCATACTATAGACACCCCTCAGGTACGATATTTAAAGGAATATTTAACTTTTTTTTTTTTTTTACTTTAAGCATCATTAAAATCACTGCTCCCGAAAAAACGGCCGTTTTTAAAAGTTTTTTTTGCATTGATACATGTCCCCTGGGGTAGGACCCGGGTCCCCAAACCCTTTTTAGGACAATACCATGCAAATTAGCCTTTAAAATGAGCACTTTTGATTTCGAACGTTCGAGTCCCATAGACGTCAATGGGGTTCTAACGTTCGTGCGAACTTTCGGTCCGTTCGCAGGTTCTGGTGCGAACCGAACCGGGGGGTGTTCGGCTCATCCCTACTCTCCAGCACGTCCAGCCATCTATCACATGCTGGTGAGTGGTCTGTACACTTGGCTACAGCGCAGCAGGGGTATTGGCACCCCCCCCTGCAGCGAGGTTTGTCTCCCAGATATGGATGTTGTTCTCCCCTCGTTACTCTGTGGACTTCTGGTGACACCGTAAGCCTGCTTTATTATCTTTTATCATTCCCTACTCCTCCTTGTCTGACAACAGGATTGGATCCTATGGCTATTATTGAATAAACTATGTGTACTCATGTTCAACTGCCTGTTGCGAGACTGCTTTTTCCACCAACCCATTGAGCGCTGGATCGTTTGTTTTTTTTTTGCCCTATTATCACTCATACGTGGCCATGGGATTGTACATGTGGATGTTGGAAGCAGACATTTACCTGTGAAAGAGCAGAAAAGACATGATAAGAAAGGGATAGATGCAGTCTTGAAACTGCTACAACACTCGTTCAAGAAAGACTCAGGCAAGAAACATGGTGTCCACGACTGACCCCTAGATTGCACCATTCTTTTATAAATGTGATAACACAACCTAAAGTTGTTTGCACACCTAACCTACAGTATAAGATTAATTGTATACCTACCACCTTACCTATAAGATGTGTTGTATACCTACTCCCTAACCTGTAAGATGTGCTGTATAACTACTCCCTAACCTGTAAGATATAATGTACACCTACACCCTAACCTCTAAGATGTGATGTATACCTACCCTCCTAACCTATAAGATGTATCACATACCTACTCCTAACCTATAAGGTATATTGAATACCTACTCCCTAACCTATCAGATGTATTGGACGCTGTCTCCCTAATCTCTGTATACCTACTCTCTAACCTATAAGAGCTATTATATACCTGCTCTGTGACTGCTGCCCCTCTCTTCCAATCAATCTCTTCACTGGCTTCCCCTACTCCACCGTATAAAATTCAAAATATTAACCACAAACATACAAAGCCATCCACAACATCTCCCCCAGCTGCATCACCAACCTCACTAGCAGATATCACCCATACTGTCCTCTCTGCTTCTCCTAAGACCTCCTGCTCACTAGAACCCTTGTTACCTCCTCCTACGCTCACCTCCAGGACTTCTCCAGAACCTCTCCCATCCTCTGGAACCCCCTGCCCCAGTATGTTCGGTCAGCTCCTACCCTGGCCACCTTTAGGCAATCCTTCAAAATTAATTTATTCAGGGAGGCCTTCCACACTTCCACCTAAGAACTGTAATTGAGTCACCTCCATTAGATCATCCCCTGCAGCTATTACCTTTTGTACCACCTCCCTCTTACTTTGTAAGAGTGTAAGCTTCATGAGCAGGGCCCTCCTATTTCTTCTGTATTGAACTGTATTGCAATTGTACTAAACAATTAAGGGAAAAGACAGCACTGAGCAATAGACATACAAACTCCTCAGGGATGAAGCAGAGATCTTTATTTTATAAAAAAGTGAAAGCAATCACCAAGGTTTACAGCAGTCTATAGATGGTCATGCAGAGACTTGGATAAGGAGCTGACAATATCTGGAGGCTAGAGCCACATGGATGTCACAGGGGCTCAAGGAAGAATACACAGAGTCGCGAAGCATAGAGGGCAGGAGAGCCTCTGGCAAGGGGCCCAACCAGAACCATAGGGCCAGTGGTCCGGTGGAAAGGGGGCCGCATCTGTAGCCATGGGAACTGTAGAGGCCGGTGTCCAACGGTCGATTGTACTGCGTCCAGTGCCAGGAAGTGACTCACAGTCTGGCTGAAGTCAGCCACGGAGATCCTGCAACTATGGGCAAAACCTTGCTGCTGGGACCAATCAATCACTGCTGATACCAGAGGAACAAGAGGGAGCACACACTGCTGACTGTAGATACTACATGTTTCGGAGCCACGCCCCTTCTTCAGGTTTTCTGTTAGTCGGCAAAGTGTGAAGATTTAAATAGAGCAAAAACGAGAAATGAGGAAGCAGGTAGGGGAGGGGCGGAGTGCCCCTGTCATCCATAAGGCTCCACCCACCCGAGTAAATAACAACATTACCCAGTACACAATTACATTCAAATATATGAAAAAATATATATATATATTAAATAATAAATGGAAAATAATGCTAAAAATAATAATAATGAAAAACAATAAATATAAATATTATTATATTATAAAAAATATATAAGAAAACATATAAAATATATATATATATATATATATATATATATATATATATATATATATATATATATATATATATATATATATAAAGGATATATAAAGAAAGAAAATAATAATTAAAAATAATGAAAAATAATATGTCATAAAATCGAAAAATCAAAAATAGATGTATATACATAGAAATTAACACACACACACATATATATATATATATATATTGTGTAAACTGTTGGCGCTATATAAATCCTGTATAATAATAATAGTCCCCAAGCTATAAGATGCATTATATGCCTACTCCATATATGATGAGTTGTATACCTACTCCCTAACCTACAAGATGTGTTGTAAACCTACTCCCTAACCTATAAGATGTGTTGTATTCCCACTCACTAATCTATAAGATACTTTGTATACCTACTCCCTACCCTATAAGAGGTATTGTATACCTACTCCCTGACCTATAGGATGCATTGTATGCCTACTCCATTACCTATAAGATGGGTTGTATACCTACTCACCTACTCCCTAACCTATAAGATGTTTTTTCACACTAATTCCCTAACCTGTTTTTTTTTTTTTGCATACCTAGTCTCTAACCTATAAAATTCTTTGCATATCTACACCTAATGAAATCAACTGGAACTTAAAGCATCTCTTTTGTGCTCTTTAGTGCAAATGCGCCTTACTGTTCGGCCCTGGACTTAATGTATGGCTTACATCTTTCAACATGAGGAGCAGCAATAGAATTTACACATGCCAATGTATTTTAAAATTTCCTAAATGCTAAAAGTCTTCCAATCAATTCTTTTTCATGAACAGAGCTAGGTTTAAGACATTTCCTTAAAAGCAGAACATGAAGTAAATGGATTTATAAATATATGCTGTTAAGTTGTCCTGTGAGTAGCTATAAAATCCTTTCTCCTCGGTTGCTCCCTACTGCGTGTGTTTCTTGCAGTGCAAGCAAATAAATTAGCTGCTCTAGGACACATTCTCTTTGGAGACTTGTACATTTATTATTCATAAAGTTAATATAGAAAACTTTTATTGTTTGAAGTTGACTAAAGAATTATGTGTTGCTAGAAAATATATTTTTTCTAGCATATTCCTCAACATTTACAGAACAGTTACGCTTCAATAATATAAGTTTCTATAAAGTTTTGTAGAGTTGCTATGGGTTACATACTGGCTGTTACCATAGCAAAGACATTTTTGCGATTTGTTAGAGAATATATTTGCCTTTAGCTACTGTATTTAGCAATGGTTCTGAATATGTGACTATCAAAAGGGTGAAACAGTCCACAGAGACTGTATGAAATGGAATAGTATTTTCTCCTGCATTGCCACCATTTTAATAAATAACTGACTCATTCCTATATTGAACTAATTTTGTCCATTTCAGAATCCCTCGGTCAAAGATTTGTTGCACACACCAGTCATATGGTTCTTGGTGTTTCAGTTTGAATGTTCAGAAATAGCTAGGGTGGAACTCTGGACATTTAAATTTAAGTCACAGCCCAAAGTACACACATGACCAGTGGACACTCCAATAGGACTCCTACAGTGGAAGCTTTATGGACACTGACATATAAAAGGACTGCAAAATCCAGGGCTAGAAATCCCATTAGGCACAGAGGCAGAATTTTTCTATATGCATGAATTAATAATATGAATATATGAATAATTATAATACAGACAACTCATAAAAGTTTATATACACATTCCCCCATGTTGCTGACCTGTCATGTTGTTCACACAAGTTTAACAAATTCATGCTCTTAAGACGTTCTCAGGTTGTAGTAGTTGTACCTCGATCATGGCTGCGGCTGAAGCTGCAGCCATGATCCCAGTACCAAAATTTGCAGCCAGCAATGGGCTTTAATGTAAATGTGATCAAGTGGCTCTACTGCCACCCAAACTCTTCTACAGGGCACAAAAAAGGCCCTCCCTCCTGCTACATTTATCAGGCTCGCCCGTGTGATCGGGGAGCATGGGATTACTGTTGTTGAGTGTCCTGGGGAACAGAACACAGAAGGGACAACGGTACATTGGATTTTTATGTATTTGAGAAATATCAGAATTGGCCCAGTTTTGAAGTGGTTAACTCTAAAAATCTAATTCAAATCTTCAAATCTAAAAAATATGGGCACTTTTAAGGACTTGAAACTATTTTTAGAGCTAATCTGAAAGGATCTGAAAGGAAGCAGTTGAACAGATTACAATATCTAAAAGATTATTTTCAATCAGGTTGTGGCATGTGTGGTAAAGCCAACCATTTTTGTTTTCAAATGTTATCTTTCACAGATAAAATTGAATGAATGAACATTTATTTAAATTGGCTACAAAAAGTAATGCAATGTTAAAAAAACTTGAGGCAAAAGGAATGCCTTTGTGGCCAGTATTATACATCTTGGAAAATCCATCTTTGGTTCTGTTTCCACCTGCTTTGGAATCTCATTACTCCTGCTATAACTTGGTATTCCTAGTAGTTCTTTCATAAATGCGTGTTCCCACTGGACAAGAAACCCAATTCGCCCATCTTTTAAAGCATTATGCCTGGTAGAAATTATGAAACCTTTCAATGCTGATAAAATCAAACTCTGCACAGCAAAGAAGAGAGCTTCTATCCAAATCTATATACGTTGCCCCTGCCCCACAGGTATTTTTACTTTCCTTATTTTCTCCGCTCCACTCCTCAACATTCTGTGACCTCTGGTGACAGGAAGGGATGTCTTACAAGGGGTTGGTTTCAGAAGCTACACCATATCGAGCAGGGAAGAGGGTCATAGGGTCACACTTTGGCAGATTAAGCAAAGGCCTAAACCTTTGCAAGATTCTCCTACACCCACCCACCATCTCCAGAAACATGCTTCGAAAGGCAAGTAACTGTTACACAGCTGCTGGAGCAGAAGGAAAAATGTTCCCAACTTACCTGGAAGCTTGGAAAAACATAATGATCCTAATGCCAGCATGGCTGCTCCTATTCCAGCTTTTGGAATTATCCCTCTTCCCGGAGATTTTTGGCCTGTGCCACACCAAAATGGCAAGTGCCCAGTTGTCATTATTATGTCCAAAAGGCCGCCCTTGCCCTCCATGGTGGTGCCACTATCTGTTTTGTCAGACGGTGCATCCTTCTTTCTTATTTGCCTCATTCTCCAACTCCTTGGAACCAGCAGTCCTCCCAAAGTGCCTCAGAGCAGAAGCAACATTCCAGGCTAAACACCGCCATGCTGTGGTGAAGCCTGACAGACAGGAGCCAAAATGGGTCAAAGTTGCTAGTAGCTCTTCAAGCCCAGTCAGAGAATGCCAGTAGGGTTTGTGACCACTGGGCCAGTGTAAACCTTGCAGAAATGCTGCAACAACATCAGTAGACTGCCTAATGCTCTGGAACGCAATGTTGGCCATGCTATTAAGGCTGACCCAGCAGTCACATGCCATCTATAAGTACCCATGCAATTATGGTATAAGAACAAGCTCTGTGGAGCTGGCATTCCATTTACCATATCACAAGCTCATCAATTAGGATGCATGCCGCAATTCGTCACCTTTAGAAGATCAAGCAAAATGGTTAGGCGTGATGAAGTAGGTATTTGTCAAACAATCCGTCTTATGTTGCTCCTGGAGATCACATTCCATGACCTGAAAGATTAGGCACTGAAGGCATAGCAGCAGGAAGGTGAGGAGAACTATTTCAGAACCAGCAGGACCTTTTGCCTATTGGCTCTATCCCTGTGAAATAAAGGCAACAGAAGGAAAAGGATGAATACAAAGACAAAGAGGGGGGTTAGGATGCTGGCATTAGGGAAGCGGAGGAAATGGGGCAGGCTTCAAAGAGGACATTTCAAAGTTCAAATGAGGGGTTAGTAAAGACTACAAATGAGAGTATCTGCAGTGTGTCATAATGTTGTAGATATCCTGAATTGCCTCTAGGGATGAAAGAAAGTTTTTAATGTTTGAGCAACCCCCCCCCCCCCTTCCATTTATAAGAGTTGTTCCCTTTTCTTAATTACCTCTGGGTTAAGAGTTCTGAGAGTGAAGGGTGTTAAAGCTTCATTCCTGAGATTTTACCCATAGTACTTTTTATCTGTTACTAGATGTCCTTTTTCCGATAGTCGACATCATACAAACCCACTTCCCCAAAGCTCAGGTCATCCAACCTATGACTGTACAGTGAAAGTAGAAGCAGAAGAGGGATGAGCTCATCTCTCTATCGCTCTGATTTCTCTTATCAGCATGCTTCTTCTCAACATATAAACTAATTTGCTCCTTCTGCAATTTTCTTTCATGCACCAGCTCTGCTTTACAGGAACTGCAAGACTTTACGCAAAAAATCAGCTTGCATTTTAAAAATACATTTAATTATCTATTAACAATTAAAGAGCTATATTAGTTTGTGTATTTTATATATGGAAGCAAAAAGTGTAGCGCTAATATATGAAAAGTAAAACCATAACAAATATCAGAAAAAAGGGGGATGAAACCCAATGATCGATAATGAAAAAAATGTATAATTGGAAATATGTAAAAATACAAATAATAATAATAAACAAATAATTAATAATAATAATTCCAAATGCAATACACCCAGTGACTGGTGATAGGCATCCAAACAAAATCCAAGTAAATGCAAGTGAAAAATGAATATGAAATCCAAGTGAAAAATAAATATGAATATCAAGATGTGATAATGAGTCCCATATATATATAAAACTTCATGTGAAGATCCTGACGGTGAGCAAAATATAAACTTGGAGTGAAGACATACTACCACCGAAAATAAGGAGGCTTAGCAGAATGTTTGAACCCGAAAGAACATACGTTCAGTGGGTCAAACAGGCTTGTGTTGTATGGACAACCAATGTAAACGAACATGGAATCCTCTGGAAACTGGAACTCACGGCCGTCCTCAGTATGGTTTGTCTCATAGAAGTAGTGACCCGGAGTACATGGATATAGCAGGTGGGTTTAAAATGGGGAGAACAGAAAGGGCCACATAGCGTGATTCCGTCAAAATATGCAATAAAATTTATTGAAAGTGAAAAAACTCACATTTGAGCAGATAAAACAGCGCTTTTTGTATATAAAATGGTGGCAGTGGAGTCCTTTCCGACGCGTTTCGTCTCCTTAGACATCGTCTGGGGACTATATTAGTTTGCGTATTTTATAAATACCTAGAGTATAACTTTTGTATGCAGCACTCCTAAATCAGAGCTGAAGAGTGGTTTATGGAGTAAAAGAAAGCTACTTTATACATTTATAAACAAATGCAGTTTAAACTGGGCTCCACTTTGTGCTCAATAACATGCCTAAGCAGGAGATATTGCACGTGTATGGCATCCGTATACACAGAGCAATTTGTTGATTGTTTTGTTTGTGTCTTAAAGTTGTAAAAATAATGATACAAAACAATTTAATGGTCAGCAACCATTTGGAACACTAATAGCTGTCAGATTTGGGCATCTGAGTGGATGGTAAAATCTGCTGCAGATCAAGCCATGCACAGCCATGAAGGAAGAATGTCAGATGTGTCCTTCCATCGGCATTCCCTCCTACATACCTTGGTGCACCCACTAATTAACAGGGACAGTTCCATAATGGCTTTAGACAGCATCTCTTAACACTAATCAAGTTCTGCATCAGAGGGTGCCAAAGTAATGAGAATAAAAGGTGATTGCCTTTAATGCTCTGTTATTCCCTTTATTAATTGCCTGTGTAATTGCCCTTTATACACAGTTTTAATGAACAGTTTATTAAGCGCAGTTAAAATTTTATTATGTGACCATGTCTACCGGGGGTTTAAAAAATTGCTAAAGTAAGTTATTAGTGGTAGACACTTGTATATCTAATTCTTCTATGCAAAGTTACTTCTGAAATGAACCCACCATCACATGGGAAGCAATATCATGGCTTTATGGAGGAAGTCAAGACAATGTAGAAATAGCTTTTACTTTTTAAAATCCATTGCTGAGTAATTAATGTCTACCTGTTTTGCAAAAAGTAACCTATCAATGCATGCACGGGCACTGCAGAAAATTATTCAACATGAGTGCATGAACAGTGAATTTTCTATTCCAATGTGCACATTCTAGAAAGCTGTTGTAAATGGCAGGTTTGGATGACAGCAATATGTCTGTTTTACAACCAATAAGATTTCAGATCACATTTCTGAAGCATAGACTGTGAAAGAAGAATCTCATCAGTATTTTTTATTTTAACCTGATGTCAAAGTTGCAAATTCAAAATGCTTACATGCACTCTAATATATTTAAATGCCAAATGTAAGCCAGCTATATAATCTGGGATTATTTCATGGAAATGCGGATAGCCTGATGACTTCATTGTTTACAGTTACTGTACAATGTCCTTATTCTTGTTCATTAGCAGTATTGTATTAGGAGGTATGTTATCTATATGGACAAGCTTAATCATTAAAGTGTTTGTAAAGTATTTCAATTAATATACTAAAAAGGTTTATGCTTACCTGCTCTGTGTAACGATATTGCACAAAGAACCCCTGAACCTCCTCTTCTGGGGTCCTCCGCTGGAGCTCCTCCTCTTCTGTGTCTGCTCCCCATTACAAGCTGCTTGCTATGGGAGCAGATGTGCAGGCTCACTCCCTCGCCAGGCTTTGTGTGTCCATAGATACACATGGCCTGGTTCAACCCCACCCCCGTTCCCCCCTCACTGGATTTAAATGATAGCAGCAGGATCCACTTGCTAAGTGTTAGGGAGGAGGAGTGCAAGGTTTTTTACACTAATGCGGAGAATGAATTAAGGGTAAAAAAAAACCTTTAGGCTGGGTTCACACTGAGGAATGAAGCGGCTCACAGCAGGGGGTCTGGTGCGTCTCCATTCACTGTTTCAGGTCCGATTTCAGCCCAAATTTTTGGCTGAATTCGGACCCGAAAGGGACCAGAAGATGCACAAGGCTCCTGTGCAAGTCACACCGGAGCCGCACTCCATTGAGAGCCGGTCACAATCTCCTGACATGCAAATTGGATGCCGGGAAACCCACATCCTATTTGCATTGGTGTGAACCCAGCCTTAGTGCTTACAACCCATTTAAAACAAAAAAAAGACTAAATCATAAACAAACTGATCTTGATGCAATCTAATAATCATGGTTCAGTCCACAAAAAAGTTTCTTGCACTTTATATATTTGGACACATTATAACCTAAAATAGTTCACCTTTGATCAAAAGAAAATTAGAAGGAAAGGAAAAAAAAAAAGAAAAAACGAAAAGATAAGTAGAATGTGGTTATAGTCTTAAAGTACATAAAGTACAAAATCTTCGGTTATAGAAAAGGGCTATAGTTAGAACATAAAAGGCAGCACTTTATTCTTTTCTATTATTTTACAATGTTGTCAAATTGCAGTGTCTGCAGCTGTTCATTGTAGTTAATAGCGCAGTATAATATTATAATCCTATAGTTAGGATATGTCAGAAACCATGAATCAGACCGAGACAGAAGTGCAGTAAAAATCACACTAGTTTAATAATAATAGTAAAAGGTAAACAGAGCAAACGTCGTCAAAACATAGCCAGAGTTCGGAAAACCGAAATGGATAGGCAGACAAGCCAGGACGTCAGGGAGCCAGGGATCAACATAGTTCAGGGTAAGCCAGGAAACCGGAGAATCAGCGTAGTGGAACAGCAAGCAGGATCAGGAACCAGAAGGGACATCCGCCAAGCAAGTCTTTCACAGGTACACAGGAGAGAGTCTCTGATATATTGACCAGGCGAAGGCAGAGATGATCTGGACTGAACAGCTTAAGTAGTCAGCAGGACTGACGAGCAGGATATCATCACCAGGTGAGTCACTGTGGAAAGATTAGAGCTGGCAATTAACCGACGGCTGAGCCCAGCCATGACAGAATAGAATTGTTCAAACTTTAACTTTTTTTGTGTCCCATTAGGGGGATTTTTTTTTCTGCCTCAAGACAAAACAGGAAGTAAAAAGAAATGTATTTTCTTAGACAGTTGTCAACAAAACAAGTGTTACCATTAGAAGAGTTACCCTTTTTCCCCATTGCTTTATCAACTCAAAATTGTCACCAGGACATATAGGGAGAGTGGATTTTCTCAGTAGAGACAAGAATAGCAATTGAAACCCCAGAGAGGAGAAAAATGAAAACTGAAGTTTTCTTGATGTGTTTCACCACTGACGGCTTGTTCACAAGGATCCCTATGCCTAATGTGAATCTGCATCACTGGACACTTTAATATTTTGGTAAATGAGTATAAGTACTATGTACCCATTAATCATTCAAATGGGGGTTGGTATTTGGGTGTCCCCTTATTGTTAAAGCTACTTCCAGATTCTACTAGGCCCAGTTTGTGGAGAAGAGGCCTTTGTCCTGTGGGGTTCCCCCCCATGTTGAGTTCATGTGCCTTGGTAGGGTTCAGGAAGGAGGTTTGCACACTTGTTCTACTCCTTTCTTGACTGGCATAAATAAGCTTTTGGTGTGGATTTTTTGGTGGTACCCTCTTATTATTTAAGGGGGGACACATGCCATATGGGGAAACCTCATACCCTAAAAGGCCTGATATTAATTAGTTTAGAAACCCTTGACATTTTTATTTTTTGTCTGGTGGTGTCCCATTGATATTTATATTACACCCTCATCTAGGATAGGGCTCTGATATACATGAATGGAATTTTTGGCCGCTCTGTTTACAAACATAACAAAGCATCTGGGAGCTGTTATTTTGCCAGCAATTTAATGTTTTTTTCTTTTTAAATGTCAGCTTTGATGTAGAATGTTGTATACATCATCCTTCAGGCATATTGTTTAATTCAATTCTGCTTCTTTAATGTTTCACTTTATGTATTACTAAAATCTCTGCTACCTGCCAAACAGAATTTTTTTAATTGTTTTTTTTGCTTTGGTACATGCTCCCTAGACCCTCCGACTCCCATTTCCTGTTCCATTTGTTTGACAACCCCTTGCCTATTAGTCTTGAAAACGATCATTACTTCGATGGGGTTTGGATTCGGTACCCACTGTGTTAATGTTCACTGAACCCTGCTCAAATTGAACCCAGGTACATTTGGCTCTTTGCTGTTCATGGATCATATGTCTGGCAAAAGTAAAGGGAGGAGACGTCTCTAGTAAGTTCTGCAGGTAGAAAGCTTCCAGCTTAGTAATATGCTGCCTATTATATCACAGGAAATATGACCCAGATCAGCATAACAACACACCACATGTTTTGTGCCCCTTGGTGAGATTTATCACCGGAGGAAAACTGATCAAACATGCTTTGATTTACTAATTGGATAAAGTTACATGTGTCTGGATTGTGAAAGCTCCATTTCAATTATTTAAAGTATCCAGACACAGAGTAGTGTTAGTAGCTGGTAATTCTATGCCGATTTCTGCTATGAAGTCACAGGGGGTCATTTTCCATTGCAAGCTAAAAATTAAAAATCTATAGTGATTTGTCTGCATTTGTTCAATCTGCTCTGTAATGCTATTGCATAGTTGCCAACAGTCCCGATTTTCCCGGGACTATCCCGATTTTGGGACCCTCGTCCTGATCGGAGGCTGTCCCGAATTGGGATTTGCCCAGGGAAATCGGAAATTTTTGCATTCTACATGTTTTTGGCAAGCAGGCTTCAGTAAAATGGCGGCCGGTCCCGCCGCCGCCGCTAGTACGCTCCCCCTTGTGTTCAGTAGAGAGGGGAAGGGGGCTCGATCCATGCAGCCAATGAATTGGTTTCTCCTCTCGCACAGATCGGCCCCTCCCCTCTCCACTGAACACACGACGCCGGCGGCTGCTGTAATGGACATGACATGTGCTGGGGCCTGGGGGGCGTTATGGAAGGTGGGGGTCTGCTCTGAGGGGGGTCTGCTGAGAGCATCTGCACTGATGGAGGGGGGTCTGCATTGATGGAGGGGGATCTGCATTGATGGAGGGGGGGTCTGCACTGAGGGGGTCTGCATTGATGGAGGGGGGTCTGCACTGAAGGGGTCTGCACTGATGGAGGGGGTCTGCACTGAGGGGGTCTGCACTGATGGAGGGGCGTCAGAACTGAGGGGGTCTGCATTGATGGAGGCGGGTCTGCATTGATGGAGGGGGGTCTGCACTGAGGGGGTCTGCATTGATGGAGGGGGGTCTGCACTGAGGGAGTCTGCATTGATGGAGGGGGGTCTGCACTGAGGGGGTCTGCATTGATGGAGGGGGGTCTGCACTGAGGGGGTCTGCACTGATGGAGGAGGGTCTGCACTGGATGGAGGGGGGTCTGCACTGAGGGGGTCTGCATTGATGGAGGGGGGTCTGCATTGATGGAGGGGGGTCTGCATTAAGGAGGTCTGCATTGATGGAGGGGGGTCTGCACTGAGGGGGTCTGCACTGAGGGGGTCTGCATTGATGGAGGGGGGGTCTGCACTGAGGGGGTCTGCACTGATGGAGGGGGGTCTGCACTGAGGGGGTCTGCATTAATGGAGGGGGGTCTGCACTGATGGAGGGGGGTCTGCACTAAGGAGGTCTGCACTAATGGAGGGGGGTCTGCACTGATGGAGGGGGTCTGCACTGAGGGGGTCTGCACTGATAGAGGGGGGTCTGCACTGAGGGGGTCTGCACTGATGAAGGGGGGTCTGCACTGAGGGGGTATGCACTGATGGAAGGGGGTCTGCACTGAGGGGGGTCTGCACTGAGGGGGGTTTGCACTGAGGGGGTCTGCACTGAGGGGGTCTATACTGACTCTGCTGGGGGCACCTGATACGAGGACAGACTCTCCTGGGGACACCTGATATGAGGACAGACTCTGCTGGGGGCACCTGATGCAAGGACAGACTCTGCTGGGGGCACCTGATGCAAAGATGGACTCTGCTGGGGGCACCTGATGCAAAGATGGACTCTGATGGGGGCACCTGATGCAAGGACGGACTCTGCTGGGGACCCCTGATGCAAGGACGGACTCTGCTGGGGGCATCTGATGCAAAGAAGGACTCTGCTGGTGGCAGGCGACGTGGCTAGTGACACGCTCAGGGATCCCACTGATTCGGCATTATGGTGAGTTGAATGATTTAATTTTATATTACAATGTAATAATAGAAATAATGCGCTTCAATCATCCTGACACCATAACAATCATGGTGCTGGGATGATTGAAGCGCTAACACCAGGTGTTTGGAGTATCTTTATCTGCTGATTGTTAAACTTTCTAGAATACACATATTTCTATTGTTGTGTAGGATCTGGGGCTGCTGTCCCTTCATTCCTCTCTCCCCCTTTCCCTCTCCATCCCTCATTCATCTCAGACTCTAACCACACCCCCTTTGAGCCATGCCCATTTAAGCCACGCCCACTATTTCACGTAAACCACACCCATTATTCACCGCGGCGCGCAGTTTTATTTTTTATTGCTAAGTCACTCCTACAGATGCATGCCCCTAATTATACAGCTCCGCCTACAGCCAAAAAAGACTATGCTATTGTCTTGTTGCAAATGTGATAAACGTGCTTTAACCACTTGCCGATCACCTCCTGTAGATATAGGTTGGCAGAATGGCAAGGCTGCGCAAAGTAACGTACCTGTACATTACTTTGATTTTGCCCCGTGCACGCGCCTGCCGCGCCCACTCCGTGAGTCGGGCCGCGGGTCCCGCGGACTCGATTGCCGCGGGGATACCCACGATCGCCTCATGGAGAGGACGTACGGGGAGATGCTGATGTAAACAGCATCTCCCCGTTCTGCCTAGTGACAGTGTCACTGATCTCTGCTCCCTGTCATTGGGAGCAGAGATCAGTGACGTGTCACACACAGCCCATTACCCCTACAGTTAGAACACATCCCTAGTACTGACTTAACCCCTCCCCGCCCCCTAGTGGTTAACCCCTTCACTGCCAGTGTCATTTACACAGGAATCAGTGCATTTTTATAGCACTGATTGCTGTATAAATGACAATGGTCCCAGAAATGTGTCAAAAATGACCGACATGTCCGCCATAATGTCGCAGTCACAATAAAAATCACTGATCGCCGCCATTACTAGTAAAAAAAAAATTATTAATAAAAATGCCATAAAACTATCCCCTATTTTGTAAACGCTATAACTTTTACGCAAACCAATCAATAATCGCTTATTGCGATTTTTTTTTTACCAAAAATATGTAGAAGAATACATATCAGCCTAAACTGAGGAAAAAAAATGTTTTTTTATATATTTTTGGGGGATATTTATTATAGCAAAATGTAAAAAATAATGCGTTTTTTTCAAAATTGTGGCCCTTATTTTGTTTATAGCGCAAAAAATAAAAACCGCAGAGGTGATCAAATATCATCTAAAGAAAGCGGGGAAAAAAGGACATCAATTTTGTTTGGGAGCCACGTCGCACGACAGCGTGCTTGTCAATTAAAGCGACGCAGTGCCGAATCGCAAAAAACGCACTGGTCAGGAAGGGGGTAAATCCTTCCGGGGCTGAAGTGGTTAAAGCTAAGCTCCAGGTAAAATCAAATGTTACTCTTGTAGTGGTTAAATGCAGGGGTAATATAAAAAGAAGTTTTGCTTACCTAATCCCTTGCTCTCATAGACTTCATCCTAGATGTATGACCAGTCCCCACTTCTCTTTGCCTCTTTGTTATTTGCAGGCAGGGTAATGTTATCACATACAATGCAGGGCCAGCAGACTTGCATTGTAAGTGAGGACACCAAAAGCCAGCCCACAACCCGGAGCCAGTGTTAATTTTGGCAGCAAATTTTCGATTTCGTTTTAGTCTTAGTCTTTGATTAAAATGCCATTTTAGTTTTAGTCCCATTTTAGTCATAGTATTCTAGTCGACTAAAATCTTCAGTACATTTTAGTTGAATAAAATCATTTTAGTCAACTAAAATCTAATGTTAAATTGTAATGCATTATTTAAGCATTTCTTTAGAATTTCCAAACTCATTATATACTCCTGGAGTAAAACATTTTTATATCATGTTATTATTTATGGTATTAAGGTTTGAACAAACTCACAGATACAACTCTGTGAAAACCAGAAGTTAGTTCATGAGAGTAAACGTAGCTCCTTGCCATTTTCGTCCCGTTTTCGTTAAAGGGTAACATGGGGGAAAAAAAATAGCAAATAAAGAAAAAATAATATAGCGCATATGGTTGCGGCACTAATCAATTTGTAATTGAATGTTATTAAAAATTACCTTTCCTTTTCAATCTGTAATTTTCTGAGAATACATTGAAATATGGCTACCTGGAGTTTTCTGTACACAGAATGTGTACTGACCACTCCCCAGAAACATCATTTCCTGCTTGTGTGATTGGCTCACCAATTTTCCCAGAAGTCTGCCTAAGATACAAGTCAGATTTCAGGCATCCCCTGCAACAAAAATGTAATTTTTTGAGAGATACTTTCAATAGGAACCTATCTAAAGGGATGCAGGCCCAGCAGATTTCATCATTAGTGCCCTGTAGCTGCATACCTGACAGATAATAATGAAACCACTCCCAATAGACCTACTCAGAACAGAGGCACAGAGAAACACACAGGGATTTCTTCAGAATAACAAAAGGTAGGAATCTGCAACAAAGTTTGTTATAATCCTTGCAATGTACAATGATAACCCAGAGAAAGAGGAATTTTTTTTCAACAAAAGTTGAGTTACCCTTTAAGGAACGAAAACGGATTTGATTTTGTCATTGTTTTTGTCAGTGGACGAAAATGTGCTGTACTTTTCGTTTAGTTTTTGTCACTGTAAAAATGCTGCTGATGAAAACTTTGATGAAATTAACACTGACTAGAGCATCAGAAAGAAGAGGAGAGGGCTAACTGCAAGGGAAGTGAGGAATAATGTAAGAAAAACTATTGTTCGTGTTCCCCCTAGACCAAAGTGAGCATTTAATTCTTGCAGCATGGGTAACTTTTGTCTTGATCTGGAGTTTAGCTTTTAAAGTGTTTGTAAAGGTATTTTTTTTAAATAACAAATTTGCCTGCTCTGTGCACAGTGGTTTTGCACAGCTCTGATCCTCCTCTTTTCTGGTCCCCCAGCCAGCTCTCTGGGCCCTTTCCCCCTGCCACTTGCTATGGGGGCAATAATGTGTGCTTTCCCCCTGGCCCCGTTCTCTGTGTCCATATGACACCGATAGCACAGCTCAGTCCTGCCTCCGCTCCCCCCACTGGCTGTGACTACTGCTGCATCTCAGCCAAGAGGAGGGAGAGAAACCCTGCTCTTGTGCACATCGTTGGATTGAGATCATTCTCAGGTAGGTTTTAGGGGGCTGAGGGGGGAGCTGGACACTGAAGGTTTTTTACCTTCATATATAGAGTGCATGAAGGCAAAAAACCTTCAGCTCTTAGAATGACCTGAAGAACACAACTCCATTGCAATATAGAAAAAAAAATTCCCATTATAACATCACTGCTAATCTGTCAGATACTGCACATATATAACAGTTAGGAAAATAGGTGTTTGCTCCTTTCTGACATATAGTAAGTTTAATCAGGACAAAAGTTCTGCTCCCATAATGCAATCATAGATTCCCCTATTCTGTTCTAGATAAACTTTTTCTTTCATCTAGCGTAATGCAGTGAAATGAGCAAGCAATGTAGGAAAAGTGTTAATTGTTTAAACAATAACTCCTATTAAATTATATCCTACTTTTTATTAAACTGCAATTATTATTTAATTTGAAGTTCCAAATTTGTTAAAAAAAATTCTTCTTGAGGTTTACTATGTATGTCTCACATACAGTATATTAGCCAGTATTATTTCAGATTCTTGCTGTTTTGAGACCTAGATTGTGACAATGCCCTTGCTAAAATGAACAATGAAAGTTTGCAGTTTGCTGGTGAGACAAACAAAATAATCTAAATTGGCCAGTTCTCCCAAAGGCCTGAACCCCTGGCTGCCGAGGCCATAAGTCATTCATTTAGTGGTAGTATTACTACTAAATGAAGCTTCCACCTACCTACCAATTAGCTTGTTTCAAATTGTACAAGCTGCCAGCCATTCTAGCTGATGTCATTGACCTGCAGTGAGAGTCTGGTCAAATATGTGGCAAGATTCTGTTGGGAGAGGATCATTCCACGTGGGTCTTCAAGTGTGTGTCGGCAGGGTGTCGTACATCAGAATTGACAATGGATGCATCACTGGAAGACAAAACAATTTACATCTAGGGGGTGGATATCTGGGCTCCTCTTTAAAATAGATTTAGTTATGTTCCCCCCTGGGGGCTGGGCCAGAAATGTGGGGATGAGGTCCTTGGGGAGAAAGTACCTTATCAGGGGCTACCCTATCAATTAACAGCACGAAATGACAGATCCATGCTGGCTGCTGTTTGTAAACAAAACCAGTCAGGGATCATGGATAATATCCCGAGATGTAAAATTTCGAGAAACTTTAAAGCATGGCGGGAAAAAAACATGATTTTTCCTGAAAAAAATTGAAATTTTGGAAAAATTTTAAAAATTTCCGCGTGGAACAGTTTTACAAATTGAAAGTCATTTCACTGGGAATGTGACATACTGTATATAAAAGCATTATGCTTGAAATAAAAGTACAGCTTATTCAATAAACAAACTAAACTTTTTAACATTTTATTTTTTTTAGTTTAAATAGAATAACAAGGGCTGTATATGCTAAAGAGGAGAACCAGCCCCCACCAAAAAATTAGGTCACCAGCTACAAATACTGTAGCTGGTGACTTTTAATATTAGGACACTTACCTGTCCAGGGATGCAACGATGTCGGCACCCCAGCCATTTTTCCGATCGGCTCTTGGGTGCTGCTGCCGCCATCTGTGGTAGGTGAAACTGGCAATGAAGCTTTTCGGCTTTACAGCCGTTTCCCTACTGCACATGCACGAAGCGTACTGCACTTTCTAACTGGACCGGCGGCAGAGGGAGGAGGAAGAGGGCCAAACTTCCTGCGGCGAGGTCTGCGGCAAGGTCTCCCGAAAGTGGGGAAAGGTACCTGTCAAAAATGTGACACCGAAGGAGCTAGCAAACAAGCTTTTGAGCGGAGCTCTGCTTTAAGAACATTTCAATCTTACATGAGAACAGGTAGTCTGTAAATCTTCCTGCCAATATGCATTTTCAGTTATTGACAATGCTGATCTAGAAGCATATATTGCTCTATACATAGTTACATAGAAGGTTAGGTTGAAAAAAGAAAGTCTATCAAGTCCAACCTATGTCTCTCTATGTCATTAGTTCTTGTCTATTATACCTCACCTCTCCCCTAACTCAATTTAATTTAATTACATTTAATTTATTTTAATTTAATCTAATTCAATTTAATATGTTACATAGTTGGTGAGGTTGAAAAAGGACACTGTTCATCAAGTCCAACCTATGTGTGTGATTATATGTCAGTATTATATTGTATATCCCTGTATGTTGGGGTCGTTCAGGTGCTTATCTAATAGTTTTTTGAAACTATCAATGCCCCCCGCTGAGACCACCGCCTGTGGAAGGGAATTCCACATCTTTGCCGCTCTTACAGTAAAGAACCCTGTATGTAGTTTAAGGTTAAACCTCTTTTCTTCTAAATTTAATGAGAGGCCACGTGTCTTGTTAAACACCCTTCTGCGAAAAAGTTTTATCCCTATTGTGGGGTCACCAGTACGGTATTTATAAATTGAAATCATATCCCCTCTCAAGCGTCTCTTCTCCAGAGAGAATATGAAAAGCTTGATGAGCGTTCTCCTGATTTTCAGTTGTCATTTTCTCTATAAATGAAGGGATTGTGTATTCTGTGAGGCCGTGGTTTGTAACACTTCCTTCCTTGAAGATGCTGCTGGTGAAGAAACATTTTGTGATAATCCAGAAGAAACAGAAAGAGTGTTTCTGGAATGAGAACCCTGGAGGGAAAAGCTGCTACTGCACTTTTATTATGGTCCTCATCATTAACTCCATAAAGTATATGTTTTTATGTCTTTAGGGCATCTCTGACATGTAATGTTTTATCATCCTTGTAGCGTTTGTAAAAGAATATTTCTTCTCATAATACTTGCACATTGCAGCTTTGCTCTCGGCAGAAATTGCACTGTTGAAATATTTCCAAACTCTAGATGTTGGTCTCACCATTTTACTGAAAGGAGGAAAAGAAAATACAATTTACTGACCAGACTATAGGTAAACACTACGATGGTGGAGAGCTTTAACAAGAATTTGAAGATAACAAATTTGTCAGACAAAAACAAGGTAAGGATACTCCTGCGCTACTTATGGCATCTACCTAAATATATTATATACTTTATATTTTTTTACTAGTAATGGCGGCAATCAGCGATATTTAGCAGAGCCGTGACATTGCGGCAGACAAATCTGATACTAAGTGACACTTTTTGGGGACCAGTGACACCAATACAGTGATTAGTGCTTTAAAAAATGCATTGTCACTGTTCTACTGACACTGGCAAGGAAGGGATTAACACCAGGGGCGATCAAAGGGTTAAATGTGTTCCCTGGGTGTGCTTGCTAACTGTGTGGGGGATGGTTTAACTGAGGGGAGACAGTGTGTTCCTGCTTAGCATAGAATCTTCATCTTCCCCTCTTACAGAACGGCGATATGCCTAGTGTCTGCCTCAGGAACAATCGGCGGGTCCCGGCAGACATCGGGTCCGCCGGACCTGCTGATTGTCTCCCGCTGTGATAGGCATGCACCCCAGACCCAAGGAAAGAAATCACATACAGATATGTGATTTCGCACTTATGGGCCACCCTGCCACAGTATATGTACGTGGGATGGTCCTTAAACGGTTAATTAACAAACGAGTGTACACTATGAATTTACATGCACCCTCATAAGTATCAAGCAATGTGAAGTCCTTGATACTGATTAACCACTTCAAGACCAGGCCTTTTTCTGACACTTTTTTGCTGGAAAACTACTTTAAACCCCCAAACATTATATATATTTTTGGCAAAGACCCTTGAGAATAAAATGGCGGTCGTTGCAATACTTTATGTCACACTGTATTTGCGCAGCGGTCTTTCAAACACAATTTTTTGGGAAACATACACTTTCATGAATTAAAAAAGTTTGGCTGTTTTGAATACTGACATTTGTTTTTTAATCTGGCGCCTTTAAGGCTCCAGTAAACTGGAAGTGATGTTGTGAGGTCGCTTCCAGGTCACTAGATCTGAGACCCGATCAAAGCCTATCCAAAGCCCAAGATATATTTAAGCCTCTAGGATATTCTTACTCTTCATATTAGATAAGGCATACTACTTATCCCAGCTCACTCAGTAATGGAATATCTAGTCTGGAAACTTGCTTTTTCTAAAATGCTTCACTCAACAGCAGGGCTTTTTTTCTCAGAGAAAAGGTGCAGGAACTCACCCCACTCCCCTAGGTCAGGCCTGTCTCCGCTCCGTAGAACCGCCCATTGTCTCCCCTACACACCAAGCACCGCCCCCTTTAGAGAACAGGAAACCGAGTATATTTAGGGGGATATATAACAGATTTTTGTATGGAATTTGTTAATAAAAAGCAAAGAAGTAAAATGTACAAAACATTAGAAATATCCAGTAACCAAAGTAATCTCAGAGGCACTTTCATATATCCCCATATTCAGCAAGAGACAGCCCACATATATACACACACAGCAAGAGACAGCCCACATATATACACACAGCAAGAGACAGCCCACATGTATATCCAGCAAGAGACAGCCCACATATACACACACAGCAAGAGACAGCCCACATGTATATCCAGCAAGAGACAGTCCACATACACACACACACACACACACACAGCAAGAGACAGCCCACATATATATATACACACAGCAAGAGACAACCCACATATATACACACAGCAAGAGACAGCCCACATATACACACACACACACACACACACACACACACACACACACACACACACACACAACAAGAGACAGCCCACATATTTACACTCAGCAAGAGACAGCCCATATATATACACACAGCAAGAGACAGTCCACATATATACATACACACACACACACACACACAGTAAGAGACAGCCCACATATATACACACAGCAAAAGACAGCCCGCATATATATACACACAGCAAGAGACAGGCCACATATATATACACACACACACAGCAAGAGACAGTCCACTTGTATATCCAGCAAGAGACAGCCCACATATATACACACACAGCAAGAGTCAGCCCACATATATACACACACACAGCAAGAGACAGCCCACATATATATACACAGCAAGAGACAGCCCACATATATACGCACAGCAAGAGACAGCCCACATATATATACACACAGCAAGGGACAGGCCACATATATATACACACACACATACAGCAAGAGACAGTCCACTTGTATATCCAGCAAGAGACAGCCCACATATATACACACACAGCAAGAGACAGCCCACATATATACACACACACACACAGCAAGAGACAGCCCACATATATACACACAGCAAGAGACAGCCCACATATATACACACAGCAAGAGACAGCCCACATATATACATACACACACACACAGTAAGAGACAGCCCACATATATACACACAGCAAGAGACAGCCCACATATATAGACACACAGCAAGAGACAGCCCACATATATACACACAGCAAGAGACAGCCCACACATATATACACACACAGCAAGAGACAGGCCACATATATACATACACACACAGCAAGAGACAGGCCACATATATACATACACACACAGCAAGAGACAGCCCACATATATACATACACACACAGCAAGAGACAGGCCACATATATACATACACACACAGCAAGAGACAGCCCACATATATACACACATTAAGAGACAGCCCACATATATACACACAGCAAGAGACAAGCCATATATATACATACACACACACACACACACAGTAAGAGACAGCCCACATATATATATACACACACAGCAAGAGACAGGCCACATATATACACACACACACAGCAAGAGACAATCCACATGTATATCCAGCAAGAGACAGCCCACATATACACACACACACACACACACACACACACACACAGCAAGAGACAGCCCCCATATATACACACAGCGAGAGACAGCCCACATATATATATACACACACACACAGCAAGAGACAGGCCACATATATACACACACACACACAGCAAGAGACAGCCCACATATATACACAGCAAGAGACAGCCCACATGTATATATCCACAGCAAGAGACAGCCCACATGTATATATCCAGCAAGAGACAGCCCACATGTATATCCAGCAAGAGACAACCCACATGTATATCTCCAGCAAGAGACAGCCCACATGTATATATCCAGCAAGAGACAGCCCACATGTATATGTTGCACCTCTACTTTCAAGTATTGAAGTAAAAAAGAGAACAGATGCGGGACTTTGAATGAGGCACACGGGGAGCAAGGGTATAAATTGAGTAAAATAACAGTTTTTAATAAATTAATACAAAAATTCATATATTTACATACTTAGGCACATAGCTCTATAATGATAATTTGTATTCCATCATAAAATACATTCCAACAAGGACTTCTTTGCAAACATATGAGGACATAGGTATATGAAAAAATAATAATAAATCAATAAATATGTGACACAAAAAAGTGTCACTAGAAAAAAGTAGCAGAATCAAAAATTCAATAAAATTAGAACGTCAATACATAGTTGATAATTGTGTACACATAACAGTAGTTGTAAGCTCTACGCATTTCGGGACCTTATAGCCACGCATCAGGAGCAGAACCGTAGTGACCACCTATGAATAGGGGAAACAGCAGTATTTAAATAGTTTGAAAAGCAAGTGGGCAAATGTAAAACATGAAATCCCACCTTATTACACTAAGACCACAGACTTACAAATATATCTGTGCAATGGCGGTGCAGCCCTCAATGTCAAGCCAGCCAGTAATTCTGTGAACCGAAGCTGAGGGAGCGTGTCTGGGCGACGAACCCAGCACAGAGAAACCCCCAGATTGGGTCAGAGTGTGGGAAATAAATGTATAGGGGTGATAAAGGTGACCTCAAAAGAGGGAAAAACACTGAAAAACAAATAACCTGAGTTAGTAAAAATAATATAGTGTACAGAGGGTAAGAAAGAGTGAAGAACAATTACGGATGAAATGGGATAGAAAAAGTTAAGGGGAAGAGAGGGGGAAGGAGAGAAAGTGATGAGAAAGAGTTAGAATAAAAGAATGAAACCTGGGAGAAAGACCAGGGCAGTCAAAGGAATAGCCAGAGGGAAAGGATGGCAGAACAAAGAAGAAAGAGGTAAGTGAAGAAGGGGTGAAAGGCCCCTATTCACATTTCAACAGGTATGTTTCCTTGAGCTGGGGTCACATGCTTCCAGGGGGGAGTTCTGGAGTTCGAGGAAAGACAGCATGCAGTAAGGGAGGTGCTGTCCGGGGCGTCCCCATGCGGGGACGCACCATGCGCCTAGGAGGAGGAATGGAGGAGCCATCCGGGAGGAAACTATAGATAAAGATCTTCCGCTCTCCTGAGCACATCGGGCTTCTGTGATCGGGGAACACAGAGCTTGGATGGGAAGAAGATCAAGTGGAGGAAGTAGGAGTAAAGCGGCGGAAGTAGATCTGCATATTGGATTTCTGTGACCGGGGAACACAGGACTTTGATACAAAAGAGAAGGTTGGTGTAACATAAGAAGCAGAAGTACTGGAGAGAGTAGCGTAGCATACTGTGTGGCCGGGGAGCACAGTGTGGACAGAAGTGGACGGGCTGGAGCAATAGTCTGTCGTTTCTCATGTGTCAAGTTCATGTTGCAGTAACTTCCAGAGACTGTGGGGCTGTTTAGTTCATTTGAGCCATGGAAGATAGGCGGTATAGGCCTTTGGCTCTCTGATTTGTAGCAGGAATGCCACATCAGTCTAATACAGGGGAATTATTCAGAGTGATTCATCTTGTTTAACTGGAAGCTCTGAGTAGTAAATCTTCAGTCAGATAGATAAAAGAAGCAACATTCTGCAGTGAGGACTCTACAGGGGAAATCCATTAACAAGGCCAAGGCCATGGATGATAACCTATCCTTTTGAAATCTTCATGGGCATCTCATACATCCCTCATATGTCTCCAAGTTTCATCCCACAAATCAAGAAAACGGAGCAATTGACTGTTTATTGTCTTTTGGGTGATTGATGAGGGGATGGCAGCAGGGTGATTGGCGGATTGCTATAACCAACTCAGCAGCCCTTACAAGGGTACCGGTACATATATATGCAGCAAGAGACAGCCCACATGCATATCTCCAGCAAGAGACAGCCCACATGTATATCTCTAGCAAGAGACAGCCCACATGTATATCTCTAGCAAGAGACAGCCCGCATGTATATATCCAGCAAGAGACAGCTCACATGTATATATCCAGCAAGAGACAGCTCACATGTATATATCCAGCAAGAGACAGCCCACATGTATATCCAGCAAGAGACAGCCCACATGTATATATCCAGCAAGAGACAGCCCACATGTATATATCCTGGCAGCAGCATTAATAGACACATATCTAAAAAGTAAGACAACAATGACAGTTAAACAATTACCGAAAGCAGTCTTGGTCTGGCAGACAGGAGTATCAGGACAGGACAGGGCAGGACAGGACACCACACCACAAGGCAACTCTTCCTCACTAAAAGAACATCTGCTCTGCTATGAGGTGGAATGCAGCTGATATCACTCTGCCCTCCCCTCTCTTTAGGCTGCAGCCAGACCTATAGGAGCTGTGTTGGCTTATGTGGCTGTCAGCTCACTCTGCCGGCTGGCAGCAGCATAAACCAACTGTTAAAAAAATTAAAAGTCCTGCTCCCTGGCTGAGGTGCCGGAACGCAGTTCTGCCAAGTTCTGTTAGAAAAAAAGCCCTGCTTAACAGCCATATTTTTTACAATGTCCATTTATTGCCATAATAGGATAACACATTCTTCTGCATAGAGGGGTTGGGAGCCAGTATTCTGAATCCTTCATACTTAGGTGGATTGCCTTCATAGCTGCAGTGCCTTGAAAAAGTATTCACACCCCTTGAAATTTTCCACATTTTGTCATGTTACAACCAAAAACGTAAATGTCTTTTATTTGGATTTTATGTGATAGACCAACACAAAGTGGCACATAATTGTGAAGTGAAAGGAAAAAGATAAATAGTTTTCAACATTTTTTACAAATAAATATGTGAAAAGTGTGGTGTGCATTTGTATTCAGCCCCCTTTACTCTGATACCCCTAACTAAAATCTATTGGAACCAATTGCCTTCAGAAGTCACCTAATTAGTAAATAGAGTCCACCTGTGTGTAATTTAATCTGTGTATAAATACAGATGTTCTGTGAAGCCCTTTGTTAGAGAATCTTAGTGAACAAAGAGGATCATGAAGGCCAATGAATACACGACAGGTCAGGGATAAAGTTGTGCAGAAGTTTAAAGCAGGGTTAGGTTATAAAAAAATAACCCAAGCTTTGAACATCTCACGGAGCACTGTTCAATTCATCATCCGAAAATGGAAAGAGTATGGCACAACTGCACACTTACCAAGACATGGCCATCTACCTAAATTGACAGGCAGGAGAGCATTAATCAGAGAAGCCGCCAACAGGCCCAAAGTAACTCTGGAGGAGCTGCAGAGATCCACAGCTCAGGTAGGAGAATCTATCCCCAAGACAACTATTAGTCCTGCACTCTACAAATCTGGCCTTTTTGGAAGAGTGGTAAGAAGAAAGCCATTGCTGAAAGAAAGCCATAAGATGTCCCATTTTCGGTCTGCGAGAAGCATGTGGGGGACTCAGCAAACATGTGGAAGAAGGTGCTCTGGTCAGATGAGACCAAAATGGAACTTTTTGGCCTAAAAGCAAAATGTTATGTACAGCAGAAGACTAACACATTACCCTGAACACACCATCCCCATCGTGAAACATGGTGGTGGCAGCATCATGTTGTGGGATGCTTCTCTTCAGTAGGGACAGGGAAGGTGGTCAGAGTTGATGGGAAGATGGATGGAGCCAAATACAGAACAATCTTAGAAGAAAACCTGTTAGAGTCTGCAAAAGACTTGAGACTGGGGCAGAGGTTCACCTTCCAGCTGGACAACAACCCTAATTATACAGCCAGATCTACAATGGAATGGTTTAGTTCAAAGAATATTCATGTGTTAGAATAACCCAGTCAAAGTCCAGACCTAAATCTAATTGAGGATCTGTGGCAAGACTTGAAAATTGTTGTTCATGGATGCTCTCTATCCAATCTGACAGAGCTTGAGCTATTTTGCAAAGAAGAATGGGCAAAAAGTTCACTCTCTAGATGAGCAAATCTGGTAGAGACATACCCAAAAAAGACTTGCAGCCCTAAAATTACAGCCAAAGCTACAATGGAATGGTTTAGATCAAAGAATATTCATGTGTTAGAATGGCCCAGTCAAAGTTCAGACCTAAATCCAATTGAGAATCTGTGGCAAGACTTGAAAATTGCTGTTCGCAGATGCTCTCCATCCAATCTGACAGAGCTTGAGCTATTTTGCAAAGAAGAATGTGCAAAAATGTCACTCTCTAGATGTGCAAAGCTGGTAGAGACATCCCCAAAAAGACTTGCAGCTGTAATTGCAGTGAAAGGTGGTTCTACAAAGTATCGACTCAGGGGGGCTGGATACAAATGTATGCCACACTTTTGACATGAGGAAAAGAGGGGGGAAAGGGGGTTGAAAACCCCCGGGACTTTTAAGGTGCTTGTATATTAAAGTAGATATAGTAGAAAAACATGTATGACTTTATCCATAAAAATGATTTTTTATGGACACACATTTAAAACAGATATACAACAAAGCAGTTTTCACTTAAAAACAATATTTGGATATCAAAGACGCCACATTGACTGACTGGCAAATGATCGAAGGAGTACCACTTGACTAAAAAAGCCACTCTACATGTTTTGCTCAAATTCGGAGCTTGCTCAGGAGTTTCGGCAATATAATAAGATAAGATATACTGTAGAGAATAGAGAAAACAGAAATAAGATATACTGTTGTAATTGATATAATTTACAGATAGTATATATATGGATAAATCATTCATACAGCTCAGCAAACATCCAAAGTATTCCTTGATCAAAGAAAACAATAATAATAATAATAATAAAGCAGTATTGGTATTCTTACCAGGCTGCCGCACGAAGAAGGCAAAATTAAATTTAATAATCAAGGCCAGTAATTGGCGTCAGTGATATAGGATATTTCAACTGCGTCTCTCTCACATGAGAAGTACCCATCATTTATGGCCACAGAGGGGTGTAAGTTTGTGTATCCTTAATGCAAAGGAAAGATAAGAAAATATGAAATAAGTAAAGGGTTTTAAAATTTATTTAAAAATGTATAAATTGTTTATAAATTAAGGAGGGCAACCATACTGATCATTATAGTGGAAAATGAAGAGTACCTTTAGTAGAATAAAAAAATCTCTGTGCAAGAGGCACAACTACCTCATAGACAGTTAATAAGACGATGTATTGATCAGAAACCACTAGGGGGGCCTACTTCATCATCTGGGGGTCATATAAATGAAGTTCAGACGGTGAAGTTTAAAGACGTTCCTAAGAAGCCAAAAAAAACAGCAAAAAGAACACTGATCAGCCATGCAACCCTGACCACAACCTGTGTGTGGGTTAGACTTGACTGTACAGGGATACTTACCAGTTTTAGAGATTGGGCAGACACAGGGTTTGGGGAGAGACACAAAGTCTCCCCTGTGGTGAGGAGCCTGCAGCAGAATGTAGCGGTAAGTAAACCGCACTCTTATACTCCCTCCATCACGGCGGCGTCTGGCGTCACCGCCGTTATGCGGACGGATAATGGGGAGGTGAACAAACGGGGGGGGGGAGTGGCAGCATCGAGAGGCATGACGTTGAAAGTGTCAGCAACTGCCGGTGCGCATGCGCCAACAACAGATGTACACGTGGTGTATCTAGGAAACAAATGAAGCCACAGGGGCCGTCTTGGAGAAGGGATAATGATTTGTAAACAATGTGGTAAATCTATCAGGTAAGCTTGTGGATTAAAGCTGGCTAACAGCGTTACAGAACCTGAAACCATACATTGGGTAAATTAATAAGTACCACTGTGCATGTTTAATCCAAAAGAGCACATTTGTAAACATTATCCAGTATGTAAATGATAAATTAGCACCGTTCAAGGACAACCCTGGGACTGACACCTATATAGGCACACAGGGGGAGGGCGATTGATTACTCGTCCACCTCGTGAGTGCCCCTGGCGTCCTTGTGGAACAAAATTAAGCAGACCGGGACACTAATGAGTGAGAGAGACTGAGCCAAATAATTCATACACCGTTTTTTTAAGAAAATTGTATATACTGATTTTAAATTTTGGGAGAGGCAGCCTGTGAAAGATATAGTATCAAATGCATGGGAAAAAGGAAAAAACACATACAGACAAATGCAATATGAATAGAATACAACAAAAAATAAAACAAGAAAATGAATATAGAAATGAATAAAAATTGAAATTGATAAATCTGAAATAACAATTCTATCCTCTACAATTCTATCCCCCACCAACTGGGGGTGGACATTGTGGAGGGCTTCATTTCTGAAAACCCAGAGGTACCCAAGCAGTACAACAGGTTCGTTTTGGACCTACTCTTGTTTACCTTATCCAGTAACATCTTCACGTTCGCCGGCTCCCACTACCTCCAGATACAGGGGGTGGCTATGGGGACCAAATGTGCCCCCTCCTATGCCAACCTGTATCTGGGGGGGTGGGAGCGCGAACTCTTTTTCAGGGACGACATGCAGATCTATTTTGAACAGATTCCCATTTGGAGAAGATTCATTGACGATATCTTCTTCATTTGGGTGGGTACCAAGGTTACTCTCCTTTCATTTCTTGACAGCCTTAAGATCAATAATCACAATTTGAAGTTCACATTTGAAATCAGTCAACACAACCTTACGTTTTTGGATGTTCAAATCCTAGTTAGCCAAGATGGCAGCATAGGTACGACTCTATATCGTAAACCATCAGCAGGCAACTCCTTGCTCCACGCCACTAGCTCTCACCCTTTTTCACTTATAACCAATGTGCCCTATGGGCAGTATTTAAGGATCAAACGAAACTGCAGTGCAAACTCTGATTTTGAAAGAGAGGCTAAGCTGCTCCGGTCGCGCCTGCTTAAGCGCGGCTACAGCAACAGGTGCCTCAAGAAAGCCTACCTCAAGGCTAAGAACCAAGATAGAGCTTCACTTATACATAATCCTAAATCCAATCGAACCAATCCAGGTGTTCGTCTTATCACTAGGTTTTCAGGGCAGCACCAACAAGTGCGAGACATTATAAGAAAATAGTGGTACCTCCTAATGGGAGATGAAAAGGTCGCCAAGCATTTGAAACCATACCCTGAAATTACTTTCAGGCGATCTCGATTTCTCAGAGACACCCTGGTACATAGCCATCATGATATCTCAACAAAAACGTGCAATGAATCCCTTAAAAGGCAGTAGACCATGCCATCGTTGCAATTTTTGCAGATTCATATATGCAGCTTCCCAATGGTCGTCTTTTTAGACCTAAATTTTCGGTAACATGCCAATCAGTGAGCATTGTTTACATCATGCAATGCAAATGTCAGATGTTCTATATCGGAAAAACCAAGCGACCTTTTTTCTGCCGAATGAGGGACCATGTCTCATTGATACATAAAAATCGCATGGAAACCCCTATAGGTCGACACATTGGTTTACAACATAATTTTGATAGCAGCTACATGCACTTTTTTGCCCTTGAGCACATCCCCCTGGCGACAGAGGGGGGGACTATGATAAGGTGCTTCTTCAAAAGGAGGCACGCTGGATACATGAGCTATCAGCTCTAAAATATCCAGGTTTGAATGACACATTTAGCTTCAAACCATTTCTATAAAAGAATTTTCCCCAAAAAAATCCTTCTTAATTCAATTTCACTCCGGTTGCTATTTCGGATTTATCAATTTCAATTTTTATTCATTTCTCTATTCATTTTATTGTTTTATTTTTTGTCGTATTCTATTCATATTGCATTTGTCTGTATGTGTTTTTTCCTTTCTCCCATGCATTTGATGCTATATCTTTCACAGGCTGCCTCTCCCAAAATTTAAAATCAATGCCATCATGGATGCGGAGCGGCCCGAAAAGAAGATGATGACAAGAAGATGAAGACAAGAAGATGAAAAGAAGAAGATGAAGGGAAGAAGATGAAGAGAAGAGCGGGAGCCTCCCTCCATGCCATCATGGATGTGGAGCGGCCCGAGGAGAAGAAGGGAAGAAGACGCCGACGCCGCGGAGGAAGATGCTGGACGAGAACACCGGAGGAAAAACCAGAAGAACCAGAAGAAGAAGATGGAGGAAGAAACCGAAGGAAGATAGAAGAAAGAAGAAGCATTTAAATAAAGGAATTGTCAAAAACTGTCTTTTGTCATTTTTAACATATTTTACAGTTTTTTAGTGAAATGGTAGGGGTAATTTTGTACCCCCTTACCATTTCACACAGGGGGGAGGGCCGGGATCTGGGTGTCCCCCCACCCGCAGACCCCCACAACCACCGGCCAGGGTTGTGGGGATAAGGCCCTTGTCCTCATCAACATGGGGACAAGGTGTTTTGGGGGGCCACCCCAAAGCACCCTCCCAATGTTGAGGGCATGTGGCCTGGTAGGGGGGGGGCGCTCTCTCGTCCTCCCCTCTTTTCCTGCGGCCTGCCAGGTTGCGTGCTTGGATAAGGGTCTGGTATGGATTTTTGGGAGGACCCCACGCCGTTTTATTTTTTAATTTTGGCGCGGGGTTCCCCTTAAAATCCATACCAGACCTGAAGGGCCTGGTATAGTGAGGGGGACCCTACGCCATTTTTTTTTTTTTTTTTGGCTGGGGTTCACCTTAATATCCATACCAGACCTGAAGGGCCTGGTATGGAATTTAGGGGGACCCCCCACGTCATTTTTTTTACATTTTGGTTCGGGGTGCCCCTGTGGGGAATTCCCATGCCGTTTTTATCAATGAACTTGTGTAATGTGTATTGTCGGACCGGCAATTTATTAATAGCCGCGAGTAGTTTTAAATGACTTTTTTCCTTTGAAATGTCATTTTGCTGTCAGACTGTTCTAAACACGGGAAACATGCGCCCCTTTACAGACATACTATAGACACCTCCCCGGTATGAAATTTAAAGGGATATTACACTTTTATTGTTTCACTTTAAGCATTATTAAAATCACTGTTCCCGAAAAAACGGCCGTTTTTAAAACTTGACCCCCAGATGATAAAGTAGGGCCCCCTAGTGGTTTCTGATCAATACATCGTCTTATTAACTGTCTATGAGGTGGTTGTGCCTCTTGCACGGAGATTTTTTGATTCTACTAAAGGTACTCTTCATTTTCCACTATAATGATCAGTATGGTTGCCCTCCTTAATTTATAAATAATTTATACATTTTTAAATACATTTTCAAACTCTTTACTTATTTCATATTTTCTTATCTTTCCTTTGGAATTAAGGATACACAAACTTACACCCCTCTGTGGCCATAAATGACGGGTACTTCTGATGTGAGAGAGACGCAGTTGAAATATCCTATATCACTGACGCCAATTACTGGCCTTGATTATTAAATTTAATTTTGCCTTCTTTGTGCGGCAGCCTGGTAAGAATACCAATACTGCTTTATTATTATTATTATTGTTTTCTTTGATCAAGGAATACTTTGGATGTTTGCTGAGCTGTATGAATGATTTATCCATATATATACTATCTGTAAATTATATCAATTACAACAGTATATCTTATTTCTGTTTTGTCTATTATCTACAGTATATCTTATCTTATTATATTGCCGAAACTCCTGAGGAAGCTCCGAATTTGAGCGAAACATGTAGAGTGGCTTTTTTAGTCAAGTGGTACTCCTTCGATCATTTGCCAATCAGTCAATGTGGCATCTTTGATATCCAAATATTGTTTTTAAGTGAAAACTGCTTTGTTGTATATCTGTTTTAAATGTGTTAAATAAAAATTATTTTTATGGATAAAGTCATACATGTTTTTCTACTATATCTACTTTAATATACAAGCACCCTAAAAGTCCCAGGGGTTTTCAACCCCCTTTCCCCCCTCTTTAAAATTATATGGGATGTGGTGCTAACTGCTGCCTATGTCTGCCCTTATCATTCTGTTTGCACACTTTTGACATATTTATTTGCAAAAAATTTTAAAAACCATTTATCATTTTCCTTCCACTTCACAATTATGTGCCACTTTGTGTTGGTCTATCACATAAAATCCCAATAAAATACATTTATGTTTTTGGTTCTAACATGTCAAAATGTGGAAAACCTCAAGGGGTATGAATACTTTTTCAAGGCACTGCATTTATCCAATGCACCACACCCCACTGGCAGGTCCTCGTCTACTTTTTTTTACCGTAGCCGGAAAGAAAAAGTCCATCCTAGGCTGGCTGGAGGCAGAGACCACCCTAAAAGGGACACTAACCCCCTCTTACACCCGATTTTGTTGCTCATGTGGGACTCTACATAAAATTACAGCAAACATTCAGGAACTATGACTGCATCCTTTACAATGTGTTGGTTTCTATATAGTTCTAGTGCTATGTACACAGGTTAGCGTTAAATGAATCGCTCCTTCTGGAATATCTTTCTTTTTATTTAATCAGGAAGTGTATACAAACCAAACTAAAAGTTAAAGAAATTTTAGAGCTTGACAAATATTTATGTTTACCAATGATAACTGGTTATTTGTATGTGTTTCCTGCTTGCACAAGTGATGTGTGGGTGTAAGAACTGTGCGTTACATTGTGACACTGCTAAGTGCATTGTACAGGCTGATACAATAGTCACAATGCACTGTATTTAAGCTTTCCATCTTTTCTTAGCTCCGTACAGGAACACTGAATGAAATATTAGAAATGCCGTTATTTACAAGTCTTCTGGTTGAACTATGCCTCTTATTATTCCTAGTAGCTGCATATTGGGATTGCAGAATGTTTCTGATTACATTCCAATTAAGCATTGGCACAGGCTTTCAAAGCTTTCTATCACTTTGGGTACTGAGATTAATAGAAATCACATCAATCTGTTATGTTTTTATTTCATTTAGTGATGTCGACACAGGCCTCCCACTTTAGCTGAATTATTTCTTTAATATCTGCCAAATAATACTTTGGAGCTGCTAGCTGAGTTATTAAAGGAGAGCTGAAGTCTGAATAAATCACTGGGAAACTCGTGTATTTAAATGCTCTGCTCTTTCTGTTACAAAGTAAGCCTCCGTATGAAAATAACACAAAGCTTCAAATTAAAGAATGAGTGCACTTTCAAATAACTGAGACGGAATTGCCCCATACATCTCAGCTAAAGTATACACCATATCCCAGACTTCAGATGAGATGATGAGTAGCTTCTTAGACATGCAGCCTACATTGTGTTTGACCATGTAACATTCTCATGGCAGCTAGTAGACCGTGAAAAACTGTATATTACTGGATTCCTGCCACAAAACATGACAAGCCTGCATTCTAGCTTGGTGCAAGGAGACAGGCATAGCTCCCATCTGTCCCTTATTTGGAGGGACTGTCCCTGATTTGGAGCAATGTCCCTCTGTCCCTCTTTCCTCCTCATTTGTCCCTCATTTTGGTCTGATCTTTATAGTTGTATATAAAATGCACTTTTTATCTTCCAAAAAGTGTTTCCAAGTGCTAAACCTTTCATCCAAATTCTAAATTGCTCCATTTGTAAATTTGAAAAGTCAATATAAAGGAATAATAGTGGTAAAAAAAAAAGCCCTTGTGGATTTAATTAACTTTTTTTTCCAGTTAAGTCTCCTTTAAGGGGGTGTGGCAGGGGGCGTGTCCTATGCCTACATACGTTTGCTAGTAGGTGTCCCTCATTCCCATCTCAAAATGTTGGGATGTATGATATAGGCTCTTTGGTAAAGAGAATGTTTGGTTGTTTGGTCAAAACATTAGGCTCAGCTAATACACCAGGAAAAGGATCATTATCCTTATTTGCTTCTAGCTACTTTTTATAGTCACATGGCTAAAATATAGATTCTTATTCTTTTGTGGAAGCTTATGTCCAGATTTAATTTCGCATTAAATAGTTTGTTTTACTAAGAAATGTGCCCACTCTTAGTACTTTATTACCTATATGAGTTTTAACTTGACAATTTGAAAAATAAACATTTTAAAGGGATAAAGCACTATTTCAACTTTTTGACTCTTTGCATGTGGTTGGGTCGGGGAGAGGACTGGAGAGTCCCCGGAGGAGAGGATACATTACTGCTGATATATGTGTTTTTATTGACAGTCAACAGTTACACTTTTTGTAGCTGCTGACTGTTAATAAACAGAAAAACGAGTGGAACTCTGCATTGAGTGTGACTTTGCACTTTTGTTTTTTTTGGAATTTGGAGCTGCTTTGTACTGATTAGTGCTTATTTGTTTTTGTTATAAAGAGGTAGAGCTTGTGACACAATCCGCTCGCCTCTCCACCTCAGAGGAGGCTTTGAATTCCTTCATAAAATACAAATCTTCCTGTGAATGGCTAAGCAGTACTCAGCCCGACTTGGTTTTGTTCCTGGAACAGAATGGGAAGTATTTGTATGAGTACCGGAATGAAGCACTGTAGCTGATGGTACATACAGTTTATTCAGTGCTAACAGTGAGCACATTTCTTAGTAATGGAAATAGTTCACTTGGGCCACCTTGGCCCAAAGAAACTATTTACGTGAAATGAATCCTGCAGTTAGGTGTCAAAGCTTTGTGAATTGAATCTGTTGCAGTGGTCTGGTAATGTGTTTGGTTGGTCATAAGAAGGTGCTTCGATGTCTGATAAAGAAACCATGATATCACCAAAAGAAGACATTTTATTGTCTAATGAAGAGGTTAAGTTGCGTGCTAGAGGACTCAGCCTTGTTTCATAAAATATTCAGCTCAAATTAATAAAATAAAATGTTATTCACAACAAGATATTAAGAGAGGATTCATAGGAGAAATATCACAAGCCAAAAAAACATGCCACTAAGTGACTTTCACTATATAATACAAAAGACTATGGTGCATATAAGGCAGCAGCTAATATACTACATCACAAAGAGGACTCAACAGCAACTAAGTCTTCATGTGATATTATCAAAGTTCTGTTAGCTTACAGATAGTGACAGAATATGAGGAAGAGGCCAACATGGGCTGATACATGGGAATATATAAAAAAAACAAAACAAAAAACAAACAGTAGACATAGTATAACAGACGCAAACAAAAAACAGAGGTTTTTTTGCCTTAAAATTGCTGCATTGTTTATTAAGGGGTGTCCTATACAAGAAATAATATTAAAATAACTTTTAAAACTACACTGTAAAAAATATTGGGTCCCCCCAGAGGAAGAACCGTGCAGGTTTAGGAGAAATCCAGGGATAGCTGCAGGCATCCCCCTTTTTTTCCACATACTGTACCTTCGGGATTTGAGAAAACGTTTGTATCTTGGAACCGGTCCGGGGTTCCTTCCAGTCGATCCAGAGGTGACATCTTGGTTCGCAGACGTTCCGTCCATCCTTGACTACTTCATACATCTGCCCTTGGTGGCACACAGCTCGATTGACTCTATGCTGATGGCAGTAGAGTCCAACAGTTCCGGTAAGCGTATCCAATCTATCTCTCTTTTTGATGACATCTAAGTGGAAATTTGGAAAGCTGAGGGAACCTTTACACTGTTGGCACTGATTGGTCGTAGACTACTACTTCATCTGACAACACGTCACCATTGGGACATATACTTATGCTTATAAAGACATTTACTTTATACCACACATGGTGTTTTTTCCTTTTCAGCGCTACAATTTATTTTATTACATTAACAGTAGTTGCTTTTGAAGAAATGTCAGTACAAGGATCATACAATAAATTCTAGTGTTTAAAATTAATTTTTTTTGATAAAATATTCCTTCCAGTTGCCAATTTTTTACAATTATATTCAATCTTACAATGGTGAGATATACAAAAAGACCACATTTTACGCTTATTAAAAATAAAAATCCTTTTTTACTCAATCACCACTACTTGCCCACTTTGTTGATTACGGTGGAACAAGACTTTTAATATCTGCTCATAGTCATTCATGCATGTCATAAGGATCTTTTTCCACAGATTTGTCCAAAAAATTATTATTAAATTAGCAGATGTATTTATCTCAAATAGCACAGCTAAAATTATTCGTGTACATCGACTGTATAGTGGGATTTTTTTTTAGGTTGCGAGCTATCCAAGTATATATATATATATATATATATGTATATATATATATATATACACATGTGCACAAGTGTGAAAAGCATGTGTTATCATGAAAATGAATGAGCATTCTTTTTAAAGTGTTTTCATTATTAAAAAAAATGCATGCTATATTTAGGCATGGCATTATGTTTAAGTGGCATACCAGTTCTTGCAGTACAATCATATATACTATATTTACACTGTGCGTGTATATATATATATATATATATATATATATATATATATATATATATATATACACACACACACATACACACTCACCAGCTACTTAATTAGGTACACCTGTTCAATTGCTTGCTAACACCAGTTGCTAATCAACCAATCACATGGCAGCAACTCAATGCATTTAGGCATGTAGATGTGATGAAGTGGACTTACTGAAGTTCAAACCAAGCATCAGAATGGGGAAGAAAGGGGATTTAAGTAACTTTGAAAGTGGCATGGTTGGTGGTGCCAGACAGGTTGGTCTGAGTGTTTTGAAAACTGCTGATCTGCTGGGATTTTCATACACAACCATCTCTAGGGTTTACAGAGAATGGTCTGAGAAAGAGAAAATATCCAGTGAGCGGCAGTTGTGTGGACAAAAATGACTTGTTGATGTCAAAGGTCAGAAGAAAATGGGCAGACTGGTTCGAGATGAAGTAAAGGCAGTAACAGTAACTCAAATAACCACTCATTACAACCAAGGTATGCAGAATAACATCTCTGAATACACAACACATCGAACCTTGAAGCAGAAGGGCTACAGCAGCAATAGACCACACTGAGTACCACTCCTGTCAGCTAATAACAGGAAACTGAGGCTACAATTTGTACAGGCTCACCATAATTAGACAATAGAAGATTGGAAAAATGTTGCCTGGTCTGATGAGTCTAGACTGAAAGCATGGATCCATCCTGCCTTTTATCAACTATTCAGGCTGGTGGTGGTGGTATAATAGCATGGGGGATATTTTCTTGTCACACTTTGGGCCGCTTAGTAACAACTGAGCATTGTTTAAACACTATGTCCATCCCTTTATGACTACAGCGTACCCATCTTCTGATGGCTACTTCCAGCACGATAATGCACTGGGGTCACAAGGGTCAAATCATCTCAAACTGGTTTCTTGAACATGACAATGAGTTCACTGTACTCCATTGGCCTCCACAGTCACCAGATCTCAATCCAATAGGGCACCTCTGGGATATGGTCGAATGCGAGATTTGCATCATGGACAAATCTACAGCAACTGCGTGATGCTATGATGTCAAAATCTTGATGAATCTACACCTACGCCACCACATTATATTGATATCCAATGGAGACAAATCCAAGCAACAGTATTTTATTGCCATTGTATATACTTTTTTACTTTAGTTTTGAGTTGCATGAACTACAACCTCAGAAATTTCTTTCACAATAATTCTTTCTGTTCTATGCTTAAAATTATAACATGGGTTTATTTAAAGATTTTTAAATGAAATGATACATTTCTAAATCTAAAAAGCTATAATTATTGAAAGACATATAATAAACATTGGAATTTTAATACAACATTTCATAAAACTTAGGTTCATGTTTCATTTGCCTTCTCTTATTAAGAGAGTTTAATAAATCAGCATGTTTAAATTTGGAACCCAAAGCTGAACTTTTCAGCTGCTTGCATTATTCCTTCCTGGGTACTACTTAACCTCTTTCATCAACATGAAATTTTAAATATTTTTTTTTAGTTTTCAGTGCATACCTTATTTTTGATCTAGTGACATCATCACTGAGTCGCTATTCTTCTCAATGTGCAATAAAGGTATATTGTGGCTGGTGGGAAACAGGAGGATGCTGTGCAAACATTCCTTAAAATGTTAGGGTATCCTGCCTCAGTACAGCTCTCAAGAGCCTCCATCCCTGTTGCAAGCAGTGGGCTTATGTAAATATCACATTTCCTTGATGGGTGGGTGTCAGTTTGGTGGAGTGGCCATTCCTAATTGGACTGTATTTGCAGGCAACACCCTGTTCTGCTGAGTCTCCAGGATTTAAAGTGGTTGTAAAGGTTTTTTTTTTGGTAATAAAATAGTAAACATGCCTATACGTACCTGCTCTGTACAATGCTTTTGCACAGAGCAGCCCCTCTCCTCTTCTTCTGGGGCCGGTGTTCCAGGCTCCTCCTCTTCATTGGGTGCTCCCATGGAAAGCCACTTTCCATAGGGGCACCCGTACGGGCTCACTCCCAAGTCCCGTTGCTGCATCCATTGACACAGACAGCGGGACTCGGCCCCGCCCTTGCTATAGTGTCACAGGATTTGATTGACAGCAGTGGGAGCCAATGACTCCTGCTGCTATCAATCTGTCCAATGAAGAGAGACACAGCATCCTGGAGCCACTGCGCTTGTGCACATCTCTGGATTGGATAGGGCTCAGGTAAGAAAAGGGGGGGCTGGGAGGGTGCTGCAGCGCAGAAGGTTTTTCACCTTAATGCATAATGCATTAAGGAAAAAACCTCAAAGTGATTGTAAAGGCTCATTTTTTTTTTTTAATAACAAACATGTTATACTTACCTCCTCTGTGCAGTTGGTTTTGCACAGAGCAGCCCAGATCCTCCTCTTCCCGGGTCCCTCTTTGCTGCTGCTGGCCCCTCCCTCCTTTGAGTGCCCCTCAGCCAGCAGCTTGGTACAGGGGGCACCCGAGCCGAGTCAGAGCTCCGACCTGGCCCCGCTCCTCTCTCCCCTGATTGGCTGATTGACTTTGATTGACATCTGTGGGAGCCAATGGCGCCACTGCTCTCTCATGGCCAATTAAGAGGAGTGTCCTGGATGGCTGAAGGGATCATGGACATTGCTGGAGAGAGAAGGGGCTCAGGTAGGTAATTGGGGGGGGGGGTGCTGGGGAGGCTGCTACATACAGAAGGTTTTTTTTATCTTAATGCAGATAAAAAAATCTTCTGCCTTTACAACTCCTTTAAGGCTTTATAACCACTTTAAAGATCTGAAATCCAAGAAATAAAAGGGATGGGCCCCAAACAGTAAAACTGGGAAGGAATGGGCCACATGATGCAGAACATCCACCAGCCAGGAAATTAATCAGTCTCTATCTGACTATCTAATGCACAGAAGCTAACAGTGTGCAGTGAAATCAGCATAAGCATTTTCATTACAGAAGAGGAGTATGTACAACTGTGCAAGATTGAAGTTAGGGATAGAGTTCAGCTTTAACAGCATGGAAACACATGTTTATAAGCTTCAGTTTTGTAAATCAGAGGGAGGTATCCCTGATGAATCCTCTGAGATTGATGGCCAAGTGAGCATATCTTTAGTAAATCTGATTTTTAAATCACAGGAAGCTTGTAATACAACAATTTCCATGATAGTTTTACTACCAGATTGGCTTCCTTTTACTGTTGGCAATCTGACAACATCAAGGATGACAAATACCTGTGAATCAAGGATAGTATATGACAAGACTCAATACTCAGCAAAATCAGATTACAAGAGACATAATCCTTTAAAATCCTGCCCTTTTATTGCAGGCAATTTATTGTGATGGCTTGTCTAAAGTTTGTGCCGTAAACCAAATCAAAACATTTTGCAAAATATTAGGAAATAAAAGAATAATTTTCTAAAATGCAGTCTACAGCCATAACAAGTAGAAGCACTATTAAATGTTCATGTGAAAGGCCTCGGAGGAATAGACTATAAAAAGTGTGAATACAATTATGTATTATGCTATTCCTGAGGTTCCTACTGGCAGCTATGTGAACAGTATGTCAAAAGCTGAGTTACCACTTGTCAAAACTAGCAAAAGGAATTAATGAATGCTTCATTCAGCAGCTAAATATGAAAATGAGGAGCCAGAGTCTTGAGCAGCTAAATGGGTCGCTGATGAAATACTGTGCAAATAAGGCGTTCTATTGTATAAATATTCTAGAAACCGTACCATTTTATGGGCTCAGATTTTTTCAAGTTTTTCATTACTATGCAATTAGCAGAGTGAATGTTTAGCTCTAAACTATATTTACTACAGGAAAACACTTGAAGTGTATCTAAAGTCAAAACCTTAAAAAAAAAAAAAAAATTTAAATAAAGTAGGGAAAAGTCAGAACTCCTGTCAGGTTCTTACTGCTGTTTGTGTCCCATAGGGAATATTTCCTTTCCTTTCCTGTCTTTGAGACACAAGATGCAAAATGCAGTACAATGAACAATTCCAAATGGATACAATTATTTTGCATGGGTATCATTACAATTTATACTTGTATAACACAGGGCCCCATTTAGAAAGTATGGTACCATTTTTTGTAGTGGGTTGAATATGTCCATTTTTTTAGATCGACCCTATTTTATGAAAACAGTATTGTGAAAATTAAGAGTACAATGAGCTACGAGCATTCTCAGAAAGATGAGATGTTGTTGACCTTTGTTCGAGATTTGTATAAGTTGTACCAATTCCTTTTTGGTAGCAAAATCTTGCTTCATCACAAATCATGGTATTAACATGTGCCTCCATTTATAGTCCCAAAAGATTCTATGGTGAGAATGTTTCCCCCTGTGAGATTTATTTTTGCAAGGCATTGCAGTGTCAAAAACATTTGGATATAGCAATAATGCAATTATCATTGAAGTATCATTTATTGCAATAGGATAAAGTGTAAACTCTAATGGAACAAGGACAACTGCCCAGTTATGAACACAGCATTATATGGCCTTAGGTAGCTGGCACAGAATCTAGCAAAGAAAGTAAAAAAATGTAATACATAACATTTACATTCCACAGCCCTTCCTGAAATTAATTCTTTAAAGTTATTATTTAAAGTTATCCTGTTCTTCTAATGTGGGCCAAGTTCTTGCAATTTTTCACAGTGGAGAGGGTTCACCCCATTCCTACAGCTTGAGGCCCCCCAGAAGCCCCTAAACCTCAAGGATCACCATCTGATGTTGAGAGAAGCTTGCAATCAAGGAGATCTATTATTTGATAATATCAAACTCCTGAGGAAACATTTGATAACATCAAACTCCTGAGGAAACACCAAACTTCCCTGAGGAAGCAGCTTTCTGACTGGAAGCTGCTCACAAGTAGTACTACTTTTGTTTTATGTTTGTTTTGACTGCTCAACCTAAGTGATTCTTTGGGCCCCCCAGCCTGCCTGTCTTAACAATCCACAGTTACCATGATAGGCAGGCTCCCTTTTGGATTCTATAAGTGATGCAGTGATTGTAATGGTCCTGAAACATCGCAAGAACCCAAATTTATGCTCATCATACTGTCCTATTTCCCTACTGAATGTGGATGCTAAACTTCTGACAAAAATACTCAATCATCTTAATACTGTTGTCATAGCATTGATACACCCAGCCTGATCTGGGTTAATGCAGAGCAGGGCATAGACATTAATATCCACTTTTTATATACTCACATGGCTTTGGCGGCGTGGCCTCCCTTGATACTGAAAAAGCATTTTATTCTGTTGAGTGGGAATACCTCTGGGTGGTCTTGGATAGCTTTTTTTTGGCCCCAAATTAATTTCCTGACTCTGATTGCTTTATGCTTATCCGGCGGCCTAGGTACGGGCCAATGGTACTCTCTCTCCTTTTCCCCTAAGTAGAGGGACAAGGCAGGGATGTCCCCTCTCCCTAGGCATATTTAGGTCAGTGGGGAAAATTACCACCTATTCGGATAGGAATATCTACCCCCTGGTGAATGCAATTCATGGAAGTCTCTAGTTGGTAGAGTAGATTTGATAAAAATGATATTACCTGCTCTCTATCCCGAAGGCCATTGTCACTAAACTGAACGTGATTATAGTATGATTTTTGTGGACTGGACGGACCCCGTGCTTGGCTAAGATTATCTTACAGTTACCCCATCCCAAGGACGCTTAGTCTTCTCTAATTTCCAACTGTGTTACTGTGTCAGTACTGGATACACTGCACTGGTAGTTCCCCCAGCCCACAAATTTCTGTTATTTACAATTGAGGCTTCCAAATGCTGCCCAATTTCCTGAGCCCATTATTCTGGAGTTTGATCCTGTTGAATGCCTGCTCACCTCGAGTGTGATGGAGAAGTCATTGTCCTCTCTCTCCCTCTGTCTTTCAGTAGCCCATGCCACCAAGATGACTAGGACATATGGACAGTGGAGGGGGGGGATAATTTTGAGCTTTCTGAGGATTTATACAGTTGAAATTTCTCCACAGGGCCTACTATATTCCCCAACGCTTGGCTAATATTTACCCTCATTCAAATCTCCTATGCACAAGATTCTTCTACTGGCACTTTTTTATTGATGCTCTCATTGAAATGTGTGATCTGGTTTTGAGACCTGATCCTATGCTCTTCCTGCTTGGTATAATGGAGGACCTAGTGGTGGGTAGACATGTTATGTTGTTCTTTGCCTACACACCTTTTTATGAGAGCCAGGAAATCCTGCTACACTGGAAACTCGCTATTCCTCCTACTTTGTCTACTAAGTTAAAGTAGAACTATAGGCAAAATCTTCATCTTGGATAGATTAAGGTAGGGTTTTAACCCCTGTCAATTTTTTTTTCGCCATCTGTGTCCCACTGCAGGGATTTCCCTTCACTTCCTGTCCCAAAGCTGAACAGGAAGGGAGAGGAAATCCCTGCAATTAAGGTAAATTCTTGGGGACCCCCAGGTCACCAGAACCAGGGTCCCCATCTGAAAATTTCTCCTCAATTACCATTCTGGGGACAACTCAAAATTTGGGATTTTCTTTTACTTTCACTTTCAATGATAACGGTAAACAGGAGGTGAATCTCCTTAACGGGGGCACAGACAACATTAAAAAGTGACAGGTGTTCTAATCCCTCTCTAAAAGAAAAGTTTTGCCTTTAGTTATACTTTAACTGATGAGAGTAGAAATTGTCCCAGAAAATACAATAAGGTCTGGTTGACCTGGATAGACGCATAGGGACTGGAATCACATGGAGGTGTCTGATTGGTATCTATAGCCTGCCTTCATGTTCCCTTTAAGTATTATATAGACATAAGGGGACAGCTTTATGATCCAGACTGGCCAACACTCTTATGTTTTGGATAGCTACACTACCCCGTCTAAAAGTCTGATACATTTTTGAGAAAATAGGCATTGTTAAAACTTTTTTTTTTACAGTGAAGAAATAAATACATATTTGGGATCACCACTCTGAGTTTCCTTTTTTGAAAGCTAACTTCACAAGCGTTCAGTTATTCTGGTTGAAAAATTAAAATTAACTGTATTCTACACCACCACAGGGCTTTATGTTTTTTTTTATTTTTTTTTTTATATATAAATAATTTTATTCAGAAACTAAAATAATTTATAAAGATTAAAATGTTTGAAAGTTAATCATTCATTGTACTTTTCATATTAAATAAATCATTTTTCATTATAATTGTAATTCTTATTACAGTTTCACGTATTATAAATCTCCATTCATATCGGCTCTCATAATTAATGACAATCCTCAGGCAGATTTTACTATTTGCATTTGATTTCCATTAATAAATACAATTACTCATATCTAAAAAATAACTCTTTGTAACCTGTCACAGCACAATTGTGATATAGTGCGTTGATATTAAATGGAAATTTTTGTTGCAGTACACTTGAGAGTAAATTGCCAATACAATTTAACTCAGACATCAGAAATAGGCCTGAAAAAAGTATTTTTTTACAACCTAATAAAAGAATATCACACTCAAAAAGTAATAGTAACTAAGCAAGCTGCCATTAGGCTGAACCTAACCCAACAAATAGCCTAACATGAATATGAGGAATGAGTTCAGGTCGATAGTTATGAGGAAAGGTTGCGAGCACTGAACTTATTCTCTCTGGAGAAGAGACGCTTGAGAGGGGATATGATTTCAATTTACAAATACTGTACTGGTGACCCCACAATAGGGATAAAACTTTTTCGCAGAAGAGAGTTTAATAAGACTCGTGGCCACTCATTACAATTAGAAGAAAAGAGGTTTAACCTTAAACTACGTAGAGGGTTCTTTACTGTAATGCCCCGTACACACGGTCGGATTTTCCGATGGAAAATGTCCGATCGGAGCGTGTTGTCGGAAATTCCGACCGTGTGTGGGCTCCATCGGACATTTTCCATCGGATTTTCCGACACACAAAGTTGGAGAGCAGGAGATAAAATTTTCCGACAACAAAATCCGTTGTCGGAAATTCCTATCGTGTATACACAAATCCGACGGACAAAGTGCCACGCATGCTCAGAATAAATAAAGAGATGAAAGCTATTGGCCACTGCCCCGTTTATAGTCCCGACGTACGTGTTTTACGTCACCGCGTATAGAACGATCGGATTCTCCGACAACTTTGTGTGACCGTGTGTATGCAAGACAAGTTTGAGCCAACATCCGTCGGAAAAAATCCTAGGATTTTGTTGTCGGAATGTCCGAACAAAGTCCGACCGTGTGTACGGGGCATAAGAGCGGCAAGGATGTGGAATTCCCTTCCACAGGCGGTGGTCTCAGCGGGGAGCATTGATAGCTTCAAGAAACTATTAGATAATCACCTGAATGACCGCAACATACAGGGATATGTAATGAAATACTGATACATAATCACACACATAGGTTGGACTTGATGGACTTGTGTCTTTTTTCAACCTCACCTACTATGCAACTATGATAGTGAGTTCAAACTCTAGCTGTCTAAGATTTGCAAAGAGGGGAACTAAATGGCCAGATTTGACCAGTAGACCGGCCCAAACCTCTGGTTGCTTCTCCAGGAAGTCATTCATTTTGAGGTAGTATTACTTCAACCATTAAATTAATGACATACTGTCAGCTTCTTTTACATAGTAAACAAGCCAGTGGAGATTCCTGGGTGATGTCAATGACCATATATGGTCATGGCTATATTAAGGTCAATGAAGTCACTTCCCTGGCTGGTTTGCTGACATTCAGCTGGTGGCTGAGGAAGTGTTATTTGCACCAAAAAAGTAAAAAGAAGGATCCACAGCTCATCACGTTTTGTTTTGGAAGTCCTTGGATGTTATTAATTGATATTGACAATGGATCTACATCTCTGGATGATGAGATTGATAATGTATTTCTTTGGGGGTTTTTTATTGATTTTTTTTTTAATAAAATAATATGTCAGTGGTCCCTATCTTTATTTACATTGCACATTTTGTTTTTGTTATTAACAAGGGATAATATGTTCCCCTTATTCAGGGAGCTTTTTGCATGTGTGCCTCCTTAGACCAAAGGGTGATTCAAGATTTCATCAAGTGTCAACCTAACCCTTGTCAGCAGCAGCATGGGGACATGGTGCCTTTCTTGGTGAGGGGTAAAGCTGGCAAGGTACCCATCCCATCTTGAGGTAATGTGGCTGTGGTTTGGTATAGTTCAGGAGTGGGGTGCAAGTTTGCTGCATGCTCAGATAAGGGTATTGCATGAGTTTTTAGGAGAACTACATACTATTTTTTTTTTTGTTGCACTAATAATAGTAAAGGAAGTGGCTGGGGTCCCCCTTAAAACCCATACCACATCTTTATCCAAGCATTCAGCCTGGCTGGCCAGGAAAGATGGACGCAGTAAGCATGTACTCTTGATTCCTGAGTAATTCCTTGCCAGGGGGAGTCTGCAGGGGGAAGACCTATCAGAATCTGAAAGTCCATTTTAAAATAAGAAGGTCTGCAGATATCTGCTACACCCCAAGTGAATAAGAGTAAGTGGTACTCTTTCACAAAAAAAATTACAAAAAAAGATACATTGTAAATAAACACACACACACACACACAAACTTTATAAAACAAAGTGTTCAGGAAATGTCATTAAAGTGTTACAGGACCCTGCATTATCTATATCTGGTTTCCCACAGTACGCAGAACATGGAAATACAATAATTTTAATATATATATAAACTGCTAAATTTATTTTCTCATCAGCAGTATATAGCATTCTTCTGACTTCTATCAGTGTCTGGTTAAAGCTTGTATGAGATGTTCTCATTCTACTCTGACTTTCCTATGAGGCTACATGACTCCTGACCCTCTGTCTGGATAGTGCTGATTGGCCCTGTGCTGATCACATGTAGCCTCCCAAGAAAAAAAAAAACTCTCTAGCAATACACACCAATCAGAGCATGTGCAGAGTGCCCCCAAGGCTCTGTACTGTCAGGAGATGGATTGGGGACTGTGGAAATACCGGAGGATCAGAGAAGACAGGATCAAACAGCTTTTTTTACACAATGTGCAGGATCCACCCCTTAGGTTCCACAGTGAGTAACACAAGCATACTTTACTGCATATACAGACTGATTTACTGTTGTGGGTTTATTAGCAATTTAAGACTGCATTAATATTATAGCAGTGCATGAACACACATAAAACAACTTTCACAAAATGTGCAAAAAAATGCATTGTGCTTGTAGTGCCCTTGTTAACCACTTGCTGACCATGCCTTTTCTGGAACTTTTTGCTTACAAGTTTAAATTAGTATTTTTTGCTAGAAAATTACTTAGAATCCCCAAACATTATATATATATATATATTTTATCAGAGACCCTAGAGAATAGAGGTTGTTGCAATTTTTTCTATCACACTGTTTTTCCTCAGCAGTCTTCCAAACGCAATTGTTTGCGTACACAATAGTTACCCCAATTTTTTGTATAATGTGTTTGTATGATTTTGTATTATTTTTTCTTTTTACACTCTCCCTTTATTTATTTATTTATTGTATCACTTTTATTCCTATTTCAAGGAATTTAAACATTCCTTATAATAGAAATAAACATGACAGGTCCTCCTTATTGAGTGATCTGGGGTCAAAAAGACCCCAGATCTCTCATTTACCTTTAAAAGCAAAAGAAAAAAAATGTTTGACATTTTGACTTAAAAAAAAAATCATTTGTTTATGCCCAAGAACTGGAATTGACGTACATCAGAGGTCGCTCCTGTCCTCCAAGGGCATAGAGCCACATGGGGGCCTTCTTGCTCTCACGCGAATTCCTGCCCGGCAAATGGCCGCATTGGATCACTTCCCGCGCTTTACCGACAGCTCCAGTAAGCCTGGAAACAACCAGGTAGCGGCGGGATGGGATGGGGCACCTCTCCCGTCGCCTCTAAAAGCGATTCTGCGGGACCATTTTTATCTCATGAAATGACACTTAAATGTTTTATGCAGAATTAAGTTAAAAAATTAACAACTTTATCCGTGCCCAACAATGCAAACTGCCGTGTCCACCAATGCAGCCTGCGCCCACCAATGCAGCCTGCATCCGCCAATGCTGCCTGTGCCACCAATGCAGCCTGTCCTACCAATGCAGCCTGTGCCCATCAATGCAGCCTGTGCCCATCAATGCAGCCTGTGCCACCAATGCAGTCTGTGTCCACTAATGCTGCCTTTGCCACCAATGCAGCCTGTGCCCGCCAATGCAGTCTCCGTCCACCAATGCAGCCTGTGTTTGCCAATGCAGCCTGTGTCCCCAATGCAGCCTACCTGTGCAGGGGAAGAGAGAGGAGAGCCGCCGCCAGGATGATCAGAGCGCTGGGAACATAACAGTTTTCATTTCAATAGCTGTGTGTTCCCCGAAGCATGCTGTCAAATACAGCCCCTCACACTTTTCCGGGGAACTTTGATAGACAGATCACCCATCCCAGGATTAATGAACACCTAATCTTTCAATGACTCATACCATTCTTTATGCTATCTCATTCAACAATACCTGAGCATAGTGGCTGTTGTAAGCTTTTTATTCCTTCCACCCTCATGTTACATCTCTCTAGCAATCCCTAGATAGCATCTGTAAAAACACTGTATGAAATTCAACTTTACTTTCAAAAGTTAGATTACTATAGCTGCAGAATTACATCTGCTTGGATGCAATGATATCGTCCATCCTTCCCTGATTGAACGGAAATATTGGCTGCACCATCAGAAGGCATGGTAACATACCTGTGTAATTGGAGTCTGCTTTTGACTCAGTATGGACCAAGTATTTTCAAAAAAGAATAGTAGGCAGTAGGTATTGCAGTGGAGGAAAGAGAGATCATGGTCTTGGTTATGTTGTTGTGAGGGATGTCTGGATCCCAACACTGGCTGAAGAGAAACATACTTTCCTGGTGCTTCATGGCAGCATACATATGGGTTGTGACTCCACCCCCACAACCTGATAGGACTGGTTAACACAGACCCGGCTCACAACATTCTCCTTTTTTTCCTCACCTCATCAAGACTGGAGTCGCGAGGTATCCCTTACCGCTTGTCGCCCCCGCCAGGTTCAGCCTCTCCTGGGTGGAAGTCCTTGCTGTACAGCCTCTAAATGAAGCTATATGGTTGGAGACTCATTCTGGTGGATTTGGGGGGCATTTTTCAGCTTCTCCTGGGCATAAGTCCTTCCTGTACAGCCTCTAAATGAGCTAAATGGTTGGAGCCCCATTCTGGTGGTGAAGGCTTCTCAAAGAAAGCTTTAAACAAGCTTTGACGTAAGTGACAGCATTTCCTTTTGCTTTCCATATGCTTTTTACTTATTTTCTCTGTGTTATTGGTGTTTGCCATTTCCAAGATGGCTGCAGGAGTGCAAGTACACTTTGAGCATGAGAGGCAGGAAGTGATGTGGCCTCTGTGTTTCCTGGTTAGAGCTTTTCCAGGATGGTGATCTGATCATGCTCAGGCACTGATATCATCGCTAATGGCAAATGTGAGTTCTAAATGGTTTTATGGCATTTTTGGGCAACAAATGGTGAAGCTCTCTACTCATGCAGGCTGGATGCTTATGTGGTCATTGTTTGCAGGCACCTGTGTTTTTCCTATCTCCTTCTCAGTGTTGCTCTAGGATCATTGTGCTTTTTATGGCCTACACCTGGACTGTGTTGGTCTCAGTTTCCACTAGTGCGACTTGTCACTGCAAAGTCGCATGACAAGCTGTACCCCATGATTTCCAATGAGTACCGTTCATATCTTTGTTCATAGACCTTAAGAATACACAGGCATTGCTTCAAGTTGCATCAAATTGCAGCAAAATCTTGCGACTTTCAGGTCGCAATAGTGGAGACTTAGCTTATGCTGTTTTTCATTTCAGTCTGCTGCTTTGCTCTGTTTCTATGGGAAACGCTGTCCAGCCAGACCACCCATTGCTTTTAAGGTATAGGGATTAGGTAAGTAGTGAAGATTGAGAAAAAGAGAGCCAATATCTATATCTGTAAGGACTACAAGATGGAGGGAGCCTTCTGACGATCAAGACAAAGTCACCATCTAAGAACAGACATCGAGGCAATGTTGATTCAACTTATCATCTCACCCCTCATTTTCACTGCTCCCCGTTTACAAACATCACAAGTTACCAGCCCTAATAGTCACTGCATTTGTGGTGGAAGGTCATTGCCTGCCAAACTAGCATGTCAAATCTGCCTGGAGCAAGCACTATACAGCCCTGCAACGACCTCAAGGTGAAGAGATCCTGCTAAAAGCCAGAAAAGTCACAGTTCAAAGCACAGACATACAGGCAAAATTGATCAATGTCATCTTCTCACCTCTCATTTTGTTTGCTCCCCGTTTACGAACACCACAGATTACCAGCCCTAATGGTTGCTGCATTCATGGTGGAAAGTCATTGCTTGACAAGCTGCAGTGCATAAATTGCCTAGCACTTCCAGCCAGAACCAGTAGGTGGTGTCCAAATAGGAAAGCTTGCGCAAGCTTTGAAGATTGCCCAATAGAGACTTTTTTTGCAAGGACAGCTAAGGACGCAATTGCCTGGGTTGAAGTAGAGGAAACTCTCCACAAGGTTAGAAAGTACTAATTTCCTTCACTGAACAACTGGAAGAGTTAATCCAGGAAGAATTGAAGGGGTCAGAGAAAAATGCCCTTATAAACAGGCTGTCAAAACTGTATACCCTGAAAAAGCTAGAGGTCAACCTGCTGCAGTCTTCTCCGATGATGGATGCATCATGAATGTAGCTGGCAAGACATGGCACATTCAAGGAGGCTCTAGTCCGAAAATTAGATCTAGATCTGAAGTGCTACTTCATACTGTAGCACCTGCAGGTGCTGGCACACCAGCAATAACCAGCCCATGTGCTGAATGAGTCTTAATGGGAGTGGTTTTATAATTGTCAACCAGCTGCTGTACCTGCAGGACTCTGAGGAAGGTGGCAGGGTCTGCATCCCTTTAGACGTGATTCCCTTTTGGGAGTATCTTATCAAAAATTAAATTTTTATTGTGGCGGATGCCAAAAAATCTGACTTTTATCTTGGTGCAGACTTCTGGGAAATTATGTTTAGGGGGGTGTTATTTACACATTCTGTGTGCAGAGCACCTCCAGATGGTCATGTTTAATTGCATTTTACAGAAAACTGCAGCCCTAAAAAGAAAAAAAAAAATGGTGCAAGACACCAGAACACAGATCCAATCTATTTGGAAGTAGACAGGATACAGCCACCTCAAGGGTGACCATTAGCAGGTCAGGGCAAATATCATCTGACAAAAAACTGAAAATTCAAAGGTCCACCATATAGGTGGCGACTCCCAAGTAGCCACCAGGAGGCAAAATCTACGGACTGGGAAAAAGATTAATAAACGAACCCAGAGAAGTACCCAATCTTCATTATTGAAGCCTTAAAGCTCTAAGGCTCCTGTCTTAGGAGAACAGTGGAAGTCCCTTTTAAGGGTGCACTAATCCAGGGGGTGCCTGTGCAAAGCTTTATGCACACACCTGGAGGGAAAACTTTCAGGATCAGTGGGCCATATCAGCTATATTGGCATGACACTGGCGGAAGTTTAAGGGAGGTCCTCTTTCTGGTACAATAATTTTTATTGAAAAAGTATAACGTGACAAACTCACCCATGCAGGGGCATAATTCAATGAGCATACCGATCATATAACATTGACAGGTGGGAAGTCCACCTTTCAATCTCTTCCAGTCAGCCAGACTACCAGAGTTGATGGGATAGTAAAAAATTCTGTTCCCGTTTGTAGCTGGATAGAAAAAAAATAAAAATAAACAAGCAATCGTGAAGGTTCCAGTTACCCATGGGAGATGAGGATTCGGTTCACCTCTGTTCCTAGCAAAAATAAAAAATGAAAACCAGGTAGTCGGTGCCCAGTGCTAAAGTTTAAAAAAATTTTTAAAAAATTGACAAGCAGCACAGGACGTTAGAGTCGTGCAAGATGGAAAATCTCCAATCAATTATATTATTCATAAATCTGGGAGACTGGATTCTCCTGTAGGTTTATCAGACACCTACTTGTCCCAATTCATCCTCAATTTCTCTACCAGTTGAGTTCCTCCCCTTCGGTCTGTACATCTCTCCCAGGGCATTCACAAAGGTATTACTGTCTGCAATAGCGACGGGAAAAATTCAGTAGAATTTTCATCCTCTGATAGAGAAAGCCAAAGGTACTTTGGGAGTGACGTCTCTTCCAGCAGAACAGTGCCGGAGCATCCTTGGCTCTTTTCGTAACTGACCAATTATTCTCAGATGGAACATTATCACATCAGACCCCAGCTAGAAAGGTTGTGGGACTCATTTCAAAGACCAGGCTGCTTAAGGTCATGGGATGTTAAGCTTATGATGAATAGTATTGAACTTCTTGAACCAAGTAGTGTTCAAAGCACTTCTGTCATTCACTCCTTTTAGCAAGAGGAGCAAGATTTGTACTGTGCCTAGGCAGCAGTGGAAGGGTAGAATTCTTAGGCTGTCAGTGGAGCTTCCTGTATCAATAATTGCAAATGTACCATTTTGGCTTAGGAGGCGCTAATGTCTCTCTCTCCTACTCTTAAGCATTTAATCACCACTGCCCCTTCCAGTGATGACAGATTCGCTCTCTCATGGACAGTTTTGCCATCCAGCTCCAAGAGACTACTTTTGACGGCATGGAAGTTGAGAGGCAGTGGCTACCAAGTCAAGTATGCTCAGTGCAGGTAGTGCCTACCTTGTGTCAAACCAGAGAGGTTTTCATGAATAAGATTTACCTAAGAATATGGGAAAATGATGCAGATCTCACACAGCAAAAGCCTGGAGTCCTTTATCACCTAAACCAGCCAAGGTTCCACAGTTCTTACAACTGGGGCTGAACAGGGGCCTAGGTTCAAATATGTTTAAAGCTCAAAGTTCAGCTTTGTCTGCACTTGCAGGGGTTTAAGGAGTCCTTAACCCTTAGTGATGCAATTCTTAAAAGGCTTGCATGAAGTTATAGGCCTCCCAGAAAACCATTGTTCCCTATGTAAAACTTGCTTATGGTCCCCATTTCTATCAGACTCATTTCTATCCTACAGAATTGACTACACTCTGCAAACCCTAAAGACCATATTTCTGGTTGCTACAACCTCTGTGAAGAAGGATGTCAGAACTACAGGCTTTGCACTCAAGGAGCCTCACTTAACATTATACCCGGACAGAACAGATATTTAACCAGGTAGTCAATTTACGTCTTTCTTGGTTTAGTGGGAACCACATCCCCTGTAGCTTGAGCTAATGCTGGTGACCTGCTTGTCAGCTACCCTTTCATTCAGGAAAGCTGAAATATGTACTTGGTTCCAGCATGGCTTAAGGAAGGGTCAGTCAGCATCAACACGTTCGGTCACCTCCTAGATTGTTAAGACAATTAAAAGAGCCTACTCTTCAAGGCCTTCCTGTTTTGGAGGTCTTAAGAGCACATTTAACTAGGGCAGTGCCAGCTCTGTGGACAGCTCAGCGCCGAGTGTCTCCTGAGGTTATTTGCAAGTCAGCAATAGGGTCCTCCCAGGACACCTTCATTACACTTCTATAGGTAAACCCGGCTCGCGACAGTAAAATTTGGAAAAATTCATGGTACATACTTGCGCTACTGATGATTACAACATTTTTCTTGCACCCTCCCGTATGGCGAGTTAGTCCCCATATGTATGCTGCCATGATGCACCAGGAAAACGGAAAATTGTATACTCCTTTCCTGGTGCATCTTCTTGGCAGCATACAGATATCCACCCAAATGGTGAGAGCTACAGAGAATGCTGTGAGCCGGGTCTGTCTTTGATTTATAGTTAACCAGTCCTATCAGGTTGTGGGGGCGGAGTCACAACTCATATGTATGTTGCCATGAAGATGCACCAGGAAAGGAAAATTACGGAAAGGTGAGTATACAATTTTCCGTTTTATATACAGTATATATTTTCAATAGTGAATGCATCTGTTTGCCAGCTGGCCATAGATGGGTAAACATTCAAATAAAAATTCTTAGGAAAAGAAGGTTCTAAAAAATGTTGCTTGTTTTTCTAATCATTGGTAGGTCCATTAGATATTTGTTTTTTCGACCACAGTATTGGGAAAAATCTAATTTAAAAACAAACAATGATATTAATAGCGTGAAAATCTGAGAATCAAACAAACTCAGTCCATGGGTTCAAACATAAAAAGTTCATCAGTGAAAAAAGCTTCCATCCACTATACAGCTCAGCAGCAACTAATCCCCCTATGAGTGGATTGACAAAGGAGAGAGATGTGCAGGATGGTGCAAATCCACTGGCGGTGACTCCAATAAGTGAGAAAGTGATAAAGGATAAAGGCTCTTACCCTCCGTGTTGGACCCCCTCCTTGGCAGGGTCTATCAGGCATGCAGATTTTTGCCCTCTGCAGGTACCGTGTAATGAGAAAATCTGCATGCCTGATAGACCCTGCCAAGGAGGGGGTCCAACACGGAGGGTAAGAGTCCACCTTTATCACTTTCTCACTTATTGGAGTCACCGCCAGTGGATTTGCACCATCCTGCACACCTCTCTCCTTTGTCAATCCACTCATAGGGGGATTAGTTGCTGCTGAGCTGTATAGTGGATGGAAGCTTTTTTTTCACTGATGAACTTTTTATGTTTGAACCCATGGACTGAGTTTGTTTGATTCTCAGATTTTCATGCTATTAATATCATTGTACTTCACATGTACACATTTTTTGTTTCTTCTTTTTATTTGAGTTTTTATGTTTTGCACTTATATATTTCTACCACTCATGGAGTCATTTACTTGCTCTCAGTAGATTGTGGTTTTTACTACCACCCACATGTATTCACATCTATGTGTGTATTTTCATATAATTAGCGCACTTTATTTATTTTTTATTTTTCATGGTATACACAGATATTGGTGTATTTTGTGTGCAGCTTTTAGCTTTGAACTTTTTTGCTCTGCAGCGCAGTTTTTCTTTTTATTTTTGAACCTTGTTATACCGCTATCTATCTATGGCCAGCTTAAAGTAGAACTATAGGCAATTTTTTTATTTTTCCATTTTGGATAAACCAAGGGAGGGTTATAACCCCTGTCAGAAGTGTTTTTGCCATTTGTGTCCCATTGGGGAGATTTCTCTTCACTTCCTATCCCATAGCCAAACAGGAAGTGAAAGGAAATCCTTGCAAATTAAGGAAATACCTTGGGGACCCCCAGTTCACTACAACTAGTGTCCCCATTGAAAGATTTCCCCTCTATTACTTTTCTGGGGACAACCCAAAATGTTAAGGCTTTCTTTTACTTTTACTTTTACTTTCAGTGGTAATAGTAAACAGGAGAAATAGAGAAGGTCTCCCTAATGGGGGCATAGAAAGCAATAAAAACTGACTAGCTTTCTAGACCCTCTCCGCTCTATCCAAAACTAAAAAAAAAGTTTTGCCTTTAGTTATACTTTAAAGCGGGGGTCCACCCACACCGCCAAAAAAAAAAAATATTAAAAGCCAGCAGCTACAAATACTGCAGCTGCTGACTTTTAATACATGGCCACTTACCTGTTCCAGGGTCCAGCGATGTCGGCAGGGGACGGCCGAGAACCCACTCGGTTCTCGGCAGCTGCCGCCGCCATCCTAGGTTAGGGAATCAAGAAGTAAAGCATTGCGGCTTCACTTCCCGGTTCCCTACTGCGCATGCGCAAGTCGCGCTGCGCGTCCCAAGTGGTCCCCGCTCTCTCCTGGGAGCTGTGTGTTCCCAGGAGACAGCGCGGTGGGGACGGGAAGTGGCGTAGACTCCCATGGGAGTCTATGCCGGAAGTGGGTGCAAATACCTGTCTTAGACAGGTATCTGCACCCCCCTCCCCCCTGAAAGGTGCCAAATGTGACACCGGAGGGGGGGAGGGTTCCGAAAAGCGGAAGTTCCATTTTTGTGTGGAACTCCGCTTTAAGTCAAATATATAGTACAGTGTAAAGGGAGTATTATTCTATTGTAAGTTTTTTGGGTGTGACAAATTAGGTGGTTCCAAAACTGTCATACTAAAAACTGCAACAGGAGAAATGTATTATAATGAAAATGAGTTATCCTCCCAGCATGTTTCCCAATCAGAAATGCACATAAGCATAACCACTCAGGTTCAGTCTTAAGTCATATGACCAATTCTGAGACATATATGGGAAAGAATGCCTGAATTTAGCACTACTCCTGGGCAACTCCCCCTGTGCAGATCTGCAATGTTTGAAGGTAGGGATAAACTCATTGTTCATTTGCACTGGCTGTTTGGATGTTCATCTGAATGCCAAATATTTAGAGTTTGACGAAGCTTCTGGTTGTCAATGGTTGCTAAGGAAGTATCGGGACTCTACACATTTTTTCTTTCATTCTTACTGTAGAATGTGCTACAGAAAAAGTGACAAAGAAAAAAATGGACAAAATACATCGGATTTGACATGTTCCCAATACCAGTGCCCAGCTCCCCATGTCCTGTAGGAAGAAAGCGACTGCACACCACAGGAACGTTCCAACAATTTTATTCCCAAAAATAGCAATAAACAGCCAACAAAGACAATGTGTTCGAACCCAGGAGGTGATGTGTGCGCTTCAGCACTGAGGTCAGTGTGAAACGCACGCGCCACCTCCTGGGTTCGGACACATTGTCTTTGTTGGAGGTTTATTGCTATTTTTGGGAATAAAATTGTTGGAACTTTGCTGTGGTGTGCAAATGTTCTTTTCTTCCTATTGATCATCGGTGGCAGGCCGTGGCTTGCATCCAGCACATTCGGACTGTAGTGACTGCTCGCCTGGAGCGGTGTCTTCTTTGTTTGAATCTCCCCATGTCCTGTGTTTGACAATCCTTTGCCTATTGGCCTTAAAATGACCAGAACTGATTTTTAGGATTCACCCATACCCACCTACCCTCACAATTTTCAAACTTTACAATGAGTTCAGGAACCAGAATCAGGTACATTTTCTCATCCCTAGTTCTCTTTGAACATGAAGTGAAAATACATAATAATTGTTATTATAAAGTGTTTCATTCTAAGGCACAAGTGCCTGACACATCACATTGTTCTGAGTTAATGGTAACAATTACCTCATTATGAGTTACATAAATGCATTAGGAAATATTTCATAGCTTTTTATTATCGCAATTGCCATTATAATATAACACAGTTGAGGTTGAAACACTGTTTGTAGCGTATTGTTTTCACTGAATGGTAAGTGTCCTACAATTATGATTTATACATATGAAACATTAAATATAGTATTCAAATTAGCAGACATATTATCTTACTTAGGCATACAAACGGGTAAAGTACCCAAAGGCAAAGTCTTAACACATATTTTAATCTGTCAGCAAGAAAAATGACATCATTCCTTTAATTGTTGTGCAGATACTCAGGTCTAGATCATCCTATGTAGAGGCAAGGCTTCGATGTAAAATAAAGTGATGGTAAGTGTACTGATACAGTTAACATACCTCCCAACTTTTTGAGATGGGAATGAAGGACACCTATTAGCAAAAGTATGTAGGCATAGGACACACACCCTGCCACGTCTCCTTAAAGGAGAATTATACAAAAAAAGTATTAGTTAAACCCACAATGTTTTTTTCTACCACTACTATTCCTTTACATTGGCTTTTGAAATATACAAATGCAGCAATTTTGAAATCAGAAGGTTTAGCACTATGAAACACTTTTTGATAGATAAATAGTGCATTTTTTATACAACTATATAGATCAGACCAAAATGAGGGACAAATGAGGAGGAAAGAGATCTTGCAAGACCATTGACTCTGACTCTGTCAAGGCCATTGACAAAAGACCAAAGCACAGTTACATTCTGGCCCAAACTAGCCTCACAGACATGGGAGTAGTTGTACTAACTATGTGCATCCTACAACAACTACAGTTTGCTTATATAAACAGGAGGTGTACAGCAGCTTACAACACTCGATTTTGCACATTATTTCCAGAGGCGCAGAGGTTTATTGTATTATCTTTAGAAGTAAAAACCTGACAGGATTTCTATCCTTGCTTAAATTTACTAAAGAAAATTATTTTTATTTCTATCTGTGTCCTTATTGAAGAGCACCCCTCACATTCTGTTCTGGTAAAATGTTGTCAGAAATTTACACGAGGGAAAATCACCCAACTCCAAAGCTAATAAGCAAGGTTTTTCCTGACTTACACTTCAATGCCCTGTATACACGATAGGATTTTCCGATGGAAAATGTGTGATAGGACCTGGTTGTCGGAAATTCCGACCGTGTGTAGGCTCCATCACACATTTTCCATAGGAATTTCCGACACACAAAGTTTGAGAGCTTGCTATAAAATTTTCCGACAACAAAATCCGTTGTCGGAAATTCCGATAGTGTGTACACAAATGCGATGCACAAAGTGCCACGGATGCTCAGAATAAATTAAGAGACGAAAGCTATTGGCTACTGCCCCGTTTATAGTCCCGATGTACGTGTTTTACGTCATTGCGTTCAGAACGATCGGATTTTCTGACAATTTTGTGTGATCGTGTGTATGCAAGACAAGTTTGAGCCAACATCCGTCGGAAAAAATCCTAGGATTTTGTTGTCGGAATGTCCAATCAATGTCCAACCGTGTGTACAGGGCATAACACTCAGACAATAGTGACATTTTGGAGGTTTTCTATGCCAGATACCATAATTGTACTAATACTGTTCTTTGATTACCCATACAGAATTTAAAAGCTAAATGAGACATTTGAAAAGTGAATCACACATGACCAGCAATATTACTTTTTTAATTTCCCTACATAATGCTGGCATATGCTACATGTAAATTTAATGCAGCAGTCCTTACTGTTACAACAATGTTCTTCAACTATAGATTATGTACCAATGGTTCTGCTTTATTTAGGAAGTGCATCTTAAAATGTTATCTATTTACATTCTTGTCATTCAGCATTTGTAGATATAAATTACCTTGAGGAAAAAACTTTAACCACTTGACTTTCAAAGGGTTTTAAACCCTTTTTGATCGGGGCATTATTTGCTATTCGGCACTGTGCTACTTTAATTGCGTGGTCATGAAACACTGTACCCAAACAAAATTGATATCCTTTTTTTTTTACACAAGTAGAACTTTCTTTTGGAAGGTATTTGATAACCACAGGGTTTTTTTTTTTTTTTTTTGTTTTTTTGCGATATAAACAAAAAAAGATAGAAATTTTGGAAAAAACAATATTTTCTAATTTCTGGTATAAAAAAGATCCAATAAACTCAAAAGGCATCATAAATTTAGGCCAAAATGTATTCTGGTAAAAAAAAATCCCAATACGTGTATATTAATTGGTTTGTGTGAAAGTTATAGCATCTACAAACTATGGTATACAGTATCCCACAAAAGTGAGTACACCCCTCACATTTTTGTAAATATTTTATTATAACTTTTCATGTGACAACACTGAAGCAATGACACTTTGCAACAATGTAAAGTAGTGAGTGTACAGCTTGTATAACAGTGTAAATTTGCTGTTCCCTCAAAATAACTCAACATATAGCCATTAATGTCTAAACCGCTGGCAACAAAAGTGAGTACACCCCTAAGTGAAAATGTCCAAATTGAGGACAAAGTGTCAATATTTTGTATGGCCAAATTCTCCAGCACTGCCTTAACCCTCTTGGGCATGAAGTTCACCAGAGCTTCACAGGTTGCCACTGGATTCCTCTTCCACTCCTCCATGATGACATCACAGAGCTGGCGGATGTTAGAGACCTTGCGCTCCTCCACCTTCCGTTTGAGGATTCCCCACATATGCTCAATAGGGTTTAGGTCTGAGACATGCTTGGCCAGTCCATCACATTTAATCTCAGCTTCTTTAGCAAGGCAATGGTCATCTTGGAGGTGTGTTTGGGGTCGTTATCATTTTGGAATACTCCCCTGCGGCCCAGTCTCTGAAGGGAGGGGATCATGCTCTGCTTCAATATGTCACAGTACATGTTGGCATTCATGGTTCCCTCAATGAACCGTAGCTCCCCAATGCCGATAGCACTCATGCAGCCGCAGAGCATGACACTCCCACCACCATGCTTGACTGAAGTCAAGACACACTTGTCTTTGTACTCCTCACCTGGTTACCGCCAGGCACCATCTGAATCAAATAAGTTTATCTTGGTCTTATCAGGCCACAGGACATGGTTCCAGTAATCCATGTCCTTAGTCTGCTTGCCTTTAGCAAACAGTTTATGGGCTTTCTTGTGCATCATCTTTAGAAGAGGCTTTCTTCTGGGACGACAGCCATGCAGACCAATTTGATGCAATGTGCAGCATATGGTCTGGGCACTGATAGGTTGACCCCCCCCCCCCCCCCCCCCCCCCGCAACATCTGCAGCAATGCTGGCTTTATTTTTCCAAAGACAAACTCTGGATATGATGCTGAGCACATGCACTCAACTTCTTTGGTCGACTATGGCGCGGCCTGTTCTGAGTGGAACTTGTCATGTTAAACCGCTGTATGGTCTTGGCCACCATGCTGCAGCTCAGTTTCAGGGTCTTGGAAATCTTCTCTTCTTGGCCTAGGCCATCTTTATGTAGAGCAACAACTCTTTTTTTCAGATCCTCAGAGAGTTCTTTGTCAGGAGGTGCCATGCTGAACTTCCAGTGACCAGTATGAGAGAGTGAGAGCGATAACACCAAATTTAACACACCTGCTCCCTATTCACACCTGAGACCTTGTAACACTAATGAGTCACATGACACCAGGGAGGGAAAATGGCTAATTGGGCCCAATTTGAACATTTTCACTTAGGGGTGTACTAACTTTTGTTGCCAGTGGTTTAGACATTAATGGCTGTGTGTTGAATTATTTTGAGGGGAGAGCAAATTTGCACTGTTATACAAGCTGTACACTCACTAATTTACATTGTAGCAAAGTGTCATTTTTTTCAGTGTATTCACAGGAAAATATACAATAAAATATTTACAAAAACGTGAGGGGTGTACTCACTTTTGTGAGTTAGTGTATATACTGGAATTTACCCAGCTTTTACTTTCTGACTGCATATCACATTGTTTGAGGTGCTAAAATGCTAGGGCAGTACAAAACCCCCCAAATTACACTCTTTTTGGAAAGTAGACAACCCAATGAATTTGCTGAGAGGCATGTTGAGCCCATGGAAGATTTTATTTTTTGTCACACGTTTTAAAAAAATTACAAATAAAATGTTTTCCTTTAATACTTAAGCTATTTCTCATACATGCCATGGGTATAGGTGGAATTACACCACAAAACACATTCTGCTACTTCTATGAGGATACCACATGTGTGAGACTTTTTGGGAGCTTAGCTGTATATGGGGCCCAAAAACCAATGCCCACCTTCAGGCTTTCAAATAGCTTAATTTCCTTTTTTCACTTCCTTGCTACCTATCACAGTTTTAGAGGCCCTGAAAATGCCAGGATAACACAAGAACAGAAGCGATCTGCCCACTGATCACCCCAAGTCCCCTTGCCTGGGCAAAAAAAAAAGTTGTTTTTTTTTAAATTGCGAATGAGAATCTCCTCTCCTCCTCAGCGCTGCAATCACTGATGTATGTATTCTGAAAGTACATCATGCTGCTGTCACAATAAACATATCAGTGCTACAGCTAAATGGCGTTCCTGCAAAGCAAACAACAATGGTTAAGAATAAAACACAGGAACAATTATTATTTATTATTATACAGGATTTATGAGTGAGGATGGAGGCCTGGGGGGGCGTGACCGGATGTTGAGGTGAGGGAGAGAGACACAGCCGGACCCAGTCCTGCTCTATCCCCGCTCTTATGTTGTGAGCTTCGCGGTAAAGCAGAGTGGGAGATGCTGCTAGCCTGTCCTCGTGGTGCCTGCCAGTCTCTCTGAGAGACGGATGCCGCGCAAGGAGGGAAGGAGAATCGCAGACCGCCAGCCGCAAGAGAAACCTCGCACTCGGAGCTCTTCCAGGAGGATTGATAGTGACGCGCCGCCTGTGTGAGAGAGAGGGGAGCGCGTCCACCCGAGATCGAGCGGGAGCTGCGGGGGTAGCCGTGTGCGGAGCCGACCCGACTCACGCTGTGACAGCCTTGGACCGGAGGGGTGAGTGACTCGCAGCGGCGAGTGTTGAGGTGTGTGGGAGGACTGTTGCAATCCTGTAAGACAGTTTGGGTGGCAGCTGGAGCCCCTGTGTGGGCGCGGGACACTTGGAATTGCACAGCCATTGGAGGAGAGAGGCCGCAGTGGTCCTTGCCGAGGGTTATATATTTGTGGGTGCACACAGTGCATAACGGGTTCGACATGACCAGAAAAAAGGGACTGGAGGAGACATCAGCACAGGAGGGTGCAGGGGCCCTAGCACAGCGTAATCCCAAAGAAAAAGGAAGTCAAGTAGCTGCCAAACTGGAGCGATTCGCTCACACACCAAACCAGCATGTAAGCACGACACCTAAAAACAGCAACCATATAGGGGGGACCCAGCATCAAACCAGCCAGCCTGGAAGGAGAAGTCTTGCCCCTACGGGGGGTGCAGTGGTAAATGCTCCATTGGACTTGGGGGTGAACGGTATGGTGGAGGGGGGTCCTGGCTTGGCCACGGAGGTGGGGGATGGTGGAGTGGCATCAATGGCTGAGAAGGAACCATCACTGAGAGACATTTTTCTAGCAGTAAATAGTTGTAAGGTATCTATTTCTGTCCTATCAGCACAAATGGAAAGTTTTAAAAGTGATTTACTGTTGGTAAAAAGTGATGTGCAGGTAGTGTGCACTCGGACAGCAGCTTTAGAAGACAGGATCAGCCAAATGGAGGATGATGTCTCCCCTTTAAGACAGGAAGTCTCATTTATGAAAAAACAACTTAATGAATGCATGCAAAAAATGGACAGTATGGAAAACCAATTACGTAGAGAGAATTTGAGGGTGTTGGGCCTTCCTGAAGGCTGTGAAGGCAATAATCCTGTTAAATTTATGGAAGATTGGTTAAAGGAGAGATTCGGGAGGGAGTCACTCTCAGAATTTTTTTCCATTGAGCGTGCGCATAGAGTGGCCACTAGGTCATGGGCTCCAGGGGGTCACCCAAGACCACTGATTTTTAAGCTATTATGCTTCAGGGATAAAACCATCATTCTCAGGAAGGCAAGGGAGATGAAGAACATTCAATATAGAGGTGCAAGGGTTCTCAATATATCCGGACTTTTCTCCTGAGCTTCAAAGGCAGAGAGCCAAATTTTTGGAATGCAAGCGCAAGCTGCAGCAGTTAAAAATGAACTATGCTTTATTGTATCCAACAGGCTTGCGCATTGTGGCACTGGGGGAAACTCAATTTTTTAATACTCCCACCGAAGTCACAACTTATGTGGAAAAAAATAAAGGAAGAATACAGCGAGAAGAGGAAATGTAGAAAAGGCAAGAGATCTGGAAATCAAGAGAGGACTTTTTTTTTTGGACTTTTTGGACTTTTTTTTTTTTTTTTTTAAGGGGGAGTGGGGAGGGAGGGGGGAACACGCACAATTTGTTGGTTTATAAGCACAATGGAAATAATGGGGATAGTTCCCCTTTTACTGGGTCCGGGGGGGGTAGGTTTGTTTTTCTCACCTTGAAAAAATGTGTCCGGTCACTATAGAAGCCTCAGGGGTAGGCCCAAAATTGGGCAATAGGGTTAAAAATAATGGGGGGGGGTAGGGGGAGGGGGAGGTGGGGTGGGGGGAGGGAGGGGAGGAATATGTGTATGAGTGTGTGGGGGGGGGGGGGGAGTTGATTCTGGAGTAAGGGGAAGTTCATTTCATAAATATTATAGGAGTCACATAAAGAGGTGGTTTAACTTTGCTAAGGGACACAAAGAGACAGGACCCACAGATGTATGGTAGTGGTGGTTTAGATAGCACTTGGAAATTAAAAAAAAAGCTCACTATATGTTCCTGGAACGTTCGGGGGGTTAAAGATAATCTGAAAAGGCAGATGATCCTCTCTATGGTAGATAAGGGGAAGGTTCAGGTGCTATGTCTGCAGGAGACGCACCTGGATAAGGAATCAATTAAGATAATGGATCACAAAAAATTTCAGATGCAATTTCATTCCACTCACACTCCGTATTCAAGGGGTGTGAGTGTTTTGATAAAATCAGGGATAGCTTTCTCCTGCAGCCATAGTAAGGTGGACACAGCAGGCCGGTATATTTTTCTCTATTGCGCATTTGAGAACAGGAAATGCGTATTAGCTAACATCTATATCCCCCCCCTTTTGGGAGGGAGGTTTTGGATGACCTAACCGAATTTATGGCGAACCTCCCATGGGTCCCGGTAGTGGCGGTCGGAGATTTCAACATGACCATGAATAATGAGGTAGACAGGTTCCCTTTAAAAAAACTGGGTAGGGGAAAACCTAAGAGTCCGCTTCTACAGTATTGTGAGGAAGTAGGATTGGTGGATATCTGGAGAGAGAGGCACCCTGGGGTGAGACAATATTCCTGCCACTCCAGGACACATACCACCCTGTCCAGGATAGACCTAGTGTTGGGTAATGAGGAATCGCTGGGCAGGGTGGGAGAAATAATCTACGAGCCAAGGGGGATTTCGGACCACTCACCAGTGATAATTGACTTAAAGGGTGAGAGAGGCATTAATAAGGGTGACTGGAAAGTAAACCCCTTTTGGCTCGAGATTATCGAGGACGCGGGTACTGTGATGGAGAGGTTGGTGGAATTTGCAGAGTGGAATACAGGTACAGCTCCATTAGGGATAGTTTGGGATGCCCTGAAAGCTTTCCTCCGGGGGATCCTAATTCAAAAAATATCCCACACTAAGAAAAAATCACAGATAGAAGAGTTAAAAGTCAAAGAGAGTGTGATAAGAGCGGAAGAACGGTACGTTGAGGACCCAACCCCATCCAGATACGAGGCGTGGGTAGAGAGACAAAATGAGTATAGTAGAATAGTCCTGAAAAAGATAGAGAGGAAAAGGTTATTTCAAAAACGAACGTTTGCTTGTGAGGGGGAGTGTGTCGGGAGGACCCTGGCCCTGATCATAAAGGCCAATGGCCCTCCGAATTCCATACCAGTGATAGAAGGAAGAGAGGGAACAATAAAAAATACTAACCCAGAAATATTAGAAGAGTTTAGGGAGTACTTTAAAAATCTATATAGCTCGGCACAGGAAGATGTGGCAGGGGGAAATGACAGCTTTCTTTGATCAGATTAAGTTAACCCCGCTCACGAGTGAGGATAGGGAAATGTTGGAGGCCCCTCTGACACTTGGGGAATTACAAAGGGCTGTGGCAGACATGGCGAACCAGAAGGCCCCTGGTCCCGATGGTTTACCCATAGAAATTTTCAAAAAGTATGGGGAGTTCTTGCTCCCCATGCTTTTGGAAGTACTAAACGGCACCGGGAAGGATGGTAATTTGCCAGTCTCAATGACAGAAGCCACTATAATAATGTTGCTGAAGGAGGGGAAAAACCCGTTAATGGTGGCATCATATAGACCGATATCACTGTTATGTTCGGACGTGAAGATTCTGGCAAAGGCCCTGGCAACAAGGCTAAAGAAAATAATTTCAAGAGTAATCCATACAGATCAAACCGGGTTTATCCCGGACAGAGCTACAAGTACGAACATAAGACGAGTATATTTAAATATGCAGATCCCCACGGCGAATAGCGGTAAGAGAGCACTCCTTTCGTTAGATGCCACCAAAGCATTTGATTGCCTGGAGTGGCATTACATCTGGAAGGTGTTGGCGGAATTCCAGTTTGGCCCCAGCTTTGTTCATTGGCTGAGCCTCTTATACGACAGGCCAAGGGCAAAGGTTAGAGTCAATGGAGAATGCTCAGAATGGTTCCAATTAAGAAGGGGCACCAGGCAGGGGTGCCCTTTGTCGCCCCTCCTGTTTGCTCTGGCAATAGAGCCGTTGGCTGTGGCTATAAGGGCGTCTCAGGGAGTTCAGGGGCTTAAAAGAAGGAGGGGAGAGGAGAAAATAGCAATGTATGCAGACGACATTTTGTTGTTCCTAGGGGACACGCAGGATTCATTAAGGACGGCCATGGGGATGGTTGAAGACTTTGGCCATTTCTCCGGGTTAAAAATTAATTGGGAAAAGTCAGCAATATTACCTATAGACCCCCTGACGGAGCCCCTTCCGTATCAAACCCCACAAATTAAGGTAGTCAATCAGTTGAAATACCTGGGGATTAATATCTCAAGGGATCCGGAACAATATATTGCAGAAAATTTAGTCCCATTAATGAAAAAACTTAAACAGAAATGTCGGGTGTGGGGACGGTTGCCCCTGTCGGTCGCCGGGCGCTGTAACCTGATAAAAATGGTTTGGATGCCGCAAATTTTATATATTATACATAATTCACCTGTTTGGATTGCTAAACATTGGTTCAACAAAATGGACAGCTTATTCAGAGAGCTGATTTGGAAAGGCGGTGCAGCAAGGATCAGCTTGCAGACGCTCCGGCGACCGGCAGAGAAGGGGGGACTGGGAGTGCCGGATCCGGGATGTTACTTTTTGGCATCACAGGTCCAGCATATGGGAGGGTGTAATAGGCCCGGGAAAGGGGTAACAGGGAACAACGTACTCCTAAGTGACACTAACCACGATACCATAGTAGAAGCGTTGGAGGCGGACTCCTTTATCACCAGATGTCCCACTACCCAGTTGATGGTCAAGAGCTGGACTAAGGTCAAAAAAATAATGGGCTATGTAGATTTCTCTGAGTTTTCCCCATTGTGGGATAACAGCAAGCTTAATGAAGTGAAAATAATGGGGAAGTTTGAGGAGTGGGATCGGCAGGGTATCCATTATCTCTCACAGCTTTATAAGGCCGGGAGATTAAAAACATTCCAGGAACTAGCGATTGAATTCGCGATACCTAACCGTTCATTCTACAGATACTTGCAGGTTAGGCACGCTCTAGACGCACAATTTAACGGTAAGGAGCCACTATGGAGCGACATGATTTCTGTGAGAAAACTGGTCGACTCAGATTCCACGAAAGGTTTGATTTCTGATATGTACAGCAGTTTAAGAATCTCGATACAGGGGGACAGAGTGGAGGACAAAAATAGGAAGAAATGGGAGGATGAGATTGGGAAAATGTCGGACAGCCAATGGGAGTATGTATTGTCATCTGGGCCCAGGGTTTCCCTCTCCCCATCACAGGTAGTGTCGCATTTATATCTGATATACAGGGTGTATTTTACACCATTAAAGCTGTTTAGGATGGGGAGGAGGGAAGACTCGGGGTGCCAGAGGTGTGGAGGAGAGAGGGGGGATCTATTACACATGTTCTGGCGTTGCCCTAAATTGTATAGATATTGGAAAAGTATTGTGGACAGGATAAATTGTATTTTTAAGACATCACTAAGTATGGGTGCTAAGACCTGCCTACTAGGTCTAATGGAGGAGCAACAGCCCGTGAGAGATACGCAGACTGCAATAGTCAGGTGCCTGTTTCAAGGGAAAAAGATTATAGCCAAGAAATGGCAGAGAAAAGAACCCCCGACGGTCGAAGAATGGGTGAAAGAAGTGAAGGAGGAAGTTAGTAGAGAAACTTATATATAAGAAAAGAAGTAATCACAAAAAATTTGAGAAAATATGGAAGGATTGGGTGATGTGGGAGAAGCACGGGGTGAACGGTGAGGGAGAATGAGGTTTAAGGGGGTTGGGGGGACGGGGGGGGGAGTGATGGTGGGGGGAGGGGGAGGGAAAGGGAGTAAAAGAAAGGGGAAAAATTTTTTGTATGCCCCTCAGGTAGACGAGGGTATTTTATTGATGTTCATGCTCCTTGCCTTTTTTTTGTGGACTGCTGTATAAATATGGTAAAAGTTGAGGACTTTGCAAATACTGGTTATGTCAGTCCCCAGAATGTGATCTTATCTGTTTTTTTTTTTTTTTAATGTGAAATGTTGTTTTTCAATAAAGAGGATTTAAAACAAAAAAATTATACAGGATTTATATAGTGCCAACAGTTTACGTAGCGCTTTACAACTTGAGGGTAGACAATAAAAATAAAATACACATTAATACAGTAGGAATCAGAGGGCCCTGCTCCTTAGAGCTTAATTAACATTAATTCAATAAAACAACAACTTTTCTTTATTATAATCTTTGCCAAAAAAATTAAAAATATATGTGGAAGCATAGGAGCGATCCATCCACTGGTCACCCCAGGCATCCATGCTTGGGCAAATACATTTTTTTTTAACTGCGGATGAGAAATCTCCTCCTGAAGCACTGCAAGTGCTGATGTATGTATTCTGAGAGACACCCTGTTGCTGTCAAAATAAAAATGTCAGTGCTGCAACTAAATGGCATTCTTGCAAAGCAAACAAACATGGTTAACAATAAAACACAGTAACAACAGAACATCAACTCAAAGGACAACTATTTTTTTTTTTTGTTTTTTATTTTTTTTTTTTTTTTTTTTTTTTACTTTTTTTGTAAGTTAACTATAACCAGGCTGTGATTTTAGGGTCTCTCAAAATGCAATAGCTGGTTTACTGGCTACCTCTTATGTTTCAAGACCCTGTGTAAATTGTGTGTCTTTGACTGTGCCTTGCGTTACCCTATACTAATACTCCACTAGAGTGTGGTAGCAACCAAAGCAGTCCTTGAGGCAGAGACCAGGACAGAAGGAACAAAAAAAAGCAGGTGTATTGCATAATTCCATGTCTGCTACAGACACAACATCTTTTTTGGGGTGACTTTTGGGTTGGGGTACCAGGAATGGCATCAGGAAAATGCCTCTCATGCAGCAGGCTCACTAAATCTGGATTGGGAGTTTGGGCCACAGCACCTTCTGGATACAAAAGGGTGGTAGTGATTTCTCGCTGAAATTTTAGGAAGGATCCACTTCATCCAGTTGCTCTGTAAAGCACAAAAGCATTGTACAGTGCCAATTGAAATAAATATACATACACAATATGGGTCAGCTAGTAGTGATGCTTGTGCATTCCTCCACGACCCTTGGAAGGTATTGCTCATCCTAGGTTGCATGCTGTCAGTCGGTGCACTTTCATGTTGTGCCTTCCTCTACAATTGCTTGTCAGTTGTTTCTTTTTTACCATTTTACTCAATAAATAATTTTAAAAGATAATGCACAAGGCTGGTGCGCCCCTTTTTCCCTTTTCTCTCGTTGTTTACTAGGATTTCCCGTCCTTGAGGGCAGCAAGGCCTGTGTTTTTGTACTATTCGTATGGTGATCCACTTGTGCGCAGGAGTCGTTTTTTCTTATTTTTACTTTTTTGTACCAGCCTCTGGCTTCATGGGAAACTAAGTACGGCTTCATCATCTGGTCATTGAAGTCAACCCCTCCCATGTTAAGTTTATAGTTGTGGACACAGAGGGAGTCATATATCAGATAAGACCACAACTGTGTGGACTGCAACAGAGTGAACCAGACATAAATAGGTGAAAGTAAGTTTATTAAGGTAAATGCATATACATGTGAACACACCACCAATACAAACAGAGTGAACAAACCAAAACCAGCATATGTAGCAAAAGGGAGTACCAGAATCGTAGTCAAGCCAGGCCAGGATCATAAACAGGAGATCAGTAGATGGGGGGGGGGCAGGAGTAAACAGACAGGGAACAAGATGGAAGAGATCAGGCTGCAGGGCAAAGATCCAGGGATACAGGAACAGATATAACAGGTACAGGATACGGAATACAGGAATCAGGCATTAGGGATCAGGCGTCAGGCTAACAGGTAAACAGGCTGCAGGTCAGGGCACAAGGACAATACCAGGGCAAGATGAGTGTGCACTTGCCAGATATTTATACTGCAGCTGCTAATTAAAGTCAGGTGACACCTGCCTGCAGAGGGGAATTCCTGCTCCATACTGCCAGGTGGACGCCAGTACTGCGGCCCAAAGGTGACAGAATACCAGCAGGAAAAAGCTTTTCTGACAGCTCCAAACTGCTGGTACACCTCAGTACTGCACGTCAAATGATCGATATTACCAGCGGAGGGGACCTTTCCTGACAGTAACCCCCCTCGAAGAAGTGACCTCCGGACGCTCCAACTAGCCGTTGCTGGGGAAAGTCCATGGTGTCCAGCCGGGCAGCGGGCACCTCAAGCTGGGCAGCGGGCACTTCAAGCTGGGCAGCGGGCAGTGGCACATCAGGCTGGGCAGCGGACAGGAACACACCAGGCTGGGCAGCGGACAGGAACACACCAAGCTGGGCAGCGGACAGGAACACACCAGGCTGGGCAGCGGACAGGAACACACCAGGCTGGGCAGCGGACAGGAACACACCAGGCTGGGCAGCGGACAGGAACACACGAGGCTGGGCAGCGGACAGGAACACACCAGGCTGGGCAGCGGACAGGAACACACGAGGCTGGGCAGCGGACAGGAACACACGAGGCTGGGCAGCGGACAGGAACACATGAGGCTGGGCAGCGGACAGGAACACATGAGGCTGGGCAGCGGACAGGAACACATCAGACTGGGCAGCGGACAGGAACACATCAGACTGGGCAGCGGACAGAAACACATCAGGCTGGGCAGCGGACAGGAACACACCAGGCTGGGCAGCGGACAGGAACACACCAGGCTGGGCAGCGGACAGGAACACACCAGGCTGGGCAGCGGACAGGAACACATCAGGCTGGGCAGCGGACAGGAACACATCAGACTGGGCAGCGGACAGAAACACATCAGGCTGGGCAGCGGACAGGAACACACCAGGCTGGGCAGCGGACAGGAACACACCAGGCTGGGCAGCGGACAGGAACACACCAGGCTGGGCAGCGGACAGGAACACATCAGGCTGAGCAGCGGACAGGAACACATCAGGCTGAGCAGCAGACAGGAACACATCAGGCTGGGCAGTGTACAGGAACACATGAGGCTGGGAAGCGTACAGGAACACATCAGACTGGGCAGCGGACAGAAACACATCAGACTGGGCAGCGGACAGGAACACACCAGGCTGGGCAGCGGACAGGAACACACCAGGCTGGGCAGCGGACAGGAACACACCAGGCTGGGCAGCGGACAGGAACACATGAGGCTGGGCAGCAGACAGGAACACATGAGGCTGGGCAGCAGGCATGGGCACTTCAAGCTGGGCAGCAGGCAAGGGCACTTCAAGCTGGGCAGCAGGCACATCAAGCTGGGCAGCAGGCACGGCACTTCAAGCTGGGCAGCAGGCACATCAAGCTGGGCAGCAGGCACATCAAGCTGGGCAGCAGGCACATCAAGCTGGGCAGCAGGCATGGGCACTTCAAGCTGGGCAGCAGGCACATCAAGCGGGGCAGCAGGCACATCAAGCGGGGCAGCAGGCACATCAAGCTGGGCAGCAGGCACATCAAGCTGGGCACCAGGCACATCAAGCGGGCAGCAGGCACATCAAGCTGGGCAGCAGGCACATCAAGCTGGGCAGCAGGCACATCAAGCTGGGCAGCAGGCATGGGCACTTCAAGCTGGGCAGCAGGCACATCAAGCGGGGCAGCAGGCACATCAAGCGGGGCAGCAGGCACATCAAGCTGGGCAGCAGGCACATCAAGCTGGGCAGCAGGCATGGGCACTTCAAGCTGGGCAGCAGGCACATCAAGCGGGGCAGCAGGCACATCAAGCTGGGCAGCAGGCACAGGCACTTCAAGCTGGGCAGCAGGCACAGGCACTTCAAGCTGGGCAGCAGGCATGGGCACTTCAAGCTGGGCAGCAGGCACAGGCACATCAAGCTGGGCAGCGGGCATGGGCACAGGCTGGGCAGCAAGCTCCGGGTCATCAGGCTGGGCAGCAAGCTCCGGGTCATCAGGCTGGGCAGCAAGCTCCGGGTCATCAGGCTGGGCAGCAAGCTCCGGGTCATCAGGCTAGGCAGCAAGCTCCGGGTCATCAGGCTGGACAGCAAGCTCCGGGTCATCAGGCTGGACAGCAAGCTCTGGGTCATCAGGTTGGACAGCAAGCTCCGGGTCATCAGGCTGGACAGCAGACAGTGGCACATCAGGCTGGAAAGCGGGCTCATCAGGCTGGAGAGGGGGCACATCAGGCTGGAGAGCGGGCACATCAGGCTGGAGAGCGGGCACATCAGGCTGGAGAGCGGGCACATCAGGCTGGAAAGCAGGCTCATCAGGCTGGAAAGCGGGCTCATCAGGCTGGAAAGCGGGCTCATCAGGCTGGAGAGCGGGCACACCAGGCTGGAGAACGGGCTCATCAAGCTGAAAGGCGGGTACATCAGGCTGGAGAACGGGCACATCAGGCTGGAAGGCGGGCACATCAGACTGGAAAGCGGGCTCATCAGGCTGGAGAGTGGGCACATCAGGCAGGAGAGCAGGCACATCAGGCTGGAGAGCGGGCACATCAAACTGGAAAGTAGGCACTGGCTCCTCCGGCTGGAACACTGGCCCCTCCGGCTGTAACTTTAGCCCCTCCGGCTGAAAATCTGGCGCTTCAGGCTGGAAAGCGGACATTAGGACATCGAACTGGATAACAGGCACTGGGACGTCAGACTGGGTAGCAAGCACTGGGACGTCAGACTGGGTAGCAAGCACTGGGACGTCAGACTGGGTAGCAAGCACTGGGACGTCAGACTGGGTAGCAAGCACTGGGACGTCAGACTGGGAAGCAAGTACTGGGACGTCAGACTGGGAAGCAAGTACTGGGACGTCAGACTGGGAAGCAAGCACTGGACGTCACACTGGGTAGCAAGCACTGGACGTCACACTGGGTAGCAAGCACTGGACGTCAGACTGGGTAGCAAGCACTGGGACGTCAGACTGGGTAGCAAGCACTGGGACGTCAGACTGGGTAGCAAGCACTGAGACGTCAGACTGGATTGGATTAGCTGGTGCGGAGGCAGGTTGGGTTACTGGCAGGATTGTCTTGGTTGGAAAAAACTTTCATTTTTTTCTTTGGCTTAGCCACTGAAGCTCTGTAGGTGAGGGGTGCAGCCAGGGCAGATCCTAGGGTCACAGACGCCTGGGTGCAGAAATATTTCTGGTGCCCCCACATGGGTGTGGTTATCTTACTAACTCCTCCCCTTTACAAATGTTTCTATGGCAACGACTCAAACACAGAGATGCTCCCCTAAGGAGTCTTCGCTACCCTGGGATCCTCCCATGATCTCTTAACAATAAACAAAATACAGAAAGAGAAGCAGAGTACTCTACTGGGACCTGGAGGAGGGGTCTCTATAATGTACACGGAGCCACCAGACATACTACAATAGATGGTCAGAGACTGCAGACATGATACAATAGATGGCCAGAGACTGCAGACATGATACAATGGATGGTCAGAGACTGCAGACATGATACAATGGATGGTCAGAGACTGCAGACATGATACAATAGATGGTCAGAGACTGCAGACATGATATAATAGATGGTCAAAGACTGCAGACATGATACAATAGATGGTCAGAGACTGCAGACATGATACAATAGATGGCCAGAGACTGCAGACAGGATGCAATAGATGGTCAGACACTGCAGACATGATACAATAGATGGCCAGAGACTGCAGACATGATACAATGGATGGTCAGAGACTGCAGACATGATACAATGGATGGTCAGAGACTGCAGACATGATACAATAGATGGTCAGAGACTGCAGACATGATACAATAGATGGCCAGAGACTGTAGACATGATACAGGAGATGGTCAGAGACTGCAGACATGATACAATAGATGGCCAGAGACTGCAGACATGATACAGGAGATGGTCAAAGATTGCAGATATGATACAAGATATCAATGTAGCCTCATTAGTGCCCACGAATTGCAGCCTTATCAGTGCCCACCAATTGCAGCCTACCAGTGCCCATCAAATGCAGCCTCACCAGTGCCCATCAATTGCAGCCTACCAGTGCCCACCAATTGTAGCCTACCTGTGCCCACCAAATGCAGCCATATCAGTGCCCATCAAATGCAGCTTATCAGTGCCCACCAAATGCAGCCTTATCAGTGCCCACCAATTGTAGCCTACCTGTGCTCACCAAATGCAGCCTTATCAGTGCCCATCAAATGCAGCTTATCAGTGCCCACCAAATACAGCCTTATCAGTGCTCACCAATTGCAGCCTACCAGTGCCCACCAATTGCAGCCTACCAGTGCCAACCAAACAGGGTTGGTGCAAGGATTTTTGACACCCTAGGTGAAACCTCATTTTACCCAACACCCCTCCCCCTGGATCCCCTGCTGACTCCACCCCCTTTGCCCAACTTTTGAACTTGAGAATAAGGGACACTTCAGGGAGATGTGCACCACAGCAAAAAGTGGGTGTCACCAAACATGATTGTGGGAGGGGCTTAAGGGCCAGGGCATGGTTAAAAAAAAACTGGGCTTCCTTGTACATATAAATATGCTTTGATAGCTGTGCCACAAGCTGGAGTCTCAGGGGTACATATAAACCTCAACACAATCATTTAGAAAATGACTTACAATACATCTGGTTTTGCATACACTGAAAATAGACAAAGAGCTTAAAATAGAGGATTATAAAGGATCTGAGGAACCCGGGCTGGAGCCAAAGAATAAGTCCTGCAGTATGAACCCTCAGGGAGAGAGAGAGAGAGAGAGAGAGAGAGAGAGAGAGAGAGAGAGAGAGAGAGAGAGGGAAGAATCACTATGATATATGGAAGAAAGGAAGAGGAGACACTATGGTACATGGAAGGCAGGAAGGAAGGATCACTATGGAAGAAAGGAAGGAGGAATCACTATGGTACATGGAAGGCAGGAAGGAGGCTTCACTATGGCACATGGAAGAAAAGAAGGAGGGATCACTATGGTACATGGAAGGCAGGAAGGAGGGATAACTATGGTACATGGAAGAAAGAAAGGGGGGTCACTATGGTACATGGAAGGCAGGAAGGAGGGATCACTATGGTACATGGAAGGCAGGAAGGAAGGGTCACTATGGTACATCGAAGAAAGGAAGGAGGGATCACTATGGTACATGGAAGAAGGAGTCACTATGGTACATGGAAGGATCACTTTGGTACATGGAAGAAAGGAGGGATCACTATGGTATATGGAAGAAAGGAAGGGGGAACACTATGCTATATGGAAGGAAGGCAGGAAGGAAGAAACACTATGGTACATGGAAGGAGGGATCACGATTATACATGGAAAGAAGGATCACTATGGTACATGAAAGGAGGGGTCACTATGGTACATGGAAGGAGGGGCCACTATGGTACATGGAAGGAAGGAAGGATCACTATGGTATATGGAAGACAGGTAGGATGGATCACTATGGTATATGGAAGAAAGGAAGGGGGGAACACTATGCTATATGGAAGGAAGGCAGGAAGGAAGAATCACTATGGTATATGGAAGAAAAGAAGGAGGGATCACTATGGTACATGGAAGGAAGAATGGATCACTATGGTACATGGAAGAAAGGAAGGAGTAATCACTATGGTACATTGAAGAAAGCAATGGGGGAACACTATGGTATATGGAAGGCAGGAAGGAAGGATCACTATGGCACATGGAAGAAAGGAAAGAGGGCTCACTATGGTACATGGAAGAAAGGAAGAAGGGTTCACCATGGTACATGGAAGAAAGGAAGGAGGGATCACTATGGTACATAGAAGGCAGGAAGGATCACGATGGTACATGGAAGGATCACTATGGCACACAGAAGGCAGGAAGGATTACTATGGTACATGAAAGGCAGGAAAGAGGGATCACTATGGAACATGGAAGGCAGGAAGGAAGGACCACTATGGCTCACAGAAGGCAGGAAGGATCACTATGACACCTGGAAGGCAGGAAAGAGGGATCACTATGGCACATGGAAGGTAGGAAGGAAGGACCACTATGGCACACAGAAGGCAGGAAGGATCACTATGACACCTGGAAGGCAGGAAGGATTACTATGGTACATGGAAGGCAGGAAAGAGGGATCACTAGGGCACATGGAAAGCAGGAAGGAAGGACCACTATGGCATATGGAAGGCAGGAAGGATCACTATGGTACATGGAAGGCAGGAAGACTATGACACATGGAAGGCTGGAAGACTGACACATGGAAGGCTATGGCACATGGAAGGCTGGAAGAGTATGGAACATGAAAGGCTGGAAGGCTATGGAACATGGAAGGCTGGAAGGCTATGGCACATGAAAGGCTGTGGAACATGGAAGGCTATGGCACATGATAGACTGGAAGGCTATGGAACATGGAAGGCTATGGCACATGATAGACCGGAAGGCTATGGAACATGTAAGGCTATGGCACATGGAAGACTATACATGGAAGCTTGGAACACTATGGCACATTTAGAAAAAAGAGAGAGGGGAGAGATCACTCACCCAGGCTGCATTGTCTTCAGAGGCACAGGCACTCAGGCAGCGACATCAGGCAGGATCGCTGGCTCACTGGCTGATTTGAAATCTCCCACCCATACTCCCTTCCCAGGCACAGATTGGCTGCATGAAGAGGTTGTGGGCGGGCACAGGGGGGACATGGGGAGGAGGTGGGTCAGACCTAGCCTACCTCCTCCTCGTACTGAATATACAGCGGGCGCCAGGCGAGGGATGTGTAGCGGGCGGGGAGCGCGGGCGGGAATATGCTATATGCACAATGCCTGTGGGTGTGCTGGGGGGAGGGTGATATGCAAATTGCCATGGGGCGAGGAATATGCTGATTTATACACAGTGCCGTTAGGCGCGCTGGGGGGCAGGGAATATGCACACTGCCGCGGGCGCGAGACAGCACACTCGGGACTGACGATACCCTGGCACTTTGGCGCCCCCCGCTCTGCGGCGCTGGGGTGCAGTGCACCCTGTGCACCCACCCAGGATCGGCCCTGGGTGCAGCAGACTAGAAAGGAGGAGAGGGATATGGCAGAGAAGAGGTAACAGTAGCTGGGGAAAGTTCCTGTGGGTTTGTAGACAGCTGAGAAGAGGCAGGTGGGTTAAATGCAGGATAGGTACAGGGAGCAGAGACCGGATATGTGTATTTGGTTGGGAGCAGTGTATACTGAGCTGCAATTGAGGTTGACATGGGTGATGGAGAAACATACATTTGGGTAGGCTGGTGTTTGGTGGCAGAGGTGGTTTGTTTGGCTGGAGCTGATTGCACCATGTCAGACAATGCTGAAAATATAGGTTGTACAAACTGTGCTTTTAAATCTCCCTGTCTAACAAAAGACTGAGCAGACACAATGCACTCAGCAATCACCTGTGGGGAACAGTGCTCATAAAAATCGGCGGGATCATCTTCAAAAAGCCATACTAGGGATACAACCTGATTCATATCAAAAGGAGGAGTGAAATCATCAGGGCCCTCTGGAATACAGGGCAGGGCCAGCTCAGTACAGATCATGATCAAAGGCTGCACCTCCCCAAACAATATATAACCCTGATGGACCAGGGAGTGAGCCGAACGTATAGTTGGAAACAACTGGTCACTAGACCATCTTTTCAAAGCCTGGCGGCAATTATCACCACTTTCAGATGCCAGTAGAGAAAAATAAATAACCTCATCAGCATTCATGTTTGCAAACAAACTGAATCAAAATGGTTCCCCTGTGCAGCCACTTCCGGTCAGAGATGGCCCTGGTATTCTGTCATATACCAGATAAGACCAGAACTGTGTGGACTGCAACAGAGTGAACCAGACATAAATAGGTGAAAGTAAGTTTATTAACCACTTGACAACTGGGCACTTAAACCCCCTTCCTAACCAGACCAATTTTCAGCTTTTGGTGCTCTCACATTTTGAATGACAATTACTCAGTCATGCAACACTGTATCTATATGAAATTTTTGTCCTTTTTTTCACACAAATGGAGCTTTCTTTTGGTGGTATTTAATCACCGCTGGGTTCTTTATTTTTTGCGCCGTAAAAGAAAAAAGACCGAAAAATCTGTAAAAAAATACATTTTTCTTCATTTCTTTTATAATATTTTGCAAATTAGTAATTTTTCTTCATATATTTTGGCCAAAATTTATACCGCTACATATCTTTGGTAAAATTAACCCAAATCGGTGGATATTATTTGGTCTTTGTGAAAGTTATAGCGTCCAAAAGCTATGGTGCGAATATCTGAAAATTGATCACACCTGAAGTACTGACGGCCTATCTAATTTCTTGAGACCCTAACATTCCAGAAAAGTACAAATACCCCCCAAATGACCCCTTTTTGGAAAGAAGACATTCCAAGGTATTTAGAAAGATGCATGGTGAGTTTTTTGAAGTTGTCATTTTTTCCCACAATTCTTTGCAAAATCAAGGTTTTTTTTTTACTTTTTTTTTTTCCCACAAAATTGTCATATTAGCAGGTTATTTCTCACACACCGCATATGCATACCACAAATTACACCCCAAAACACATTCTGCTATTACTCCCAAGTACGGCGATACCACATGTGTGAGACTTTTACACAGCGTGGCCACATACAGAGGCCCAACATGCAGGGGAGCACCTTCAGGTGTTCTGGAGCACCCAGGCCAATTCTGACATTTCTCTCCTACATGTAAAAATCATCATTTATTAGCTAGAAAATTACATAGAACCCCAAAACATTATATATGTTTTTTTAGCAAAGACCCTAGAGAATACAATGGCGGTTGTTGCAACTTTTTAGCTCGCACGGTATTTGCGCAGCAATTTTTTTAACGCGTTTTTTTTGGAAAAAAAACTGTTTTGTGCTTTACAAAAACCAAAACAGTAAAGTTAGCCTAATGTTTTTGCATAATGTGAAAGATGAAGTTACGCCGAGTAAATAGATACCCAACATGTCACCTTTCAAAATTGCACGCGCTTGTGGAATGGCGCCAAACTTTGCTACTCAAAAATCCCCATAGGCGACGCTTTAACATTTTTTACTGGTTACATGTTTTGAGTTACAGAGGAAGTCTAGGGCCAAAATTATTACTCTCGCTCTACCGATCGCAGCGATACCTCACATGTGTGCTTTGAACACCGTTTTCATATGTGGGCTGGACTTACGTATGCGTTCGCTTCTGCATGCGAGCACGCAGGGACAGGGGCGCTTTAAAAATTTTTTTTTTTTTTTTTTATTGTTCATTTTACTTTATTTATTTTAGTTTGATGCTTTTTTCCAAAAAAAAAAAACATTTTTGACCACTTTTATTCCTATTACAAGGAATATAAACATCCTTGTAATAGGAATATGGCATGACAGGTCCTCTTTACAGTGAGATATGGGGTCAATAAGACCCCACATCTCACCTCTAGGCTGGGAAGCCTGAAATAAAAAAAAAAAAAAAACGATCCTGGCTTCGATCGTAGCGGTGAGTCGGTAGAAGCGCAGGAGGGGGGGACATCCCCTCTCGCCTCCCGTAAGAACGATCAAGCAGTGGAACAGCCGCTATGATCATTCTTATGGTGTAGGGAATCGCCGGCTGAAAAAGCTGATATCTGAATGATGCCTGTAGCCGCAGGCATCATTCAGATATCCCCGCACAAAGTCAAGGACGTTGTATGACGGCCGGCGGGCGGGAAGTGGTTAAAACGCTTTTTTTTTTTTTAACACAAAGTTGTCCATTTATACAATATTTCTACCACATAACATGTACATACCAAAAATGACACCCCAAAATAGATTCTCCTGCTCCTCCTGAGTACGGCGTTACCACATGTGTGAGACTTCCACAGCCTGGCCACATACAGAGGGCGAGTACAGCTGAGCATGGCTCAGCATGGCAGGGTATGGCGGGGTATGGCGGGGTATTGCGGAGTATGGCGGGGTATTGCGGAGTATGGCGGGGTATTGCGGAGTATGGCGGGGTATTGCGGAGTATGGCGGGGTATGGCGGGGTATGGCGGGGTATTGCGGGGTATGGCGGGGTATGGCGGAGTATGGCGGGGTATGGCAGAGTATGGCGGGGGCATGGCAGAGTATGGTGGGGGCATGGCAGAGTATGGTGGGGGCATGGCAGAGTATGGCGGGGGCATTGCAGAGTATGGCGGGGGCATTGCAGAGTATGGCGGGGGCATTGCAGAGTATGGCAGGGGCATTGCAGAGTATGGCAGGGGTATTGCAGAGTATTGCACAGCATTGCAGAGTATTGTGGGGGTATTGCACAGCATTGCAGAGTATTGTGGGGGCATTGCAGAGTATTGCACAGCATTGCAGAGTATTGTGGGGGCATTGCAGAGTATTGCACAGCATTGCAGAGTATTGTGGGGGCATTGCAGAGTATTGCACAGCATTGCAGAGTATTGTAGGGGTATTGCAGAGTATTGCACAGCATTGCAGAGTATTGCACAGCATTGCAGAGTATTGTGGGGGTATTGCAGAGTATTGCACAGCATTGCAGGCCATTGCAGAGTAGTGAGGGATGGCTGAGCATGGATGGATGGATGGTTGGATGTCTCTGTGCAGCGCTATGGGTACTACACATACAGCCCACAGCGCTGCAGACATCCATCCATCCCCCTCCCCGCTCACTGTGTACCGATCGGTACACAGGAGGGGAGGAGAGGAACCGGCGTCATCAGATGACGCCGGTCTGTTTACATGTGATCGCGCCGTCATTAGACGGCGCGATCACATGGTAAACGGCCGCAATCAGCGGCCATTTACCGGGATCCGTGATGCGCCGGGTCCTCTGGACCCGGCGGTCACGGATGTGTTCGGGTGCGCGCCCCAGGGGGCGCGCGAGAGGGGAATTCTGGGAGGACGTCATAGTACGCCCTCCCAGAGTTATCCAACCGCCCTGCAGCCGTCATTCGGCTATGGGCCGGTTGGTAAGTGGTTAAGGTAAATGCATATACATGTGCACACACCACCAATATAAACAGACTGAACAAACCAAACAACCAAACAGTGATAATAAACCAACCAGCATATGTAGCAAAAGGGAGTACCAGAATCGTAGTCAAGCCAGGCCAGGGTCATAAACAGGAGATCAGTAGATGGGGGGCCAGGAGTAAACAGACAGGGAACAAGTTTGAAGGGATCAGGCTGCAGGGCAAAGATCCAGGAACAGATATAACAGGTACAGGATACGGAATACAGGCATCAGGCATCAGGCATCAGGCATCAGGCATCAGGCATCAGGCATCAGGCATCAGGCATCAGGCATCAGGCTAACAGGTAAACAGGCTGCAGATCAGGGCACAAGGACAATACCAGGGCAAGATGAGTGTGCACTTGCAGAGTATTTATACTGCAGCTGCTAATTACGGTCAGGTGACACCTGTCTGCAGAGGGGAATACCTGCTCCATACTGCCAGGATTCCTCCGCTGGCGGACGCCAGTACTGCGGCCCAAAGGTGACAGAATACCAGCAGGAAAAAGCTCTTCTGACAGCTCCAAACTGCCAGGAGACACCTGCTGGTGGACCTCAGTACTGCACGCCAAATGATCGATATTACCAGCGGTGGGGACCTTTCCTGACAGAGGGGCTTCTCAGCAACACCAGATACCATGAAACTGGTCAAACAGACTGTCATGTCTGTGTGAATGGCTGACAGGATGAAAACATTCTGTTTGTCCTTCCACTTTACTGCGAGCAATTCATTATTTCTCAAGCAGGCTTTCTCCTGTGTGTTTACAAGGCATTGGGGGGAAGCCCCGGCGATTAGGTAGCATGGTGCTACATGGGCCAATTCCAAGATCAGATAAATGTATGTGGCAAGCTTGTACAGAAGTTGTTTACATACACGTAGTACCCCTTACGAAACAAGGGTGACACCAAGTCCCAAACTATCTTGCCACTGCTCCCCGTGTAGTCTGGGCATGCGGGGGGCTCCACATGACTATCTTTTTCCTCGCAAATCTGAAAATCACAGCCTGATGCCTTCTTGCAGCTTTTATACATTTTGACCCTAGATCTGGCTTGCTGGGGAGATACTGTTTTAATGCAAGGTGGCCAAAAAAATGAATGAGAGACTCATCTACGCAGATGTTTTGTTGGACGTATACACATCTGCAAATTTCTGGTTAAGGTAATTTACGAGGGGCTGAGTTTTGTGGAGCTGATCATATTCAGGGTCATCCCGAGGACGACAGAGTGCATTGTCGTTGAAATGCATTAATCACATTATATTCTCATATCTATCCCTGGCCATGGCAGCAGAGAACACGGCCATATGATGAATGGGGTCTGTGGACCAATATGACCGTGACTCATTCTCTTTAGTAATGCCTATGTTGAGGGTTAGGCCCAAAAAAAGTTAAACTCGGAAACCGTGATAGGCTTCCATGCGAATAGTCTGGCAAGGTTTGAATTTGGGTTGGCAGCGATGTACTGCTCGGCATATAAATTCCTTTGGTCCACAATCCATCAATACAGATCTTCCATGAAAAACAGCTCAAAAATATCAGGGGTGGTTATTAAATTTGCTGTTTCCACCTGAATTCTTGGTTGGGCAATGAGTGGGGGAAGTACAGATGCTGCAAAATCTGTGGGCTGCCAATTAGGACTTGCAAGCACCTCTGGAAGGACACTATGGGCTCTATGGGCCTGTGTTTGAATTCTTGGTGGCTGCGGGACGCTACAAGTGCTAGCCACCTCAAGAGCTTGGACTGCACTTATGGGACTCGCTACATCACCAAGTGAAACTGCAGTGCTGGTGTGTAAAAGGCCAGGATATACTAGGCCACTGGTACCTGCCAGTTCACTAAAAGTTAGCGTGGCACTAGTACGGGCACTCTGCTGCATATGAGACTGATCGTGCGATTCTAGCACCTCAGCAACCTGGGAATGTGGTAGGTACTCCTGACCTTAGCACGGACTTCCTCTCTATCGTCTGACCTACCTGTCGGGGTGCCGCTGCTCTCTACAGGTTCATATCTTGAGGCAGATTCTGTCAGAGAGGACACCCATTTGCTCTCATCTGACATGCATAGAATCCTGTAGGCTGCTTCAATAGAGTACCTTATTTTTGGACATTTTGGCCACTAAACTTGCAGGTACCTAGTGCGATGGGAAAAAGAGCACCTGGCTGTAAGGGACTGCTTGAACCACTTCAAATAAAATGTACCTGCTAGTGCTAGCAGAGATCAGGTGTGATAGTGCTAACGCTGTGGTTTTGTGTGCTTTGGCATTACTCCGAGGAGGTACCTGCAGTAAGAAGTTCAGAACTGACCTTTGCCAGTTGGGCTATTTAGACTGTTCTACTGGAACGCAGTTGTGTGTCCTTTTCTGGAAACCAGGGACAATTGTTGCATGTCCTCAAGTTCTACTATACTACAGTTCTGGGCATCGCATACCACCCTAACCTCATCCGATTTGATTCCCCTAATAAACTAAAAACAAAACAAATCCCTTGGACTGGTTTCTGACGTCCATGTGTCTTCTGAAAATTCCTGTTGCTTGGCTGTGTCTGCAAAGGGGGACCCAAAATCCAGTGGCCCTTAAGGGGATAGCTCTACACATAGTCCTCTAAAATGTAAATATATTATTCTAGACTATTTGACAAATGCTGTTTCTGACTGGATACATAATAATGAAGCCACAATGTACTTTGCCCCCTTAATGCTGCTACCCTCATGGCACTTGCATGTCAAGTGACATGCAAAGGGTTAGATGTTTAAAGTCAAACTTCATTCAAAATTTGTATTTTGTATTCTTTAGAGCAGGGAAGGGTTTAAATTAATATTGTCTATTTGTCTATATTAGGGAGATTTACCCTAATTTCTTGATGGAAGTGATGGGACATCCCTCCAACTGTAACAAGGAAAAAACACATTTGTAAGGGTTAGAATGTCTGACAATATATTTACTGATCTCTGTGCCCTCCTGTCCCAATAACAGCCATACCTTGTATAAATACCTGACAAAAAATTAAATCTTCCCTACTTTTACAGTTAAAAAAAAATAGCTGGTGTTAGGCTAAAACTTCACTTGACTGATTAATGCAGACCTCAACTTCAAAATACCTCTTTGCCCCATTGTATTCCTACCCCCCTCCTTAATTTAAAAAAGTGCCACTTTTTTGTTTGTTTTTATTTGCCTCCATTCTCAAAATGACATCAGCCTGATCCTGCAGACTCCTGAGATATCTACACCTCACATCCCCGAGACATCACCTGAGGCATACAGCACTGGAGGAGGAAGGACCTGGTGGCTTCAGAGGGCCGGCTGCAATAAGAGATAGCTGGACCCCAAGGACCTCAGAAAGGATCATAACGCATCGACTCTGGATTTGCTGGGTGTGTGAGTATATATAGTATGGACAACACAGCAAAAAAAGCGAAGCTGGGAAGAAAAAGAAAAATAAAGCACAGGGATGGCATTTCTCTTTATTATGAAATTTGTTATGAAATTGTAGCTTAAAAAGGCAGTAGAACTAGAAACAATCACACTATGTAGCTTAATTGATTTTACGTGGACATTTTGCACTGAGCACACATCCTTTGACTTGAGCATAATAAATTAAATCCTCAAAGGACTTATTATTTGAAATAAGTAGACAGGATGTTACCATTACACAACCTATGTTTTAAACTGAGGCAAGGATATTTGTTTCAACATGTTATAAATAATTAGCAATATATAACAGTTTTGTGAGGCATTTGTAACATACTTGTAATCAAAATAATGTTGCATAACTTTGTCAATACTTGCTCTTAGCAAACTTCTCTTTATTTTTGCAGATTCATCACTAATGATGTAATGTACTGTATTTATAGCAATGGCCCTGAGGACAAAAAGTTGTAATTAAGACATGACTAAATCATATGACCTTAGTCTCAACAGATGCAATTCTGCAGATATTTAATTGCTGTTCCTTTGGGAAAGTCTAACTGCAGTTAACAAATAACTGGGAGATAATTAGTTTTCTATATTAATTTACATTGTTTCTTAACTAGTCAAGTGAATTCCTCAGTCAGAAAACAACATGCATGAAAAAAACTACATAGGCAAAGGATGCTAAAGGGATGCTATTGATGAATGAATGAATGAATGATTTGTAGAGCGCTGCAAATGCAAACTTAATTGCCTCAAGGCGCTAATGCATTTTGTGTTGTCAGCTTCTTAGAAGAGGTAAGTCTTGAGGTTTTTCCTGAAGGCCTGATGGTTTTCTTCCATGCATATGTGAGTCGGATGAGAGTTCCATAGCCGAGGTCCCTGGACTCCCCTTGCTTTGTAGCGGTATTTGGGAATGAGGAGGAGGTTTTGGCTAGATGATTGCGATTGGGTGTGTAGTGTTTTATTTTCTCTCTGAGGTATTGAGGGGCGTTACCTTGTATGCATTTGTGGGTGAGGCAGAGGGTCTTGAATGTGATCTGATTCTTTACCGTTAGCCAATGTAGGCTCCTCAGGGATGGGGAGATGGACTCCCAGGGTTTTTTTCTTGTTAGCAGTCTTGCCGCCGCGTTTTGGATGGCCTGTAGGCGCGCAAGCTGCTTTGTCCTCTTCTGGGATGAAGGGGATGAGTCTGCGTAGCAGGCGGAAGAGATGGTGAGATCCGCTAACTACTGATCCTATTTGTGCATCCATGGTCATTTCTGAGTCAAAGATAACTCCAAGACTTTTGGCTTTGGTGCCCGGTGAGATGGTTTGTCCAAAGATGGCGGGAGGTGTCCATGGAGTCTTGGTTTTGGGGTTTTGGTTAGCGTGTAGGTAGAGAAGTTCTGTTTTTGACCCGTTGAGTTTGAGGGAACTAATGGTCATCCAGTCATCTATCAAAGTGAGGCATTTCTCTAGTTGCTGATGGTGGTCTTTTTGTCCGGTGATGCGAAAGTAGATTTGGGTATCGTCAGCGTATGAGTGGAAGCAGAGGTCTGATTTTTTGATGATTTTGAGGAGAGGGCGGATGTAGATGTTGAATAGCACTGGCGACAAGGGTGAACCCTGAGGGACTCCACAGGAGATTGTCTGGGTTTCCGAGGTGAATGCTCCTAGTTTCACTGTCTGAGAGCGATTCTCTAAGAAGGATGCGAACCATTTTAGACTAGAATCTGTGGCTCCTGCTACTTCTGTGAGGCGGACAAGTAGAGTATTGTGGTAAACTGTGTCAAATGCTGCACTGAGGTCTAACAGTACCAGGAGACATGATTCTCCGTCATCTGTTGCTTCGAGGGCATCGTCCCATATTTTTAGAAGTGCAGTTTCTGTGCCATGGCCTGGGCGGAAACCTGATTGTAAAGTGTCCAGAAGTTGATGCGTGTCCAGGTGGCGTTGTAGCTGTTGTACTACCGCTTTCTCCATAATCTTGGAGATGGTGTTAAGGTTTGTTATCGGTCTGCGGTGGTTAGGGTCTTTAGGGTCGAGATTGGGTTTCTTTAGCAGGGGTTTGACGGTGCCTTGCTTGAGGGTGGTTGGCACAATCCCTTCTTTGAACGACTGATTTATGAGGTGTGTTATAGTGGGAGCCAGGATGTCAGAGCATTCTTTCAGGAGTTTCGCAGGAATGATGTCATTTGGTGATGTGCTGTCTCAAAGGCTTCTCATAATGTTTTTAGTCGTGTCAGTGGTGATTGGGGTCAAGAAGAAGTCCGGCGGTTGTGTGCTGTTCGCGTCCATGTCCTCTTTTTGCTGTGGTTGGGTAAGGTTGGTTGCTTTTTTCTGTTGAATTGATTTCCGAATGTTGTCGATTTTGTCAATGAAGAAATTAGATAACTCATTGCAGAATTCTTGAGTATCATTTTCTGGGGGCTCTAAGCAGCATGGGTTCATTGATTGGTCGACTATTTTGAAAAGTTCCCGCGGCCGGTTTAAGGCAGTTGAGATGGTGTTCGAGAAATGTTCTTTTTTGGCTGTGAAGATTGCTTTGTGGTATTTCACAGTGAGTATTTTGTAGTTTGTATGGTTTTCCTTGGTAGGATTTCTTCCCCATGCTCTTTCAGCTAGTCTGCGTTCTTGCTTGAGTAGGGTGAGAGTGCCATTAAACCATCTCAAGTTTTTTTTGCGGATGAGTGTTCTGCATTTTGGCGCTGCTGAGTCTGCTGTTTGTAGTAATGCCTTGTTTAGGGAGTTGAGTGTTTGTTCCGTTGAGAGGTCTAAGTTTAGCGATTGTATTTTGTTTGATAATGTGGTTTTGAAGAGTTCAGAGTGCAGTTTCTTCTGGGATCTGTTCCAGTGTGTTGTTGCTGAATGTTTCTGTTTTTGGAGGGTGGTGTTAGTGGTGATTTTAAATTTGATGGCGTGGTGGTCCGTCCATGGTAGTGGTGTGTTGTCGAATATGTTGATGTCTATATTCTGTTTGAAGATGAGGTCTAGAGTATATCCTGAACCGTGCGTGGGAGTAAAAAAAAAAAAACAAGAGCAAAACATATGCACATACAATATAATTATATCTGACTATGTGTGATTGAGCATAGTGGCATATTTAGGATGTAGTAATAAGAGACCATGGGTATTTATGCTTGAAGTGCATCTATAGCTAAAACTTGTTTTTTCCTGGTTTTGGATAGAATTAGGAAAGTTTAGAACCCTTTTTAAGTTTATACTGTTATCTGGGTAATCCTGGATAGATTATTCCGATTTTTGTACTAATGGCCACTGTAGCAAAGACAGAAAGTGACTGGTAATCCAAGAATTTACAGTTGCACCAGAAAAGTAAACGAATGAAAGTGTTTTAATTGTTCCTGTTCCTGTGACTGCTCTCAATAAAACAAATTCCCTCCACTTTGTAGAGATTTTGTTTGACTTCCTGTTTCATCACTTCGATAGAAAGTAAAGGGCTTATCCCTCAAATGGGACAGCAAAAATAAAGTGACAGGTTTTATCCCTTTGATCCAAATCATAAAAAAAATGTTTTGGCTATACCTACACTTTAGCTTTTTTTTGTTTTCTTTAGAGCAATATCATTATTGGCTGCCACAAAGTCATTAGAATTTAAACAACATTCACAATACTCCAATGTCACTTATTTAAAGTAGTAATTGAGATTAGTTAACTATCATTGACAATACAGAACTGAGGAAACACATGGATGAGATGGATGTTTTAAAGATTCAAGCATAAACGTCTGGATTGAGCAATCATCTCAGGTTTGTTCCACTCTCAGACAGCCCTGGCAGAGTGTGAAGCATATGGTTGATCAAACAGGTAGAAAGGTTTGTCTTTTTACTACTCTTTGCGTGCAAAAAAAGCTGCCTTCAATGCTGTCAATGCCCAGCTCTTTGCTCCAAGGTCCTCCCTTTCCATAGAGCTATGTTACAAGCTTATCATGTCCAATTTGCAACATTGTGAACCATCCTGAAATAATTTTTGCTTAACCACTTCAATACAGGGCTTTTATACACCCTTTCTTCCCAGACCAATTTTTAGCTTTCAGCGCTCTCGCACTTTGAATGACAATTACTCACTCAAAAGAATGGGGACAGGGGTAGAGGCTTCTCCCACCCAAATCGCGTTGAAGACTCCGGGCAACCAGACCCTGTTCTGGGAACACAGAAAACCAAAAACTTGTTTTCTGAACTCAGAACACTATTCTGGAGCCCCTCACATATGTGAGACTCCTGTGTAGCAGGGTGAAAGATCAATCCAAGGGGCAGGCAGAAACATGGTCAACAGGTCAGTGCAGGTAAAAGGCAGAAATGGACGGTAGGCAGAGGCATAGTCGATACAGTACAGGGTCAGTGCACATGAAAGGCAGAAACATGGCGGATAAACAATGCAGACGGTAGGCAGAGGCATAGTCGAGAAACAGGCCAGGGTCAGTTCACATGGAAGACAATGATATGGTTGGTTGAGACAGGGAAATATTCAGGACAGAAATTGAAAACGGGGAAATGGCAGTATTAGAAATATGGGCTAATAGTTTTCCAGAGTGTGATATCACTTGAAGCATTCTCAGATGCAAAGGCCAGGTTGGGAGGGACAGTCGGGACAATGGAAGCTGGTGTCTTTCCTAATTCCTCTTTTGGTGCACACCTGACATTTTTTTTGGCGTTGTCTTCCGGATCCTGTTGGTGGAATATGGTCCGGGAAATGGCGCTCATGTAGTCTGCTGACACAATCGGAGCGAATGCTTTCTGGGGGGGGATACTTGCTGATAGATCAGGGCAGTGACAATGTCTTCAATAAACTTTACGAAGGTGGTGGGTGTTTCCGTTGATTTTTGGTAGATGATGAAAGAATTTAAAAGGGCCAAATGAAAAGTAAATTGCGACTTTTTTGTACCAGAAGAGGGATTTTCTTGTTGAAAGATAGGGTTGCAACATTTGATCATTTAAATCCACCCCCCCCCCATGAATTTATTGTACTCGTTAATACAGGAAGGCTTGCGAACGGGACAGCGTCTTCTGCGAAGTTCCACCGAGGTGTCATCGTGGATGGTGGACATGATGTACATATCTTTCCTATCCCTCCACTTCACAGCCAACACTTCCTCGTTTCTCAAGCTTGTCGATTCCCCCCTTTGAATGGTTGTGGTGACAAGACGCTGTGGGAAGCCCTTTTGGTTTTTCCTTGTTGTACCACAGTTTTTTCAGATATAGGTGTCGGAGAAGGGGCAAACTGGTGTAATAGTTGTCCATGTAAATATGATACCCCTTTTGGAGGAGTGGGATTGCCAACTCCCAAACAATTTTTTCACTTATTCCTATGTACGATGGACATAACCGGTGATGCTTTCACAGAGCTTGTTGAGCATCAAGCCATACCTCGCCCTCTTACTGGGGATACATTGCTTGATTCCCAGCCGGCTTGTGAAATGCACCAGGGATTCATCCACAGATACAGTACCTGACCGCAAGAATGTGTTTCCAGCGCGATCCCATCACGCTGGTTCTCAGCGACAGGGTACTGTACATCTCGCGCTGGCTCGCTCATTGGAAAAGGAAAACTGTTTTTTCCTTTCCCGATGAGCGACAGGCATTGCTGACAAGTGTCTGGTATGAATCATGAGGGGGAACGCCACCCCAAATTTTAAATAAAAAACCGACATGGGTTCCCCTCCAGGGGCGTACCAGACCCTTAGGTCTGGTATGGATTTTAAGGGGAACCCCCTATGCCGAAAAAATGGTGTGGGGTCCCCCCAAAATCCATAACAGATCCTTATCCGAGCATGCAGCCTCCCTCCTGAACCGTACCAGGCCGCATGCCCTCAACATGTTGGGTGGGCGCTTTGGGGCGGTGGGGCACCCTGCGGCCCCCCCACCCCAAAGCACCTTGTCCCCATGTTGATGAGAACAAGAGTCTCTTCCCGACAACCCTGGCCGTTGGTTGTCGGGGCCGGAGAGAGTGGAGAAGTCAGAAGAAGACCCCCGAAGTCGGAAGAAGACCCTCGAAGTCGGAAGAAGACCCCCGGAGCTGCCTAATAAGTTACTTTAAAAACCTGTGTTTTTTATTGACACTTTTTTCCCCAGGCGAATGGGTAGGGGTACGATGTACCCCATACTCATTCACATAGGGTGGGAGCCAGGATCTGGGGCCCCTTTATTAAAGGGGGCTCCTGGATTCCGATAAGCCCTCTGCCCACAGACCCCGACAACCAATGGCCAGGGTTGTCGGGAAGAGGCCCTTGTCCTCATCAACATGGGGACAAGGTGCTTTGGGGTGGGTTCAGGGGGGGCGCTCGCTCGTCCCCACCCCCTTTCCTGACTGGCCGGGCTGCGTGCTCGGATAAGGGTCTGGTATGGATTTTGGGGGACCCCCATGCCGTTTTTTTTGGCGTAAGGGGTTCCCCTTAAAACCCATACCAGACCTAAGGGCCTGGTATGCTCCTGGAGGGGAACCCATGCCACTTTTTTATATAAAATTTGACGTGGCGTTCCTCCTCATGATTCATACCAGACACCTGTCAACAATGCTTGTCGCTCATCAGGAAAGGAAAAAACACAGTTTTCCTTTCCCGATGAGCGAGCCAGCTCGGCGCTGGCTCCCGTGACAGGGCTTGCAGGTGTCAAATCTCGCCGATAACAGCGGCGAGATTGACACAATATCGCGGTTACCTACTGTATGTTTTTGTCAGGGACATAAAGTTTGACAAACTTCTTAGAAAAAAAAATAATTAGGGGGCGAATTTTATATAGTTTGTCAAAGTTTGGGTGATTTCGGGGGGGGGGGGGGGGCACTGTGAGTTGTCACTGAAATGCAGGAAGCGCATTATAATTTCGTATCGGGACCTGGACATGGCCAATGAAAAAATTGGTATATGGTGGATGGGTTTGGTCGACCAATACTTATGCATTTCATTTTTTTTGTAAGCCCCATGTTGAGCATTAGGCCTAAAAACAATTTAAGCTCCACCACTGTTAGGGGTCTCCATTCAAAAGGGCGGGCATAGCTGGAGCTGGGGTTGGTTGCAAGGAATTGTTGGGCAAAGAGATTGGTTTGGTCCATGATGCCTTGAATCAATTCTTCAGGAAAAAATAAATTTAAAAAATCCATTTAGGAAAAACCTGCAGTGTTGACCTGCACACCTGGCTGTGCTGTAAAAGGGGGGATCGTGGCTGAACCTGTGGTAGAAGGCAGCCACAATGGGTTTGCCAAGGCATCTAGAAGCTGGGTTTGTGCCCTAATTCTTTGGTGTGCACTTGTACTGGGCCTTTCCTCCTGGGGTCTAGTAGCGCTTGTACTGGGCCTCTCCTCCTGGGGTCTATTGCCGTTAGCACTGCTGGTAGCTGCCTGGTGATCAGACCGTCATCTTTTTGGAGGGACTGCTTCCTCCTCTGATTCGGATCCTGATGTGCTGCCTTTGGGGGGCTCATATTCTGAACCAGAATTGGAACCAGAACTGAGCGGTGAGAGCTCCCCGTTGCTCTCATCGGTCAGACTGAGTATTTGGTATGCCTCTTCTGGGGTGTACACCTTTCTGGACATAGTGGCTGACTGGCTGTATGTACTCTGGTGGCAGGTACTCTGGTGGCAGTTCTCTGATGGCAGGTGGTAAGGTAGCAGGTACTCTGGTGGCAGGTACTCTGGTGGCAGGTGGTGAGGTGGCAGGTACTCTGGTGAGGTGGCCGGTACTCTGGTGGCAGGTACTCTGGTGGCAGGTACTCTGGTGGCAAGTGGTGAGGTGGCGGGTACTCTGGTGAGGTGGCAGGTACTCTGGTGGCAGGTACTCTGGTGGCAGGTGGTGAGGTGGCAGGTGGTGAGGTGGCAGGTACTCTGGTGAGGTGGGGGGTACTCTGGTGAGGTGGCGGGTACTCTGGTGGCAGGTGGTGAGGTGGCGGGTACTCTGGTGAGGTGGCAGGTACTCTGTTGAGGTGGCGGGTACTCTGGTGAGGTGGCAGGTACTCTGGTGAGGTGGCAGGTACTCTGGTGAGGTGGTGGGTACTCCTGATGGACAGGTACTCCTGATGGACAGGTACTCCTGATGACAGGTACTAGATGGCAGGTCCTCTTTATTTAGGGGGGGCAGTCTGAGCACAGTAGTACATATGTGTATAGTACAATGTGTAACTCACTGTTAGCTGATCTCCTCCTCACACTGGATCGGTGTGTGAAGAGGAGAACCCAGCAACAGCGGTTACACACTGGTGTTTCATTTACATTAGTGACTGGCTGTGATTGGACACAGCCGGTCACATGGTAAAGAGCCATTTCATTGGCTACACTGATCGGGGCTGAGCTGTATCCAAGGGAAAAGCCTCAGCCCCGATCGCCGCTCTGCGCGCCACCGGGGGCACGCGTGGGCACCGTTCATGCTGCTTCCCAATGCCGCTCTGCATAGTGACCGGTCACGCCGCTCCCAAAGCTCCGCCGCCACCTGCCACCACTCCAATACCCCCATCGGGGAACGTCTGTGTCCCGAGGGACATGATGGATCCCCGATCGCCGCTCTGCGGGCTCCCGGGGGCCCGCAGTAGCGGTGGAAAGCCGAGGAGATCCCATATGTGGCCGTCATTTGACTATGGCTGGGTATTAAAGTGGTTAAAGTAGACCTTATACCTGAGTAGTATTGATGAGTGAATGTGTCTGGGTATAGTTTGCAGGGGATTCATTGAACCCAGTGTGAAGTCTTACCCGATTTAAATCTATGGGAGGGCCAAATCCTGATAATTAATTCTGGGCATTTTCAAGGTTAATAGGCAAGGAATTGTCAAAAATAAGGTATGGGGGCTCCACACTGCCATGGAAAACATGTACCAATGCACAATAATTAAAAACAAAAAAAACCTACAGAGGGGAGAGAGTACTCCTTTTAATGTGGCTTTGAGGGTCACATATACCCTCCCAGATAGCAATCAATCATGCTGCAAGTTTGAAAATGACTTGCTAAGCTATTGCTAGACTTGTCAGGTTTCACAAGTTTGTTGCAGAATTGCAGCAAGTCCACATTGCATGACTCCAGATCAACTTTCTTTGCAAACATTCTGAAAGTCTGCTGCAAGTTCTGGTTCAGTTATGTTGTGTTGTGCAATAGTCATCCCACCAAAAGGTTCACTGTGGCTGAATTTTCATGCTTTTTGCACCATGTATGGCCTTCCTTAATATTTTTCTTGTACAAAGCTGTATTAGTGGTCAGTGGCACTGTTTATTAACTTCTTCATGCTGCATTAACAGTGTTAACCACTTCATGCTGTACTATAAAGGAGTTAATTAAAACTGCCATTGTCCGCCAATGGGGAGGGATGGTTTAAGTACCACCGCCACTGACCATTAATGTAGGAAGATTAAGGGGTTACCAAGGAAAGGGGTTTACATAGCGTAACATCACTGACCAACAATACATATGTTATTATTACTGTCACTGGCACCAATACTGGGGGTTATTATAGCATAAACTGGCACTAATGCTGACAATTATTATTGAAATTACTGACACCAATGCAGGCAGTAATTATTGCGTAAACTGGCACCAATGCTGGGGGTTGTTACTGCATACACTGGCGCCAATGCTGGGGGATAATTATTGCATCAGTATAAGCTTCTCTTGGGGGAAGCATTTGCAGGGGGTACACATTTGCAACTTGGCTCTTTCTCAAAGTGGCGATTTCTATAAGTGGAATGCACTTCTGACTCTGCACTTATCATCTGAAAATATCATCTTTGTTCTCCCACAGGTATGCTCTCACTGCTGCAACTCCAGCTAGAATCACATTACTAAAAACTGTCTCCTATGTCACTTAACTCTGGTATGCTCTCACTGCTGCAACTCCAGCTAGAATCGCATTACTGAAAACTGTCTCCTATGTCTCTTAACTCTGGTATGCTCTCACTCCTGCAACTCCAGCTAGAATCGCATTACTGAAAACTGTCTCCTATGTCTCTTAAGTCTGGTATGCTCTCACTGCTGCAACTCCGCCCAAAAACTGAAACACTGCTGTCTGCTTTTCTTATGTGTCTCTAATAATGCTGGTATGTTTTTTTTTTACTTAACTGTCTGTAGACCTGTCCACATTACAATGCTTTATTATCTCCCTTGTCTTACCCAAAATTATGGCCCGTTTAACTTTAGTGCCCTCTTGCTAGTCTGTTTTTGAATTAGGAATTTTGCCCTGTTAACGAGCCTCCTGAGTGATAATCGAAATCCACCCACACCCTACCCCTATCAATATAAGCTTCTCTTGGGGGAAGCATTTGCAGGGGGTACACATTTGCAACTTGGCTCTTTTTCAAAGTGTCAATTTCTATAAGTGGAATGCACTTCTGACTCTGCACTTCAGCGGATGCACGAAGCGAAGGGACACAAGATAAACACTTTGAAAAACAGCACACAGACATCAGGTGAACTTGTTTACTCCTTTAGCTCTTTCTCCATGTAACATGCATTCTCTACCACTCCTTTTGACAACTCTGTCCTCTATCCTAAAACTATCTCTCCTTCACCCCTCTTCTCCCCCCAACAGCATATATATATCACCCTCACTTCTATCCTCTCCTTATTACTGCACCCACCAACTCCTGCTAATTCTAAATCCACACACACTAAAAATCTCCAAGACCCTGGGGCATGTCCCTTCATATAAATCCCACTCCCATATAACCTCCCTCACCCTCTTGCTTCTCCTAACCTCTGGAGATATATCCCCAAACCCTGGGCCTCCATCATTTAACTGTACCCCATGCACCCATCACCCTGCACCCTCTGGCAGCAGCCGCAATCAACACAATTTAGTTCCCATTTCTATTCTTCCCAAGACCAGACTGCCTTTCTCTTGTGCCCTTTGGAACTCCAGCTCTGTCTGCAACAAACTCACCTCTCTCCATGACCTCTTTATCGCCAACTCATTTAACCTACTCGCCATTACCGAAACCTTGGCTCCACGAATCCGACACTGCGTCTTCTGCTGCCCTATCCCATAGTGGTCTTCTCTGGACTCACTCCCCCAGATCCAGTGGACGTAAGGGAGGAGGTGTCGGAATCCTCCTAGCCCCACATAGCACCTTTCAGGTACTTCAGCCACCTCCCTCTCTGTCACTCTCCTCTTTCGAAGCACACCGTATTCGTCTTTTCACTCCAATCTCTCTAAGGATAGCCGTGATCTACAGGCCCCCTGGACCAGTATCAACCTTTCTTGATGACTTCTCTGCCTGGCTACCCTACTTTCTTTCTTCTGAAATCCCCACAATCATTCTCGGGGACTTCAACATCCCTATTAATACTAACACTCCTGCCTCTTCCAAACTTCTCAGCCTAACATCCTCCTTTGACCTGAAGCAGTGGATACATGCTCCTACTCACTCAGAATGCAATATCCTTGACCTCATTTTCTCTCACCTTTGCACTCCATGCAACCTCTCTAACTATCCATTGCCTCTCTCTGATCACCACCTTATTAGTTTCACTCTCTCCCTTTCCTTCACCTCCTCTCCCTACAACCGCCTTAAAGTTACCCGCAGAAACCTACGTCATCTTAACCCTTCTCTTCTCTACTCTGCTATCCACAACCTCTACGACAAAATCTCAACCCTATCCTGCACCAACCTAGCCACTTCTGTCTACAACGCTTCACTTCTAGCCTCACTGGACTCACTGGTCCCCCTCACTACACACAGAATCAAGCCCCGACCCCTTCAACTTTGGCAAACAGATGATACTAGAAGTCTGAAAAAACGTAGTCATGCTCACGAGCGCCTGTGGCGTAAGACTAAGTCTCAGAGAGATTTCAACCAATATAAATCTGCCCTCCAAAAATATAATTCCAGCCTCCTCTCTGCCAAGCAGGCCTTTTTTACCACTCTCATTAGCAACTTATCATCCCGTCCCCGTCAACTCTTCTCCACCTTCAACTCTCTACTTCGTCCTCCACCGCCTCATCGCGCCAACTCACTCACTGCCTAGGAGATCGATGATCACTTCAAGCAGAAGATTGATACAATTTGCGCGGAGATCTCTACTGTTCCGATACCCTCCACGCTTTACACTTCATGCCCACAGGCACAATCATTACTTCCCTCTTTCAACCCCACAACTACAGACGAAGTTGCTAAACTACTTGCTAATGTCCACCTTACCACCTGCCCTCTGCATCCCGTTCCCTCACAAATGCTACGTTCACCCTCTGGTCCTATGCTACACTCTCTAACCCACATCTTCAATCTCTCCCCCTCTTCTGGCATCTTCCCCAACTCTCTAAAACATGCACTTGTCAGACCCATACTTAAAAAGCCCTCACTGGACCCATCCAATCTTAACAACCTGCACCCCATCTCCTTGCTCCCCTTCTTATCCAAACTCCTCGAACGTCTGGTCTACAACCGGCTGAGCATCCACCTCACTGATAATAACCTTCTTGGTCTTGGTCTGGATTTCGTCCTCAACACTCCACAGAAACTGCTATCCTAAAACTAACAAATGATCTACTAATGGCCAAAACCAATCGACACTATTCTGTACTCCTACTCCTGGACCTCTCTGCTGCCTTTGATACGGTTGACCACCCCCTCCTCCTCAAAAAACGACATGCCTTTGGTCTCCGTGACTGTACACTTCGCTGATTTTCTTCCTACTTATCCAACAGCACCTTTAGTGTTTCTTACAACTCTACTTCCTCCTCTCCTCTTCCTTTCTCTGTTGGGGTCCCCCAGGGTTCTGTTCTTGGACCTCTCCTATTTTCAATCTACACCGCCTCCCTGGGTCAACTGATAGCCTCCCATGGCTTCCAATACCACCTCTACGCTGACGACACCCAAATCTATTTCTCTACCCCTCAGTTCACTCCCTCTGTCTCCTCACGTATCACTAATTTACTATCAGATATATCAGTCTGGATGTCACACCACTTCCTCAAACTCAATCTATCCAAAACCGAACTTATAATTTTTCCTCCCCCATATGCCCCTTCTCCTGATCTCTCTGTCAAAATCGATGGCACAACTATAAGCCCGTCCTCACATGCCAAGGTTCTAGGTGTAGTCCTAGACTCTGAACTCTCCTTCAAGCAACACATCCAATCACTGTCCAAATCCTGCCGCCTCAACCTCCGCAACATCTCCAAAATACGCCCCTTTCTAACCAATGACACAACAACGCTCTTAATTCACTCGCTTGTCATCTCTCGCTTCGATTACTGCAACTCCCTTCTCATTGGCTTACCTCTACATAGTCTATCACCTCTTCAATCCATCATGAATGCCGCTGCCAGACTCATCCACCTTACCAATCGCTCTGTGTCTGCCACTCCTCTCTGTCGATCCCTCCACTGGCTTCCGCTCGGCCAAAGAATTAAATTCAAAAATCTAACAACTACGTACAAAGCCATCCACAATTTCACCCTCAGCTACATCACTAGCTTAGTCTCTAAATACCAACCTACTCGTTCTCTTCGTTCCTCTCAAGACCTCCTGCTCTCTAGCTCCCTTGTCACCTCCTCCCATGCTCACCTCCAAGACTTTTCCAGAGCCTCTCCAATCCTATGGAATGCCCTACCCCAATCTGTCCGCTTAGCTCCTACTCTATTAGCTTTTAGACGATCCCTGAAAACCCTTCTCTTCAGAGAAGCCTATCTTACCCACACTTAACAACTGTATTTTCATTTTTTCCATCAGCTCATCCCCCACAGTTATTACCTTTTTGTTTCCACTTGACCCTCCCTTCTAGATTGTAAGCTCTAACGAGCAGGGCCCTCTGATCTCTCCTGTATTGATTTGTATTGTAAGTGTACTGTCTGCCCTCATGTTGTAAAGCGCTGCGCAAACTGTTGGCGCTATATAAATCCTGTATAATAATAAGAAGAAGAATTGCATAAACTGGCACCACTGCTGGGGGTTAATTTTGCATGAACTGGCACCAATCCTGGGGGCTTTTATTGCGTAAACTGCCACTGATGCTGGGGGATATTATTGCATAAACTGGCACCAATGCTGGGGGGTTATAATTACATAAACTGGCACTAATACTGGGGATTATTACTGCATAAACTGGCATCAATGCTGGGGGTTATAACTGTATACACTGGCACCAGTGCTGGGGGGGTAATTATTGCATAAACTGGCTCCACTGCTGGGGATTATCACTGCATAACCTGGCACCAATGCTGGGGGTTATTATAGCATAAACTGGCACCACTGCTGGGGATTATCACTGCATAACCTGGCACCAATGCTGGGGGTTAACTTTTCATAAACTGGCACCGATCCTGGGGGCTTTAATTTCGTAAACTGCCACTGATGCTGGGGGATATTATTGCATAAAATGGCACCAATGCTGGGGGTTATTGTTACATAAACTGGCATTAATACTGGGGATTATTAATGCATAAACTGGCACCAGGTTATTACTGAGTTAACTAGCATCAATGCAGGATGTTATACCTGCGTAAATTGTCACAAATGCAGGGGGTTAAAACAGCAGAAACTAGCACCAATGCTGGGGGTTATTTCGTAAACTGCAAGTAATGCTGGGAGTTTTTCTACTTTGGAAATGGTTACCAATGAGAGGGAGGGTATTAGTGTGGAAATTGGCACCAATGAAAGGGTTGTTATTGCGGAAACTGACACTGAAAACTGCATTGCCACTACTGATACCAATGCAGATGGTTATTATTGCATCCAATAACATTAATGCTGGGAGTTACTATTGCTGCAACAATGAGGCTTTTTACACTCTTGCTTTATTTTCAGTGTGCCTTGTGGTAAACAATACAGCAGGGATGATGTTTTACAGCATATTATGTACTAACACAAGCAAAACAGGATTTCAAACTACTAAAACAAAATACTGGTAAACTATGTGAGTGAATTCCGTTTTGAATTAATTAACCGTAATTTAATTTATATTTTTTTAAATATATTTGTCTTGAAAAGACACTGACTAATTTGCAACAAACCAAGGGGAGGGGGAAGGCACAGTTTTCCATTTTCGCACCAGATGACCTTGTCCTGGCATTGAGTTTAGGTATACTAAAGGTTTGTAGAGAGATTTAACTCTATAAATAGAATACATTGCTACAATTCAGGTCTTGCTTTTGTAACCTTGCTAACAAGCAAATGTACTCAAGTTAAAAGCCATGTCACTTCATCCAACCTTTAGAATAACTGCGGATTACATTATGTAGGGCAGTGTCATCGAAGGTACTATATTTGGTTTTAATCCAGCCTAACAGGGAAAGTGAGTACAAATCACTAGACAAGAAAATGTCAAATAAAAAAAAAATAAAACCTGCAAACTCGTTAGTCCTTGAAAGAACATTTACAGATTCCAAATGTTTGTGATATTACCAGGAACTGTGAGATCGAAAAATAAAAATGTAATATATTGCAGTTTAGCAGTCCTTAGGTGAGGTGACTGCATTTGTTTTCTTATTTTAGGCTAAGTACATGTTCTGCAAGTATAGAAAAATGCCTGTTGTTTTTTTCACAAATCTTGAACTATACAGTCAGCACCTCCCGACCTATGTAATGAAGACGAGGAGAGGGTAAGGTGTTTTTATCAGGAGGGCAACCTGAAGTAACAATGCTGCTGCTCCACAGATACAGCGCAGTGAGTGGATGTTGTGACCCTAGGACAGGAAGTATTTTAATGGAAAAAAAAAACAGGTGAAGATGAGGTAAAAAAAAAAGCTTAAAAAGCAAAACTAAGGCACCACATCTAAAGATTTGTAAGCTGCAATATATTGCATTTTGGTATTAAGATATGCTTTGGCAAAAACATACCAGGCAGTTGTTTTAATACATATTGTGTTAAGGTGTTACTAAACCCAGGAGCCTGCATTCCCTATATCTGGTCCCCCACAGTACACAGAACATGGAAATGCAATTATTTTAGTAAATATAGCCTGCTAAATACCTTTTCTCATCAGCAGTTAGAGCAGTCTTGTGACTTCTATCAGTGCCTGGTGAAGCTTATAGGAGTTTTCATACTGCACTGAGCTGTCCTATCAGGATCCAGGACCCCTGACCCTCTATCTGGACAGTACTGATTGGCCCTGTGCTGATCACATGTACCCTCCCAAGAAAAAAAACTCTCTAGCAATACACACCAAACTGAGCATGTGCAGCCTGACTCCAGTAATTCTGTCTTATCCGGACCTGTTCTGGAGTCAGTGGAAGAAAAGGAGCAACTCTCCATACAGGATTAAACAGCCTTTTTACACAATTCAGAGGATTAACCCCTTAGGTTCCACAGTGAGTATAACAGGCATACTGCATATACAGCCTGATTTTACTGTTGTGGGTTTAGTAACACTTTAAGACAGTAAATTCTTTGGGAATGGGCTGCAAACATGCCTGAATGGATGAAACAACACACATGTCAATTTTTTAGCAATGCAGCACACCACAATTCAGGGTATGTGTTTTCTGGTGGGCTGCGGTGCGTTGTGCATTGCTATCTACATGGTCCTGCCCACAGAAGCATGCGTAACATAAATGCATATTATCATGCATGTTTTACTGAACATTGCCCCAATGTACATGTGTGAATAAGCCCTTGGAGATAAAAGGTTCTGAGCAGCTTACAGATATTTTGCTTGTGGTTCAAAAGAGGATGCAGGAAAAGAGAATCTAATGCCGCGTACACACGAGCGGACTTTACGGCGGACTTTGCCCGGCGGACTTTTCGACGTACTTTCCGACGGACTTTGTGAATGAACGGACTTGCCTACACACAATCCACCAAAGTCCGTCGAATTCGTACGTGATGACGTACGACCGGACTAAAACAAGGAAGTTCATAGCCAGTAGCCAATAGCTGCCCTAGCGTGGCTTTTTGTCCGTCGAACTAGCATACAGACGGCGGACTTTTCGACCGGACTCGATTTCAACGGATAAATTTTAAACAAGTTTCAAATCTAAGTCCGTCCAACTTTTGAGAAAACAAAGTCCGCTGGAGCCCACACACATCGAATTGTCCGACGAAATCCAGTCCGCCGGGCAAAGTCCGCCGTAAAGTCCGCTCGTGTGTACGCGGCATTAGGCTCGTAAACAGGAGAACACCTTAGGAAGCCTAGAACATTATGGTCAATGTCCATAAAGGACTGGTATGAATCCATGTCAGCTGCATCTTTTTAGGTTTTTTTGGAAAGTCTGTATGTTAAAGTGCTGATTGTGTGAAAAAAGTGTAAGGCCGCGTACACACGAGCAGACTTTTCGGCAACAAAAATCCGACGGCCATTCTCGGCGGACTTTCGTCAGACTTTTGACGGACTTCCGACGGACTTTTGAACAAACAGACTTGCCTACATACGGTCACACCAAAGTCCGACGGATTCGTGCGTGATGACGTACGACCGGACTAAAATAAGGAAGTTGATAGCCAATAGCTGCCCTAGCGTGGGTTTTTGTCCGTCGAACTAGCATACAGACGAGCTGATTTTTCGACCGGACTCGAGTCCGTTGGAAAGATTTGAAGCATGTTTCAAATCTAAAGTCCAGACTGGTCCGCTCGTGTGTACGCTGCATAAGCCTTTTGTTTTTGTTAGAGTAGAGATTTCTTTTTTTGCTGTCTGTGTCCCATTGGGGAGGCTTTCTTTTACTTCCTGTCTCAAGACAACAGTAAGTGAATGGAGATTTCATAAAAGTAAGGAAAGTCTCATCATTGAAACAGTAACAATATTAGGTTTACATCACTTTCAGCTTAGGTTATGTACCCCTACCCTCGCAGGAGCCGCTGGTATGTTACCTGGGTCTTCCCCACTTTTTGCTCCACAGCCAGGCACAAGGTAGATTCACACAGCCAGGTTCAATGACCAGTCTAGAGGTTTTGTTTTTGTTGTTTTATTGGAGAACTTGGATAGGGTAAGGGGATATAGGGGAACAGTTCCGAACTGAACTATTCACTCAGGGGACTCTAAATTCCTTTCCTAGTGAAACTTGGCTGAAGTCCTTGCAGAAGGCAGAACTGAGCAATGCCTCTTAGTAAAGTAGTGGACAGTCCTGGACAAAGCTCTAAGAACACTAGCCAGTGTTCTCTTTGTGTGGACCCTCAGTTGACTTGAAACACAAGAGGGGGACTCTAAGGGGTTGATTTACTAAAACAGGAGAGTGCAAAATCTGGTGCAGTTCTGCATAGAAACCAATCAGCTTCCAGGTTTTATTGTCAAAGCTTAATTGAACAAGCTAAAGTTTGAAGCTGATTGGCTACCATGCAGAGCTGCACCAGATTTTGCACTCTCCAGTTTTAGTAAATCTCCCCTTAAGTCTCCTTAGGGCAGGGGTCTCAAACTGGCAGCCCTCCAACTGTTGCGAAACTACAAGTCCCATCATGCCTCTGCCTGTGGGAGTCATGCTTGTCACTGTCAGCCTTGCAATGCCTCATGGGACATAAAGTGTGGAGGGCCACCAGGTTGAGACCCCTGCATTAGAGTGTCTGTACTTAGTGTGGTCTGGTATGATCTCCGTGATACCAGACCAGATGCACTGTAGACTCTCTTGTCAGCTATGGTAGGACCAGGGTCAGCCACACAGACTTCAGGCCCTCAGGTCGCCCTTTTGAAGCCACATATCAGCAAGTGCTGGGGGACGCAGTGCATCTTCCCCAGCCTGGTGCAATCCTCTGCTGGGAAAGACCAAAAGCCCACGTGCTCCTAGAATATAAATACAGGAACCCAGCATGCCTAGTGGCATCTCTCCTTGTATTTGGCCAGGGCTGTATGAATATTCATGCTCCCATCTGCATGGTTTCTGCCTATTATCCAGCACTTTCCATGGTTGCTAGAATACAGTGAAACTTCAAGAGAGCATGAGCAGCACCAGAGCACACTGAGCTGACTACACTAGCCATCACAGCTCTCTGTTAAGCAGACAGCAGTTCAATTTACCTAGCTGTTTCTCTGTTAACCGCTTCCCGACCGCCTCACACAGATATACTGCGGCAGAAGGGCACGTACAGGCAGATTAACGTACCTGTACGTGGCCCTTTAAGAGGCGGCTTGGGAGCGCGCAAAAATATGTGGAAGAATATGTATCGGCCTAAACTGAGGAAAAAAAAAAAAATTTTATATATTTTTTGGGGATATTTATTATAGCAAAAAGTAAAAAAAATGCGTTTTTTTCAAAATTGACGCTATTTTTTTGTTTATAGCGCAAAAAATAAAAACCGCAGGGGTGATCAAATACCACCAAGCGAAAGCTCTATTTGTGGGAAAAAAAGGACATCAATTTTGTTTGGGAGCCACGTCACACGATCGCGCAATTGTCAGTTAAAGCGACGCAATGCCGAATCGCAAAAAGTGCTCTGGTCTTTGGCCAGCCAAATGGTCCAGGGCTGAAGTGGTTAAGCAGAGAAAGCAAAAACCATTATACACTAATCCTAACACTCACCAAGAAGGGTGCTAAAATTATGATAGTCACCAGGAAAAATAGAGAGAGTGAAACTCCTCAGTGAGCAAATAAAACCTGACAGGTACACGAACCCCTGACCCCTCTATCCAGAACTAAAAGGAAAATGCTTTGAATACACTTTATTATTATTATTTAAGGTACTTAAATAGCGCCGTCAATGTGCGCAGCGCTTTACATATACATTGTACAAAAGCTTGTTTCTTATCGCTAAAACAGTGACAATATTAGCTTTACCTCACTTTCAGCCTTGGTTATGATGGTCATCAGGACAAACAGAGGGAGTGAAACTCCACAGTGAGCAAATAAAACCCTGACATGGACTCTAACCCCCTCACCCCTCTATCCAGAACTGAAAGAAAATTGCTTTGGATACACTTTAAAGCTTGTTTTTTTAATCCTTTTACTATTGATATTTCTCCAGCAAACTGAACGACAGCACTGTACTAACAGAAGCCAATAAACATTTCTGCTAAATGAATACATTACCATACCATACATCTGAACATTCTTAGGCCAACAAAAAGCAGCCATAAAATTGCTATAAAAATTCAAATGTCAAGTAAAGATCAAACAAGATTACGGTATGCATTGTACAAAGCCGTTCCTCTTTAGTATGCTATATGAGATGGTAAAAATTCACTTTTATTGCTTGCAACATTTATTTACATGGATTCCAAATACAAATTCTGCTTCTCGTTTGCTCTTCATTTATTTACAGAGGATATTGCCTGCTTCATATTCATACATGATATCTGGGAATGCAGTAAGTAAAATATACAATATTTATATATATTAGTAAAATACATGAGAGAGTAGGACTCATACATTCAACACTGAATGCAGAAGATCATTCGGAGTATGTGTCACCCCAGGCAGTGTTCCGCTCTTTCAAAGAGGAGATCTGTTGGGAGAAGCAGCATGCTTCACTAGTCTCCTATGGCCTCAACATTGCATGCCAGTGCAAGCATGGCTTAGTACAGTTTCTCAGAGCAAATAATTATAGGTTGCTCAAAGAGCATCAAAACTGACTGTTTTTAGTTGAGAATAGGTGAGAATCTCTGTTGAGGTTTTATTGCAGTCAGCATCCCCATAAAGCTTGGTACACATGGACCTAAAGTTGGTCAGTTCAGCAGGTACCAACCGTCATTTGGTCTGTGTGTACTCCTCTCCTCTCTGAACGATCCTGCTGGAAAATCAGCATTCGATCAGCTCATGCAGCCGATGGCTGCTGCATTGATCTGTGTATTCTGACAGGGGAGTGGGTCCCCGATGTCAGAATACAATAGTGCAGTGGGGGAGGTCCTTTCATCCACCTCATTTATGTGGTCACGGGGATCTGGTAGAACCCGTTAGTTGAACGAAAAACACTGTGCATACATACCATGCTTAAAGCGTTAGTAAACCGCCGGCCATTTTTTTTTTTTTTTTTACCTGCAAGGCAAAGTTATAATTTGCTAGTATGCATCCTGTCCACAGTAAAAGGCCTCTATCCCTAGCTATATAGAATAAAAACAAAGGAAAAATAATAGGACATTAAATGAGGCTTATTGCTGCAAAAATAAGTGTATGGAGTATATATGAGTATATATATATATATATATATATATATATATATATATATATATACCCTTACCATCAGTGTATGGGTTATACACGTGTGTAGAAAAAAGGCAGTCTTCATAGAATAAACCAACGATCTTCTAATGGAGTAGCACCAACATATTCCCCTCTGAACTAAATGGAAGGCTTTAGATCTCCTTTTGGTAGCTGGGTTGGAGCTGGCATGGTCACGAACGCTGCTGAGCCTGCTGCTGCTGTCTTCTCACACGTTAGGTGCCGCTGCCGTCAATCAAATCCAATGTCACGGGCGCTGGGCATATGGGCCGAGTCCAGCATTCGTGTCTGTGGACGCAAATGCTGGACTCGGAAGCGCGCCCGCAAGGTAACCTTCTCGGGAGAGCGCTTCTCCTAGGGGGTTATCTGATGTGGGGATGAGCCGCGAGAGCCGCCGGGGGACCCCAGAAGAGGATGTTTGGGGCCACTCTGTGCAAAACGAGCTGCACAGTGGTGGTAAGTATGAAATGTTTGTTATTTAAAAAAAAAAAAAAAAAAAAGATCCTTTACAATCACTTTAAGGGAAGTCTCCCCAATACAACACAGATAGCAAAAAAAAAGAAAAACTTGCAGGGGTTTCGACCTTTCTTTACTCTATTCAAAATGTTACTATTAAGAGGAGGGGTGGATCCCAATCTACACTATATTACCAAAAGTATTGGGATGCCTGCCTTTACATGCACATGAACTTTAATGGCATCCCAGTCTAATGCCCCGTACACACGGTCGGACTTTGTTCGGACATTCCGACAACAAAATCCTAGGATTTTTTCCGACGGATGTTGGCTCAAACTTGTTTTGCCTACACACGGTCGCACAAAGTTGTCGGAATTTCCGATCGCCAACAACGCGGTGACGTACACCACGTACAACGAGACTAGAAAAGGCCGGTTCAGAACCAAGCGTGGCACCCTTTGTGCTCCTTTTGCTAATCTCGTGTTAGTAAAAGTTTGGTGAGAGACGATTCGCGCTTTTTCAGACTCGTGGCTTTCAGATCGTTTTCTTCCGTTCAGTTTGTGCTTGTGGGTTTGTATCTGCTCTTCAGTGCGTGCAGTCAGTTCGTATCAGAGTTTTCTGTGTGATCTTGCCTGCTCGTTGCTGTTTTTCAGGTCGCTATTCACAGGCCTTGCTGTTCTTCAGTGCGTTCTGTTACTTCGTTCTGAGCAGCCGACCGTTTTCTAGCCATGTTTCGTATGCGTACTCCTCGTACAGTTCGTGCTGTGCGGGGGCTTGGTGTTGGGGTCCTGACCTTGACACAAGTCCAGTCCATGAACAGGGTGGGGGGGAGTTCATGGACCAAGAATTGGTTGCTTCAGCGTGACCAGTTCTGTCATATGCCTTTGCTCCGTGAGATCCGTGAGAATAATCCTGATGATTTCAGGAACTTTCTCAGGATGACGGACCCCGTGTTTCACCGTTTGTTGGCTTCACTGACCCCCTATATCAGCAGGCAGGATACCTGCATGAGGCAAGCCATCACTCCGGAGCAGAGGTTGATCGCTACCTTGCGGTATTTGGCCACAGGGAGAAGTCTGCAGGACTTCAAGTTCTCGACAGGCATCTCCCCCCAGGCTCTTCTTTGTGGACATTTACTGCTTGTGTTTGTTTGAGCTGACCCTGACAGAAATGTGTGGAGTGCAGAAAATGTCGTGATTGTGTAACCTTATACAAAGCACTGTTGGCTGTTATTTACTAAATGCAAAGACACTTTTCACTACAAGTGCACTTGCAACTGCACTGAAACTGCACTTGTAGTGCAAAGTGGATTTCCCCTTAGGAAATAACCCCCATTTTCTCCTAAAACAACAATTACATCACCCCAAAAGTGTTGTAGTGTTGAGACAATAATCCACACATTCTTGATGAACAATCTTTTTAATACCTGCACAATCACATGTGCATTTACCAAAGGTTTTTCTGACAAACCAACATGTTTGTTGTATAACAATTTTTGTGGTGTCATTATCCAAAATCAAAATGTGCATTTTATAGAAAACAGGCCTGTGTAAAACCAACAAGAAAGACACAAATCTTGATCTTACAAAGTTCACATTTGGTAGAACTTGAAGGCAATATCAGACATGAGTATTTAGGAACTGTGTTTGATATTGCGTTCAGATGGGGGGAAATCACCCCTGGAAAAGCCAAATTTGGAAGATGCACACAAATTTCACAATGTCAACATGTGCCATCAGGGGGGATCAAGGGATGTGTTTTGGGGGAGAAAGCCCTTCCTCACCGCTACTTTATTATTGAGGAAGGGGTTGCACCCCCAAAACGCGTCCATTGATCTCCCGTGATGGCAGATAGCACATGTTGACACACTGTGTGCATCCTCCAAATTTGGCTTTGGGAAAAATCACAAAAACATTTCGCACATTGTAGCAGACAAAAGAAGAAAGTGATTTGGAGGGGTTTTAAACTCGCCCCAAAACATCAATGATGTTTTTATATTTTGGAATAACATCATTGATGTTTTGCTTGATGTTTTCCAATTGTAAATTACACCCCATGATCTCCCCGATCAGGATCTGGGCACTTTCGGATGTGAAAGGATCTGGATCCACAACCTCACGATCACCTAAAAAGAGAGGAACCCAAAATAAATTAGTTTTCAAAAAAATGCCGCAATCCATCTCTTATCTGAGCCTGTGGTTGCAGACACTCACCTGTTGTGGTAACTACTTCCAACACGTCTTCATCCTCCTGCTCATCTTGTGTTGGGTGGATTTCCCCTTCTTCCAGAGGGGGGGGCTCTGGTCTCCTCGGATGAGGGGTGTCCTCCGAGTTTTTTCTCCCCTATGTAAAACAAAAATGGTATAATTAGCACACAGATATTTGATGTCAGAACTATAAAGATGAAACATTGCTTGGAAGTGGGGTACAATTGTCTATTTTAGCCGAGTTCCAAGATGTAGCTTTTTTAGTGCCCTTTGTCAAGCTGCAATACTTTACCTGTTTGGTAAAAGCTTCACAGATGGAGACCCCCCCTATAGTATACACTGGAGCACCTGTGTGGCCCCCTAATAAAAAGGGTGTTCTTGTGTCAAACACTAGTGCTCCAGTGTCCAGATGTGAAAACAGCTGCTGAGTGTCCTCTCCTTACACACAATCTAGTTTGCATTTCATTCTAGTAACAAAGCCATCTACACAACCCAATTCTTTGAAGACAAGTATAGGGCGTCAAAATGGTGGCCAAATGCATATGGCCTAAACAAAGGTATTTTATCGTCCGAAATAACAATGTGTGATCCGAACGAATAATGTGCCCATGAACATGAAAGTTGCCATTTTAAACTGTACAACAGTTCCTAAAAGCACATGGAGCAGCACGAACGTAATAAACACAAAAAGAATAGGAACACAGCACAACTACTTACTTTTGCAGCACTCTCCGGATCTTTCTGTACTGCTCATGTTCTCGTAATTTCAGGTCCGACCACCGCTTCCTGAGCTGATCTTTCGATCGTCGTACCCCGAAATTCCGGTGCAGACTCCTGACCACTTTCGCCATGATCTTGGCCTTTCGGACATTGGGGTTGGGGTAAGGCCCATACTTTCCATCATAGTCGGCCTTCTTCAGGATGTCCACCATCTCCAACATCTCCCCAAAGGACATATTTGAGTCCTTTAATCTCCTTCTGGATCGGGACGTTTCAGGCTCCAGCCTTTCCTCCTCCTCCTCGTTGCTGTACTTAGCACTATCCTGCTGTCTCTCCGCCATGTGCTCTTCCTCCACTGCGCCGAACGAAAAGGGGCGGGGAATAGACTAGAAAGAACGTCAGGGGCGGGCGGAGTTATACGCATGCGCAGTGTGTATAAATCGTAACGCGCGTCTTACGTACGATCTGTGAGAGGAGGAAGGAGCATCGGAGACGCCGATCGTGCTAACGAAGGTAGGATCTAAACTTGGGCCTATACTGCTTCAAAATGGAAGCCTATATTGTAACAAGATTAGGGGAGTTTGGCCTGACATTAGGGTTTGTCTTGTGTTGTGTCTTGCAGAGAAAATGGATGGCTTCAACGACCACAATTTCCTGCCCCTGTTCATAGACAAGTACAGGGAGCTGCCCTGTCTGTGGCAAGTGAGACACCCCCACTATGATCACAAACAGAAGAGGCAGGCAGCGCTGGAGAAACTGCTGGAGTTGGTGAAGCCGGTGGTCCCCACAGCAACCATCCCTTATTTAAAAGCAAAAATTGGTGGCCTGAGGAGCACTTATCTTAGGGAGTGATAAGGTCAGGGATTTAATTTAGAGTTCTCACTTAATATGATGCCTACATGTAAATCTGTTTTTAACTTTTTGGCTGTTGAACTCTGTTGAAGCTGCTTTTGTTGTCTTGTAACTATATTGCCATGGTGTTGAAGCTTGTGTTCGTAACCCAGGTGACTCCTGTTGTTGTTTACCCTTGCCCTGTGTGGGGGGGTTGTGCTGATGCTATTGTTTGTGTAATTGTCTATAAAAGGCCTTTGGAAGATTAAAGAGCAGCAGTCCATTATGCTCAAGAACTGATACACGGATTTCTGACTCTGTGTCTTAATTCCTATAAGAAGCAATGATTTGGCAAAGCAATATAAACTATAAGCAACTTATTTAACAGTTGCATTTAACATTTTGGCGCCCGAACAGGGACTCACCGATGATACTACAAGAGGTGGATGAGCTACGCTGACGGAACAAAAGGCAGGCATTCCGGGAACCACAGATCAAAAAACCTGCGCAGGTAAGAAAAAGCTTTATTTTTCTTATATTCTGTGCTCCCCTGATTTGTGCCTATCCGTTCTGTCAGTTACGGTTCTCCTGGTTTTAAAACACCAGCCTCTGTAGTGGTGAGTCTAGAATTACTGCATATTTTAGTTTATATTGCTGGAATTATTTGTTTGTTTTTGTTATCTGTGTTTGTCTTGTCTGTCTTGTTGAGAAAGTGAATGAGCCTTGTCAAGGATGGTATGAGTTAGAAGGGGATTGCCGAACTAAGCAACAGAATGCGCCTTACCTCACACGATTGGGAACCTGAGGGCTTGTGAGCTTGGGGGTCTGACGCTTATGCTTAACCTCACATCTAACTCATAAACCATAGACGGGTTGAGAGTATAAGCCCTGTCTGCTCCATAAAGCAGGGATAAGAGTGTATGAGAGGGATTCCCAGATACGAGGGGGGAATAAGGTCTCAACAAAGTCCCGAGATCTAGTCGGATACCTGGCCACTTAAAGGAATGCTTGTATATGTTGTAGCCGCATTTTTGTATATGTTGTAGCCGCATTCTGGTTTGTTATTGGGCTAGCATATAAAGTAATTATTTATTTTTGGGCTAGCATATAAAGTAATTCGGTTTCAGAAATCTCATTCCGGAGAGGTTTCTAGAATTCTAGCACCCTAGGAGGAAGGCAACGAGGAACTAGTGTAACTTAGCTGGTTTGCTATTGGGCTAGCATATAAAGTAATTATTCATTCTTGTATATGTTGTAGCCGCATTATATTGTACACTAAGTGTCCCACACGCTACCTAGGCAGGACTGTTAGAATGGGCCAGAGGAACACAAAACCCCGTCAGGGAATTGTGGCGCACTATACGGTGCCACAGATAATTAAGAACATTTATGGGAAAACCGAAGCACAGGACTTAAAAGATGTCCTTCGTAAATTTAAGGTGAAAGGAGCAGCGGGCTTAGACCCGGATGTATGGAGTGAAATAAAAAGGGACAGACAAGGAGAGGTGTTAGAGAAGCAATGGATGCGTCAGGTTCAATGCTTAATTAAGGTCTCAAATAGAGCGAAAGAAGAGGGGTGGAAGTATAATCCAGATTGTGATGGTTGGGATATGAAAGATAGAAGAACAAAAAATGTCGAGGCTCCCAGCTCAGCCATCCCACCCCCATATACTGACATAGAACGTAAACCACACAAGATATATCCGGTACTTGAGGGGAGAGGATGGGTTTGTCAGGATTGTGGAGCACAAAACCCAGAATGGGCAGTAGAATGTGTGCATTGTGGGGCACAAAAACCGCATCCAGAAACTGTAGCTCCTGTACGCACTGATACACGCATTGTTCAGGTAAACAATCCAGAATTTGGACAAGCAGCCCATCCAAATGCCCCACCTACTGTCACTCGTAGAATGCAAATAAGGACTTGGGCACCATGGTCGGCAGACACCCTTATGGCATTAATACAGAGCGCCCCAGACCCGGTAGCAAAGCCAGCTGCTTTTTGTAGATTTGTGACACAGTTAATGAATACACATGAAGCGACCTGGCAGGATGGGGAGGATCTATGCAGACACAAAATGACTCTGACCCTGTTTAACCAGTTTATGACAGAAATAGGTCCACACAGACCTGCAGGACAAGTTGATGGGGATGGCAATTTAGAGACAGGACATGTCAGACATATAGACTCAAGGGCCCCTTTTATTGCTAGATTAGAAGCTTTTTGTCAGGCAAAACAACAGGAGAGGGGGTCCATATCACCCATGAAGCAAATGCCAGGACAGACTGTTTCGGAATTTTACTTATCTATGGAAAGTATGATGGCAGATGAGGGATTGGACTTGGCCCTGCCAGTCACAATCCGAGCCTTCAATAGACAATTTATGGAGGGATTAATTCCACAGATAAGTGAGAGACTGAAAGCCTGCACACCAGAGTGGAGGGCAACTAGAGATAGAGGGACGTTGTTACAAAAAGCGCAAGGCATAGAGGCGGACTTAGCAGAAACCAAAGGGAGGAAATCTCATGCTATCAACGCACTCGGGGGTCCCCAAGAGCAAGGTAGAGGTTCCTTTCGCAAACCCCTTACCTGTCACTACTGTAACAAGATTGGTCACATCAGACGCAACTGTAAGAAAAGAATAAGGGATGAAGGAGAGGAAGGTGTTGATTCTCCAGTTAATCAGAGAAGGAACCAGCCCAGGGACAACAAAAATAGTCATATCAGGCAGCAGGGAGATGGTCCACGAGCATGACTCACCCCGGTTTTAGAAAAATCCAAAACAACAATGCTTAAGACAAATATAACGGTTGGTAATAAGAAAATCTCTTGTTTAGTCGATACAGGAGCTTCACGCTCGTTACTTTCTGACTCTGAACTACTCCCTGGCCAAAAATCACCTGACACTTTACTAATAACTGGATATGATGGCATTTTAGCCGACGCCCCGCTTACAAAACCTCTGAAAGTTAAAGTAGGAAACCACATGTTCCTTTCACGCTTTCTGGTATCCAGAGGAGCCCCCACTAATTTGTTAGGAGCTGACATTTTGCAGAAAATAGGAGCTAACATTACCTATCACCCAGATGGCACTGTCACCTTAGCTATAGGGGATAATCAAGAACACATGGAGATGTGTAACCTGATACAATACCTAGAGGAGGAATCGGAATTGTCCGGCCCACCTCCTTCAGACTTAGATCAGATTTTGTCGTCCCTTCCAGGAGAACTATGGGAGAAACATCCAGCTGATGTTGGACTTTTGCCCATACCTCCGGTTACCCTACAGCTGATTCCAGGAGCAGTGCTTCCCCAACAAAAGCAGTATCCACTTAGTGCACCTCAAGAGACGGCCATAGAAATGCAGGTCCAATCCTTCTTAAAAAGTGGAGTTCTAAAAGAGGTAAAATCACCGGCAAACACTCCCTTGTACCCGGTTAAAAAGAAATCAGTAGCCGGTAGTCCGGTTAAGTATAGAATGGTCCAAGACCTTAGAGCGGTCAACAAAATACTAGCCCCGATGACACCTTTAGTACCCAATCCACATACATTACTGTCACAAATACCATCAACCAGTATGTACTTTACGGTTATAGATTTAGCGAATGCTTTCTTTTCCGTCCCGCTTGCTGAAGAATGCCAACTTTGGTTCGCATTTTCAATCAAAAATCGGCAACTAACCTGGACACGCCTACCTCAGGGTATGGCACATTCACCTACCTTGTATTCGCAAGCATTGCAAACGGTGTTGGGAGAATGGGTACCACCAGATTCCTGTGTATTGTTACAATATGTGGATGATTTATTGTTATGCTGCCCTGACAAGGAAACTTGTTTGGCCACCACCCTTAATTTGTTGCGATTTTTGGCAGAAAAAGGTTGCAAGGTTAATAAGAAAAAGTTACAAGTGTGTCAGGAAAAAGTTATCTTTTTGGGACATTGTATATCACAGGGTACGAGACATCTCACTGAGGAGAGGGTTCAAGTGATAAAGGGAATGTTACCCCCACGGAATTTCAAACAATTGCGTATGTTTTTAGGTATCGTGTCATATTGTAGACAGTGGATACCACATGCTAGCGCTTTGATGCAGCCATTATACGATTGTTTGAAAATTGTACCGTATATGCTTACAGAAATAGCTTATGAGTCGTTTATCACTTTGAAAAAGTTGTTGATTTCTGCCCCGGCTATTGGTATACCAGATTACACCAAGATATTTAATCTGTACATTGCTGAGATCACTGGACACGCCACAGGTGTTCTGACACAGGCACATGTAAAACAAAGACCAGTCGCTTACTTTTCAGCAGCATTAGATCCAGTATCTAGAGGTTCACCATCTTGTGTACGGGCGGTAGCTGCAGTGTCAATTATCATAGATAAGTCATCAGAGATTGTTCTAGACAATCCAGTCGTAGTGCATACCACACATGACATACATGCAATCTTGTCTCAGGTACAGCCCAAACACATTTCAATGGCCAGGCAATTAAGATTACAGTGTACTTTACTCTTACCTCCAAATGTTACTTTTCAGCGCTGTACAACCTTAAATTTGGCCACCTTTTTGCCTCTTCAGTCACCAGATTTGGCAAGGGGGAATGATAGTGCTAATAGTACTAGTGAGAAAGGAAATGAGGTACCTGACACTCTTTTGTTTAAACAAGTAGATGAACATGATTTTTTTCAGCTCATGGAACAGGAGACAATGGGATTCCCACACGTTACAGATACACCAATTTTAAATGCTGAGCACACTTTGTACATAGATGGCAGTAGGTTTGCTGATGACAAGGGTAAATATCACACAGGGTATGCCGTAGTGACTGATACACAGGTGATTGAAGCACAGGCCTTACCAGCCCACATGTCAGCACAGGAAGCAGAATTAAAAGCTTTAGAACAAGCCCTAGAATACTTAAAAGAACGAGAAGGGAATATTTACACTGACTCTGCCTACGCTTATGGTGTAGCGCACGATTATGGCCACATATGGAGGGCTAGAGGTTATCTGACAGCAGCAGGTACACCTGTAAAACATGGAGAAGGGATTAAGAGAGTCCTGAACAATCTTCAAAAGGTTAAACGAGTAGCCATTATGAAGATAGCGGCACACACGAGCGCAAAAACAATTGAGGCAAAAGGAAATGCATTTGCAGATTTGACTGCAAAACAGGCAGCTCTAGGGGAAGGAAGCCCTGAGACCTTAGCAGCGGTAGAGGTGAGTATCCCAGAACCAACATGGCAGCAGCTGAGTAAATTACAGGAGCAAGCAGGGGAGAGCGAGAAAGATAAATGGGTCAGAATGGGAGCAGCACCAGACCTTGACAATGTATGGAGGGAAGGGGGCAAAATATGCCTGCCTGCCTCTCTGTACCCAGCAATGGCAGTGGCAGTTCACCTACCCACACACGTCAGTTCCAATTCCATGTATAGGATTGTGAACCAAGGATGGCTCGCCCCTGGATTCAGTAGTACTGCAAGAAACTACTGTGCAGCCTGCCAAATCTGTCTCCTGAATAATCCAGGACAGAAAGTGAAAACCCCACGAAAACACCAGGTCCGGGCCCAATACCCCTTCCAGAGACTGCAGATTGATTACATACAAATGCCTAAGAGCGGCCCTTTTGAATTTGTCCTCGTGTGTATCGATTTATTCTCAGGTTGGCCCGAAAGTTATCCAGTAAAATCGGCTACAGCTAAAGCCACAGCTAAGAAACTGATCACTGAGTTAATACCTAGGTTTGGTTTTCCTGAAACCATAGAATCAGATAGGGGGACACACTTTACAGGAGAAATCATGCAGAATGTGATGACCATGTTAGGGGTTCAACAAAGTTTTCACACCCCTTACCACCCACAGAGTTCAGGATCAGTGGAGAGAGTAAATGGGACAATAAAGTTAAAAATACAAAAAGCCATGCAAGAGTTAAACAAGCCTTGGCCAGAATGTCTGCTTTTGGTTTTGTTCTCTATAAGGTACACTCCAACAGGAAAGACAGGATTATCCCCATATGAGATACTTTTTGGTAATGCACCTAGATTGGGTTTATACTTTCCACAGAGTATGCAATTGCAATGTGATAGTTTGACTGCATATGTGATACAATTACAACAACGTCTAACTAAGATCCACAAAAGTGTGTATTCTTCTCTTCCAGACCCTAATTCAATAGCAGGTACACATACACTGCTACCAGGGGATTATGTATATGTAAAGAAACACACCAGAAAGACATTGGAGCCAAGGTTTGAAGGTCCTTATCAAGTGCTTCTGACCACAGCCACTTCAGTAAAGCTGGAAGGAAAGCCTACCTGGATACACGCATCACACTGCAAGAAACAACCCGAGAAAACAACATGATGAAATATCTACTTACATATTTTTTTGTTGAAGATTGTTGTTTTACAAATATATGCATGGACTCCTGGTATTAATGTACTTGAGGTAGAAGAAACAATGACTTTTGAATGGAGTATAGATGATCCTAAAGTAGCAAATGTATCAGGATATGAGATAAATAAGGATTACACTGTGGGTAATTATACTGTTGAAGGACATAGGCGACCGTTTCATGTAGATGTAGGTATAGCATGGATACAGGCAGACCCCCTCTCAGAAGTAACTGTAACTTTCCAGTGGAACGATAATATGGGTTTCCCCTTTAACAATAGTAAGAACCATAGGTGTCATAAAATATCCCTTTCACAGACATGGAAACAAGCCCGGGAACGGGTAGTGGGACAAATGTACCAAATATTAACAGTCATGGCAGAAGGAGGGAATATAACCGAAGGGATGTTTAATCTGACAGATATTACCGTTAATCAATCCAGTACTTTCCTCTGTGCATCTTGGTGGAGGGAAGAGAGAAATGATGGGTGGTATTGGAGTGCAGAGGCCTATGGGTTTCACATACAAATGGAGGAAGAAGTAACGCCAACAATTGAATCTTCCATATTAACACCCGTACCAAACACTTGTATAAATGTATCAACATCACAACAGAAAACAAAAATAAAATTCAATATCACCTTTCCCTCTATACCGGAGTGTAGGTATAAACGAGAATGGTACGACACACTATTGGGACTGACAGGTACAGGGATGGGAATTTTAAACTCGGTCGAGATAGAAGAAATGAACAACAGATGGAAGCATGCAGGGGGACACATAGCTGACAGCTTGACTATCACAAGCAAATGGTTACCCACCACTTTTGAAACCCAACTGCAAGAAATACCCCTATTACAATTTTTGGGAGGGTTAATAAATCACACTATAGGAGCAGAGCTCCAGCTGTGGAATCAAAGTCAACAGTTTGTAAATTTCACACAGTGCTCTTTTAACCTCTTATCCTATCATATACAAATAAATAGGGCCAGGACTGAACTTCAGTTGGGAAATTATCATACCTGGATGAAATATTTTAAAGGTCTAACTGACGATGGTGTATGGTTCCAAGTAAAAGGGGATAAGATAGAATGTGAGGATAAATGGTGTGTAGGAAGGTTTGAAGCATACCGGGTAGCAGATGTAATGGAAATGTGTAAAATAGTGGTCATGCCATTAGTAATTAATGACGAGTTTTGGTATCCAGAAATATATGGGAAATATGTAGATAAAGGAAACAGAACCCATGATTTAACTCTATGTGAAGGAACTAATAAGGGAATGGTATGTGGCAGAAGTTCCCCAGTATATGAACCTTGCTTGTTAAAATACCAAACTAGCATATGCAAAATGCAAAGAACACCGATAAATGTGAACAATAGATTCATAGAAATAGGACCCCAGCATATTTGTATCATTACTAATGACAACCGCACCATGTTAGCGTTAAATAGATCGGCGCCGTTTGCGGGATGTATAAAAAAGATTAAAATATTACAATGGGGTAACGACACCTATCTTTTTGAACCAGACGCCGATAAGGTATTCTCTTCAGTTTATGAGGTACATAATCTCACTGACACTACACCCTTTATAATTTCTTTAGACCCACTAAAACAGGTTTTGGAACAATCAGAGTTGTTAAGACAACACATAGAAACACTAGAACATACACTACAGAATAACCTTGTATCTGCAATTATTGACAAAGGTAGACTAGTACATCTTTCCTCACAGATACAACAGGATACTGCACCACATTGGTGGGATATATTTAGTGGAATGTCTTCTACAGCAACCAATACCTTTCACTGGTTGTTAAGTCCAATGGTAATTATTATTCTAATATTAATATCACTTACAATCACGAATATATGTGTATACAGGAAAATAAATAGGAAAATTAGGAGAATAGACAGGGTATACTGATAAATGTGTATTGACATCACCCTACTCCTATAAAACTCCTCTTCTTGAATTTTAAGATGTTGGTAATACCTAGGGGGATGGGTTCTACCCCTCTGACAACTCGCGGTCAGGGAAAGGACTCTGGGGAAAAACTGACTAGAACTTATTCATGAGGACCCAGGGGGAAGGAGAGGATGATGTCAAAGGGGGAAATTGATAAGGTCAGGGATTTAATTTAGAGTTCTCACTTAATATGATGCCTACATGTAAATCTGTTTTTAACTTTTTGGCTGTTGAACTCTGTTGAAGCTGCTTTTGTTGTCTTGTAACTATATTGCCATGGTGTTGAAGCTTGTGTTCGTAACCCAGGTGACTCCTGTTGTTGTTTACCCTTGCCCTGTGTGGGGGGGTTGTGCTGATGCTATTGTTTGTGTAATTGTCTATAAAAGGCCTTTGGAAGATTAAAGAGCAGCAGTCCATTATGCTCAAGAACTGATACACGGATTTCTGACTCTGTGTCTTAATTCCTATAAGAAGCAATGATTTGGCAAAGCAATATAAACTATAAGCAACTTATTTAACAGTTGCATTTAACAGGAGCGCAAGAAGGTCACAGATTCCCAGAGGTCCGGAGCTGCAGCAGATGACATTTATGTCCCCAGGCTGTGGTACTATGAGAGACTGCGATTTCTGTCAGACCACACTGAAGTCAGGGAATCCCTCTCCACTCTTCCTTCCACTCTTCCTTCCACCCCAGCTGAGGCTTCCGATGGCCAACCTGGGCCTTCCAGCCAGGAAGAAATGGAGGAGCCCAGCTGGAGTCAGGTATAGCATTCTTCTACAGATTTCTGGGCAATAAATAAATGATGTTTATTAGATGTTATTATTGATCACTAATTGCTGATTAAAAAAAGTGCTTTACATATCAATAGACAGTAGTGGGCACCCAAAATTGGGAAAAGAATGAAAACTGCTGGGCTCAGAAGGATAGTCTGTTATATTTGTTAACATTCAATTTGCAGCAGTCAGGAGGTGAAAATTGTGTGTGATTGATGAATAAAAAACTAAAACTATGTCCCTTTTTCATACACAGGAAGACCTCAGCCAGGAGGAGGCTGTGGAATGTGGCAGTCAGGAGGAGGCGGGGATTATTAGTGTCAGCCAGGAGGAGGCGGGGATTAGTGGCAGCCAGGAGGAGGCGGGGCTAAGTGGCAGCCAAGAGAAGCCTGGGACAAGTCGCAGCCTGACTGAGTCTCAGGTCCCTCCCCTCCGCCTGCCATATAAATGAGCCAGGAAGGCCACTCCGAGTCCCGTGCAGGATTCAGCGTACAGGCTGATCCAGGAGGCTTCGGCGTCCCTCAGAGCCTTCCCCAGTCCTGAAGAGGCCTTTGCCTGCATGGCTGCCACAAAATTGCAGGGCATGCAGGAGGGCCAACGCAAGATCTCTGAGGACCTGATTTATAAAGTCCTTCGTAAGGGGTTGAGTGGGGAACTGACACACAAGACGGATGTCATTGAGATCGACGATCCTCCTCCTCCTCCTGCTGCCACAACTCCACCACCACAGCCAAAGCCTGTAAGGAAGCGTGGAAAGAAGACCAAAGAGTGATTGCCCTGGGTTCAGTCTGGTCTGACAGAAGATGCAGTCTCTCGTATGACCACAGCCTGGGGACACAGATGTCATCTGCTGCTTTCCGGATCTCTGGGACTTCTGGACCAGACTGCCCTCCCTTAGATATGGACTCCTCAGGCCACCAATTTTGCTTTTAAATAATTGATGTCTGCCCTGGGGGTCCCAGGCTTCACCCACTTCTGCAGTTTCTCCAGCGTTGCCTCCCTCTTTGTTTATAGTTGTGACCCCTTAATAAAATTTTTTTTGGGAAATTCTACTCTCCTGTGTATGTTTTCATCCAAAAAGGACAGTTTGTTGGTGACGATTCAGGTACATTTCTAAAGTACAATGTGAAATTAACAAGGGACAACAACACCAAACAATCTCCTACAGATTAAATAGAACAACATATTAGTGGTGTTGTGTGAACTTGTCACCAAAAACACACACAAACATTTTCGGGAGTACAGATCAAAATCACCAAAAAATAAAAAAGAGAAACACAAAAAAAGAATCTACATTAAAGTCCAAAAATAAAAAAAAATTTTGTTGTCAGATGTGAGAAATCTAAATATATTGAGGGAATCCCGATAAATAGTAACGAAATAAGTTTGTGAGAAGTGTGTGTGAATATGAGCAGCAAAACTACTTAATTCTTGTCACATTATAAAGAAGAAGAGAGTGCGCTGTATTAAACCATTTTGAACATTGCAGCGTGACGAAAGTGCTGTATCCATTCCGAACGCTACGTTTACCAGAACGAGCTGTCCCGTGTTGGAATTTCTTCTGAGCATGCATGGCACTTTGTGCGTCTGAACAGGCCACACACGGTCGGAATTGACGCGATCGGATTTTGTTGTCGGAAAATTTTATCTCCTGCTGTCCAACTTTGTGTGTCAGAAAATCCGATGGAAAATGTCCAATGGAGCCCACACACGGTCGGAATTTCCGACAACACGCTCCGATCGGACAATGTCCATCGGAAAATCCGACCGTGTGTACGGGGCATTAGTCTGTAGGGTTCAATATTGAGTTGGCCCACCCTTTGCAACTTCTATTCTTTTGGGAAGGCTGTCCACAAGGTTTAGGAGCATGTCTATGGGAATGTTTGACCATTCTTTCAGAAGCGCATCTTTGAGTTCAGGCACTGATGTGTCCGAGAAGGCCTGACTCGCAGCCTTCACTTTAATTCATTCCAAAGGTGTTCTATTGGGTTGAGGTCAGGACTCTGTGCAGATCAGTTCCTCCACCCTAAACTCGCTCACCCATGTCTTTATGGACCTTGCTTGCTGTGCATTGGTGTGCTGTCATGTTGGAACAGGAAGGGGCCATCCCCAAACTGTTCCCACAAAGTCAGGAGCATGAAATTGTCCAAAATGTCTTGGTATGCTGATGCCTTAAGAGTTCCCTTCACTGGAACTAAGGGGCCAAGCCCAACTCCTGAAAAACAACCCACACCCTAATCCCCCCCCCCCCACCAAATGATTTGGACCAGTGCACAAAGCAAGATCCATAAAGACCTTGTGCATGTGTGCTGCCGTTGACCCACTCCCGCTGTGATTATACACAGAGGGAGCTGATCTGCAGGTACCGCGGAATCAATGTCCGCCGATACCCATCGATCATTAGGCAAAGAGCCAGAAGAGTGATCTGCCTATGTAAACAAGGTAGTTGACCGTTCTGACAGCAGGGAAGGCATTGATCTTGTGTTTCTGCAAAGCACAAAGCTCTAAAGAAAAAAATGTCATTTAAAATTGCTCACGGCTGTAATCTATTGCCAGATCCCGTCAATATACATAAAAAATCATTTAAAAAAAAATATTTTTTTTTTAATGCGGTGGGGGTCCCTCCCCAAAATCCATACCAGACCCAAAGGGCCTTGTATGGACGGGCAGAACCCATGCCATTATTTTCTTAATTCTGTCATAGGGCTCCCCTTAACCACTATTTTAACCAACTATTTTAACTCCCCTTAACCACCATTATTGCTTATTATATTATTAAGTGTACACTGCACTATATACCCTGCACTGTATTATATATACTACACTGAGGGCACTATATACTCTGAACTGCAGTATATATACTATACGGACTGCACTATATACTCTGTTGAATAATTGGGCCTTAGGTGTTGGTGGTGGCAGAACACGGTAACCCCTCACAGTTAATCTTGTTGAGCACAGGAACGGGCCCTGCTGTTAAATATTATTTTAAAAATTGTAATTACATGCCCCTGTTAAATAGGGGCAGAAACACTGGGCCTTAGGTGTTGGTGGTGCCAGAACACTGTAACCCCTCACAGTAATGCCCCGCACGGAAAATGTGTGATAGGACCTTGTTGTCGGAAATTCCGACCATGTGTAGGCTTCATCACACATTTTCCATCAGATTTTCCGACACACAAAGTTTGAGAGCAGGATATAAAATTTTCCGACAACAAAATCCGTTGTCGGAAATTCCGATCGTGTGTACACAAATCCGACGGACAAAGTGCCACGCATGCTCAGAAGAAATAAAGAGATGAAAGCTATTGGCCACTGCCCCGTTTATAGTCCCGACGTACGTGTTTTACGTCACCGCGTTTAGAACGATCGGATTTTCCGACAACTTTGTGTGACCGTGTGTATGCAAGACAAGTTTGAGCCAACATCCCTCTGAAAAAATCCTAGGATTTTGTTGTCGGAATGTCCGAACAAAGTCCGACAGTGTGTACAGGGCATTACTCTTGTTGGGTGTAGGAACAGGCCCTACTGTTAAATATTATTTCAGAGGCTGCCCTCTTTTAGTGACCTGTTAGCGTCTGCCTCTCCTTGGAGGCCTTCCGGACATGATGGGTATTTTTTTTTAACCCTGCACTACACTGTATTATATACTGTGTACACTACCTGAAGTGTATTTGAAACTGTACACACTGTATTATATACTGTGTACACCACCTGCACTGTATTATCTACTGTAACAACACGCACCCCAATTTAAGAGTGAAGTTTCTGGAAAAAATGTTTTCTTTAACCACTTCCATACAGGGCATTTTTACCCCCTTCCTGCCCAAGCCAATTTTCAGCTTTCAGCGCTGTCGCATTTTGAATAACAATTGCGCGGTCATACAACACTGTACCCAAATGAAATTTATATCATTTTTTCCCCACTAATAGAGCTTTCCTTTGGTGGTATTTGGTCACCCCTGTGGTTTTTATTTCTTGTGCTATAAACAAAAGAAGAGTGACAAGTTTGAAAAAACACAATATTTTTTACTTTTTGCTATAATAAACATCCAAATTTTTTTTTTTTAAACACTTTTTTCCTCAATTTAGGCCGATACGTATTCTTCTACATATTTTTGGTAAAAAATATCGCAATAAGCATATATTTATTGGTTTGCGCAAAAGTTATAGCGTCTACAAAATAAGGCGATAGATTTATAGCATTTTTATTATTATTTTTTTTTTTTACTAGTAATGGCGGCGATCTGCGATTTTTATTGTGACTGTGATATTGCGGCGGACATATCGGACAATTTTGACACATTCTTGGGACTATTCACATTTATACAGCGATCCGTGCTATAAAAATGCATTGATTACTGTATAAATGTGACTGGCAATGAAGGGGTTAATCAGGAGGGTTGCTGTAGGGTTAAATATGTTGCTAGGGAGTGATTCTACCTGTGGGGGGAGGGGACTCACAAGGGGAGGAGACCGATCGGTGTTCCTCTGTACAAGGAACACACCATCGGTCTCCTCCCATCTGACAGGACGTGGATCTGTGTGTTTACACACACAGATCCATGGTCCTGCTTGCTTACCGGGCAATCATGGGTGCCTGGCGGACATCGCGGCCGCCGGGCACGCGCACCGGGACCCGAGGGATACGGCGGGCACGCGCGCCCCCTGGGCTGCCTGGAAGGCTGCGCCGTCATATGATGGCGGCCCAGAACGACAGTTGCACCGTCCCGTCGTCATATGACGGTGGGCGGGCAGCAAGTGGTTAAATAAATCACTTTGAAGCTGCAGCCTGTTCTGTCCCCATTTGCAGCCTGTTCTGTGCCCATCTCCGCCATCAATGCAGCTCACCATCTCATTTGAAATCACTGAGCCGTCATCTGTTTCCTCGGCGCTCAGTCGGCAATGACACACACAGTCCCGCCTCCGCCATCGGCATTGGACCAGCTCCTGTGATAGACAGAACACTGGTCCAATGCCGGTGGCGGAGGTGGGACTGTGTGTGTGACATGAGAGCTGAACGGAGAGCCGAGTGGAGAGGAGATGACGGCTCTGTGATTTCTGGTGGAACTGTACCCCTCCTTCCCCTCCGAGGTACGCTGTCGGCGTATAACACTCACCTATTTTCAGAGGGAAAAAGTGCGTGTTATACGCTGATAAATACGGTATATATATACATATATATATATATATATATATATATATATATATATATATATATATATATATATATATATATATATACATATATATATATATATATATATGTATATATATATATATATATATATATATATATATATATATATATATACGTATATATATATATATATATATATACGTATATATATATATATATATATATATATATATATATATATATACATATATATATATATATATATGTATATATATATATATATATACGTATATATAAATAACCCACACTATATAAGGCTGCTTACACATCGCCCATATAGTGTGTTATAGTGGACGGAGATAGAGAGATTGAGCTAGATTAGGCAGGCAGGTTAGTTAGTTAGTGGCAGTGTATTGGATAAATATATATATGTACAGTCCGACTAGTATATATATATATATACATACATGTATATGTATATATATATTTATATATATATATATATATATACTCTACATTCAGCGTAGCCTGTATATATACTGTATATATACAGTGTAAACTCTAAATGTAGTCATTACAGGCATGTGGGGCATGGACTTAGTCCCCCTGAGCCATGATTGGCCAAAGGCACCCTGCCCTTGGCCAATGATGGCTCTCGCTGAGGAGCGTGCTGTGATTGGCCAAAGCGTGAAGGTCAAGTGCATGCTTTGGCCAATCGTCATACAGCAATGCAATGCAAGTTTTCGCAGTGCACTATGGGGCATTCTGCATTGCTCGAATTTCCGGTGTTTTGGCCAATCATCATACAGCAATGCACTGCGATCTTGCACTGCATTATGGGGTGCTCTAATTTGCCACGAATGCCCCATAAAATTCGCTGTTCAGCGAACACCCGATGTTTGAGTCAAACTTACGTTCAACTCAAACTCGAAGCTCATCCCTTGAAGATAACAGCCCGGGACAATGCAGCGGATGCACGTCAAGTAAAATCTTACATTAAAGCTGTGGTCAAAGAAGGGATGAAAACCGTGTCCAGAAAATCAGCTCAGCCGGTGCTCTCATCAGCTTCAGAAGAATCAGAACCAGGAACATAATTTTGCTTTAATTCAATTGAGGAAGAAGACTCTGGGTCTTCAGAGTCAGATGTTGAGCCAGAGACTCATGCTTTAGATTTTTCTTTAATTCCCTCAGAGTCGGTAAAGGATGCTATGAAGTGGCGAAAAGAGGCCCCACCTCCTAGAAAGCAGCATAAATATTATCCAAATTTGAAGAAATCAATTAATTCCTTCCCTCTTATTTTTGAAATAGGAGAGGTAGTGGAAGATGTATGGGCAAGGCCCGATAAGAGGTTAAACGTCCAAAACAGAGCTTCGAAGTTATATCCTTTCCGCACCAAAGATGCTGAGTTATGGAATTCTACTCCTAAGGTGGATGCCTCGTTGAATAGACTGGCTCGGCATACAAGGTTACCCCTAGAAGATTTGGTGTCCTTTAAAGATCCGATAGATCATAGGATAGATGCAGACTTGAAGAGAATGTATACAGTGGTGGGAGCGGCCTGCAGGCTGGCTATAGCACTTGCTTCTGTGGCGGCAGCTCTAAGATTGTGGGTAGCGAGATTAGAGGCCGGATCTTCGGAAGAAGTGGTAGGAAGTGGAAGTTCTCCTTCTTTATAGTCCATTAGAACTGCAGTGGACTTTCTGACAGAAGCAGCTGTGGACTAAGTCAGAATGATGGCTAAACAAATGGCTCATTCTATAACAGCTCGTAGAGCGTTGTAGTTAAATCATTAAATCATTGGTTAGCTAACAAGGCTTCCAAACACAGCCTTTGCTTGGTCCCCTTCGATGGAAAGCTATTATTCGGCAAAATGTTGGAATCAGCAATTCAGCGGGTTTCTGGCAGCAAGTCAGGTCTAATCCCGCATGAGAGAAGAAAGCTGTGTCAGTCCTTTCGTCTTTCTAAAGGGTCCAAAGAGGGATTCAAAGAAGCTACTGCATATCTACCCGGTAGGCCATTCTTCAGACAATGGAAAGGAGCTAGTCCATCTTTCCCAGAAGGTGGTCAAGCCTTATACCAATCAGGCAGAGAAAGCCTCAGACAAGCTCTTCAGAAGGTGGGAGCAAGGCTGTCTCGTTTTGGAGAGGTCTGGGGGGGCAAGGTACAAGATGCCTGGATCCTGGACATCGTTTAAAGAGGGTATCGTTTAGAGTTCGAAAGGAGACCACCTTAATCTTGTTTCGTGGATACCCACGTTCCAGTTTGTCCAAAGAAGAGACAATGTTTGCTAGCATACATAAAGGAATTGTTAACAACATAAGCGATTCTGCCAGTTCTGAGACACAATTGGGGAAAGGGAATGTATTCCCCTTTGTTCTTGGTCGCAAAGTCTTCAGGGGGCTTTAAGCCCATCTTGGACCTAAAGGCCCTGAATTCCTTTATGAAGGTCCCGCCGCTCAGGATGGAGTCTTTGCAGACAAACATTTCTGTAGTGAAAAAAGGGGATTTGATGGCCTATCTACACGTGCCCATAGATGCAGCTCACCATCGCTTCCTTCGCTTTGCAATAGAAGGCTTCCTTTTTCAATTTAGATGTCTGCCATTCAGGCTCGGCACAGCTCCCAGAACATTTTCAAAGGTTTTGTCGGCTGTCATTGCGGTCTTGAGAATCAAAGGCATACAGATATTTCACTATCTGGACAACATTCTGCTACTAGCCTTATCAAGCCATCTTCTGCAAGAACATGTGGCGATAACCTGCAACACACTCAGCTGCTTTGGATGGTTGATCAATTATCGGAAGAGTCAGATGCAGCCAGCACAGATTTTGGAATATCTAGGAGTCCAATTTGATACGGTCCAAGGTCGTGTTTTTCTTCTCCACCAGAAGATTCAGGAAATTCATGGCAGGACGAAGGCAGTGATGTCCAAATCGTTTCTGATAGCAAGGGAGTGCATGCAGTACTTGGGTCTTCTGTTCTCCACGATCCCAGTAGTACCCTGGGCCAGATGGCGGAGGAGGAGGTTTCAATACAATTTTCTCCACCAGTGGGATCGCCAATCCTTAGTTCAAAAGGTCTGCATGCCAGTTCCAATAAGACAATCGCTGGCTTGGTGAAGGATTGCTCAAAATCTGTCCCATAGAATACCTCTCGAATATCTGGAGCTGGTAGTTGTAATGACAAATGCCAGCCTTTTGGGCTGGGGGGCTCACTGTTTGGGCCAGCATGTTCAGGGTCAGTGGAAGATGTTTCCGGCTCAGAATTCAAATGTTCTAATATTGGAGGCCGTTCGACACCCTGCTAGCGTTCCAGCCAATGTTGCAAAAGCAAGCAGTCAAGGTTATCTCAAACAAAAGAACAACAGTAGCTTACGTGGCCAGGCAAAGTGGCACCAGGAGTCTGCCACTCCTCGGGGTGGCTTGCATCTTCTTGTGGGCAGAAAAGAATGTCTGTTCTCTTACAGCTTCCTATCTGCCAGGGTCCGAGGATGTTCCAGCAGATCGCCTGAGTCACAAATTCATAGATCAAAATGAAATCGAATGGGGCCTCAATCCCAAGTATTTACACAAAATATTCAAAGTCTGGGGAATGCCAGCCATAGATCTGATGGCAACGGAGAAGAATTTCCAGCTTCCTTGCTACTTCTCCCAGGTTTGGCATCCGCAAGCTCTGGGTCAGGATGCTCTCTCCAAGCCATGGAACTTTCCTCTAGTCTATGTGTTTCATCCGCTCCCTTTGATTCTCAAAGTCTTGTTGAAAAAGCAAAAGTAGTGGCAATAGCGGTGCTACCCTTTTGGCCCAGGAGGCTGCGGTTTTCGTTGCTTTGGAGGATGAAACTGTGCAAATTCCACTACCTCCTTCTCAAGATCTTCTACTGCAGAGCGGGCAGTGTCACCCAAATCCAGAGAGATTGAAGTTAATGGCGTGGAGATTTAGAGGAGATCTTGAAGACATTTGGATCTATCGGATCGAGTAATGAGTACCTTGCAGGCTCAAAAAAAGTTGACTAATACTACCTATCACAGGATTTGGAAAGCCTTCTTACACTTCTCTGAAGAAAGAAGTTGGGATTCTCTGTCCCCTTCAGTGTCTAATATATTAGAGTACCTCCAAGATGGTCTAAATAAGGCCTGGCCTACAATTCCTTGAAAGTCCATGTTTCGGCCCTCTCAGCTATGTCAAACAAGCGGTGGGCTTTGGATCCTCTGGTGGTGCGTTTTTTAAGGTTGTCAATCAAGATCAAACCCCCAGTAAAATCTTTTTTCCCCAAATGGGACTTGCCTTTAGTTTTGAGAGCCTTGTTAGCCCTTCCATTCGATCCAATTTCCTTGTGCTCTCTGTTTCATTTAATGTTAAGGACTATATTTTTGATGGCAATTGCTTCAGCCAGGAGGATGTTCGAGTTGTGCGCCTTCTCAGCCAGGGAGCCGTATTGCTTAATTTTTCAAGACAGAGTAGTGCTCAGGCCTGTTCCAAGTTTTCTTCGGAAGGTGGCAACTTCATTGCTCAAGAATTGGGAGCCAGTACTCCCGGCATTTCCGGATGGCAGATCAGAAGATGAATGGTTAAGGCTGGATCTGGTTCTCTCTTTGTCAACCTACCTGGATCGAACTAAACATTCCTGAAAACAGGATCAGATTTTGGTGTTCCCCAGCGATCCAAAAAAGGGCATGGCTGTCCCACCTAGAGTTGTGTCTTCTTGGATTGTCAAGACTATCCACATGGAGTACAAAGTTCTGGGTTTTCCGCCACCCTTGGAAGTCAAAGCACATTCACCGAGAGGCATGGCAGCTTCCTAGGCGGCGTATGCTAAACATTCAGCAGAAATAGTGTGCAGAGCAGCAAGCTGGAGCGCACCTAATACCTTTATTCGATACTACAGGGTGAATGTGGCTCTTCCGTCATCGGAGGCCTTCAGGTCTACTGTTATTGCAGCGGCTGTTGGCTATTAAAATATTTTGCAGCATTAAGGTCTTAGTCTGGTGGTTTGTGGCTAAATTAATCTCTTGCCCTCACTTTTGTATAGCTTATTGCTTGCTCCGTCCAATGGTAGGCTGACATGAGGAGGTCCAGGAATAGGGAAAATGATTTTCTTTACTTACCAAAATTTTCCTTTCCTGGATTCTCCTCATGTCAGCCGGGGACTCCACACCCAAATTCCGTTGCAAGGTGGGTATTTTTGAACGCTGCTAAACCAGACAACCATCCTTTATGGGCTAGGAAAGAGGTTGTCCTGGAGGGGTCAGAGAGGGCGAAGCTGATCCATGGTTGGCTGACATGAGGAGGATCCAGGAAAAGGAAAATTACGGTAAGTTAAGAAAACAATTTTCCTTAATCCTATAGTTTTTTAGACGCTATAACCTTTGCTCAAACCTATCAATATACACGTTTTTTTACCAAAATATGTAGCAGAATACATAATGACCTAAATTTATGAAGAAATTCGATTTTTTTTTTTAATTTTATTGGATATGTTATATAGCAGAAAGTAACATAATGTTGTTGTTTTTTTCAAAATTTTAATTTTGTTTATAGTGCAGGCAATAAAAAAAAACATAGGTGATCAAATACCACCAAAAGAAAGCTTTATTTGTGGGAAAAAAAGGACATACATTTTATTTGGGTACACCGTCGCACGACCGCACAATTAAGTTAAAGTAACGCAGTGCCATATCGTGAAAAATGGGCTGGTAATGAAAGGGGGTAAATCTTCCAGAGGTCAAGTGTTTAAAGGGTCACAATTCCTGTCTTAATTGGCAAAAATAGGCAGCAAAGAAAAATGGTGACTTTATTTTATGGTAGAACTAGACAGAAAAACTGCTAAACCTTTAAAAATATCACATCCAGCTATATCACTTTCTTAAACATCTTCATACAATTCTAAAGCTATATAATAATCCATGAATGTTATTTGAAATGTTTGCAGAAATGTGTTATTTACTGTATGTAGAGGCACCCTTTAAATTTAATGTTAAAGTCATTTTCTGAACTGCAATACCTTCTAATTTGCTGTGTACAGTTAGCCAGACACCACTTGGCTCACAAAATGTGGCCACATTTGTTAGATTAGTTCATTTTTCTAATCAAAAAATTATTATGCTTTTCAGAGGTCTTGTTTTGAGAGGTTTCATATTCATCTGTCAGAAACAGCCCCTCCTTTATCAGACTCCTAGAGATACTACACATCTGCTGCTATTCACATCACCATAACAAAGGGAATTCTAAGAAATCATTGTACTTTTCCCTGTGCTTTTCTTTAATGCTTGTATCAACTGGGATGTGGTCACCTCTTGAAATAAGCTGCATTTTGGCGTTGCTGCTGCTGTTTGCTTTATTATCATAAACTCAGTAATGGGCATGGCAGCAACATCAAGTATAAAGCTCAAAGAAAGAAGATTTGTGTGTGTGTGTGTATATATATATATATATATATATATATATATATATATATATATTATTTGTTTTATTTATATACACAGTATATACGAGGTGTGTCTAAAAAGACTGGTGAATGATATCAGAAAACAACCAAACAGAAGATAAAAACAAATTATCTTTATTGGCCTTAAAAATAATCGCCATCCCTCACAACACACAATGCAATGTTCATAAAGCTTCTGAAAACTGTCAGCAAATGACTCTTTAGGAATCGATTGTAGAACCTACCTCTCACACTGACTATGTTCGACTGCCCGCAGCAGGTTTACCCTGACGGTCACGTGTACTCCACGAAATATCAATCAGACCATTCACTG